>NC_067221.1:28310568-29033447 GCF_019924925.1 Ctenopharyngodon idella
CGTTACATTACTTGAGTAGTTTTTTGGAAAATTTGTACTTTTTAGAGTAGATTTAAATGTGGGTACTTTTAAATTAACTTGAGTACATTTGTAATGAAAAATCTGTACTTTTACTTCGCTACGTTGGGCGACGTTCCTCTCGTTACTTTATTTTAATGCAATATTGTATACATGTTAAGAAATGCGTAGTTTATTCCAAGTGCGCTCTCTTTTTTCATGAACGATGCCCCATTCACAAATGAATCACTCTTTTAAAGCCGATTCTGTTCAAAGACTTGATCAAACAAGTTGGCAAAACTGTCTAAATTGGTTCACGAATAAGTTTGAATGATTTGTTCAGTTTCCGGCACGCACTGACTGTTAATGGTACTGATCCCCGAAAATTTTGGAATACCATCAAAACAATGGAAAATGAAAACATCTCTTCCCGTTTGCCCACTGTAATTAAACATGATGGTGTTGTTATCACAGACAAATCCAAAATGGTTGATCAATTTAACTGACATTTTGTTAATGCTGGCTGTACCTACGAAAATAGTTCCAGTATTTCTACTTGTTCTTCTGCCAACTTGGCATCTGTTAGGCATTCACCTGTCTTTCTTTCAGTCGATACAAGGGATTGAGGTACTTGAGGAATTGCTCAACCTGGATATTCACAAATCTGCTGGATTGGATGAATTAGATTAATTATTTTTTAAAGAAATCCGCTTATATTATTGCAGCACCTATCACTTGCATTTTTAATCTTTCACTCCATACTGGTGTTTTCCCGAGGGATTGGAAATCTGCTGCTGTAACCCGACTTTTTAAAGGGGGTGATAACTCAGATTTAAACTGCTATAGACCTATTTCCATTTTGCCTCGTCTCTCTAAAATATTAGAGAAGTTGGTCAATAAGCAGCTCACAAACCATTTGGAGACTTATAATGTTCTTAATCAGATTCAGTCTGGCTTCAGATCCGGTCATAGTTGTATCACTGCTACACTTAAGGTTGTCAATGACATCATATGTGCCATTGACAACAAGGAATATTGTGTAGCTGCATTTGTTGATCTGGCAAAGGCTTTTGACTCTGTGGACCAGGAAATATTGCTGGATAGGCTACGAGGTATTGGACTCTCTGAGAGCTGTCTGGCTTGGTTCAAGAGTTACTGCTCTGGTTGCTCACAATCAGTAAGGGTGGAGGGGTTTTGGTCAGATCCCCTGCCTCTATTTAAAGGGGTCCCACCAGGAAGCATACTGGGGCCTATACTTTTTAATATTTATGTTAACGATATCGCTTTTGCTGCAGGTGATTCTCACATACATTTATACGCTAATGACACTATCATTTATACATTTAATTCTTCCTTGACCATTGCACTGTCTTTATTGCAGGCCAGTTTTACTCGCATTCAACATACTTTCTCTAAATGTATTGTTTTTAATAGAAATCTACCACATGTTGAATATCTTCCTAAAATTTTTTCATTGGATGGTTCTGAGATTGATTATGTTGAATGCTACAAATACCTTGGTATCTGGCTTGACAGCAAGTTGTCATTCGAAACTCACATAAATGTACTGCTCGGAAAGGTCAAATCTCGTATTGGTTTTCTTTATCGTAATAAATCTTCTTTTACACATTCTTCAAAACAGCTTTTTGTTAAAATGACAGTGCTTCCGATTTTGGATTATGGTGATGTAGTTTACAGGTCTGCTTCAAAAACTCTCCTTCATAAATTGGATGTTATTTACCACGCTGCAATCCGCTTTGTGACTGGAGCTTCATTTAACACTCACCATTGCCACCTGTATTCTTTATTGAATTGGGCTTCTCTTCATTCTCATAGACAAATTCATTGGTTTCTGTTTATTTATAAAACTCTTATTGGTAAAACTCCATTGTATTTACAGTCCCTTCTAAATGTTTACAATACAAGTCGTAATCTGCGCTCTAGCAGTTTCTTTAATCTCTGTATACCCAAAGCTCGTACCTCCTTTGGTCGTTGTTCTTTTCAGTTTTCTGCTGCATATGATTGGAATCATCTGCAGCAGACTCTAAAGCTTAGTTCAATTATATCGCTTTCTTCCTTTAAAAATGTAATTCATTCAATAATTCAAGATCATTGTACTTGTTTTTAGTTATTTGTTTGTTTTTATATGTCACTGTTTATAGCTGTGTTATTTGTATCTCTATTATGTTTTTTTTTTTTTTTTTTTGTATTGTACTGGCTTTTTACGCTGCCTCTTGACCAGGTCGTCATTGTAAATGAGAACTGGTTCTCAATTGACTCACCTGGTTAAATAAAGGTTAATAACTGAATCGTCTGAAGCGGTTTGGAGTTTGGAGTGTTGGATGAAGTGGCAGTGGACCTATAGTCAATTAAAAGCAAATGTGCAAATGCATCCCATTGTTTGCCAGCGATGAAGATCTTAGTTGAACTGCTTTGCTGTCTGTGAACAATTCCACAGGTATCGATTTCATTTGATTTCAATTCATATAGCCAATAGCCAACATTTTACAATCAAACAGATTATTACGCCACGATAACGAAGTATGTAACATTTCTTTACCATTTTTTATGGACATATATCTTAATTTATATATTAAATAAGCTACCATTGTTCAGAGAGTATGAAATGAACACCCGCCGTCCCGCGGTAATATGTGGGTATTGCGCAGTGGCGGCGCCGGTGACCTGTTTGTCTTGAAAATTAACGCCTTTGCGTAGACACAGTTAACCAGTTTACACGCGCGTGCAGAAATATACATTTGATTACATTTTGGAGAACAGAACGAAGAAGATCCGTCAATGTGCATTTGATCATTGTTTGTGTTCAGATGTTCAGTAGTTAGCGCGAGCACATGTAAAGAGTTTTCTCTCTCTCTAAATAATAACATGCTATTGTATTGTTGTATGTGTGTGTGTATATATATATATATATATATATAGTTACAAAGTAACTAGTAACTAGCTACTTGAGTAGTTTTTTCATTGGATACTTTTTTACTCTTACTCAAGTAACTATTAAGATTATTACTTTCACTTTCACTTTGAGTAAATATTTCTATAAGTACTTGTACTTTTACTTGAGTACAGTTTTTGGATACTCTACCCACCTCTGATCACTTCTATTTAAACATCATTTTAACACTTAAACATCATTTCCAGATACAACCGGTGCTGAAGCTTCCGTGGTCAAAGCTTCAACCTCGTTTGTAATCTCACGCATAAAAGTATTCGAAGCATGTGATTATTTTATAAGCATAATCAATTTCAAATTAATTTTCTATTGCTGTCTTTGAGTCAATCTTCAGTTGTCCCATCCTAGTGGTTCTTCTTCTCCTTTTTGGCCTGCTTCTTCGAGATTTTGTCTTGTTCTTTTTTGCAAACCTTGAGTGATCAAATCAACCATATCAGCCCTAAGTTCTTTTCGTTTATTTGGTTCATTTGGCAGAAATTTATCAGTAAAGTTCATCTCATTTGTTGGATCCATCTCAACAAAAGAAAAAGTCAAACTTGAGCAAAATGCAGGTAAAAGTATTCCTAAAAATAGAAGCCAAACGACCTCCCCTTCCCATTTGTCGAGGAGAATTAAAAACTGTGAAATTACTAGGCAAACTCCAAGAGCACACATATTACCACCGTTAAGCCAAGTCTCGGTAATAAATAAAAATTCTAAATTCTGAACTCTAATGAACTCATTTAAACTAAAGTTCTTATTTTTTAAAGAGTGCACGTTTATCAAGGCCCACCTGATCGCTGGTCTATCATCATCCAACACGGCATCAGAAGTCCGCTGCAGGCAAAACGATACAGGGTGAAGATTCTGCAAGTTAGCTCCATTCCAGTAGAGATGCAGAGGACACTGAAAACAAGACACCACAGGCCCCGCTGGCTCAACAGGCCGAATCCACCGAAGCATTGCACTTTCCGAACGCCAACACAGCAACCGGCTACCGCTCCACTCCCACAGCAACGCATCCACAGGTTGTGGCAATCATGGGAGAGAGACCATTTTTTAGTTTCACCAGCTTTCCTCCTCGCTTTCCACGGCGGCGTTGTTTCTTTGACAAAGGGGGCCAAGGCTCGTGCTGCAGCCATGTTGGAATAGTCAGTGGCGGCTTAGTACCGAATTGCTGAAGTTCACCTGCTTCAGTGCTTCTTTACAATATTCCTCATATGAACTTCAGAGGTTTAAGAGTGTATGACTATCATACACGAGTGCAGAGTTAGAGTCACATATTAACAAAGTCACTAGTAGAACAAATATCGTTAAAATAATCAGACTAGGTGACACAAACAGACAGCACGCCATGTACACCGATGCCATCTTGAATGGCAAAATTGAGCCAAATGACTCAAATAAGAGGTTGAAATTAGATCAGACCCAGATTGATTAAGCTGTGATAAAGCATACCTGTTCATTTTTGTTAAATTTTTAATGAATTTTGTTATGTGTAACAAAATGTACTCCTCTGTGGTTTGTTCAGGTTTGACAGTAGTAAAATTTATGCAAAAATTGACACTTCAAATCAACATTTTAAAAAATTAAATAAAATAAATAAAATATAAATCTAAACCTTGACAACAAGTAGTCATTGAGAATGTCTTATTATAAACCCAAACCCACAACTTAATAAAAATAAATATTTATGTCTAAAAAAAAAAAAAAAAAAACACTAGAGAATTTAAGCCACTTTATATAGAGCTATATAGGAATCTAGTGGTTACACAATGGCATTCTTTTTTTTTTTTTAATTCCACCAGATGGCACTAATCTACTTCAAAAATTGGATTTTAAATGCCTTGTCTTTATTTTAACATGGAATACTGCTTTAATCGAAAAATAATTTAAAATGTATTAGAAAAAATTCTTGCATAATTTTTCAATGGGGAAAATAGCTAATAAAAAATGAAATCCCCTCAAAATTCTAAATAATAATCAAAAAAATATTATTGAACAAAATATACGCGTGGGAAAGTTGTACTCTATCGCTGTGTTCTAAGTTATGGCGGCATCTCCCCCCCCCATAGCACTGCATGAAATGAGCACTGTGTTTGACATGACCACTGAAATCTTTAGAATCGACTGCGGGGAGGAGTTTGCGCTGAACTTGTTTGGGGGGGGAAAATCACTCATGTGTGCCTGTCTGTCAATGGGAGGAAGCCGCGCCCTGTTTTGGAGCTCCCCACCCTGTTTTGGAGTTCCTACCCCCCATTCTTGCCCAGCTGGGGATATGGGGGAGTACTTTGGGTTTGGGCTACTCCAAGCTCTGAACCCCCAATCCCCTCAGACAGCATGGCAAATGTGTTTATTTTATTCTTTTACTGTATTTGATCATTTGTAAGTGTAAACCCATAAAAAACAGAGGCCAAAGGTAATCAGACATTATTTTCTTTTTTATTTATTTATTTATTAGATATTTATTTTTGCCATTTTTTTCATTTTTATTATGATAGGACAGTGAGTAGACAGGAAGCGAAGTGGGAGAGAGAAAGAGGAGAAAGGTCCATGAGCCGGAACTTGAACTTAGGTCACACGAGCTGCCCACAAGGCTTTTGGTGCAGATGATGGGACATTATTTTCAACTTGACCGTAATGTTTTATTCTCCATCATTCAATGCACATTGTCTATACATAAATAAACCTTTACATAACGTCATCACAGATTAAAATCTATAAATCAAATATTTATTGCATTTATGAAGAAAAGGCTCAGCACCCAAAGCTCTATTGCCTATGGCCTCAATGGTGTACAGTGTACAGTCCGCCTGTCCAGCCTGCTTCGCCCTGGCCGCCTGTCCAGCCTGTTCCGCCCTGGCCGTCTGTCCAGCCTGCTCCGTCTTGGCCACCTGCTCATCCCGCTCCACTCTGGCCATCTGCCCTGCCTCAGTCTCCAGGCATTCTTCTTCTCTATGGACCTGGCCCTCCATCCTGCCCCCCTGGTCCGCCTCCATTCCGCCTCCCTCCTAGACTTTTTGGTTTTTAGGAGCGTCTGGAAGCCGTTCCTTTGAGGGGGGGGCTATGTCACGATCCCAGTTCTGTCGTTTGTTTTGTATGGACTCTTGCACCACACTAACTACATTTCACATCATCCATTGCACTGATTACACACTCGGCTGTAGCCAATCACACACCCTACATAAGCCATGGACTTCCTCTCCCTCACTGCCGAGTATTGTTAACATTTATGCTGTTTAGCGTAGCTACGTTACGGAGCCCGTTCCTAGCTGGAGTTCAGTTCTAGGTCTTTTCTAGTTTTTTGATTGCCTGTTTCCTGATTACCCTGCCTGTCTTGGACTTCTCTCTCACCTTGCCGTTTGGACTCTGTGTGCACCTCTCTTGGACTATTGCCTGTTTTTCCCTGGATTATTCTTTAGCCTAGCCCTCCTGGATATTGTTTGCCACTGATCGACCACGCTTCTCCCTGGAAATACTCTGTGTCTCGCCTGCTTTATACCTGTTTGCTGTTGCCAAACCCATGCCTGTTATCGACCATGTCTTTGATTAATAAAAGCCTGCATATGGATCCGCACATATCGTTTGTTCACTCGTGACAACAACTTTCAAATTTGAATCATAACGAGCGTGGGCTTTGACCGTGATGGTCGCTGCTGAGAATGAAGATGAAGATCACCGGGTAAAGGGGCTGATTTGGATCAGTTCCTTGCAAACATATTGGATTCTAAAGATTTGGAGTACAGCAAACAAATATATGGAAGTAAACTAATGCCAATATTTTTGAAACAAAAAAGCTTGTTGCAATTGCACTAATAAAAAAAAAATGCATTGCAT
Organism: Ctenopharyngodon idella; assembly: GCF_019924925.1. NCBI lineage: Eukaryota > Metazoa > Chordata > Actinopteri > Cypriniformes > Xenocyprididae > Ctenopharyngodon > Ctenopharyngodon idella. The sequence goes on from NC_067221.1 coordinate 28,317,353, forward strand.
TAACAGTGCTTGCATTGTTAATGCATTGGTATTTTTAGGGCTTGCATTTTTATGTGCTGAAATTCACCATGGTCGTATATTTAAGCTGTGAATATTTCAATTCAAAACATTTCACACACATTTTCATTATTAAAAATTCAATCATTCATATTCCACTTTTCAGATTTCACTTCCAAAATATTCATTCTGTTTAAAAATAACAACCCATCATATTCGACTGGACAATTTTTCAGCCCATTTTATTTCACTTTAACAAATCGCTTCCACAAGTTCAGTGGTTCAAACTCGGCAGGATAATTCAACATTTCACATCTGGGAACTGCAGGAAAAGCTGTAGAGTGCCGAAGCATATCTCCATCTGCTGTTAGTCGGCTTCAACAGCAGGTGCCGCAAGCGCGTGTTGACGAAGACCAAAGCAACAGTTAGAAACAGTCATTCATTCACTGTCACTGGCCCACCGGTGGGCCCACAGCCCATTACATATTTAAAACAGTAATATTCTATACTAAACCTAATACTAATCTTGACAAACTATATATCATTTGAAAGCTTAGAATAAGCTTTCTAGTTTACATATTTGGTGACTGATTTTCAAATTAAATTACAGAGGGAGCAGTAATTTATCAATTTGCAACAAGCATATTTTCATACTCATAAAGCATGTTCAGACCTTTATTTTGAAATAGCGATGAACATGAAAATCATTAAAGATTGGTTGAAACATGTGTTGTTTCATGCCAAGAGTTCAAAATATAACATCCATTCAATTTTTTTGAGAAAAAAAGGTCTCAATAGAAAAAAAAAAATACATTTATGATTGTGGCGGTGATCTATAACCCACATACATGTTGTTTTTATGTTTATTAGAGGCTGAATTCATATCAAATTCTGCCAAACTTCCCATACTACTTCTATATAGGATGTCTACTTCATAAATTGTATGAAAATAATGGAAATATATGGTTCAGATCACTCAAACCATATATGGAAATGGAGGTGCCTTTATATGGTCAGTAATGGAGCTTGGTTGTCATCTAGTGAAAAAGTGTGTACTGCGCCCAAACAAAATCTTACTGTAAGCTCATTTTTTGAGATATCAACCTGAAATTTGGAACACAAACTTGTTCAGATTTTTGGCTTTGATTTCCTTGCAGTTTTAGAGTAAAAACTTGTTTCGTAAAATATATATTTGATATAAAATATTATAATTTTTTACATTTACATTTTCATAAACTTAAAGCTTCTATAACTTTTTTTCTGTTTCACTTACATAAGTTATTTCACTTCTACAATAATCTGCCTTTCTTCTTTAAAACAAGACCAGACTTATGTCTATATTCCAAAGTATTCTTGAATTACAACCATTTAAGTTTGGATAGTGCATTTTCTTGTCTAAAAAAAAAAAAGTGGGGGTGACAGTTAACAGGTTAAAACGGATTTGCAGAAATGGAGCAAGCGGTAACTGTATGTATGATGATTATCAGGGGCCAGTATATATGCGGAAAAGCTGATAAAGACACAAAAGCTGCGTTTATGTTTAATTCAGCGTCTTCACGGTTAAGTTTCTCTGTGTAGGCTACATGTAAGAAGCTTTCTCTTACCGTGAACGAGATTATAACGTTATTCCCCGATGCTGATGTACAGACTAAATGCTGTTTGTTTCTCATTGTTATTATCTGTTATTGCTGATGTGATGTATGCTGATGTAACATACTAGGGTTTCCCTCATACGTCATAGGATTCCCCTGCTGTCGGGACATATAAAACGCTTAACATTGCTTAATGGATTAGTACACTGATATAAAAGACCAAACTTACACCTTATTGGTGATGTAAGTAATACTAGGCTCCAGCAAGCAGATACTGGCATGAAGTTGGCTCGACATTGGACATTTGATATTCGCAAATTTAGGGACCGTCTCTAAAGTTACATATGACATTGGTATAAATGTCGGTAGAAATATTGGTGTGGTGTGTGTGTGAGAGAGAGTAAATGGGTGCATCACTGTTTGACCTGACACCTAGATGAACACTTTACAGTTGGTTTTGTGACTGAAAATCATTCTCGTCAAATGCTATTGCTTTAAAATTATGGCATATTTTTGTATGATCCCATACAGTGGTGAAACACATAGCAATATTTACATATTACTTGACAGTTTATTTGGAAACACTTTACAATAAGGTTCATTTGTTATCATTAGTTCATGTATTAACTTAGGCTGCACGATTAATCGTATTTTAATAGCGATAACGATATCTGCTTCTCTCGATTGATTACAAATGATTGTCACGATAGTGGCCCCGCTCGTTATTTATCCTGAAAACATGTTTTTCTTTGGGGATAATGCTTGTGGTTGCCAGATGCAAAGAGCTTAAATCCCCCAAATAGAGCTTTTCCCTTAACAAAGATATACTGTCTTCCCGGTGTTTTTACTTAATCTGTGGTATCTGGCAAATCTGTGCACGTGCTCCCTCTAAATGCGGAAGAAGCGCTGAAGATCTGAAAACTAATATGGCGCTGTAGTTTAGCGATCAACACAGCGAAATTCTGCTTCAGTGAAAGTGTCATACAGCCAGTCTTTGTTTCTTCACAAGCCACTTGTACTATTTGTGAGACTAAATCTGCCATCAGCGATGAATTTCAACAAATGCATACGGATCTCCACTACTGTTTGCAAATGCACTTTTGCAACCTATGTAACAATTCAGTTGGGAAAATGAACCATAGTTTGGAATTATTGGAAATAATACTAGGAGTTTCGCTGTTTTATCTTTTGAAGTTCCTAAAGGTTCCTAAAGGTTTTACCCAGTTTTCCATAATGTTAATCAGTTGAAAATGATATTCGCCACTGGGACGTTCTAAAACGCTTAACGTGAAAAAGCTTAACGTGGCTTAATTTACTAAGGACAGTGTTATTAACAGACCAAACTTAGTAAACACCATACTAATAAAGCATACTATGTACAGAAAAGCAGATGAGCCCAGAATATGAACGCAACACGTTTAATTAAGCATTTCCCTCCCATAAAGAAAACGCTTAACGTGGCTTAATGTACTAAGACAGTGACATTAAAATACCAAACTTATTAAACACTATACTAATAAAGCATACTATACAGAAAAAATGGTTTGTGCAGAATTTGATCTTTTAATATCACTTAGTATAGGCTACATTAAGTTACGTTAAGCTTTTTCTTTAACGGTTTTCTATGGGAGTAAAACACAACGTGTAATTAAACACATTGCGTTCATATTCTGGGCTCATCTGCTTTGCTGTACAGTATGGTTATTATGATGTTCATGGAGTTTGGTCTTTTAATATCACTGTCTTAGTACATTAAGCCACGTTAAGCGTTTTTCACGTTAAGCATTTTAGAATGTCCCTAGCCAGGGGCATTTATTATATATTACATATATAGGCCTATATATATATTGTGTTGCTTTAAAAATCTAATGTGAATACAGATTACAAAGCGCTCACCAAAACCATGTGTTTTGTATTGATTTACCATCAAACGAAGTTATCATAGTTGGTTAAATGAAGTCGGTGTGCCACTACAGGCCTTTTGGTGAAGTATAGGGTTGGTAAAGAGGCGTGCAAAATGGCCATAACTACATTACCCCTTTTGATAGAATAATCGTGATTATAATTTTGAGCAAAATAATCGTGATTATCAGTTTAACCATTATCGTGGGCAGCCCTATATTAACTAACATGAACTAACCATGAGCAATACATTTGTTATCTGTATTTGTTCATCTTTGTTAACGTTAATAAAAATTGAGCAGAGCAGCATTGTTCATGCTAGTTCACAGTGCATTAACTAATGTTAACAAATACAACTCTTGATTTTAATAATGTATTAGTAAATGTTGACATTAACATTAACAAAGATTAATAAATGCTGTAGAAGTGCAGTTCAGTATTAGTTCATGTTACTAATGTAGTTAACTAATGTTAACTAATAAACCTTAATGTAAAGTGTTACCGTTTATTTGAACAAATATCAAAAATCTAAAAGGTGTGCATCACACCTGACACCTAGATGAACACTATACAGTTGGTTTTGTGACTGTAAGTCATTCTTTTCAAATGCTATTGAAGTTAGAAACATTTATACTAATGTTGTATGTAACTTTAGAGACGGTCTCTAAATTTGCGAATATCAAACGTCCAACATCAAACAAACTTCATACCAGCATCTGCTTGCCTGGAGCCTAGTATTACCTACATCACCAATAAGGTGCGAGTTTGGTCCTTTTACATCACTGTACTAGTCCATTAAGCTATGTTAAGTGTTTTAAATGTCCCAATGGCAGGGGAATCCTATGACGTATGAGGGAAACCCTAGTATTACAACACAACGCCGCAATATAAAGTTAAGGAAACTAAACAACAGAGAGAAATATCTACCTCAGATTTAACGTTGGTCTGTACATTAGTATCGGGGGAATAACGTTATAATCTCAATCACGGTAGAGAAAGCTTCTTATATGTAGCCTACACAGGGAAAGTAACCGTGAAGACACTGAATTAAACATAAATGCAGATTTTGTGTCTTTATCAGCTTTTCCACATATATACTGGCCCTGAAAATCATCACACATACAATTACCACTTACTCCATTTCTGCAAATCCGTTTTAATGAATGAATGACTGTTTCTAACTGTTGCTTTGGTCTTCGTCAACACCATGGTCAACACACGCTTGCACCACCTGCTGGTGAAGCCGACTAACGGCAGATGGAGATATGCATCGGCACTCTACTGCTTTCCCTGCAGTTCCCGGATGTCCAATGTTGAATTATCTGCTGAATTTGAACCACTGAATTTATGGAAGCGAATTTGTAAAGCAAAATAAAATGGACTGAAAATTGCCAGTTGAATATTATAGGTTGTATTTTTAAACAGAATGAATATTTTGGAAGTGAAATCTGTAAGGTGAATATAAATGATTGAATTTTTAATAATGAAAATGTGTGTGAAATGTTTTGAATTGAAATATTCACAGCTTAAATATACGACCATGTTGAATTTCAGCCCATAAAAATGCAAGCCCTGAAAATACAATGCATTAAAATGCAAGCACTGTTAATGCAATGCATTTTTTTTTTTTTTTTCAGTTAGTGCAATTCAACAAGCTGTTTTGTTTCAAAAACATTTGACATTAATTTACTTCCATACAAATATGTGCTTTGGTGTATCTTATGGTTGTATTGTCAGTCATTGCATAGGCGAAAACGCCTTTTTTGACTCAAAACTAAATATTACAAAATGGTTAAACAATTACAGAAATGTTATTGATTTTTAAGGTTTTAAAGTGTAGTCTTGCATACTTTGCAGCACAAGTCACAAACAGAAAGGTTATTTCAAGTAGATGAGTAAACTGCATTTAATAAATGTGACTAAAAACATGTATTGATATGACATTTTTTAATACAACAAAATCAAAACATTAATGCCATACACATTCACACTTGGGTATGTAAATAATTTACATTTTATTGCTGTCAATAGTAATTATTTTTCATTTTAGTGTTAAAAATACGTCAATATTGTACGTTTTTGTGTTTATGAAAACGTAAGTAAATGTATGTGTGGTAGAACCACACTTTACATAAAAATACACACGTATTCTCATGAGATCACGTTGGATAAGTAGTGCTTGATTCTCTCTTTTTCTATGAAGTTACAGGGTAAGTGTGACATTGTGGGCTGTAGAGTAAGTGGCGCTTGTTACCCTCTTGTCCCATGAAGTTACAGAACAGAACAAAATACAAATAATAACAGATAATAACAATGAGAAACAAACAAGACAGGAGAACAAACACTAGTTCTCATGCGAGTTTCACAGCGCGCTTACACCACACTTCACATTGCGCTTCACAACAGGTTTACGTCAAACGTGAACTCGACTCATGCACGTGCTGGTTGGTCGAAAGCAAAAAGATGATGAGTAAATTATAAGAACATTTCTGGGTGCACTGTATTTTCTTTTAATACATAATGGCCCAGTTTCACAGACAGGGCTTAGATTAAGCCAAGATTAGGCCTTAGTTCAATTAGGACATTTAAGTAGCTTTTATAAACATGCCTCAGAAAAAAGAAGAAAGGGACAAAACATGTTACTTTCTGTCAGGATCACATCAGATTGTGTATGTATTTTTATTATACTTACCCTGTAACTACATGGAACAAGAGGGTAACAAGCACCACTTTAATTTACAGCGTGCAGATATCACACTTACCCTGTAACTACATGGAACAAGAGGCTAAGAAGCACCACTTTAATTTACAGCCCGCAATGTCACACTTACCCTGTATCTACATGAAACAAGAGGGGTAACAACTACCACTTACCCTGTAACTTCATGGAATGAGTATATTTCCCCAGTATTTAAAAATAAATAACTTGCAATAGTTTTAGTTTTACTTGGCTTGAAACAAGGCAGGCCCAAACTTAATCAGTGCACTTTTTCCATTAAAAAAAAAAAAAAAAAAAAAAATTTGCAGTGTGTCAAATTTGTAATTACCCTGTAATTTTTTGTTAGGTGCATGCTGTTTGGCTGCGTAATTAGCATATTTCCAAAACATGTTCAACCCAAAATGGGTGCTGGTTCACGTTAGATGAGTGGTCATGATGAACAGGAACTGACATCATCTCCCTTTTCCCTCTACTTGTAACACTCCCTGCAGAAAATTCAAACAGAAGCAAAAGCACAACCAAAATCACCACACTTATGAATGCAACAATACATATGCTACACTTAAACATTCTGTCGGCCCAGAGCCGCTCCCAGTTGCGCTGATCATCCCGCTGGCCCCACAGACGTCTGAAGCGTTCCATCTTCACCTTGATGACTCTTTGCGAGCCGTAGCTAGGTCTTTCCTTCGTTGGCAGAGGAGGGATCGTCACTAGTACACCCTGATTTCCTCTACTTTTGGCTTGAATCTGCGTGTTGGTGGGGCTTACAATGTGACACGTGAACCCAGGTGTCACGTTCGGCGACCTTGATTGCGGTGTTTGTTGTTAGAATGATCTTGCATGGCCCTAACCACCTTGGGTTGTTCCACGCCTTTCGCCTAAGATCTTTGAGTCAGACCCACTGTCCCAGTTCGTAAGAGTGCTGTGGTCCAACACCTGGAACTGGCAGAGCAGCTTTAACTTGTGAATGGATTGTGTTGATAGTTTTTGTTAAGGACAACATATATTTCCTCATTTGCTCATCTACCCCCGCCAAACCCTCCTGGGGAGGAGGTTCAATTCCTACTCGCATGGGACGACCTGTAAGAATTTCGGGCTCTCATGGCCATCAAAACAATGGGTAAGACTTGAACCCATGTCATTCCAGTTTCTGCCATGACTTTACACAATTTATTCTTTATTGTTTGGTTAGACCTCTCAACAGCGCCTCCACTCTGTGGCCCATAGGAACAGTGTGTTTTCAAATTTATTCTCAGTCCCCTTGCCAATTCAGTTATAACTTTATTTACAAAATGAGTTCCATTGTCACAGTACCCAGTCTCTGAATCTCGCTTAATGACGGTGGTAGCTGGATGCTATCAGTAGCAAGGGATGTAAAACCCATAAATTCAGTTGGCACATGTCCTGTCAGTGCCGTGCAGTGCCGTGTCCAAGTAATTAGATCTGTCATTTTTTTGACCTCATGAGCTGCCATGAGGAGGGGATTTGAGATCTCAGCATAATCTTGGATCCATGGCCTACAGTATCCCGTCACCCCTAGAAATGTCATCATCTGCGATTTTGTAATTGGTTTCGGAATTTTTCAGATCGCTTAAATTCGATCTAGGCCTAATGCTCAGCCATTTGCTGAGATAAGATGGCCAAGATACCTTACTTCCTGTTTTACTAACTGCAACTTATTTTTGGACACCTTATGTCCATTTTCTGCCAAGAAATTCAACAATGCACGTGTGTCAGCTTCACAGGAGGCTTTGTCTGGAGAGCAAATCAACAAATCATCAACATACTCAATTAATATACTACCTTTAGGTGGAATGAAACTTTCTAAATTCCTGGAAAGTTCTTCAGTAAACACAGTGGGAGATTCTGTATATCCCTGCGACATTACAGTCCAAGTCCAGCGCTTATTCTGGAATTGGAATGAGAACCAGAATCTACTCTCTGGGTGGAATATATTTAGAAATATTATTTCTCTCCTCACTGCACAACCTGTGAACTGTCACTATCTGCATTGTTGGATATGCTCTTACCCCTGCTTCATTTGTATAATACCCATCATCATGCCAAGTCCAGCCCCCTCTCTCCACTTGCTCCGTAAGCCACACTCCTACTTCCACCCAAGAGCTTCCTCTCTTTCCCACAGAGAAGTGAGGCTGGACTTGCATCTGTTGGAAAAGAGTAGATTGAGAGGGTGTTAGTTTTACAGTGAATGCTGAGAAATACTGCGATATTAACAGATACTCAAGATTTAATGTCTCACCCAGAGATCCATTGAACCAATTTTCTTCATACTCAATGTTTCTCTCATGACCCACAAACCATGAAGTGCAATGGAAATGAGATGGTTTTTCATAATCAGCAGGTATAAAACTATATTCTGAATATGGGTCAAATGAAGGAGTTATAGCCCAATTATAATACCAATTTGGTAATATCTGAGAAAAATTAGTACTTATAGTTGTCACTTCAACTCCTTTCAAGGTAACATCGATTGTTAATCCTAATTTAGACATTAAATCCTTACCCAACAGATTCAAAGGGCATGTTTGAGAAATCAGAAATGAATGTGTACACTTTTTCTCCCCATTAACTACTGCTAATGACATTGACACTTTATCAATTTGTGCTAACCCTGATATACCATAAGTAGTACAAGTTTGGTCAGAAAGTGGCAATTTATCAAATTTAGATGCAGTCTCTACCGTAAGTGTTGATCTTGTGGCCCCAGTGTCCAACAGCATGGAGATTGGAAGTCCTTGTACAAGTATTGTCATCATTGGATTTGAGTTCGGGTCTTTAGTCAGTTGAATAAGCTGAGTTGCTCGGGTTTGAGTGTCTCCCTCCTCATCCTATGCTGTGGAGCTTGGTGGTGGCGGAGGGGGAGGAAAAGAAGAAGTGTATTGTTGCTCTCTGTAGTTCTGCCTCTGTGGTGGATAGCTCTGCTGTGGCTGCTGTCGGAAGTTATTTTAGTACTGCTGCTGTTGGGGGAAGTTGTTCGGACACTCCTTAGCCCAATGACCTCTCTGGCCGCAGGTTCTGCACCTGTCCCCAACCCTGCCATTCTGTACCATCCACCTGCCACGACCTTGGCCTCTTCCTCTTCTTGTCTCTTGATAGTTGTCATCTCTTGGCATTTGGTTGCTAGACTGGGACTGGTAAAACATATACTGAGCATTTTCCAACTTCTTCTGTTTCTCTGTGTTCCTCTTTTCGTCATTCTGCTCAGCATGCTTGGCATGTTGCATCACACTTCCAGATTCTAAGCTTCCCATCCAATGCAGGTCAGTTTGACAGCTTTCTGTATGTTTGGAAGCAGGCCATTCACTAAATGGTGTTTCAGAACCCCGGTATTGTCGGTTCCTTCTGGAAGACCTGCACATTCATCAACAACAGTCTTTAGTCTTGCAAGATAAGCAGTGACAGTCTCACCTTTCACCTGCTTTGTGTTGGCAATTGCCACCCAATCTGGCCGTAGTGGGTAAGCCAGTCTCAGTCTCTCAAGCATTGCTGTCCACTGGACTCTCCACTCCTGAGTTTCAGTTCCTCCTTCATCCAGACGCTGCAGGGCGGGGTTGAAAGCGCCTTCGCCTGCTCCACGCACTTCTGTCCACTTCAGTCCCAGTCTAGCACTGAATATTGCTGACCAGTCTCAACCTGTAGGTTTATAAGTCACATCAACATTTGTAACTGCACTTATAAACCGCTCTACCCCTTTTTCTGGATCTGGGAGCGCAGCTGTCACATTTCGAAGTTCCTCCAAATCCCAAGGCCTCTCCACCCTTCGGCACCTGGAAACTGAAGCATAGGCAAATTACAAGCTTTTTCAGTCTTTTTCCCAATCACAGAGACCGACCGGGTTTTCACTGGATGAGTGAGAGGTGGTTTTCCAGCTTTTCTTTTCACCCCCTTAAACACACGACTGAAAAGCTCGCGTAACTTGGTCTGCAAAGCAATAAGAGCAACCTTTTCCTCCTCACCTTTTCTTTGCCTTTCGTACCGAGTACTGACTTAAGTTACCTGTTCCTGGGGCGTCTCCAGTTGCCACCCGAGCGTCTCCAGTCGACACCCGAGCGTCTCCAGTCGACACTCAATAAATTTCCTGATCTTTCGGAGCGTCTCCAGTCGACACTCAATAGTACTCGGAGCGTCTCCAAATCGACACTCAATAATATATGATCTTTCGGAGCGTCTCCAAATCGACACTCAATAATATCTCGATCAACGTCTTGACCCTCAAAAACCTAGTGTTCCCTAACCTGACTTGCTGCAGCAATAACCAGAGACTCCAGTTTTTGTCCTTCAAAGTTTTAATCACGGCCGGGAGAGTTCTCATCAATTCCAGAGAATCTCTCTCCGAACAAAGGAATACAGCAGGTTTTATAGGATTTCAGGTAGGGAGCCACATTCGTGACAGGTAGCATCACTCTTATATTTGATACTGACACAAAGGAAAAGGCACAGGCCTACAGAAAGATTTTATTGTCATCAGATGTAGATTTGCACACTACCAGCATCTATAGAATGATTTTGATCAGCATTTAGTGTTCATAGCAGAGGGCTCTCTCAACTTGTTATATTTTACAGTTTGTCAAATGATACGATTTTGTAGTCTTCGCATACACATGCACCCCTCAAAAGCCTGAAACCACAGAGCCCCCCCACATAACAAATCCCAATTTAACCTCTGGGTGTACTGATGTATCTGATGTACTCATAACCACAGTGACGTGTGATCCAAAAATCACAACATCAAGTTGAGTACCATGAGTACCAATCCTTATTTTACATAGCGTCCTTGGGTGGGCGAAAGTAAAATCACTACATTGAGCTTTTCTTCAAATGTCCCATCTCCTTCAAAGACATCTGCATAGTCCCATTTTATTTGTTCTGCAGTCCACTGCTTTGACTCCTCCCTGCTTTCATCCACAGCTATGATATTTTGATGCATCACATTAATCAGCTGCATTTCTTGGCATGCTTTTTCTGCCCAGAATGGGTCAATATGCATCTTTCAAACTTGAGTTTGTATTCTTTTCCATTGCTTGGGTTTTTTACCTGAGGTGTGCACTTTCCAAGTGGAGTCAGTGTGGTCTTGCTGTACATCAGTAAAACCTGGTTGCAGGGCTGTATCAGTATTCCTTTGGCTATGTTTGCTGGGATTACATTGCATATGGCACCACAATCTAACTGGAATCGTACTGACCCTTTGTTGACCTGCAAGATGGCATATATAGCTGTACTGTGGTCCGGGTCTCCCTTCACCATGTTTATACCCCCACCCCCTGGCTTGTGTCCATTTTGTCTTCCATCGCCAGATCTACATACAAATTGAATTCTTCCTTCTTTCTTTTCCAAATAATTGACAAACTATAGTCATCAAAGTCTATTTTTCCTGGTGGTTTTAATGCTCTTTCCATTCTGCTAGACTTATTGTTGCAGGTGATAGTGATCAATTATTTACTTACATTGATTTCATCAAGTCCTGTAAGTACAGCTACTTCAGCTCCGAAGCACACGCTCAGATGCTCTCTCTGACTTGAGCAGCAGTTATCCACACTTGTGGATAACTGGGTAACTGGAATTCCATGTGGTTTGTTTTCAATCTTTAGCATTATGTACTGCTGCCACCATGTTTCAATATTCTGAATAATCATAAAAGAAACAGGCTCGAATGTAGTGTTATGAACTCTCCAACTTTTACTACTGTTCTGCTGCGAAACCACACCCCCAACAACCCCAGGTGAAAATACATGCATAATAAAAGTCTCACATAAGTTCAACAATACACATATTCCACATATTGTTACACCTTCCGGTGCAACCAAATCAAGTGTTGGTGTCACCATCTGAAGAACTTGGTGGCACCGGTGCCACTGCGCTCAAATGTTAGTCTGGAGCCCTGTGTAACGAATCAGTTACAATGTTTCTAAATTCTTTAAAGAGGAAATTGTTTCCTTTAGCATTTTGATGTTTTTTGGTTGTGTTCCAAATGTTGCATTACAGTGACCTTAAATTTTGCAGTTGCCATTAAAAAATGAACAAGAGCTGATAAACTGTCAACAATGACTGTGACTCTTGTGTATATACAGATGCATTCCTCCAAGGTCTTTCTTACTTCAGTAAATCTAAACATTGGCAATATTCTGTCAATTATTCCTTAACTATAATTACTGAAACTAATGTAACCGTGTAAAACTAATGTTTTTGCTTGTTGGTTTATTCCAATAAGATCAATAACATACATTAAGGTGAATTTTCATTTCATGACAACTTTTTTTTTTTTTTTTTCGGTCTAAAAGGTAACATTCAATTTTGTTTTGTTTTTATGTCAGGTATAATTCATGGACAGTCTGCAAAGACTGATGGAGGTCCATCAGACATCCAGAGAACAAGAAGAGACCAGCAAGATCCCAGCAGACGCATTCAGAACAGAACTGGACAAGAGCCGATCAATGGGCTGTCCATTGATACACTCCCTGACAACATGACACAAGTGGTGGTGAGTAAACTACTGTATTACTTTTGTAACTTTGGATCCTTGCCTTTTTCGGTTTTGAATGGTCTTAATATCACATTCATTACCGATTCATACCATTCAAACTGTCTCAGATGTTTTCAGCCTTGTTCAGACTGTCATTCCAGATTTTTTTTTGCATATCCCATCGGAAGCCAATCATAGATCACATGAAAATCTGTTTCATTTGGTTCAAATAGTTTGAAATACAATTCAAATAACATTTCTGGAAATGTTTCAGTCTGACTGATCAGAATTTGTGTAGCTTTTCTGCTTAAGTCAGTTTCTTACACCGCATAAAACATAAACATGTCAGATGTTGTTGTAGGAAATATGCTGAAAATCATTACAGACAAAAATGTTGCGTTGTTGCAGGTCAAGCAGAAATACTGCTAGTTGACCTTGTTTACACACCTCTTTGAATTTTAAGACTGCAGCAGGAAATAGGTACTCAGGGTGGTTGCTAAGGTGTTGCTATGCGGTTGCTAGGGTACTCTAGGTGGTTGCTAAGGTGTTGCTATGCGGTTGCTAGGGTACTCAGGGTGGTTGCTAAGGTGTTGCTATGCGGTTGCTAAGGTGTTCTTAGTGGTTGCTAGGTTGTTGCTATGCGGTTTGCTAGGGTACTCAGTGTGGTTGCTAAGGTGTTGCTATACGGTTGCTAGGGTACTCGGGGTGGTTGCTAAGGTGTTGCTATGCGGTTGCTAGGGTACTCGGGGTGGTTGCTAGGGTGTTGCTATGCGGTTGCTAGGGTACTCGGGGTGGTTGCTAAGGTGTTGCTATGCGGTTGCTAGGGTACTCTGGGTGGTTGCTAAGGTGTTGCTATGCGGTTGCTAGGGTACTCGGGGGTGGTTGCTATGCGGTTGCTAGGGTTCTCTAGGTGGTTGCTAAGGTGTTGCTATGCGGTTGCTAGGGTACTCGGGGTGGTTGCTAAGGTGTTGCTATGTGGTTGCTAAGGTACTTGGGCTAGATACTAGGATGTTGCCAGAGTGATTTGTGTGGTTGCCATGGTGTTCTGGGTGGTTGCTATGCAGTTGCTAGGTTGTTCTGGGTGGTTGCTATGAGATAGAAAGATAGATAAATAGATAGATAGATAGATAGATAGATAGATAGATAGATAGATTTAAATAGAAAGATATAGATAGAAAGATAGTTAAATTTAGATAGAAAGATAGATTTAGTTTGATAGAGATAGAAAGAGATAGATAGATTTAGATATAGATAGATAGATAGATAGATAGATGAGAAGAGAGAGATAGAAAGAGATAGATAGATTTAGATATAGATAGATAGATAGATAGATGAGTTTGAATGAGTTTGAATGGCAGTATAGTACATAGAATGGCAGCTTCATTGAGTCTAATGGGCTTCAGTGTGTTTAGATTTGAATTTTTGACAGTTGGAGTTTTACGGAATGTTCAGATCAGCCAAGACAGTTCAATGAAAGTCAATGGGATTTTTCCAAGTTTTGATCGTCATTTTTTAGGAAAACCGTAAGTCCGATCAGTCTAAAAAGATATAGCAACTAACTTCAGAACAGTCTGAAGGTCTAGTCTGAGTTTGAAGTATGTAGAGTTAAAGCTCTAGGAGGAGTAGCATTCAAAACGGTTTTTAGGGTAAGAAGAAGAAAAAAAGAAGAATAACTAGAAGGTACATTTCCTGAAGAAAATGTTGAATGGTGTCTTGGCAGTGGCAAAATTCAGGCACTCGGTTGCTAGGGTGGTTTCTAGGCAATTGCTAAGGTACTTGGGGTGGTTGCTAAGGTGTTGCTAGCGCGGTTCTAGGGTGTTCTGGTGTTGCTAGGCGGTTGCTATGGTAACGCCCGGGTGGTTTGTCTAGGCGGTTTGCTATGGCAGTTGGTAAGGTACTTGGGGCGGTTTGCTAAGGTGTTGTCTAGGCGGTTGCTAGGGTGTTCTGGGTGGTTGCTAGGCGGTTGCTATGGTACACCTGGGCGGTGCTAGGCAGTTGCGAGGCAGTGTGGTAAGGTACTTGGGCGGTTGCATTAGGTGTTGCTAGGCGGTTGCTAGGGTGTTCTGAGTGGTTGCTAGGCGGTTGCTATGGTAACCTGGATGGTTGCTAGGCGGTTGCTAGGCAGTTGGTAAGGTACTTGGGGCAGTTGCTAAGGTGTTGCTAGGCGGTTGCTAGGGTGTTATGAGTGGTTGCTAGGCAGTTGCTATGGTAACCTGAGGTGGTTGCTATGATGTTACTAGGTGGTTGGTAGTTGTCACAGATGGTTACTATGGTGTTTTTATAGAGTTCTTAGCATGTTCTTAGACACTTTAGCACTTAGCTAATTGCTATTAGCACGTAGCTATTCACTGCTAGCATGTGTAGCATGTTGCAAGTCCAGTTTGCTAGCATGAGTCAAAAAGAACCAACCGCCATGTCTCTACGATGTTCTGATGCAGAGATATAGGTCTTTCAAAACGGTTGCTAGGGTACTCTGTTTGGTTGCTAGGGAGTGGCTTGGCAGCTGCCAATGATGATACTCCAAAGGCTGCTTGCCAATATAAACCAACCCCCATGTCTCTACGATGTTCTGATGCAGAGATATAGGTCTTTCAAAACGGTTGCTAGGGTACTCTGTTTGGTTGCTAGGGAGTGGCTTGGCAGCTGCCAGTGATGATACTCCAAAGCTGCTTGCTAGTATGAATGATATAAACCAACCCCCATGCCTCTATGATATTCAGATTTGAAGATATCCCTCTATGCTTTGGGTTGCTAGGGTGCTCTAAATGGTTGCTAGGGCGTGGCTATGAAGTCTTGAAGGTGATTCGTGACTGGCCGTTTGCTGTCCCGAGTCAAATGAGCCCACCCTCATGTTCCTATGACACTTCTATCCAAAGAATATCTTTGATCTTTTTGAATGGAAGTCTATGGAACCTGTTGCTATGGTGCTCTATATGGTTGCTAGGGCGTGGCTTGATAGCTTCACATTGATCCTGAGAGACTGATTGGTTGCCTGAGTGAAATGAGCCCACCCCCTTGTCTCTATGACACTGTGATCCAGATAGTTCAATACAAAATCCCTATGTAATTTACCATAGTAGGAAAAACACACTGTTTTCATGGGCACGGCTTCACCATAGTAAGTCTATGGGGCCACTTTGGGCAGCTCTTGCGCCCCAGGGGTACAACTTACACCCCATTTTGAGGTATGGTCTGACAGAGACTGTCAGCCTCTTCAAACGTGGTAACCCACATGTTTCTACGAAATTCTTGTTAGGAGCTATGACTCGTCAAAGTTCGTCGCAATGTTAAGTCAATGGGATTTTTCGGCTACTTTTTCGCCCGCCGGGCGAACATCGTACACCCGATCGCTTATAAAAGTCATAGCACACCTCTCCTCAATGAGCCGGTCAATTTGACACCTCATTCATGGGTCTAGGACAAAAACTGCGGGACAAGTTACGCGCCGAAGTTTTGTCCAGAAGAAGAATAATAATAACTAGAATGTACATTTCCTGAAGAAAATGTGAATGGTGCTTGCAGTGGCAAAACTCGGCACTCTTGATTAGCATGATGCTAACATAATTAGCATGTTTTTAGCAAGATGCTAACATGATTAGCATGTTGCTAGCATGATGCTAGCATTCTTGCCATGTTGCTAACATGTTTTTAGCAAGATGCTAACATGATTAACATGTTGCTAGCATGTTTTTAAACAAGATGCTAGCATGTTGCTAAGGCATGATGCTAACACGATTAGCATGTTGCTAGCATGATGCTAACACGATTAGCATGTTGCTAGCATGATGCTAACACAATTAGCATGTTGCTAGCATGATGCTAACACAATTAGCATGTTGCTAGCATGATGCTAACACAATTAGCGTGTTGCTAATGTGATTTTGGCAAGATGCTAACATGATTAGCATGTTTGCTAGCATGATGCTAACGTGATTAGCATGCTACTAGCATGATGCTAACTCAATTAGTATGCTACTAGCATGATGCTAACACATTTTTACTTGTTTGTGTCATGTATAAAACCTAAGCTAATTGCTATTAGCACGTAGCTATTCACTGCTAGCATGTGTAGCATGTTGCAAGTCCAGTTTGCTAGCATGAGTCAAAAAGAACCAACCCCATGTCTCTACGATGTTCTGATGCAGAGATATAGGTCTTTCAAAACGGTTGCTAGGGTACTCTGTTTGGTTGCTAGGGAGTGGCTTGGCAGCTGCCAATGATGATACTCCAAAGGCTGCTTGCCAATATAAACCAACCCCCATGTCTCTACGATGTTCTGATACAGAGAAATAGGCCTTGCAAAATGGTTGCTAGGGTACTCTATTTGGTTGCTAGGGAGTGGCTTAGCAGCTGCCAGTGATGATACTCCAAAGCTGCTTGCTAGTATGAATGATATAAACCAACCACCATGCCTCTATGATATTCAGATTTGAAGATATCCCTCTATGCTTTGGGTTGCTAGGGTGCTCTAAATGGTTGCTAGGGCGTGGCTATGAAGTCTTGAAGGTGACTCGTGACTGGCCGTATGCTGCACCGAGTTAAATGAGCCCACCCTCATGTTTCTATGACACTTCCATCCAAAGATATTCCTTTGATCTTTTTCAATGGAAGTCTATGGAACTTGTTGCTATGGTGCTCTATATGGTTGCTAGGGCGTGGCTTGATAGCTTCACAATGATCCTGAGAGACTGATTGGTTGCCTGAGTAAAATGAGCCCACCCCCTTGTCTCTATGACACTGTGATCCAGAGTGATGTTCAATACAAAATCCCTATGTAATTTACCATAGTAGGAAAAACACACTGTTTCATGGGCACGGCTTCACCATAGTAAGTCAATGGGGCAACTTTGGGCAGCTCTTGCGCCCCAGGGGTACAACTTACACCCCATTTTGAGGTATGGTCTGACAGAGACTGTCAGCCTCTTCAAACGTTGTAACCCACATGTTTCTACGAAATTCTTGTTAGGAGCTATGACTCGTCAAAGTTCGTCGCAATGTTAAGTCAATGGGATTTTTCGGCTACTTTTTCGCCCGCCGGGCGAACATCGTACACCCGATCGCTTATAAAAGTCATAGCACACCTCTCCTCAATGAGCCGGTCGATTTGACACCTCATTCATGGGTCTAGGACAAAAACTGCGGGACAAGTTACGCGCCGAAGTTTTGTCCAGAAGAAGAAGAAGAAGAAGAATAATAAGTATGCAGGAGAACAATAATGATGCTTTGCCTTTGGCAAGCACCATTAATAATAACTAGAATGTACATTTCCTGAAGAAAATGTGAATGGTGCTTGCAGTGGCAAAACTCGGCACTCGGTTGCTAGCGTGATTCTAACATAATTAGCATGTTTTTAGGCAAGATGCTAACATGATTAGCATGTTGCTAGCATGATGCTAGCATTCTTGCCATGTTGCTAACATGTTTTTTAGCAAGATGCCTAACATGATTAACATGTTGCTAGCATGTTTTTAACAAGATGCTAACATTATTAGCATGTTGCTAGCATGATGGTAACACGATTAGCATGTTGCTAGGATGATGCTAACACAATTAGCATGTTGCTAGCATGATGCTAACACGATTAGAATGTTGCTAGCATGATGCTAACACTATTAGCATGTTGCTTCGCATGATGCTAACACAATTAGCATGTTGCTAGCATGATGCTAACACAATTAGCATGTTGCTAGCATGATGCTAACACAATTAGCGTGTTGCTAATGTGATTTTGCAAGATGCTAACATGATTAGCATGTTTGCTAGCATGATGCTAACGTGATTAGCATGCTACTAGCATGATGCTAACCTCAATTAGTATGCTACTAGCATGCTGCTAACACATTTTTACTTGTTTGTGTCACTTTAGCACTTAGCTAATCACTATTAGCATGTAGCTATTCACTGCTAGCATGTGTAGCATGTTGGAAGTCCAGTTTGCTAGCATGAGTCAAAAGAGCCAACCGCCATGTCTCTACGATGCTCTGATGCAGAGATATAGGTCTTGCTAAACGGTTGCTAGGGTACTCTGTTTGGTTGCTAGGGAGTGGCTTAGGCAGCTGCCAATGATGATACACCAAAGGCTGCTTGCCAATATAAGCCAACCGCCATGTCTCTACGATGTTCTGATGCAGAGATATAGGTCTTGCAAAACGGTTGCTAGGGTACTCTGTTTGGTTGCTAGGGAGTGGCTTGGCAGCTGCCAGTGATGATACTCCAAAGGCTGCTTGCCAGTATGAATGATATAAATCAACCCCCATGCCTCTATGATATTCAGATTTGAAGATATCCCTCTATGCTTTGGGTTGCTAGGGTGCTCTAAATGGTTGCTAGGGCGTGGCTATGAAGTCTTGAAGGTGATTCGTGACTGGCCGTATGCTGCACCGAGTTAAATGAGCCCACCCTCATGTTTCTATGACACTTCCATCCAAAGATATTCCTTTGATCTTTTTCAATGGAAGTCTATGGAACTTGTTGCTATGGTGCTCTATATGGTTGCTAGGGCGTGGCTTGATAGCTTCACAATGATCCTGAGAGACTGATTGGTTGCCTGAGTAAAATGAGCCCACCCCCTTGTCTCTATGACACTGTGATCCAGAGTTATGTTCAATACAAAATCCCTATGTAATTTACCATAGTAGGAAAAACACACTGTTTCATGGGCACGGCTTCACCATAGTAAGTCTATGGGGCCACTTTGGGCAGCTCTTGCGCCCCAGGGGTACAACTTACACCCCATTTTGAGGTATGGTCTGACAGAGACTGTCAGCCTCTTCAAACGTGGTAACCCACATGTTTCTACGAAATTCTTGTTAGGAGCTATGACTCGTCAAAGTTCGTCGCAATGTTAAGTCAATGGGATTTTTCGGCTACTTTTTCGCCCGCCGGGCGAACATCGTACACCCGATCGCTTATAAAAGTCATAGCACACCTCTCCTCAATGAGCCGGTCGATTTGACACCTCATTCATGGGTCTAGGACAAAAACTGCGGGACAAGTTACGCGCCGAAGTTTTGTCCAGAAGAAGAAGAATAATAATAATAATAATAAGTATGCAGGAGAACAATAATGATGCTTTGCCTTTGGCAAGCACCATTAACTAGAATGTACATTTCCTGAAGAAAATGTGAATGGTGCTTGCAGTGGCAAAACTCGGCACTCTTGATTAGCATGATGCTAACATAATTAGCATGTTGCTTAGCATGTTTTTACTAAGATGCTACATGATGCTAGCATGTTGCTAGCATTCTTGCCATGTTGCTAACATGTTTTTAGCAAGATGCTAACATGATTAACATGTTGCTAGCATGTTTTTAACAAGATGCTAACATTATTAGCATGTTGCTAGCATGATGGTAACACGATTAGCATGTTGCTAGGATGATGCTAACACAATTAGCATGTTGCTAGCATGATGCTAACACGATTAGAATGTTGCTAGCATGATGCTAACACAATTAGCATGTTGCTTGCATGATGCTAACACAATTAGCATGTTGCTAGCATGATGCTAACACAATTAGCATGTTGCTAGCATGATGCTAACACAATTAGCGTGTTGCTAATGTGATTTTGGCAAGATGCTAACATGATTAGCATGTTTGCTAGCATGATGCTAACGTGATTAGCATGCTACTAGCATGATGCTAACTCAATTAGTATGCTACTAGCATGATGCTAACACATTTTTACTTGTTTGTGTCATGTATAAAACCTAAGCTAATTGCTATTAGCACGTAGCTATTCACTGCTAGCATGTGTAGCATGTTGCAAGTCCAGTTTGCTAGCATGAGTAAAAAAGAACCAACCGCCATGTCTCTACAATGTTCTGATGCAGAGATATAGGTCTTTCAAAACGGTTGCTAGGGTACTCTGTTTGGTTGCTAGGGAGTGGCTTGGCAGCTGCCAATGATGATACTCCAAAGGCTGCTTGCCAATATAAACCAACCCCCATGTCTCTACGATGTTCTGATACAGAGAAATAGGCCTTGCAAAATGGTTGCTAGGGTACTCTATTTGGTTGCTAGGGAGTGGCTTAGCAGCTGCCAGTGATGATACTCCAAAGCTGCTTGCTAGTATGAATGATATAAACCAACCACCATGCCTCTATGATATTCAGATTTGAAGATATCCCTCTATGCTTTGGGTTGCTAGGGTGCTCTAAATGGTTGCTAGGGCGTGGCTATGAAGTCTTGAAGGTGACTCGTGACTGGCCGTATGCTGCACCGAGTTAAATGAGCCCACCCTCATGTTTCTATGACACTTCCATCCAAAGATATTCCTTTGATCTTTTTCAATGGAAGTCTATGGAACTTGTTGCTATGGTGCTCTATATGGTTGCTAGGGCGTGGCTTGATAGCTTCACAATGATCCTGAGAGACTGATTGGTTGCCTGAGTAAAATGAGCCCACCCCCTTGTCTCTATGACACTGTGATCCAGAGTTATGTTCAATACAAAATCCCTATGTAATTTACCATAGTAGGAAAAACACACTGTTTCATGGGCACGGCTTCACCATAGTAAGTCTATGGGGCCACTTTGGGCAGCTCTTGCGCCCCAGGGGTACAACTTACACCCCATTTTGAGGTATGGTCTGACAGAGACTGTCAGCCTCTTCAAACGTGGTAACCCACATGTTTCTACGAAATTCTTGTTAGGAGCTATGACTCGTCAAAGTTCGTCGCAATGTTAAGTCAATGGGATTTTTCGGCTACTTTTTCGCCCGCCGGGCGAACATCGTACACCCG
Organism: Ctenopharyngodon idella; assembly: GCF_019924925.1. NCBI lineage: Eukaryota > Metazoa > Chordata > Actinopteri > Cypriniformes > Xenocyprididae > Ctenopharyngodon > Ctenopharyngodon idella. Next base: position 28,338,789 of record NC_067221.1, read on the forward strand.
ATCGCTTATAAAAGTCATAGCACACCTCTCCTCAATGAGCCGGTCGATTTGACACCTCATTCATGGGTCTAGGACAAAAACTGCGGGACAAGTTACGCGCCGAAGTTTTGTCCAGAAGAAGAAGAATAATAATAATAATAATAAGTATGCAGGAGAACAATAATGATGCTTTGCCTTTGGCAAGCACCATTAATAACTAGAATGTACATTTCCTGAAGAAAATGTGAATGGTGCTTGCAGTGGCAAAACTCGGCACTCTTGATTAGCATGATGCTAACATAATTAGCATGTTGTTAGCATGTTTTTAGCAAGATGCTAACATGATTAGCATGTTGCTAGCATGATGCTAGCATTCTTGCCATGTTGCTAACATGTTTTTAGCAAGATGCTAACATGATTAACATGTTGCTAGCATGTTTTTAACAAGATGCTAACATTATTAGCATGTTGCTAGCATGATGGTAACACGATTAGCATGTTGCTAGGATGATGCTAACACAATTAGCATGTTGCTAGCATGATGCTAACACAATTAGCATGTTGCTTGCATGATGCTAACACAATTAGCATGTTGCTAACATGATGCTAACACAATTAGCATGTTGCTAGCATGATGCTAACACGATTAGCATGTTGCTAATGTGATTTTGGCAAGATGCTAACATGATTAGCATGTTTGCTAGCATGATGCTAACGTGATTAGCATGCTACTAGCATGATGCTAACTCAATTAGTATGCTACTAGCATGATGCTAACACATTTTTACTTGTTTGTGTCATGTATAAAACCTAAGCTAATTGCTATTAGCACGTAGCTATTCACTGCTAGCATGTGTAGCATGTTGCAAGTCCAGTTTGCTAGCATGAGTCAAAAAGAACCAACCGCCATGTCTCTACGATGTTCTGATGCAGAGATATAGGTCTTTCAAAACGGTTGCTAGGGTACTCTGTTTGGTTGCTAGGGAGTGGCTTGGCAGCTGCCAATGATGATACTCCAAAGGCTGCTTGCCAATATAAACCAACCCCCATGTCTCTACGATGTTCTGATACAGAGAAATAGGCCTTGCAAAATGGTTGCTAGGGTACTCTATTTGGTTGCTAGGGAGTGGCTTAGCAGCTGCCAGTGATGATACTCCAAAGCTGCTTGCTAGTATGAATGATATAAACCAACCACCATGCCTCTATGATATTCAGATTTGAAGATATCCCTCTATGCTTTGGGTTGCTAGGGTGCTCTAAATGGTTGCTAGGGCGTGGCTATGAAGTCTTGAAGGTGACTCGTGACTGGCCGTATGCTGCACCGAGTTAAATGAGCCCACCCTCATGTTTCTATGACACTTCCATCCAAAGATATTCCTTTGATCTTTTTCAATGGAAGTCTATGGAACTTGTTGCTATGGTGCTCTATATGGTTGCTAGGGCGTGGCTTGATAGCTTCACAATGATCCTGAGAGACTGATTGGTTGCCTGAGTAAAATGAGCCCACCCCCTTGTCTCTATGACACTGTGATCCAGAGTTATGTTCAATACAAAATCCCTATGTAATTTACCATAGTAGGAAAAACACACTGTTTCATGGGCACGGCTTCACCATAGTAAGTCTATGGGGCCACTTTGGGCAGCTCTTGCGCCCCAGGGGTACAACTTACACCCCATTTTGAGGTATGGTCTGACAGAGACTGTCAGCCTCTTCAAACGTGGTAACCCACATGTTTCTACGAAATTCTTGTTAGGAGCTATGACTCGTCAAAGTTCGTCGCAATGTTAAGTCAATGGGATTTTTCGGCTACTTTTTCGCCCGCCGGGCGAACATCGTACACCCGATCGCTTATAAAAGTCATAGCACACCTCTCCTCAATGAGCCGGTCGATTTGACACCTCATTCATGGGTCTAGGACAAAAACTGCGGGACAAGTTACGCGCCGAAGTTTGTCCAGAAGAAGAAGAATAATAATAATAATAATAAGTATGCAGGAGAACAATAATGATGCTTTGCCTTTGGCAAGCACCATTAACTAGAATGTACATTTCCTGAAGATGAATGGTGCTTGCAGTGGCAATACTCGGCACTCTTGATTAGCATGATGCTAACATAATTAGCATGTTGTTAGCATGTTTTTAGCAAGATGCTAACATGATTAGCATGTTGCTAGCATGATGCTAGCATTCTTGCCATGTTGCTAACATGTTTTTAGCAAGATGCTAACATGATTAACATGTTGCTAGCATGTTTTTAACAAGATGCTAACATTATTAGCATGTTGCTAGCATGATGGTAACACGATTAGCATGTTGCTAGGATGATGCTAACACAATTAGCATGTTGCTAGCATGATGCTAACACAATTAGCATGTTGCTTGCATGATGCTAACACAATTAGCATGTTGCTAACATGATGCTAACACAATTAGCATGTTGCTAGCATGATGCTAACACGATTAGCATGTTGCTAATGTGATTTTGGCAAGATGCTAACATGATTAGCATGTTTGCTAGCATGATGCTAACGTGATTAGCATGCTACTAGCATGATGCTAACTCAATTAGTATGCTACTAGCATGATGCTAACACATTTTTACTTGTTTGTGTCATGTATAAAACCTAAGCTAATTGCTATTAGCACGTAGCTATTCACTGCTAGCATGTGTAGCATGTTGCAAGTCCAGTTTGCTAGCATGAGTAAAAAAGAACCAACCGCCATGTCTCTACGATGTTCTGATGCAGAGATATAGGTCTTTCAAAACGGTTGCTAGGGTACTCTGTTTGGTTGCTAGGGAGTGGCTTGGCAGCTGCCAATGATGATACTCCAAAGGCTGCTTGCCAATATAAACCAACCCCCATGTCTCTACGATGTTCTGATACAGAGAAATAGGCCTTGCAAAATGGTTGCTAGGGTACTCTATTTGGTTGCTAGGGAGTGGCTTAGCAGCTGCCAGTGATGATACTCCAAAGCTGCTTGCTAGTATGAATGATATAAACCAACCACCATGCCTCTATGATATTCAGATTTGAAGATATCCCTCTATGCTTTGGGTTGCTAGGGTGCTCTAAATGGTTGCTAGGGCGTGGCTATGAAGTCTTGAAGGTGACTCGTGACTGGCCGTATGCTGCACCGAGTTAAATGAGCCCACCCTCATGTTTCTATGACACTTCCATCCAAAGATATTCCTTTGATCTTTTTCAATGGAAGTCTATGGAACTTGTTGCTATGGTGCTCTATATGGTTGCTAGGGCGTGGCTTGATAGCTTCACAATGATCCTGAGAGACTGATTGGTTGCCTGAGTAAAATGAGCCCACCCCCTTGTCTCTATGACACTGTGATCCAGAGTTATGTTCAATACAAAATCCCTATGTAATTTACCATAGTAGGAAAAACACACTGTTTCATGGGCACGGCTTCACCATAGTAAGTCTATGGGGCCACTTTGGGCAGCTCTTGCGCCCCAGGGGTACAACTTACACCCCATTTTGAGGTATGGTCTGACAGAGACTGTCAGCCTCTTCAAACGTGGTAACCCACATGTTTCTACGAAATTCTTGTTAGGAGCTATGACTCGTCAAAGTTCGTCGCAATGTTAAGTCAATGGGATTTTTCGGCTACTTTTTCGCCCGCCGGGCGAACATCGTACACCCGATCGCTTATAAAAGTCATAGCACACCTCTCCTCAATGAGCCGGTCGATTTGACACCTCATTCATGGGTCTAGGACAAAAACTGCGGGACAAGTTACGCGCCGAAGTTTTGTCCAGAAGAAGAAGAATAATAATAATAATAAGTATGCAGGAGAACAATAATGATGCTTTGCCTTTGGCAAGCACCATTAACTAGAATGTACATTTCCTGAAGAAAATGTGAATGGTGCTTGCAGTGGCAATACTCGGCACTCTTGATTAGCATGATGCTAACATAATTAGCATGTTGTTAGCATGTTTTTAGCAAGATGCTAACATGATTAGCATGTTGCTAGCATGATGCTAGCATTCTTGCCATGTTGCTAACATGTTTTTAGCAAGATGCTAACATGATTAACATGTTGCTAGCATGTTTTTAACAAGATGCTAACATTATTAGCATGTTGCTAGCATGATGGTAACACGATTAGCATGTTGCTAGGATGATGCTAACACAATTAGCATGTTGCTAGCATGATGCTAACACGATTAGCATGTTGCTAGCATGATGCTAACACAATTAGCATGTTGCTTGCATGATGCTAACACAATTAGCATGTTGCTAACATGATGCTAACACAATTAGCATGTTGCTAGCATGATGCTAACACGATTAGCATGTTGCTAATGTGATTTTGGCAAGATGCTAACATGATTAGCATGTTTGCTAGCATGATGCTAACGTGATTAGCATGCTACTAGCATGATGCTAACTCAATTAGTATGCTACTAGCATGATGCTAACACATTTTTACTTGTTTGTGTCATGTATAAAACCTAAGCTAATTGCTATTAGCACGTAGCTATTCACTGCTAGCATGTGTAGCATGTTGCAAGTCCAGTTTGCTAGCATGAGTAAAAAAGAACCAACCGCCATGTCTCTACAATGTTCTGATGCAGAGATATAGGTCTTTCAAAACGGTTGCTAGGGTACTCTGTTTGGTTGCTAGGGAGTGGCTTGGCAGCTGCCAATGATGATACTCCAAAGGCTGCTTGCCAATATAAACCAACCCCCATGTCTCTACGATGTTCTGATACAGAGAAATAGGCCTTGCAAAATGGTTGCTAGGGTACTCTATTTGGTTGCTAGGGAGTGGCTTAGCAGCTGCCAGTGATGATACTCCAAAGCTGCTTGCTAGTATGAATGATATAAACCAACCACCATGCCTCTATGATATTCAGATTTGAAGATATCCCTCTATGCTTTGGGTTGCTAGGGTGCTCTAAATGGTTGCTAGGGCGTGGCTATGAAGTCTTGAAGGTGACTCGTGACTGGCCGTATGCTGCACCGAGTTAAATGAGCCCACCCTCATGTTTCTATGACACTTCCATCCAAAGATATTCCTTTGATCTTTTTCAATGGAAGTCTATGGAACTTGTTGCTATGGTGCTCTATATGGTTGCTAGGGCGTGGCTTGATAGCTTCACAATGATCCTGAGAGACTGATTGGTTGCCTGAGTAAAATGAGCCCACCCCCTTGTCTCTATGACACTGTGATCCAGAGTTATGTTCAATACAAAATCCCTATGTAATTTCCCATAGTAGGAAAAACACACTGTTTCATGGGCACGGCTTCACCATAGTAAGTCTATGGGGCCACTTTGGGCAGCTCTTGCGCCCCAGGGGTACAACTTACACCCCATTTTGAGGTATGGTCTGACAGAGACTGTCAGCCTCTTCAAACGTGGTAACCCACATGTTTCTACGAAATTCTTGTTAGGAGCTATGACTCGTCAAAGTTCGTCGCAATGTTAAGTCAATGGGATTTTTCGGCTACTTTTTCGCCCGCCGGGCGAACATCGTACACCCGATCGCTTATAAAAGTCATAGCACACCTCTCCTCAATGAGCCGGTCGATTTGACACCTCATTCATGGGTCTAGGACAAAAACTGCGGGACAAGTTACGCGCCGAAGTTTTGTCCAGAAGAAGAAGAATAATAATAATAATAAGTATGCAGGAGAACAATAATGATGCTTTGCCTTTGGCAAGCACCATTAACTAGAATGTACATTTCCTGAAGAAAATGTGAATGGTGCTTGCAGTGGCAAAACTCGGCACTCTTGATTAGCATGATGCTAACATAATTAGCATGTTTTTAGCAAGATGCTAACATGATTAGCATGTTGCTAGCATGATGCTAGCATTCTTGCCATGTTGCTAACATGTTTTTAGCAAGATGCTAACATGATTAACATGTTGCTAGCATGTTTTTAACAAGATGCTAACATTATTAGCATGTTGCTAGCATGATGGTAACACGATTAGCATGTTGCTAGGATGATGCTAACACAATTAGCATGTTGCTAGCATGATGCTAACACGATTAGAATGTTGCTAGCATGATGCTAACACAATTAGCATGTTGCTAACATGATGCTAACACAATTAGCATGTTGCTAGCATGATGCTAACACGATTAGCATGTTGCTAATGTGATTTTGGCAAGATGCTAACATGATTAGCATGTTTGCTAGCATGATGCTAACGTGATTAGCATGCTACTAGCATGATGCTAACTCAATTAGTATGCTACTAGCATGATGCTAACACATTTTTACTTGTTTGTGTCATGTATAAAACCTAAGCTAATTGCTATTAGCACGTAGCTATTCACTGCTAGCATGTGTAGCATGTTGCAAGTCCAGTTTGCTAGCATGAGTAAAAAAGAACCAACCGCCATGTCTCTACGATGTTCTGATGCAGAGATATAGGTCTTTCAAAACGGTTGCTAGGGTACTCTGTTTGGTTGCTAGGGAGTGGCTTGGCAGCTGCCAATGATGATACTCCAAAGGCTGCTTGCCAATATAAACCAACCCCCATGTCTCTACGATGTTCTGATACAGAGAAATAGGCCTTGCAAAATGGTTGCTAGGGTACTCTATTTGGTTGCTAGGGAGTGGCTTAGCAGCTGCCAGTGATGATACTCCAAAGCTGCTTGCTAGTATGAATGATATAAACCAACCACCATGCCTCTATGATATTCAGATTTGAAGATATCCCTCTATGCTTTGGGTTGCTAGGGTGCTCTAAATGGTTGCTAGGGCGTGGCTATGAAGTCTTGAAGGTGACTCGTGACTGGCCGTATGCTGCACCGAGTTAAATGAGCCCACCCTCATGTTTCTATGACACTTCCATCCAAAGATATTCCTTTGATCTTTTTCAATGGAAGTCTATGGAACTTGTTGCTATGGTGCTCTATATGGTTGCTAGGGCGTGGCTTGATAGCTTCACAATGATCCTGAGAGACTGATTGGTTGCCTGAGTAAAATGAGCCCACCCCCTTGTCTCTATGACACTGTGATCCAGAGTTATGTTCAATACAAAATCCCTATGTAATTTACCATAGTAGGAAAAACACACTGTTTCATGGGCACGGCTTCACCATAGTAAGTCTATGGGGCCACTTTGGGCAGCTCTTGCGCCCCAGGGGTACAACTTACACCCCATTTTGAGGTATGGTCTGACAGAGACTGTCAGCCTCTTCAAACGTGGTAACCCACATGTTTCTACGAAATTCTTGTTAGGAGCTATGACTCGTCAAAGTTCGTCGCAATGTTAAGTCAATGGGATTTTTCGGCTACTTTTTCGCCCGCCGGGCGAACATCGTACACCCGATCGCTTATAAAAGTCATAGCACACCTCTCCTCAATGAGCCGGTCGATTTGACACCTCATTCATGGGTCTAGGACAAAAACTGCGGGACAAGTTACGCGCCGAAGTTTTGTCCAGAAGAAGAAGAAGAATAATAATAACTAGAATGTACATTTCCTGAAGAAAATGTGAATGGTGCTTGCAGTGGCAAAACTCGGCACTCTTGATTAGCATGATGCTAACATAATTAGCATGTTTTTAGCAAGATGCTAACATGATTAGCATGTTGCTAGCATGATGCTAGCATTCTTGCCATGTTGCTAACATGTTTTTAGCAAGATGCTAACATGATTAACATGTTGCTAGCATGTTTTTAACAAGATGCTAACATTATTAGCATGTTGCTAGCATGATGGTAACACGATTAGCATGTTGCTAGGATGATGCTAACACAATTAGCATGTTGCTAGCATGATGCTAACACGATTAGAATGTTGCTAGCATGATGCTAACACAATTAGCATGTTGCTAGCATGATGCTAACACAATTAGCATGTTGCTAGCATGATGCTAACACAATTAGCATGTTGCTAGCATGATGCTAACACAATTAGGTGTTGCTAATGTGATTTTGGCATGATGCTAACACGATTAGCATGTTGCTAATGTGATTTTGGCAAGATGCTAACATGATTAGCATGTTTGCTAGCATGATGCTAACGTGATTAGCATGCTACTAGCATGATGCTAACTCAATTAGTATGCTACTAGCATGATGCTAACACATTTTTACTTGTTTGTGTCATGTATAAAACCTAAGCTAATTGCTATTAGCACGTAGCTATTCACTGCTAGCATGTGTAGCATGTTGCAAGTCCAGTTTGCTAGCATGAGTAAAAAAGAACCAACCGCCATGTCTCTACAATGTTCTGATGCAGAGATATAGGTCTTTCAAAACGGTTGCTAGGGTACTCTGTTTGGTTGCTAGGGAGTGGCTTGGCAGCTGCCAATGATGATACTCCAAAGGCTGCTTGCCATATAAACCAACCCCCATGTCTCTACGATGTTCTGATACAGAGAAATAGGCCTTGCAAAATGGTTGCTAGGGTACTCTATTTGGTTGCTAGGGAGTGGCTTAGCAGCTGCCAGTGATGATACTCCAAAGCTGCTTGCTAGTATGAATGATATAAACCAACCACCATGCCTCTATGATATTCAGATTTGAAGATATCCCTCTATGCTTTGGGTTGCTAGGGTGCTCTAAATGGTTGCTAGGGCGTGGCTATGAAGTCTTGAAGGTGACTCGTGACTGGCCGTATGCTGCACCGAGTTAAATGAGCCCACCCTCATGTTTCTATGACACTTCCATCCAAAGATATTCCTTTGATCTTTTTCAATGGAAGTCTATGGAACTTGTTGCTATGGTGCTCTATATGGTTGCTAGGGCGTGGCTTGATAGCTTCACAATGATCCTGAGAGACTGATTGGTTGCCTGAGTAAAATGAGCCCACCCCCTTGTCTCTATGACACTGTGATCCAGAGTTATGTTCAATACAAAATCCCTATGTAATTTCCCATAGTAGGAAAAACACACTGTTTCATGGGCACGGCTTCACCATAGTAAGTCTATGGGGCCACTTTGGGCAGCTCTTGCGCCCCAGGGGTACAACTTACACCCCATTTTGAGGTATGGTCTGACAGAGACTGTCAGCCTCTTCAAACGTGGTAACCCACATGTTTCTACGAAATTCTTGTTAGGAGCTATGACTCGTCAAAGTTCGTCGCAATGTTAAGTCAATGGGATTTTTCGGCTACTTTTTCGCCCGCCGGGCGAACATCGTACACCCGATCGCTTATAAAAGTCATAGCACACCTCTCCTCAATGAGCCGGTCGATTTGACACCTCATTCATGGGTCTAGGACAAAAACTGCGGGACAAGTTACGCGCCGAAGTTTTGTCCAGAAGAAGAAGAATAATAATAATAATAATAAGTATGCAGGAGAACAATAATGATGCTTTGCCTTTGGCAAGCACCATTAATAACTAGAATGTACATTTCCTGAAGAAAATGTGAATGGTGCTTGCAGTGGCAAAACTCGGCACTCTTGATTAGCATGATGCTAACATAATTAGCATGTTTTTAGCAAGATGCTAACATGATTAGCATGTTGCTAGCATGATGCTAGCATTCTTGCCATGTTGCTAACATGTTTTTAGCAAGATGCTAACATGATTAACATGTTGCTAGCATGTTTTTAACAAGATGCTAACATTATTAGCATGTTGCTAGCATGATGGTAACACGATTAGCATGTTGCTAGGATGATGCTAACACAATTAGCATGTTGCTAGCATGATGCTAACACGATTAGAATGTTGCTAGCATGATGCTAACACAATTAGCATGTTGCTAGCATGATGCTAACACAATTAGCATGTTGCTAGCATGATGCTAACACAATTAGCATGTTGCTAGCATGATGCTAACACAATTAGCGTGTTGCTAATGTGATTTTGGCAAGATGCTAACATGATTAGCATGTTTGCTAGCATGATGCTAACGTGATTAGCATGCTACTAGCATGATGCTAACTCAATTAGTATGCTACTAGCATGATGCTAACACATTTTTACTTGTTTGTGTCATGTATAAAACCTAAGCTAATTGCTATTAGCACGTAGCTATTCACTGCTAGCATGTGTAGCATGTTGCAAGTCCAGTTTGCTAGCATGAGTAAAAAAGAACCAACCGCCATGTCTCTACGATGTTCTGATGCAGAGATATAGGTCTTTCAAAACGGTTGCTAGGGTACTCTGTTTGGTTGCTAGGGAGTGGCTTGGCAGCTGCCAATGATGATACTCCAAAGGCTGCTTGCCAATATAAACCAACCCCCATGTCTCTACGATGTTCTGATACAGAGAAATAGGCCTTGCAAAATGGTTGCTAGGGTACTCTATTTGGTTGCTAGGGAGTGGCTTAGCAGCTGCCAGTGATGATACTCCAAAGCTGCTTGCTAGTATGAATGATATAAACCAACCACCATGCCTCTATGATATTCAGATTTGAAGATATCCCTCTATGCTTTGGGTTGCTAGGGTGCTCTAAATGGTTGCTAGGGCGTGGCTATGAAGTCTTGAAGGTGACTCGTGACTGGCCGTATGCTGCACCGAGTTAAATGAGCCCACCCTCATGTTTCTATGACACTTCCATCCAAAGATATTCCTTTGATCTTTTTCAATGGAAGTCTATGGAACTTGTTGCTATGGTGCTCTATATGGTTGCTAGGGCGTGGCTTGATAGCTTCACAATGATCCTGAGAGACTGATTGGTTGCCTGAGTAAAATGAGCCCACCCCCTTGTCTCTATGACACTGTGATCCAGAGTTATGTTCAATACAAAATCCCTATGTAATTTACCATAGTAGGAAAAACACACTGTTTCATGGGCACGGCTTCACCATAGTAAGTCTATGGGGCCACTTTGGGCAGCTCTTGCGCCCCAGGGGTACAACTTACACCCCATTTTGAGGTATGGTCTGACAGAGACTGTCAGCCTCTTCAAACGTGGTAACCCACATGTTTCTACGAAATTCTTGTTAGGAGCTATGACTCGTCAAAGTTCGTCGCAATGTTAAGTCAATGGGATTTTTCGGCTACTTTTTCGCCCGCCGGGCGAACATCGTACACCCGATCGCTTATAAAAGTCATAGCACACCTCTCCTCAATGAGCCGGTCGATTTGACACCTCATTCATGGGTCTAGGACAAAAACTGCGGGACAAGTTACGCGCCGAAGTTTTGTCCAGAAGAAGAAGAATAATAATAATAATAAGTATGCAGGAGAACAATAATGATGCTTTGCCTTTGGCAAGCACCATTAATAACTAGAATGTACATTTCCTGAAGAAAATGTGAATGGTGCTTGCAGTGGCAAAACTCGGCACTCTTGATTAGCATGATGCTAACATAATTAGCATGTTGTTAGCATTAGCAAGATGCTAACATGATTAGCATGTTGCTAGCATGATGCTAGCATTCTTGCCATGTTGCTAACATGTTTTTAGCAAGATGCTAACATGATTAACATGTTGCTAGCATGTTTTTAACAAGATGCTAACATTATTAGCATGTTGCTAGCATGATGGTAACACGATTAGCATGTTGCTAGGATGATGCTAACACAATTAGCATGTTGCTAGCATGATGCTAACACGATTAGCATGTTGCTAGCATGATGCTAACACAATTAGCATGTTGCTTGCATGATGCTAACACAATTAGCATGTTGCTAACATGATGCTAACACAATTAGCATGTTGCTAGCATGATGCTAACACGATTAGCATGTTGCTAATGTGATTTTGGCAAGATGCTAACATGATTAGCATGTTTGCTAGCATGATGCTAACGTGATTAGCATGCTACTAGCATGATGCTAACTCAATTAGTATGCTACTAGCATGATGCTAACACATTTTTACTTGTTTGTGTCATGTATAAAACCTAAGCTAATTGCTATTAGCACGTAGCTATTCACTGCTAGCATGTGTAGCATGTTGCAAGTCCAGTTTGCTAGCATGAGTAAAAAAGAACCAACCGCCATGTCTCTACGATGTTCTGATGCAGAGATATAGGTCTTTCAAAACGGTTGCTAGGGTACTCTGTTTGGTTGCTAGGGAGTGGCTTGGCAGCTGCCAATGATGATACTCCAAAGGCTGCTTGCCAATATAAACCAACCCCCATGTCTCTACGATGTTCTGATACAGAGAAATAGGCCTTGCAAAATGGTTGCTAGGGTACTCTATTTGGTTGCTAGGGAGTGGCTTAGCAGCTGCCAGTGATGATACTCCAAAGCTGCTTGCTAGTATGAATGATATAAACCAACCACCATGCCTCTATGATATTCAGATTTGAAGATATCCCTCTATGCTTTGGGTTGCTAGGGTGCTCTAAATGGTTGCTAGGGCGTGGCTATGAAGTCTTGAAGGTGACTCGTGACTGGCCGTATGCTGCCCCGAGTTAAATGAGCCCACCCTCATGTTTCTATGACACTTCCATCCAAAGATATTCCTTTGATCTTTTTCAATGGAAGTCTATGGAACTTGTTGCTATGGTGCTCTATATGGTTGCTAGGGCGTGGCTTGATAGCTTCACAATGATCCTGAGAGACTGATTGGTTGCCTGAGTAAAATGAGCCCACCCCCTTGTCTCTATGACACTGTGATCCAGAGTTATGTTCAATACAAAATCCCTATGTAATTTACCATAGTAGGAAAAACACACTGTTTCATGGGCACGGCTTCACCATAGTAAGTCTATGGGGCCACTTTGGGCAGCTCTTGTGCCCCAGGGGTACAACTTACACCCCATTTTGAGGTATGGTCTGACAGAGACTGTCAGCCTCTTCAAACGTGGTAACCCACATGTTTCTACGAAATTCTTGTTAGGAGCTATGACTCGTCAAAGTTCGTCGCAATGTTAAGTCAATGGGATTTTTCGGCTACTTTTTCGCCCGCCGGGCGAACATCGTACACCCGATCGCTTATAAAAGTCATAGCACACCTCTCCTCAATGAGCCGGTCGATTTGACACCTCATTCATGGGTCTAGGACAAAAACTGCGGGACAAGTTACGCGCCGAAGTTTTGTCCAGAAGAAGAAGAATAATAATAATAATAATAAGTATGCAGGAGAACAATAATGATGCTTTGCCTTTGGCAAGCACCATTAATAAGTATGCAGGAGAACAATAATGATGCTTTGCCTTTGGCAAGCACCATTAATAATAATAAGTATGCAGGAGAACAATAATGATGCTTTGCCTTTGGCAAGCACCATTAATAATAATAATAAGTATGCAGGAGAACAATAATGATGCTTTGCCTTTGGCAAGCACCATTAATAAGTATGCAGGAGAACAATAATGATGCTTTGCCTTTGGCAAGCACCATTAATAAGTTTAAATAGCATTACAGTAAGTTGGCTTTTTCAAGCCAACTTAATAAGTTTAAATAGCATTACAGTAAGTTGGCTTTTTCAAGCCAACTTAATAATAAGTTTAAATAGCATTACAATAAGTTGGCTTTTTCAAGCCAACTTAATAAGTTTAAATAGCATTACAGTAAGTTGGCTTTTTCAAGCCAACTTAATAAGTTTAAATAGCATTACAGTAAGTTGGCTTTTTCAAGCCAACTTAATAATAAGTTTAAGAAGCATTACAATAAGTTGGCTTTTTCAAGCCAACTTAATAACTAGAATGTACATTTCCTGAAGAAAATGTGAATGGTGCTTGCAGTGGCAAAATTCGGCACTCGGTTGCTAGGGGGCTGTAATTGGTTGCTAGGGAGTCAACCAACATGTCTGTAGAATGTTCTGGAGCTGAGATATGGGTTCTTTATATTGCAATATGGTTGCTAAGGTGCTCTAAATGGTTGCTAGAGTGTGGCTACACAGTTACTATGGTTATATTTGCAGACTGGTTTCTCACCTGCATTAAAATTTAAGATAAACTTAATCGCCATCATGATCTTGAACTAAAGCATCAATCACTGATTTTACTGGGAAAAAACTATCATCACTTTACAATAAGGATCATTACTTCAAATTGAATGTATTAACTAACATTTACTAACCATGAGCAATACATTACTGTATTTAGTAATCTTTGTTAATGTTCATGAAAAATAAAGTTATTGTTTGTTCATGTTAGTTCACAGTGCATTAACTAATCTTAACACGGTTTTAATAATGTATTAGTAAATGTTAAAATTAACATGAACAAATATTAATAAATTCCTGTAGAAGAATTGAACATTTATTATAAAATGTTAGAAAAAATGCTATACAAGGGTGGTTTCGAACCCTGAACCTCTTGCATGCTAAACAAAATTGCTTACCCGTAACCCACTTGGGAACGCATAGCATGTTGGCAGATTTATGTATTAATTCACTCATGTGAGGAATCGCGAGTTTAACAGTACATAAACTTTATTATATTAGTCATACGATTTTTTATCATCGTTTGTGATATAAATGTGTCATATGTTCAAAAAAAAAACCATTATGTAATGTGAGGAGACTTGAAGAAAAATGCGCTTAATTTGAATTAATGGGTGGCTCTTAAAAGAGCCGTTGCTGCCCTTAAAAGGACATTTGATGGCTTCATCTTCGGAGTTCTACCTGCAGAGCTTCTGTTAGGTTACTCAGCAGGAGCTCATTCCCCTCTGGGCTCAGGTGGACTCCGTCCCTCGACAGATGCGACAGGTCGATGTTGGAATGACGAACGCAGCGCATCTGTCTCTCTGCCAAGAAGCCTGCAATCGCGCTGTTCAGCCACCGCCGGCTACGTTCAATGCCATATGCAGACTGAGCAGTCTGCCCTCGCCAGTTCAGTCGGGGCAGAATGGACGAAAAGAGAAGCCTAGTTCTGGGGAGCAACCTGAAGACTTCCGCCAGGTCCGTCTTCATTTCCCGAAGGAAATCCAGGCGGTTGTGGCCCTCCCGACATACGCTGTTTCCACCGAGGTGAATAACCAAGATGTCGGGAGCTGGAGCTTTGGCCCTGAGAGACCGCAGCACTGGAAGCAACTGCTCCCAGAGTCTGCCTCCTCTGCCCTCCCAAGTAATACTGCAGCGAAAGCCAAGGCTCCTGTCGAGCCCCTGCTCACAGATGTGAGCATACAGCCTTCGAATAATTGAACTTCCAACAATCCATACACGAGCTACTCTGTCATCCGCCATCTTGAAGAATGAGGGTGCTGTGATTTGGCGCCAGTATTTAAGATGAGCGCTGCGTTTCATTGTCAAAAGGTGGTGCTGTTTTGCATTCTACAGGCAGCGACCGCTTTAGAGCAGCTCACAATCAATGAATATCCCATATTTATGCTAAGCGATTGCTGTTTATAATTTATGAAAATGTTTATGTTGCAGTGTATATATGGTAATATATTTTAGACTGTTGTAAGAGTGTATTTTATCTCCCTAATCTGAAATCGAATGAGCAGCCTCCAATAGTAAGACATACATTTCAAAATAAGAGTTCCGTTGTATATCGGTCTTGTTTATAATTAAAAGCCACGCATATGTATAATTTCTCCCCTGGTATTTTGTTACACAATAAACCCTGCAAAACAGATGCATTAGAGCAGTGGATACCAAACTTTTTAGAGTGGAGTACCCCCTGAGGCATTAAGCCTTCTGCATACCTTTCCACTGCACCTTTTCCATTAAAGGATAATATTTGCCCCCTAAATTGACTTTGGCCATATTCTATCTTTATAAATACATTTACAAAAATAATATTTTAAATAAAAAAATAAAAAATCAATAGAAAAAATACAATGATGATAAAAACGAAAAATTGTTTCGTTTCAAAAGAGCAATTACTGACAATACTGTGAAGAACATGACCTGATACTACCCTTTTGTTCGTTGAACTGTTGTATAAAATCAATATCACATTTGCAATCGTGTGGATATTTGGATTTGCTTTCTTGGAGGGTCGATTTTGTCCCCACCACTTTTTGAAACATCTCGCGGCACAGATGAACATAAAAATTAAAGTCAATCTCCAGTTGACTAGCAGTGCATTCATACCATTCGTTTGTAAAATAAAGTTTATCTGTTGTTTCTGAAATCATGCTAAGTCTTCCTTTCTTGAAATGTCCGCTTCGTCATGGAGAGCGCAGCTCGTGGTTACTCGTGGCAATGACAGACGCCACTTGAGCCCTCTCTACTTGTTCCGGTGAAATCACAAAATACAATGTACACAAACATGTGCCTAACTCTTGATATACAATCACCGATTTTAATTAGAAAACATACTATACTTTGAATGAACCTCTTGCATGCTACCTCCAGCCCATTTGGGAATGCTGGTTTATGTGGCAAACTTATGTGTATTCACTCCCTTAAAAAAAATCACGAGCTTAATAGTACTACTATAATAGATTTGATGTAAAGCATTAAACACCAGTTCTTTGTCAATAAATTAAACTCAATGATTTCTGGACACCATAAGGTTATTTAGTTTTTTGCAATCATTAGTCCTGACATTAAATATTTTAATTAAAAATGAAAAATATGTAAACAGTGAAAATATGCAGAGACATATTGTGGTCTTGCTTAAAAGAAGTATAAAAATCATTTTTGGAACCAGCATACCTCGAGTAAGCAAGGTTTGGGTAAATCAAATGACCATAAGTTAACCTTGCTTCCTGGAATACCCCCTGAACCTTCTGTGAAGTTCACAAGAACACATATTTTTAATGTGCCATTGAAGAAGATTCAATAAAGACAAAAACACTTGATGTGCCAATTCAACCAAAATGTTTATTAAAAGATTTAGAAAACGCCTGTTGTGCCAAATCCCACCCTATAATGTCGTACTAGCTCACATTTAAATATTTTAACTTCATATTAAAATGATCTAATATCTGCATTAACTCCAAGATTATAAAAATAAAAACATAAATACCTTACTGTTGCAATAATAAAATTGCACTAATAAAGAAAATTATATATCTTAACTTGTTTTACACAATACTAATTTTTGTTTTAATTTCTTCACTTTCACGTACTTTACTGTTGCAATACAATTTTACTAGGGGAATATATATATATATATATATATATATATATATATATATATATATATAAAACTTATTTGTTAACTTGTTTTACACAATATCCTTCAAGTTTATATTTTTGGCAGAATACTGGTGAAAGTGTTTAAATTATTGTATAAATAAAGTGAACCTTGTGCATGTTGCATTCAAAGCCCTTGTAAAATACTCAATTACTGTCCATGATTCTGTCTATTACTGTGTAAGTATTTTTAAAAGGAATAAGCCCATAAGCCCTGTGATTTCAGAAAACCAGAGGGGCTTTTAACAACGCCCCTTAGCAGTTCTGAAAGCACTGTAAACCATGGTGTCACAGGGCTTACTGCTTTATCGCAAGTGACTAAGACATAACATGATTTCACTTTTATCTCAAATTAATTGTGGAGCCTTGTTTATTTAAATTTTTATGATTTAATTAATAAAAAAATATTCATCGACTCGCAAACTGTTGTTTTGGAAACCCTGATTGGCAGGGACCCTAAAAGGACACAGGATTTGACACAACACCCCCAGTGAGCAAGCCAGTGGCGACGGTGGCAAGAAAAAAACTCTTAAGGAGATAAAAAAACCTTGAGAGGAACCAGACTCATCAGGGGGAACCCATCCTCCTCTGGCATGGCGTACACATTATAATAACATTCTTATTTAAGCTAATATATGAAATATTAAATTGAAGCCAATTACTTAATATGATAATAAGATAATTTATAAATATATTAAATTTTATTAATTGATCATCCAATGATTAGATGCGATCCGTGGTGTAATGAAGCATCTCCCGCCATCTAGCCACTGGATCTGACATGGCAAACAGGCTGGACACCCTGAGGTAGAGAAGGTAAAACAGATATGATAATGTTAGTGAATTGAATTTAATTGTTTTCATTCTGCAAGACTTATAGAGCATAAAGTTTCAGGTCAGATGTATGTTTTGCAAGAGACATTTCTGCTCTCTCACTTCTGCAAACCATCAAAGACTTTAAAATCTAAGCTTTCACATCAAAGCACATGCCTCTGAACAAACACATTGTACGATAAAATGCACTGAAACACTAGACCTTACCAGTAGTATTGACAAACTTTACCTCAGTGATTTAATATGCTTCTTTTGCTTCTTTAGTCTTCAGCATTGTCCTCAACTCCAAACACATCTGGTCCCGTCCTCTGGCAATGAAATTAATAAATGAATAACGGGATCACTACATACACATTTACTAATAAACTAAAAAAAAATAATAATAAAGAAGTAAACTAAAACTTACTAAAAGAAATTTGCACATAAGCTGGTATCCAGCTCATCATCATCATCAGTGTTGTAGCACACTTGATCTTCTCAGACATCCTGACTTCAAAACATCAAAATCAAAATTAGATTAAAATATTCCTTTAAATGTGGTTATCGTGTGCAGTAGTAGTGACTGAAGTGAGATCTTTTAACACTTAGCTTTAGATGGTAGATTGCACACTCATATCCAGTGTTGGAGAGGACTGCTATTGTCTCCAAAATCTTCCTGCAACTTTACAGAAAAGCACATATCAATATTAGAATAGCAGAGGACTGCAAATAATACATCCAGTACACATTGTACAGATTGAATACAAAATCATTTAAAACAAATGTTATGTTAAGGTCAAAATCACATACATCACAACAGTGTCTTACTACTTCTCACTTTACCTTACTGTCTTTTATGACTTACTGCTGCTGTTACTCTGTCTATGTCCTCCCTGGAGTTGCCACACTAATCCTCACTGCGTCCTGTATGCTGCTGCCTTTACTTCCTAGTGTCCTCACTGGAGCTGCCACACTACTCCTTCGTCCTTCCTGCTGCTGTACTCTCTAGGTAGCTCAGTGGCATAACACCTTTATATGACCATAGACACCACAATCTAACCGCAACACGGCCATACGCGCCAACCCGTTGGCTAAGGCTTTCAGCGCCCCCACTGTCGTCGTTAATGCAGGTTCAGTGGCCCCCGGTTCCGTATGGCATAACACAGCACAACACAACCATACGCACCAACCCGTTGGCTAAGGCTGTCAGCGCCCCCACTGTCGTCGTTAATGCAGGTTCAGTGGCCCCCGGTTCCGTATGGCATAACACAACACAACAACACGGCCATACGCGCCAACCCGTTGGCTAAGGCTTTCAGCGCCCCCACTGTCGTCGTTAATGCAGGTTCAGTGGCCCTCGGTTCCGTATGGCATAACACAGCACAACACAACCATACGCACCAACCCGTTGGCTAAGGCTTTCAGCGCCCCCACTGTCGTCGTTAATGCAGGTTCAGTGGCCCCCGGTTTCGTATGGCAACAACGCAACACACAATTACCGCAACAGACAACAATTACCGCAACACACAACAATACCCATCCACCATAAAAACTACAGTATAGAACGCGACTAATCATTTACGCAAAATACAGTACACAGGATTGTGATAACTATGATAACTATGTAACACACCCGATTGAAGACACAAATCCGGATGAGAGATGTAAATGTGATCCAGTAGAGTGTGCTTTTTAGTCGTTGCTGTGGTGATCAGTTGCGTGTATCGTTTCGATCGAAATAATTCCAGAACAGTTTTTTCCCCTGCACTTAAGAGATCCTCATTGAAGTCGCCACACACGATGACCTGTTCATCCACGATGTCCAAATAATCCAGCAGACTCTTCAAGTTCTTCATGAAATCTTCGAAACCGTAGTGTGGCGGCCTATACACAGCAGCGATGGTTGCTTTGATTGGACTATCTATTTTGATGACGACAAACTCCAGATCGGTTACGTTCTGTATAAACTGCCTAGCCTGAGCTGAAATATGCTCTTTACAATATATCGCGACTCCACCTCCACCTTTATTTGCGATCTCTTGATGTGTCGAGTAGGAGACATGTCTGTTGCGCATAAACAAGTTGTATCCGTCCAATTGGAGAAGGGGTGTAATGGATGATCCGGTCAGGTGAGTTTCCGTTATGCAAAAAATGTCTGCTAGTAGCAGCTCATGATGGCATCTAATGTCTTCAATGTGGGCTGCCAGTCCTTCTGTGTTATGATGAATTATTTTAAATGTTTGATCTATGTCAGTTTCCCTAATGTGCTGCAAAAGTGGCATGATTCCTGTCAATGTCGCTCTTGTCATGTTTTGTAACGAGGCGGTGACTGCAGGATCAGCATAAATCTTCTTTTCACTGAAGTCAGTAATGTGTAACCCACGAAGCGATGTCGTTCTGCTAAGTGCAAATTAGGCCATTCCTGGCTCGAAAATCTTCTTCAGTGACACTACGGCATTCTGCATTGTCATGCCTTGCACTTTGTGAGCTGTGCAGGCATAAGCTAACTTAATAGGAAATTGACGACGAACTGCTCCTTTCCTTAGACTTTCTTCGGATCTCTCGATATAAACTAAGTCGTCTTCTTCACCTTGCACCTTTCTGCGGTGTTTCTTACCCGCGTTTGGATTGTCAAGCTGAAGCCCTAACATTTTAACGGTGTCTATTCCATCTACTGTTTTAGTGACGATAAGTGCAATTTTCCCAAAACATCCATTAACGACTCCATCCTCAACGTCCAGATTCCTAGTTATCACTACACGAACTCCCACTGCAATTTCTATGGAGTCAAGCAAGTCGTCCTTTTTTCCGATGACAGGCTTCTTTTGTTTCTTCATCCCTCCTGTTCTTGGGTCTTTTCTGTAGTCTTCGGCATCAATGGTTATGATGTCAGTGTGAAGAGCGTGGATTGTCTCGGTGTTGTGTCCGTGAACTTCCTTGTTGGTGGCAAATACGTGCAGTGCATCACACGGGCAGTCTTTGGGATCCTTCACAGCCTGGAGTAACAAAGCTCTATCTTCTTCGCCAAGATCTTCGGTCTTCTTCTTCACTCGTAGTCTGTTCAAAAGCTGGGCAAAAGCAAGGTCTTCTTTCTGACGCATAACCTCTGAGAGGGTAATCATTTGGAAATGATCTTTCCAGAAGTCCAAAACATCTTCTTCGTAGACACAGAGTGGTTTGACTTTACCGGTAGGTGGCAGTTGGTAAAAGTCACCAACGGCGAGGACAGAGATGCCCCCGAAAGGTTTCTTGCTGCCTTTGATTTGCTGAAACCTCCAGTTGATGTAAGCAAAAAGATCCTTCGAAATCATAGACACTTCATCAATGATAAGAATTTCCACGTCACGTAATCTTGCTCGCAGTTCATCCAGGGCGTTTCCAAGTCCTTGATATGGTGGCTTTAGATTCCTTGGAAGTTTTAAAATGGAGTGCAGAGTTTTACCGGAAATATTGAAAGCTGCCGTTCCAGTAAACGCACTCAAGAGCACTGTAGGCACGGAGAGATCCCCCTCCTCCCGCAGTCGAGGCAGCTGTCGCAGAATCTTGGTCGCTTCCGTGTATATGCACTTGATGACATGCGATTTGCCACAACCAGCTCCGCCTGATAAGAAATAAAAAAACTGTTCTGGATTTTGACCCCACACACGTTTCTGACACCAATGGCAGACAGTGTAGAATATGGCTGCCTGTGTCTCATTTAGACTTCTAAACAGCTTCCGAACAAATTCAATACTGAGCTGCGGTGCCTCTACTTGTGGAACAACTCCATCTCCGTGTTCAAGAATCTGATACTCTGGGACATCATCTTGTACATCCTCATCATCTGGATCGATGTCTTCTCGTTCGGCAATGCACTCCAAACGATCCGCTTCAATTTCAGGTGCAAATGCCGTCCAAGCGTTTTCAGGTGGTCCTTGCTGTTGCAGCTGATCTAATGCCTTATCCACTTCGTCACTGTGTTTTTCGAACTTCTCCTTGTGTGCCTGCACTACAGCACGGACAGGTATCAGGAGACCAGGGTGTGCAGGAAGTTCCACAGATGCACATTTGTAAAACTGCTCATACGTTGGAAATCTAGGAGGTTTTAGCTGTGCATTGAAGCGATGTGGCATGTAAAGCTTAAGTAATCTACAGTAAAACTTTTCAGGTTGTTTTTCTTCCGAATACCGTGCATATCTAATAACTGCAGCCTTACCAACAGTTCGTTTCTGAAAAAATCCCATACCGTTGAGCAGCTGGTGAACATTTTTACCTTTTGTTTGCTGACCATACACAATACGGTATTCCGAAGCAAAATCTGCCAGGCATATCTTTTCAAACTCGGGTGTTTGTGGCCTTGCTCTATATTTATCTATTATCCCTGACATCCAGACATCCTCTGAATCGGGATCTTTGTTTTGGAGGGCACTAAGGGGAAGACTCATCTTCAGCGCATCGTCATCCATCGGTATAAACACAACGCTTCGTGAACATTTCTTCAATGGTAAGCTGCATGTTCGTGCAACCGATTCCTGAGCGCTTACTTGCCTGTGTTTGGAGTAGGCCTGCATTATGTGCTTCATTTCGTCTTCCTCATTAACGTTAGTTTCGCGCACACCCTTGATTACGTTCTTCAGTACCTCATTCATTTCATGCTCCGGCTTAGAAATATACGATAACATATACATGACGCAGCTAAAAGGGTCAAGAACGAACTGAATGTCCATGTTAGCGTTCCATGCCCTCAACAAATCAGGATTGTATCCATTCACCCAAGACTCCTTTGGATCACGCTTCAGCAAAACCACGTTGGCAGTGGACAGTGCCTCAACGTTGTCTTCGTACTCTTTCATGGTCATGTTACATTTTGTCAGAAGCTCTGACAAGCTGTCAAAGGAGGCTTGGGGATCATTCAACAAATCCCACACTGGTTTAAGTTTTAGCCTGGCTTCGCTCATTGCTTTTTGAGCAGCCTCCTGTCTCGCCTTCTTTCTGTCTTTCTGTCTATCCTCTTCTTCAGGACGCTGTGGTTGTGGACGAGCGATCGCGTTTTTAGATGCGAACATGCAGCTTACTGACGAAGAAGCGTCCGGGTCATCCTCTTCTTCAGGACGCTGTGGTCGCGGACGAGTGATCGTGGTGCTAGACATCGGTAGTTTAGGGAACCCGAATCTACATAATAAATTCCCTTTTTTACACGACTTGGAGTGGTTCCTGCTGTGAAGCTGAACCTCTGTGACAATTTGGTGAAGCTCAGGATCGGCCACGGAATCAGGCAATCGGCACGATATGCAGGTGATCGGGTGTAAAATCGGGCGAAAAATCCCATAGACTTAACATTGTGACGAACTTTGACGAGTCATAGCTCCTAATGAGGATTTTGTAGAAACATGTGGGTTACCACGTTTGAAGAGGCTGGCAGGCTCTGTCAGACCATATCTCAAAATGGGATGTAAGTTGTACCCCTGGGGCTCAAGAGCTGCCCAAATTTGCCCCATAGAGTATTTGTGTGTTTTTCCTACTATGGGAAATTACATAGGGATTTTGTATTAAACATAACTCTTGATCACAATGTCATAGAGGCTACCACACAGGTTACCATAGCAACCGCCTAGCAACCGGCCAGAACACCCTAGCAACCGCCTAGCAACACCGTAGTGACCACCCCAAGTACCTTAGCAACTGCCTAGCGACCGCCTAGCAATCACCCAGTTTACAATAGCAACCGCCAAGCAACCACCCAGAACACCCTAGCAACCGCCTAGCAACACCTTAGCAACCACCCCAAGTACCTTAGCAACTGCCTAGCAACCGCCTAGCAACCACCCAGTTTACCATAGCAACCGCCTAGCAACCACCCAGAACACCGTAGCAACCGCCTAGCAACCACCCAGCACACCTTAGGAATTGCCCAGAAACATCCTAGCAACCGAGTGCCGATTTTCGATCGTTAGAAAAGAATCACGAGTTTATACAACAGCATTGGACACACAGTTAAAGGGGAAGCTAACATGACAGTAGATTATAGACTTTCGAAGCAAAAAATACAAGTGGGTATACGCAAATACTGATCCTTAGAAGTCACAATACGCAAACAGCCCTGGGCAAAAAGTAAGTATACGGCATATGCGTGTGTATGGCCCCGACTACACCACTGGCCATCATGTGTTTGTCCGGACAGACAACACATTGGTGGTCTCTTACATAAATCAAGAAGTGTAGTATAATTAATCTGGTGCAAGTTCACATGTCCAACAAGGTGCATAGAATAAAAGCAAAGCTATTTATGGACAATACCAGCAACACTTGTGGCGTTAAGGGGTCAAAAATAAACAAAAAATGGAGCTAAAAGATCAATACTTTATTTTGCCAATGCAATTCGGCTGCTGCTAGTAACGCCTTACTGGCCAAGCCGTATATGATTCTCGGACCTGGTATCTCTCTCCCTCAGAGATTCTGGTCAGGAGGGATCTTCTATCTCAGGCGGGAGGCATGATATTTCACCCCCACCCAGAAATGTGGAACCTGTGGATTTGGCCTCTGAGGGGGCCCAACTCATAGAGTCTAGTCTCTCAACCGAGGTTGTGGAGACCATACTTCACTCCAGAGCTCCATCCACAAGGAAACTTTACGCCCTGAAGTGGAAACTTTTAACTTCTTGCTGTGTTATGCGACAGTTAGATCCAGAAAATTGCCCAGTAGGTCCAGTGCTAGAGTTCTTACAAAATCGCTTTTCATCAGGGCTATCCCCATCCACTCTGAAGGTGTATGTGTCAGCTATTTCTGCCTATCATACTCCTTTGGATGGTACAGCTGTTTGGAGAAACCCGTTTCCTTCGTGGCACTTTGAGGCTGGAGCCTGCAACACGTACCAGGATTCCTGCTTGGGACTTGGCCATTGTTATAGAAGGTTTATCTACAGCTCCTTCAAGCTGCTTGAAACAGTTTCAGAAAAATACTTGTTCCATTTAGCAGACTTTAAGTATACCAATTTAGTATACTAAAAGTACAATTGCAGGGTATTTAAAGAGATTTAAACACGATAAACGCCATTTTCCAAAAAATTGAGTTTCCTCCAAAATCAGTATTGTATCTTGTCGGTATTGAAAATTAATTTATTAATTTTGCACAAAATGCGATATCCGTCGTGTTATTCTGTCATGTATTCAACCTTTCTTTCCAAAACGCAACAAACACCAGTCTCCTTTCTCTGCAGAATGCGATATACCAATATACCGATATACCGCTCAACCAATCACAGCGCACCATTCCATGCAATGTAAACAGTAATGGCGGCGCTCTGAATACACCCAGCATCCTAGTTTTCCTTATCTGCTTTATACTTTGTGATCAACAAAAACAGAAAAATTGATAATTTTGACGGCATTGATGAACCTGTGGTGGTTTCTGCGGTGGGGAAGAAACGCAAGTCATCAAAATGTAATCATTTACGTGAGGAGATTAAGAAGATGAGGCACTCGAGTCACAGTCCCCAAAACTGAATCATGAACAGTTTTTAAAAGATGTTTTTAATACCAATGTACTCTGTAAATGTGTTTATTTTAACCGTGTGGTGGCAGCAGATACTCTTGAATCAGTAATGACAAACGGAGACATAATTAATTTATAACATTAACAAGATGACTCGTTGAATTCATTTTGGGAGCGACGGCTGAATGTATTTTTAGTCAAATGCCTGTATATAAGATTAGTATTGGCAAAGTTCAGAGGCTGTCATATATGTGAATCAACTTACTTTGTTGTGTATTTTCAATATGAAAAATACCTTTTATATTGATGGATTAATTGCATTTTGAAAAAAAAAAAAGTGTCGGATTTATTGCATTTTGGGGGAAAAAATAATCCGTTTTTATAATAAACCTTATAAAGTCAAAATCTAGATTTGAATTTTTAATGTTTTTATAACCAAAAGACGCTATGTGAAAGTTTGAAACAGAAAATAGTGGTTTTCATCTTGCCACTTTCTTGGTAAAGAAAACATCTTTTTACTCAAATTAATCAAAATGGAGTTATAGCGTTTTGGAACTAAACTCTTCATTTATATTAAGTACATAAATGCATTTGTAGTATACTTAGCATAAAATAAATGTATTTCAAATACATTTTAGTATATTTATTTTTCACTAGGGGTGGCCTGACAAATTTCAATGTTTTGCTGTGAGACAAGACATTTTTGTAACTCAAACAATGTCTAATCTGCCCCAAATTCCCAGTTTTTGTTTAGAATCCTGGCTTGAAGACATCTACATGTTCATTCAGTTATACATTACATAACATTCAGTTATAGTTATTGCATTGGCAACAGGAACTGACATGTTTTACACTGTGATGCACTCCTCCAACATGCACCAAGGTGTGAGGGTTCGATCAATGATGCTTGCAGCTTTAATTCTCTCTCTCTCTCTCTCTCTCGTGCACATGCGTGGGCGTTTGCTGAGTGAGTGGAGTGTGAATCGGTGTATGAATAGTTGAAAATGGGATAGTTCTCATTAATGATGGTTTGATTAAGGTCTTCCCACTTGTTAATCCAGCGAGAAAAGTTTTGCTTTCAAACGTGCCCCCATTTATAGGTGATGAAGCACTGCAACGCAAATGATCTCAATATAGACAGTTGGTCTCTGCGATTAAGAAAATCCCCCTAGGCTGCAAATCTCCATTGTTGAAGCACGTTGTTTCTTTCTGCAGACAAGTACATATGCTTTTGAGGAGTGATATTGATGACTTGAAAATTGCTTTTAAATTCAAAGTTAATACACTGATTTCATGCAGCCGCCATTTTGAAATCGAAAACAAGGCTCCGGTGGGAAGAAACCCGGAAGTATCGCCTTGAATCACAGGAGAGTTGCGAATGCGATGCCATATTGTTGTGTACCAGGCTGTACATCATATCAACGGAAAGAGAGTGATAAAAATATATCCTTTCATCGCTTTCCGAGTGACTCAAAAGCCTGTCGTGAGTGGACTGTGAAAGTAAAAAGGGATATTGGACCTCATTTTCAGGTAAGTGAAATATAGCAAATAGTTAGCTAACGCTAGCTTTCCAAGTTGCACATGTTTTGGATGGCCGTTATCAAAATAATTTACTGATTTTCTTGTTAGATTACAGACAACACGAGAGTGTGCTCCAAACATTTTACTCAGGACTGCATCATTTGTTCGCTCACGGGGTTACATAGACTGAAACGGGGAAGCGTGCCGACTTTGTTTACATGGTGCTGTGAACTCAAGCCCAGGAGGACACTTCAGAGGCATCAAGGGTGCGTTAACTTGTTTGATGACATAATCTTAAAAAGATTAGGATTTTATGTTATGTGAACATTTGTTTTAATAATCAAAATGTATACTATAATTATATTTTCATTGAATCATTTAAACCTCTCTGAATGTGATAGTACTGTAATGTTTTATCATATTACAAATACTCTTATGTTGCCTAAGCAAACTGTCATTTATGTCAAACCGATGGCTGCAATAGATATTTGATAGCTATTGCAGGTTGTTTCAGGGTCAGTTTATGTAATGTCTATGATGTGACAACTGTACAAAACAGTACAATATGAACTGCCAAGACTGAAATCATGATTATGTTAATTTCCAGTGTCTGTGATATTGAAACACTCGAGGAAGAAGAGGAGGACCAGCATTTGTTTCCTGATCAGAACACAAGAGAAGAGTGAGTCATTATCTCAGACCTAAGGGCAGGGGGAAAAAGTTAAAGAAAAAAAATTAAGCATGTAATTCATTGATGAAAATTAAAGCATTTAAACATAGAAGGAGAAACAGAAGGAGATTGCTGGTCTGACAGAGGAAAATGAAAATTTAAGAAGTCAGCAGTTTTGTCTACAGCGATTCCAATGTGAGCCCAAGATGATCCTGTTTTACACAGGATTTAAGGATTATGAGACCCTCAAAGCACTCTACCTGTCTCTTCAACCTACAGCACAGTCTCTGGTGAGATGGAGTCAAATGCAAAGACTTAATAAAACAGAACAGACTGTAACAGCTGGCTTTCATGTTCACAACATTTGTCTCTTTGACCAGTTTTTCTTGTTTCTCTGCCGTATGAGGCAGGGGCTTCTTTCCACAGATTTAACTGTACGGTTTAATCTGTCAAAGGCCACGTATCAGTCGGATATGTATAACTTGGGCTAACTACCTTTATTTTATGCTTGGCACACTACCAGTATGGCCAAGTAGAGAGGCTGTAGATGAGCTAATGCCGCCTTGCTTCAAGCAGACATTTCCCAAAACACCTGTTGTGCTAGATTGTACAGAGTTCCATATTCAAACAGCAAGCTCAAAGGTTCTTAACACGGTGACATACTCTCATTACAAAGACACCACAACTTTGAAATCCCTGATTGGCATCACCCCCTTTGGGTCAGTTAGCTTTGTAAGCAACCTATATACCGGCTCCATCTCTGACAAAGAAATCACCAAAGAGTCAGTGCCCGATTGCATAAAGCACCTTAAGTGTAATTTTCCCTTAAAGTGCATATTGCAGGTTAAAAATTTTTTTCGAGATGAATATATAACCTTGTGCGAAAATACCATATAAAAAGGTACTGCAGGATTTAAAAATGTTTTGCAGGACATAAGGGCACAAATTTAGTAGATAAAGTGACGGTCTCTTTAAAAAACGCTTTTTTTTTTCAGCGTCGCGTCATTTTACGTCACGAGAGGGAATCGTTCGCTGAGCTCTGTGTTGAGTCAGTGCAGAGTAGGTTGGTATTCAGTAATAGCGGTCGTGAATCAGCGTATTTTCAGTAGTTTTTGTATTCTATTTATCATCGTCATGGTAAATTATTGTGTTTGTGGAGGTTGCACAAACTCCAGCCTGTCAGGACATCGAGTCCAGAGGTTTACTAACAAGAAAAAGGACGGTGCTATCTTCTGTGCCGGGTTGTGTTTTGTGCAGGTGAAGAGACGGGACTTCACTTCTGCATCGAAAAACGCGTTCATTATAGAGGAGGATTATCATCGCGGGGATATGATGGAGTTCAACATTGTAATACTAATGTAAATTATGATATTAAATGAATAAACTTACACACGCGATGCTTCATCACCATTTTTACGTGAATTAATTTCAACGCTGATAAATACAAATGTACACAAATGCATACAGTCTCACACTCACACAAAACAGTTTTGAATTATGTGCTGGTAATGTAAATACTCCAATTTGATTCATGCCATGTATGTACATTCAAGTTCACTCAACTACATAGTCAAGACGTCATATGCGTCCTCACACTATCAGTGAATGGGCACGGAATAAACATAACACAGAATTAATGAATTTAGGATAACATGAAACACATACAGTAACAATACTTATGTTCGTCCGCCGGCGGGAGACATGATCATGGATCCGTCAGAGATGCAGCTCGATGAAAACGTGAATTGTGCACCGTAAGTATTTTTTTTTTTTTTCACATTTGCTAACTACCAAATCAGTCGTGATGAGAATCCGCTATATCACGCAACATTAGTGTGGACGGATATTAACGAGTATGACATAGGCTATGCCTGATCAAAGTTTCTGTTATTAGTAATCAATAACGTTACTCCTAGATGACCAATACTACCTTTGCTGTTGCCTGATACATGATAATAATCTGTACAATATTGTGATCTGAGCACAGTGTTGCATATCGTTAGCTAACGTGTATATATCTATAAGCTAACACCACAGCTCAATTTGTCTCTTCTGACTGTTCTGTCTAATCCTGGCCTGTCCCTGCTCTCTTGACCACATAGCAGGCTAATTGTATGGCTGTGGTCTGTTATACAAGTATGAATAAACATTTACAATTTCCTCAGTGTCCGAACTGTCATTGCGATCCATTGTTTTCCTATTGTTTATATTGACCGCATTCCCTCTCGTTACGTCACTTCCGATTTGGCATTTTTCAGATGCGGAAGTAAAATTTTCTCACAAAAAAGGACTCCAGAAGCCTAAGTAGTGTATTTATACGTGTATTTTAAAGAAAATCTAGTTTCTACATTATTTTTCTATACATTGAATCACTGAAGCTCTAACCTGCAATATGCCCTTTAAGTTCGCCCTTATGTTTCCCTTAAACTTAAGGGTGTTGCAGAAAATAACCGTTAAGTATTACTTAAGGGTTTCTTTAGGTGAAATGTCATAAACCCTATAAATTTCCCTTAAGTATATAAGTAATCTCCTAAAAAACGTTAAGTGTTGCATAAAGCCCCTTAACTGTCATTTCCCTAAGTATAACATAAGGTTTGAAAAACTTCACCTTAAGTGTTACACGGAGTGAGCAGGTTCAATCCAAGTCTTCTAATGAGACACAATATACTGCTTTATATGATAAACAAATTGTAATTTAGGCATTTATTCACATAAACATTGATGAAATTACATATGTAGCACATATGGTCAACGGAAGCGCAAACGTGCGTGCATCACGCGCAAAAACAAACCTCATTGGTTCTTGCGCTTGCGCGCACTTTCGAGCATCCGAAACAGCCTTATTCATATGAATGTCTTTCAATGAATGGACATAAATGATGAGAGGATTTTAAAAGTATCTTTATTTGTTATTCAAATATGAATGAATGTCTTATGGGTTTGGAACGACATGAGGGTGAGTGAATGATGGCAGAAATCTCAATTTTGAGTAAACTATCAATTTGAGTTTCTCGTCTGGTCTTTCTCTTTCATATTTGGTTTTATTTTTTGTTTTCCTTATCCATCTTATGTTGTTATCTGTGAAAACATGTCGTGATCGGTATTAACAAATAACGTGTCCATGGCAACAGTAGAATTTTATAACGGCAAAACCTTGTTGCTGTCATGAAACACTTAACGGTTTCCCTTACCTAAGAGAACAGTTTAAGGGATTATATGCAACACCCTTAAGTCATTCCCTTAGTTAAGGGGAAATCACGCCTTAAGTGTCATACTTAAGGGGAAAAACGTAAAGTGCTTTATGCAACCGGGCATAGGCATTCTAAAACTCCTTGAGCCAGGTGATGAAATAATGGATGATAAGGGCTTTCTTATTAGAGACCTCCTTGCTGACATAGATGTCAGTCTTGTAACCCCAACATTCACAGGGCCAAGCGGACAATTCAGTAAAGATGAAATTGAGAGATTGCCCGCTTGAGGATACACATAAAGAGGGCTATCAGACGCATCAAAGAATATCACATTTTTGATGGTGTCCTACCCCTTTCACTATGTGGTTCAGTCAACCAGATGTGGACTGTTTGTGCTTTACTGACAAATTTCTAAGGACCTCTATTTTAAAGGAAAGTTTCACCCAATAAAAATTTGCTGAAAATTTACTCACCCTCAGGCAATCCAAGATGTAGATGAGCTTATTTCTTCATCAAAACAGATTTGGAGTAATTCAGCATTACATCACTTTCTCACCAATGGATCCTCTGCAGTGAATTGGTCCAAACATGCAGCTTTTCACTTCACAAGAAGTTTGGACTCTCATTCTCACGGCACCCATTCACTGCAGAGGATCCAATGGTGAGCAAGTGATGTAATGCATTTGTAAAGTGATGTAATGAATTTCTCCAAATCTGTTCTAATGAAAAAACAAACTCATCTACATCTTGGGTTGCCTGAGTTTTTAAAAACATTCCTTTAATCCCCAAAACAGACATTTTAGGTTACAGTTAAACATTTATTTATTTATTTATTTTTTTTTTACAAAAACAAGAAGTCATTTAAATGTTGTTAAATATACATTGGAACAAATTTATATATATATATAATATATATATATATATATATATATGATAATGTAAATATGAGTTGTTCTAAAACTGCACATATATTTTTCATGCTTTAGACAATATACAGTGAAATTCATTTGTAAATAAAACTACATTTTTCTACAATCAGTGGAATTCAGTTTCTTTCATAAAGAAATGAGTTGTTCTAAAACTATACATATTTCTTATCTAGGCCTACTTTAGACTATTTACAGTGAAATTCATTTATAAATAAAACTATATTTTTGTACAATCAGTGGAATTCAGTTTCTTTAATGTAAAAGTTGTTCTAAAACTGTACAAATATTTACTTAAGTCAGTTCTGGTTTTGACAAAAAAGTCACACCATGTCATCCCTGTGATTCCTGATGTCCAATCATCTGATAATAGTATTCATGGCTGGTTTTGAGAGTAAGCATACCATCTGCTCTTACAGAAAGGACACTGTCTACATCAGGGCACTTTATTTCAAGTAACCCCAGAGCACCAGTGCTGTCTACCACCTTCCAATCAGGAGACGTGCCTAAATGTGGTGCATGGGAATTTATAACAAAGCCACAAGGGTAAACACGATTGGTGGTTACCTGCTAATATTGTGCAGCTGCATCTGACTCTAGTTCCAGCCCTCTCTTCATTGCCTTTGTCTGAACTGACCTTTTTTGCTTTTGCATACTGGTGGCAAGGATGTTAAAGTCTGCAACTCATGAGGCTATCCGCTTAAAATTGGATGAAGTCAGACACTGGGAACGAACGCGGTGCCACATCTTACTGTTGCTCTGTCCCTCTATTTCTTTTTCTAGTGCCTCAGAATCAGAAAGAGTAACAGTCATACTACCATAAAAAGTGCTCTCCTTTTCTTTTAGAGCTATTGAATAAGTGCATGGTTGTGGTGGGAGAGGAAAAGGTGGGTAGGGATCAGTGGAGGTGGTGGGCAACCCGACGACCTGGTAGGTCAATGCTGATCCATGAGGCAGATGTCCGAATTCAGTTGCAACTTTGTCCACTGGGTATGTCTTTGATGCCTGTAGCAATTTGTACATTTAGCTGTTGCTTACGATTTTAGCAAGGTGTTCATGAAGGTCATTAGCAAACTGATCACTTGGTAGAGGGGTTGAAATAGGACAATACATGTTAGGTATGATTCCATGACTAGATCTTTTATAGGTTGTTTGAGGTGGATTAGCTGTTGGTGGCTTCAATTTTGATATTTTTACTGTATTAATAGGTTTAGGGGCTAGACCCATAGAACGTGAGAAAATATGCCATGTCTGTGGCAGGGAGGTTTTACTAAAGATAGGTGGAACAGACTTATATTCTAATTTGATATAGTGTGCCAGGGTATACAGTAACCCAATTTGATGATTGCAGTGACCCAGGCCAGCTTTGCAGTTGCATTTTGATTGTCCGATGACAAAGGAACCTTCAGATGAAAATTCCATCTGGAAATAAAGAAACAAAGTAGATGAGTCAATATTTATTCAAAGTAATGACAATATAAAAGGTCCATTAAGTTGCGGGAAGTCAAGGAACACTCAAACTTTCATACTATACAGGTTTGCTGTTCACCTTATGTTTGGTCCTGGTTGTAGGAAACAACAATATTCAATCAGAATATCGACTTGCATAATAATTATGCGCACACACTATATATGTGCATATCTATCTCTTTATCTATCTATCTATCGAAAATTTGACACGTGTGTATACACACACATACAGGTGTCAAATCGTCCAGTCCTCCCACGACCAGTCTCATTGCAAAAAAAAGGTGATTAAGTCAGAAAGGAGAAAAAAGGAGAAACGAGCTTTGGCACATGAACTAGTACCTGAACTTCTGAACTTAAACTCATGTAACTGTTACCTGCACCATGTATGGGGCATAATTTTTTCGCATTGAGCGAAATGCCCTTGCCCTCACAACACAGCCTGACTCACTTTTCCTGACTGCAACCATTTTTAAAAAAATTCGAAATACATGCTAACATAAAATGTCCTGCTGATATTTACTAAAAACAAAATAACATAGGCAAACAGAATGTATTTCGCATGGTAAGGCAGAGGTTTCTCTCTAGTTTATTTGGCTTTGTGTAATATTAACCTTACCTTCAATATCAGTGAGGTAACCCTCAATCCAGTTGCTGTATC
The DNA here is from genome assembly GCF_019924925.1 of Ctenopharyngodon idella. Classification (NCBI taxonomy): domain Eukaryota; kingdom Metazoa; phylum Chordata; class Actinopteri; order Cypriniformes; family Xenocyprididae; genus Ctenopharyngodon; species Ctenopharyngodon idella. The sequence continues at coordinate 28,372,420 of NC_067221.1, forward strand.
CTTTTAACAAAACAGCTCGTGGGATTCAACATCCATCCTCTGCCCATTTTTCCACATCTAAGATTGTAAATCGTGGCAGCAGCTCCAGGTTGGTGGTCCAAGGCACTGTTGTTTACCTTTGCTTCCGGGTTTCTTCCCACCCAAGCCTCACTTTCGATTTCAAAATAGTGACTGTGTGAAATCAACGTATTAAGAAAGAGGAGAAAATTACATGAAAAACAAAAATAACCATCAAGATGTTTACATGCTCTAATTTTCATCAATGAATTACATGCTTAATTTTTTTCTTTAACTTTTTCCCCCTGCCTTTAGATCTGAGATAATGACTCACTCTTCTCTTGTGTTCTGATCAGGAAACGAATGGTGGTCCTCCTCTTCTTCCTCGAGTGTTTCAATATCACAGACACTGGAAATTAACATAATCATGATTTCAGTCTTGGCAGTTCATATTGTACTGTTTTGTACAGTTGTCACATCATAGACATAAACATAAACTGACCCTGAAACAACCTGTAATAGTTATCAAATATCTATCGCAGCCAATAAAAAATATATACATCGTAAATTATACAAAAAAAAAAAAAAAAAAAGTGCAACTGTAAAAAATGACAGCAATCAGCATATCTACATCTCTCTATCTCTCTATCTATTTATCTATTTATCTATCTCTCTATCGATTTGACATAAATGCCAGTTTGCTTAGGCAACATAAAAGTATTTGTAATATGATAAAACATTACCTAATCTTTTTAAGATTATTCAGATTATGTCATCAAACAAGTTAATGCACCCTTGATTCCTCTGAAGTGTCCTCCTGGGCTTGAGTTCACAGCACCATGTAAACAAAGTCGGCACGCTTCCCCGTTTCAGTCTATGTAACCCTGTGAGCGAACGAACAATGCAGTCCTGAGTAAAATGTTTGGAGCACACTCTCGTGTTGTCTGTAATCTAATGAGAAAATCAGTAAATTATTTTGATAACGGCCAAAACGTGTGCAACTTGGAAAGCTAGCGTTAGCTAACTATTTCACTTACCTGAAAATGAGGTCCAATATCCCTTTTTACTTTCACAATCCACTCACGACAGGCTTTTGAGTCACTCGGAAAGCGATGAAAGGATATATTTTTATCACTCTCTTTCCGTTGATATGATGTACAGCCTGGTACACAACAATACACCATCACATTCGCAACTCTCCTGTGATTCAAAGCGATACTTCCAGGTTTCTTCCCACCGGAGCCTCGTTTTTAATTTCAAAATGGCGGCTTCGTGAAATCAGCGTATAGCTTTGTGTTCTGGCTTTGCCCATTTTAGCGTTTTTTTGCTCCCCCTACTGGTAATTTTATATTCTGCAGATTGAATTTGTTTTATTCAGTTTCCGGGGTTCAAAAAGAACAACGCGCACAGCACATGATAGCGCACGTTTAATTTGCCATGTCAGTCCATCGGATTAACAACGCTTAACGAGGCACTGCTTGTAATTGGAGTTTGATTATTCTTGATTATGTTTGTATATATATTTATGAGGAAGTACATGTAAATGTTTTCATGATATAGCATTGGGAAATTTATATTGTGTAATCATTTTGTATGACTGTCTTCTAATGAACATTGTTGGACTGGACATTTTCCATGTGACATTTTATTTATGTATTCTTTTTGTTTTATGTTGTTTTACAGTTTTACAGATTTATTCAGTAAATCAAAACGACGACTCCGGTGTCAAGACTGTTTATTGAGTGGATGTGTTTAGCTTGCTGGGTACAAAGCCAGTACACTTTGATTATGTAATCTTTGCTACAACTAACAGCATGAAATGCTTTAGTTGCAGGAAAAAAGGGCACTTGGTAATGTGCTTGTCCTAAAAAAATACGTCAAATGGTATACAAAATGAAAGTCTGTCTCAAAGTCTTAATGATGGTCAGAGTGTGGAAAAAGAAAGCACAGTTGGTGAGGTTTTGGATTTGAGCGCAGACAAAGAAGAACCAGGAAGTAGTAGAGTAAAGAGTAATGAGAAATTATTGGTTTTGCTGAGACAGAGAGTGAGATACTGTATTGAGGATGAAGCTGTATTTAAAGTGCCATCAGTGAAAAGAAAGTCGAATCTTTGTGAGTTGGCAACTACATCAAAGAAAAAGGCACAAGATGAGACTGTTACTACTAAAAGTTCTGAGGAGGTTTTTAATGCAAATGATTTACCTGGCTCAGAAAATGAGTGAGAATTTTCTGAAGTGCAAGTTGAGGAAAATGTGAGACAAGACTATAGTGGTTACAGTTTGGAAAGAATTAAAAAAAAATTGCAGCATACAAAAGGAATGAGGAATGTTGAGGTTATAGACTATTTTCCTGATCTTTATTCATTGAGCAAGAATTCTAATGAAACAGAAAGGTAAAAGATGTCTTTCAAATCCTGAGGTGTATCGTCTAAATAAGATTGTACAAAAAGTGCGTCCTCAAGCAATGCATAATGATATGTCACTAGAATAATGGAGTAATATGGACCTGGCTTTTTGTGCTGTTTTCCTTTTTTGTGCTGCATCCCTCATAATGAGTGAAAAAACTCTTCCCTGAATGTAAATGGGGTGAGGGATGCAAGCAAAAGAGCGCAGATTTATGAGTTAATGAAACTAAAAAATATAGATGTTATGTTTTTGCAAGAAACTCATAGCACAAAGGAAAATGAAGTTGAATGGATGAAGGAGTGTGAAGGAAAGATTGTCATAAGACTGCTCTTAGTGCTGGGGTGGCTGATCTGTTTTCAAAGACTTGTCTACCAATATCTGATGATGTTATAGAAGTAATACATTATTAAGATAATACCAAAGTTTGAAAATGTTACTATGGAATTGTATGCTCCTGTAAAATCAATGGAAAGAATGTTGTTTCTTGAAACTTTATGTGGTAGTGTGAAACAATGCAATATGGAAAGTTTTTTTTTTTTTTAGTACTGCTGGGGGTTTTAACTGTAAAAATAATGATCTAGATAAAAATCACATTGAACATCATATGGCATCAAGAGGTAAATTACTAAATATGATTAAAACTTGTCAACTCTGTGATGTGTGAAGGATATTTTCATGCATATTGCCTTTCATTGTAATAAAAGGCAATATACATGGGCTCATGTGGAAGAAAATTGCATTCCATTTGCTAGATTAGATCTTTGTTTCTGCTATTTAAAACAATAAAAAGTGTTTTAAATCGTGCTATATTTGTCCTGTTGGTTTCTCTGACCACTCAATGGTAGTAGCACATGTCTATTAATTCTGTTAAAAATAAGAGTGCCTATTGGCATTTTAATAGTGCTTTACTTGGAGATGCTCATTTTTTAAAATGTTTTTCCTTCTTTTGGTTTGGGTGGAAATTAAAAAGTCCTCTTTTACGTCAGTACAATAGTGGTGGGATATTGGGAAGGTGCAGATACAAAAACTCTGTAATCAGTACACGTTTACTGTTATTAGAAACATGGTTCAATCCATAAGAAGTCTAGAAATGGATATAGTGGAACTTCAGGCTTTACATGGAGCCACTGCAAATCAAAACCAATTGCAGACTCTTAAAGGAAAAAAAAAAAGCAGCATTAGCAGATCTATTAGGTACAAGGTTTTAGTTGGTTAGATCCAGATTTCAGAGTCTTTCTGAAATGGATGACCCCTCAAAGTTCTTCTTCAGTTTAGAAAGGAAAAATGGCCAAAGTGAAAGTATTCAGTGTTTACGGTCAGAGGATGGAAAAGTTCTTACTGAGGTTTCTGACATTCATAAAAGGGCTGTCAGTTTTTATAAGGAGCTGTATTCCCCCAGTTTTGTGGATGGCCAGTTAATGACTGAATTTGTGTCAGATCTTCCAAAAAAGAATGAAGATTCATATGCAAAACTGGTATGTCCATTAACAATAGATGAACTTTTCAATGTTTTCAGAGTATGAAGAATGGTAAAGCACCAGGAATAGATGGGTTGCCTGTTGAATTTTATAAGGCATATTGGCATTTGTTGGGAGATTTGCCTGAAGTTTTAAGTGATAGTCTGGATAAAGGACAACTGCCACTATGCAGCAGAAGAGTCGTTTGCTCAAGGAAAGGTCATCTCAAAGAAATAAAAAACTGGAGACCAGTTTCTTTATTATGCACTGATTATAAGATTTCATCAAAAGCTTTGGCAAACAGACTGAAGGAGGTAATTAAATTCAATTCAATTCAATTCACATTTATTTGTATAGCGCTTTTCACAATACATATCGTTTCAAAGCAGCTTTACAGAGAATGCATGTCAACATTACAATTTGGAGACTGCAGTTAGCTAATAATGTAATAATTTAGGCGATTAATATACAATCACTGTTAGCAATTTAATTGAAGGTAGAAGCAAAGAGCTCCTGGAAAAATGAATTACATATTAACAATAATTAGGATATATAGAAATTTGCGAATGTGCGTGTTGATCCAGATGTTGCATCTTCTGAAGTCATCGCAGGAGTTGGCGCTGTCTCTTCCAAAGTTTTAGTCATCTGAGGTCTTCTTAAGAGGCTGGATCCAAACTGAAACTGATGTACTCTCTAGTCACCTCGGGACGGACGTCCCGAGGTAAAACAGAAAAGCAAATGGAGAATAATTAGCATAGCTGCTGTTCATAACATTAAGCAAAGATAGTCATGTGCAATTGATCTGATATGAGATGGATTATGTGAATGCTTGGCTAAAGAGATGTGTCTTTAATCTAGATTTAAACTGGGTGAGCGAGTCTGAGCCCCGAACATTATCAGGAAGGCTATTCCAGAGTTTAGGAGCCAAATGTGAAAACACTCTCCCTCCTTTAGAGGACTTAGCTATCCTAGGTACAACCAGAAGTCCAGAGTTTTGTGATCTTAAAGAGCGTGAAGGATTGTAGGCCGATAAAAGATCGGTTAAGTACACAGGAGCTAAACCATTTAGAGCCTTATAGGTCATTAGCAGTACTTTATAATCGATACGGAACTTAATAGGTAACCAGTGAAGAGATGATAAAAATTGGACAGGTTATACATTTAGATCAATTTTATTGTGTACCTAATAGATCAAGAGTGGATAATACATCCTTAATTCAGGATGTTTTGGAAATCTCTAGACTGTTGGGAAAAAAAATGTGGTCTAATTTCCCTAGATCAAGAGAAGGCATTTAATCGGGTGGATCATCAGTTTTTTTTTTTTTTTTTTTAATAATAATGCAAAGAAACTGGGAACATATTGTTGAAAATGTAGAAGCAAGATTAGGAAAGTGAAAATGGCTTTTACCCAAAATGTCCTTTAGTGGGAGAACATTGATTATTAATAATTTAGTAGCCTCCTCATTATGGCACAGATTAGCAGTTCTAGAGCCTCCTGAAGGGGTTCTGGGAAAAATACAGGTCAAGATGATCAATTTCTTTTGGGATAGATTACATTGGTTCTTTATCTTCCAAAGGAAGAAGGTGAACAAGGGGTTGTTGACCTTATAAGCAGGAAAGTAGCCTTTAGTCTACAGTTTGTTCAAAAGTTTTTATACAGTCCAAGTATATCATGGTTTGGATCTGCCTGTTGCCTTTTAAGTAAGGTTGGAGGATGGGGTTTTAGAATAAATATCTTTTGGACAGATTGTAGGAGTTTTAATTTGAAGTCTATTTCTACCTTTTATGAGAGTGTAAGAAAAGCATGGTGTATGGTACAGGTTAAAAGATCATTGTCATATAAGTTTCTGTATTGGTTTCTGGAAGAACCTTTGATTAATGGTGCTCGTCTGGATTTATGTAGAGATACAACTTTATGGTTGATGCAAACCTTAACAAAGCCAAAGTTGTTAAAATAAAAGACTTATTTAGAAGTGGCTGGTATTGTGTTGGACAATACTGATGCACTTGCACAGAGACTTGAAATTAAATCAACAATGGACGATCTTCGTTGTTGTGTTTTACATGGGATTGTTGCTATAAATGCTTTTATCTCAGTGTTGAATCCAAATGTGCAAGATAAATGTCCTTTTTGTGGTGCAAGAGAAACCATATTTCATTGTTTTATATACACTGTGACAGATTAAGGCCTTTGTTTGTTTTATTGGAGGCTTTATTTGCTAATGTTAATAAAATGTTTACAATGATTGTGTTTATTTTTTGTTTTAAATATTGTAAAGGGGAAAAAAAAAGAAAGGACTGTTGTTAAATTTTTTCTTAGGTCAAGTCAAAATGGCAGTTTATAAGTACGAAATATAAAATTGCTTAGCACTAGTAAAAATTTTGATATTATTGTTTAAGGGTCTCATAAAAGCAAGAATAAAACATAATTTTATTTTCTACTCTCATATGAAGAAACTGGAAAAGTTTAAAGAGGTTTGGAGTGTAGAAAAAATGTGCTGGATTGAAAATGACATGCATTTTGCATTTTGTTGAAGAATTTGAGTAATATGTGAATTTTTAAAACGTGTTGTAAAAGTGTTTTTGTTTTTGATGGTTTTTATATCTGATGTGTAGTTAATAAAGGTGTGTTAAATCTCTCTCACTTTTTTTTTTTTTTTTTTTTTTTTTTTTTTACATTTGGACTGGTTTCTTTGTTTTGAAGATAATTTCATCAAGATGACTGAGTCATTTCTGATCAAAATATTCAGATAAATGAAATTCCTACATCTAAAGTTAAAATCAGAAACATAGAATCTCAACATTCTTTAAAAACTCTTTTATTATTTTCAGATTTTCTTGCCTTTGTTATACAAAGATGTTAAATAACTTAAATACATTCTTACCAGTCATTCATGATCAGTTTATACCTACAAGCTATACACATGAGGTAGAGGAAAATAATTTAGAGGAAAATAGATTCCCATTAGACAAGAAAAAGTGGACAAAGACAAACTACTGACAAAAACTCTGCCCTTAAAAGAAAAAGAATGCATTTTAATAGTTGCAGCATTGCACAAACCCTGACAAAAATCAGAATAGTGACCAAGCTATTGGAAAATAATAAAGAAAAAAATTACTGTGCATTTGTCAAATGCTAAGTGTCTGCAATCCATTCTCAATAAATGTAAATCTAAACAATGAACTCACTTGCTGGTTCTTAAAGTTATGTTTATTAGCCTTTATGCTACAAATAATGAGATTGTTACAGCTAACTCGGGAGGGGAGGGGAGGGTTGGGGTCATATACCTCAACCCCAAAAAGCAAATACCCAATTATAAGCCAAATGAAAGACAGAGAATATATATCTAGAAAATCATCTTCAGTTTTACAAAATGTACAAATAACACATGCTCATAAAACATTTCAAAATATATTGTCTCTGTGTCCTTTTTCCACAACCACATACATTTTATACACATTGCATTGGAAAGTAAGATTAAGGAACCAAGACAACCAAAAAAAAAAAAAAAAAAAAAAAAAAAGAAAGAAAGAAAATGAAAATCTCAAAAAAAAAAAAAAAAAAAAAAGCAGAACATGCAGCATGCCAAAGATGCAGCTATATGATATTTACATCTACTGTGTCTCATATGTATGTCATTGCTGTTTTCTGTTCACCTCTGCTGTGGACAGATGCCATGACTGATGAAAGACTCGGTATAGCCATGGTACAGCCATATAGCATGGTTTCCATGTAGCGTGCTAATGTCTGTGTTTCCAAGCATTCTTTAATTTGCATGCATGTCTCCCCATCGATTACTTGGAATTCAGCTCATTAGTTTAAATTAAAGAAAAAATGGTAACACTTTACTTAATGCCTGAAATTGGTTGTTTGTCATGTGTTTTAATGCATTATACTTTCTAAAGGCTTAACATAAAGGCTTTTATAAAGCATTATACACAAAGGCTTCAAGTAAAATGTTACAAAAAATGAATCCCTTCTCAGACAGAATTTTTTCCTATGTAGTCATACACCCCTTGTTTTTGTATTTAAAATTTGCATCATTATTATCAGTATGAATTATCAGCATTTTTGAGTTTTTTTTTCTTTCAAAGGCATATATCTATATATATCTATATCTATCTATCCATCTCTCTCTCTCTCTCTCTCTCTCTATATATATATATATATATATATATAAACATTTTACTTTTGAGGCAAAATTCTTAATGTCTTATGCAAATTTGCACAAGTTAATCTCGATGATTTTACTGGAATACAAAACAAAATATTAATAAAACGATTTTGTGTAGTGCTGTCATGTTTGACTTTTACATTTCTATGTGGATGTCATTTTAGTTGAGCATTTGCTTATCTTCAATGCAACACCAAAACATGCCTGGTTGAATCATCCACCAGATGTTCCCTTTCGAAAGGGAACTCAACACTGCGTTTACCGGATATGGGGAACGTCACTCGTGAACCGGTGTCTGAAAGCAAAGTATCAAATCTCTCCAATCCTATTGGCCGGCGACAGCCTATGATGTCTTCAAGACGCGGCCCGGAAGTATAAAGGAGCCGCAAGTGAAGCTGTCAGTATCTTTTCTTCTTTTGGGACTGTTTTGTCTGATCGCGATTTCATTGAATCTGGTAAGGAAACTTTATATCATGTCTGACAAACGTTTCAGAAAGTGTGCTGACCCGTGTCCCAGGTTTTTGACATGGTGACACACACAATCTGTGCGTTTTCTGTCTGGGAGAGAAGCACGCACGGACAGTGCTTGAGAGCGCTGTCTGTGTTAACTGTGAGCGTCTCCCTATGAGGACGCTCCGTTCTCGTTTGGCACTCTTCTCGAGGGAAGAGGTGTCAGCATCTGTGCCTGGTGGTTCTGGCCCCGCTTGTGCTGAGGCAGAGCAGCGGCTGAAATCATGGGGCTCGCAGGTGGAGCTCACTGAGGAGTTTGAGAGAGGTGTAAATCTCTCTCAGCCCCCAGTGGCTGGCGAGGATGAGTTGTTGGATGACAATGATGTCCTTTCATTGACGTCATCGGATCCAGCAGCGTGTGCTCTTCTGGCTTCTAGCCCTAGAGAGCAGGAGATGGCTGTTGATGAGGAAGCAGGTGAGCCTGCTGAATCTTCAAAGCCTCCCTGCCCTGGGTATGCAGAGCTGCTGGAGGTTATGGAACGCGCTTCTGGCAGACTGCAGCTGCCTTGGGAGCGCGTTAAGAAAGGGTCCGCATGTGTACGGCTCGACGAGCGGTTCCTTTCTGGCCATAGCCCAGAAGCCCCCGTGAGCCTTCCATTCCTTCCTGATCTCCATGTTGAGATCGAAAAGGCATGGAAGAACCCATATTCGGCTCGTATTCATCGACATCAGCGGGCGAATTTCGCTGATGTTGAAGGATTGAGCCAGCATGGGTATGTGTCGATGCCTCCTATTGACGAGATGTTTGCGATCTATCTCATCACGGGGCAGGCACCAACACTGAAAGCTCTGGTTCTGCCTTCTAAGCCCCTTAAGACCACCTCTCGCTTAAATAGCAGGGCATACACGGCGGGTCATGGTAACACACCATGGCGGTGTTACAGGCCTACCAGGCCGACCTGCTGAAAGATCTGGATCAGGGGCAGGGTCTGTCCCCTGAGGCGGTAGAAGAGCTGCGCTGCACCACGGATCTCGCTCTCTGGGCCACCAAGCAAACCGCCGCTTCGATTGGAAGCTCGATGGTGGCCACAGAGAGGCATCTGTGGCTGAACCTGGTGGACATTGGGGAGAAAGAGAAGGGCTTTCTCCTTGATGTGGCGGTTTCGCCTTCCGAACTTTTCGGCACCTCCGTCGAGGTGGTGGTGGGAAAGTTCAGGGAAGCGAAGGCGCGCTCGGCAGCGTTTAAAACGTGCATACCGCTCAGATCTGAATCTGGGCCCAGACAGACAGGAGGTCCCGGCCCGTCTCGATTTGAGGATTGAAGACAGGACCAAAAGTCCAGCGTGGCCTCTCGGGCACCTCCTCCTCCGCAGACACCAGCAGTCCCTCTTTGCAAGGGCAATTTACATCTGCCCTCTCCTCTTCTTCTTCCACCTCCTGTGTTTTTTGATTCATGTAACATGCTCAGACGCTTCTTACAGTCAGGCTGATGGCTGGGCCTATGATGAACATTTTTCTGATGGCTCGCCTTCTGGCTTGATAGTGAAGAGGCTCTTTTAGGCTTAAAAGAACCCTAGATTCCATCCTTCCATGTGGAATATGAGGAGTCTTCGGTCTTCGAGCCGCAGGAAGGTAAGCTGGGTCTATATTTATGTTTTAAAATATGTCAACCTTGTTTTTCCTGTATAGTTTTTCCTGAGCATGTAGGTGAAAAAGATAGGAGTTTTTGGGCACTGAAGTTTCATTAGGTTGGCTGGAATGATTTATTTGTATTGTGTTGGCCACAAAATTGAGTTTTAAGAGTTTATCTCAGCCATCTTTGGTAGAGTAGCTTCTCCTCTGGCTTTAGCTAGAGTATGTTTGAGTTAGCACTCTTTACTTCAGACAGATCTATGTCTAAGTGTCGGCCTCCTGGGCCGCCTGACATTGTTTGCTTGTTGCACTTTTCTTTACTTGAGTTTCCTCTTCTCTGGTTGAGTTCAGAGGTTGTGTTTAAGCCTCATGCAGATCTATGCTTCGTGTGGCCCTATAGGCCCACAGCTTAGCAAACCTAGGCTAGAACTAGGGTTTAGGTGATTTACTAAAGCATTCACCCTTTATTGCTACTATCCCTTGTCAGGTTGTATAGTTCCTAGTTCTGGCCTTCTCTTATCTGAGTTGTCAGGCCATATGCCCATTACCCCTTTGGTGTAGGTGCTAGTTAAATAGCAGCTAGGGTAGCAGGCTGTCACTAGCCTCCCTGGTGCCGTTGTCTCAGGTGGTATGCCCTTATCTTTGTTTAGATAAGTGTATGCTAATGTTGCTTAGTCCCCACTTTTCTAGAACTTCATTCATACTGAATTTGTCTTTCCCCTGAGCCCCTTGAATTAGCATTCAAGCTTGGGGTTACGGTGTTAGCTTGGTTTAGCTCCTGTTCTCTAGGGTTCAGTACAGATGTATTATTTCTGTTTGGTGAAAGCATCCATTCTTTCAGGATGGTATGTATGAATAGCAAAGCATTGTTTTTGCTTTGGGTTCTAGTTTTGCCCTACACATGTGTGAGCTTAACTCTTTGCTGCCACAGGTTTGCACCTGTTCTTATGAGTAGTAGGCCTGTTTCTAGCCTCCTTTAGAGCATGGTGACTATTTGTACTCCCCTTGTTTTTAGTTGTTTTTTATTTATTTATTTATTTATTTTTTTTTTTTACTGAGTATATAACCTGATGGATTGCATAGCTCAGGTTGAGTGGTAGGGAACCTCACTTGCAGTTTGGCTCTTTTTAGCTCCCTTTAGAATTTATCTCTGCCACAACAGTTTATTGTGTCTGTGGAGTTGAAGGCTCGGGTGAATCTGAGCCTCCTTCTGAGCACAAAGTGTTGTTGGTAGATGTTCATGAGTTTTGCTCACTTAATTTGGTACTGCCACAGGTTTATGCCCATGTCTGTCCAAAGTAGTAGGCCACTTCAGACCATGGTAGCATACATTGTTGTGCTCCCTTTTCTGTTAGGGTTTAGTGTGTCTGAGTACATTGCCTGTTGGAATGTGTAGACTTAAGCTCAGGTTGAGTTAAGCTAGTTACTGCAATTGTCTGTTGGGTTTTAGAAGCTGGTTCCCTTTGAGCTTGGTCACCTGTGAAATCACCAGCTGACGCCACGTGTGTTTTGGAGTCGCAGGCCCCGCTTGGGCCTCCTTCAATTAACATGCTGGCACAGTTCTGTGTTGGTTTTGCTATCACTGCCACTGGCTACGCCCGGTTTGGGCCTCTCTCAGAGCATGCTGGCGGAGTGTGTACTCCTCTTGCTTTAAGAGTAAAAGGTGTTTTACTGAGTACATGGCCTGTTGGTTTGTGTTGGTGTTGCCACTAGCTGGCGCCACGTGTCTGTGAGTTGTAGGCCCTCTGTGCCTCCTTTGAAAGCACGTTGGCGTATGTCTTTGTACTCCTCTTGCTTAAAGAGTAAAAGGTGTTTTACTGAGTACATTGCTGAGTGGCCGTTGGCTCAGGTTGAGTTTATCTAGTTAACCTCACTTTGGTTTGGTTTTCTTATGTTTGCTCCCTTTGAGCTTGGAACATTACCATGAGCTGACGCTACGTGTCTGTCTGAAGTCGTAGGCCTGCCTTTTGGGCCTCCCACAGAACATGATGGCGTATGTTGTACTCCTCTTGCTTTAAGAGTAAAAGGTGCTTTTACTGAGTACACTGCTTGTCGGATTGTGTTAGGTGGACTGTTATGTGGGCACTCTACAGTTTTATCTGCTGGTTTAACTCGGTTTCATTCTGAACCAGTTACATGTTTGTGGGTTCTTGCTTTCAGCAAGCTAGCTGCTCGAGGTGTGTGGCCTTAACAGGCCGCCCTTGAAGCCTTCCCACCCCCACTTCTGGGTGTTGAAACTTAAGCAGATTAAACATGTAGCCTCACATGTTGGCCTTTAGCAAGGCTGCTATGTTATTTATATTTCTACACTGTGTAGAACTGTTGTCATGTTGTAGGCCCCTTCTTGGGCCTCCATGATTTTGTGCCTACAGTACGGTCTATCTGTTAGGTTGAGCCCTGTACTCCCCTTGTTAGGGTCGTCCTGCATAGTGCTTAGCTCCCTAAGCTGGTCAGTGGTTGAAGGCCTCTATGAGGCCTCCCGTTTGTGATCCAGCCCCCAGGCTGATTAATGTGCTCCCCTTGTCGGGGTGTTTGAGTGCACAGCAAGAGTTTACTCTTTTTGCAGGGTTAAGAGCACTTAGCTGAGTCCTGCTCTCCAGGATGCCCGTCTCTACGCTCTGGTCTGAGTTGCTTACTGCCCCTTTGCAGTCACTCTTACTGGATATCTTCTCTGAAGAATGCGTTGGTGAGGCTTTGTGTTCAGACAGGTTGCTGGCCAAGACTAGGTTGCTGTCGGACTGGGTCGGCCTCCCTGGTGTCATTTGGGGTGACTGTTCCCCTTCTAGTGACTGGCTGGGGTTCCTTCGGGCCCCCTGGCTACATTCCCTTAGAGGGACCCTCTTTCCTCGGAAGGTTCGGTCCCAGAAGCCTTTGAGCGGCCTTGGTAGGCCTTCTGTGGAAGGCCTCTTTGAGGCTTTTGGCTTGGGCTGTTGGCTGTAGGGAATGTCACTGACAGCCTTTGTTTGACCCGAGGGGGAGTTGCTCTGGCATTTCATTTAAAACTGCTAGTTGACGTTTGTCTAGCCATCTTCTTGGCATGCACTCCCCTCAAGCATGGCGGCGTGGGTATATCGTTCCCCATATGCGGTAAACGCAGTGTTGAGTTCCCTTTCGAAAGGGAACGTCTCAGGTTACGTATGTAACCATGGTTCCCTGAGAAAAGGGAACGAGACACTGCGTTCCTTGCCATGCATCGGGGCTGCCTGCTGAACAGTCTCTTCAGACGATAAGATACTGACTGCTTCACTGGCGGCTCCTTTATACTTCCGGGCCGTGTCTTGATGACATCATAGGCTGTCGCCAGCCAATAGGATTGGAGAGATTTGATACTTTGCTTTCAGACACCGGTTCACGTGTGACGTTCCCCATATGCGGTAAACGCAGTGTCTCGTTCCCTGTTCTCAGGGAACCATGGTTACATAAGTAACCTGAGACTTTTTCACAACATTTGATAAAAAATTAACAAAAAGTAAATTTGCTCCATTTAAAGATTTGACACAAATAAGAAATTTAAAATAAAATACAGTGCTATTCAGGTGACACATACTTTCACAGAGATCAAAGCGACATATGTGTGCTTACTGAGGATAATTTCGTAACAGCATAACATTTATTTACAAAGCACTGAACTTGGCACTTCATAAAAATTTTGGGGTGGGGGGGTTGGGTGTTGGGGGGAACTTAAAACATCAAGACAGATCTAAACATCAATATTTTGGAAACTTCTGTTCAAATGCCTGTAAGCGGTATGCATGTGCCTCACTTTTGTCTGTATGCCACAGGATCATAACCATAGCTATTTACAACTTAAAAAAAAATAAATAAATAAAAGAGCTTCCATGCTTCAGTGCGTGAATGGTGCCATTTTTCTTTTTGTCGGTCTCTCACTCAGTAGTTCATTCACACTAAACTAAAAAAATAAAATAAAATAAAAGAGCATATATAATTCATTTATATATTTTGTCATATCTTCATTTCTATATAATTTATTTACATTACGTGGACCTCAACAGAGTTTGGTGATCTGAATACAAAGTCATATATTGTAAAGTTTATGCTGCCACTAAATTGACAGAGTGTTTTAAATTATTAAAAGTCTGATCAGAAACTTAGATCTTGTCATTTGCTTAAACAGCTGTATTCTCCATGCCAGCTGTTATGTTAAATAATTTTCAAAAAATATGGAATTTCAATGTTCTATTTTATAATATAGATATATGAACTTCTATATCCATATAGTCAAAAAATGTCATGTTCAGCCTCTTAACAGTTGTGAATAGATTCAATGAAACAGTAATTTTAGAAGAACTACTGATTGATTGATGTTCATTTGAAATTAAAAACTGTCCACCATAATTTTCCAACATCAATATCTGCTGGAAAATGTATTAACTCTGAGGTTAATTATTTCCCCCTTAAAATACAAAGCAGAAAGGGGGGAAATTTCCAATGCAGATTAGTGGCCCACATTTGCTGTCATGTCTATTCTCAACTTTTATTTGCTCCCTCCAGCTGTCTGTGAAACTGACAGAGCATTAAGTGACCATGAACCATGGCATATTTCATATTTAACTAGCATTGTCCTGAAAAGCACTGCTGCAACGATTACAGCACTGAATCAGCAGCTTTTTTAATGAGGATGGACAGATGTGTCGTCAAGCGGAAGCCTAAATCATGGAGACTAATGCTCACTGTGAAATCTCCATGATTTCTTTACCATTGAATTGTGCATAGTGGTTTCACATGTTCCCTGAACAGTCATTTGTAGAGTTCATTTAAGGCAGAGTTAAATCAAAAATAGACTGGCAAAGATTTCCACTGTCAAGCAAAAAAAAAAAGAAAAAGAAAAGCAAATCATTTTCATTTCTTGCAAGAACTATTCCTTGTGGTGTTCCACAAATTATATCTACAGAAAAACACAAATCAAAAGTATTGCTTTCCTTAGGGCCTTGTCGAAGAGAATTACAACACAAAGTGAATGCAAGCACACAAACAATAAAACATTTGTGTGGTTAGTGGTTATTTAACATACTCAGATAAGTGGTGTATATAATATAATTATAATGTAATTTTATCTATGTACATATGCATACACACTCTTGTGTGGGTGTACAATACATGTGCATGTAGAATAAATCTGACACCATTTTCTCATTGCAAATTACATCTCCAAATTAATTAATTTGGAATTAAGTCACACAGAAACACATACTCTTACACATATGGCTTGAGACGTTTCAAGCTATTATTCAGAGACTGTCAAATCATTGGATAAACAATTGTCTGTCCAAGACTGGACTTTACTGCTGATTGATATTTTGGCAGACAAATTGCTCTGTGAAATGTTTAATTTAGTTCCAAAGTGTCGCTCAAAACTGTAGACCATTCCCTTAGGCTTGGTATATTACACAGCTTTCACACTGCTCAACATGGAAAACAGAAAACAAAACAAAACAAAAAAAAAAAACGCCCTGCAAAACCTCTCAAAAAGTGCTTTCATCTTTTTTAACTAGTTTGATGCCTTTGAGACCTTTCCCCAAACCAGGAAAAGGGAATCCACCTAAACTTTCACTTCTCCTCTCTTTTTTGGCTTCCACTCATTCATTTCTCTTCACTGTTCCCAGACTGGTGAAAGATATTCTGCCTGGTTGTGATGCGTTTTACCCCTTACATGTGTAAACCTCTTCTCTTTGTGTGCACTGTTTGCATTCAACATAGCAGCACCAGCGCACCTGGCACTGGCACGGTCTCGTCACCACTCGGCTCTGAGTGTTGTGCCCCCTGCCACAGCAGATGGCCTCGCAGTTCTTATCCTTGTAGCATTTGCGGGCCAAGGTGCCTGCTGAATACTTGCTAGGCCTGCAAAAACTTGGTGAGTCCTCAATGTGAAGAAGATCAGGGGTGCGGGGAATGAGGTCCGGACGAGGGCCTGGAGGGGGCTGTTGCCCCTGTGATCGGGTCTGAGAGATCTCTCCCTCTCCAGTTGCCTCATTGGTGGAGCTGGCCACTTTGACTGAAGTCTCATAACGCTGTTTGAGCTGCTTGCCAATTTCATGAAAGGGTGCCAGCTGCCTCCAGCATGTTTGCACGGTACACGAACCCGAAACTCCGTGACACTTACAGGTGGTCTCCACCCCTGCCTTGATCACCTGTGTGCAACAAATTTTAAAAGTAGTGAGGACGACACACATCAAAGAAATTACAGTTGAAAATTTGACCAAATATCAACATTAATGTCTCCAATTATCTCAGCAGACGCAGTACAGAGCTCAGCTGCGATACATGAAAGACACAGTAAGTGCAGTGTTTAAATGGTGCCCCTGATATTGAAAAAATCTTTAAAGGTCAGTTAGGGTTAGGTTGTAAATATTATTTACAAAACAAGCATTTCAAAAGCACACTGAGGCAATAACTTTGATGTTCCCACAAAATTGGATCGTTTTAACCCTTTCCAAGACTGAAAAACAATATATTACAGGCCACTGAGGTGTAGGTATTATCCTCATTCTTACATAATTGCTAAAATTATGGCTTTATCAAAAGTATCATCAGCTGTCATGAAAAAGCTGTGCTTTAAAATATGTCAGTTATACAAGGATACAATTTTTAAAACAAAGTTTGACCAGCCGTGGTAACTTTAATTTCAATCAAAATATGCAAAGTGGAGGTTTCTTGATGTTTTTAACGCATCACTGATATGCAGTATATATATATATATATATATATATATATATATATATATGAAGAGTTTGGCTCCAAAATGCTATAACTCTATTTTGATTAATTTGAGTAAAAAGCTGTTTTCTTTACCAAGAAAGTGGCAAGATGAAAACCACTATTTTCTGTTTCAAACTTTCACATAGCATCTTTTGGTTATAAAAACATTAAAAATTCAAATCTACATTTTGATTTTAAAAGGTTTATTATAAAAACAATTTTTTTTTTTTTCCAAAATGCAATAAATCCATGACACGTTTTTTTTTTTTTTTTTCAAAATGCAATTAATCCATCAATATAAAAGTTATTTTTCATATTGAAAATACACAACAAAGTAAGTTGATTTACATATAGGACAGCCTCTGAACTTTGCCAATACTAATCTTATATACAGGCATTTGACTAAAAATACATTCAGTCGTCGCTCGCCAAATGAATTCAACGAGTCATCTTGTTAATGTTATAAATGAATTATGTCTCCGTTTGTCATTACTGATTAAAGAATATCTGGCGCCACCACACGGTTAAAATAAACACATTTGCTGAGTACACTGGTATTAAAAACGGCTTTTAAAAACTGTCCATGATTCAGTTTTGGGGACCGTGACAGAAGTTTGATGCTGTCGTGGAACAAGCAACAGCCGGCATTTTTCCTCCTCCAAGTGCCTCATCTTCTTAATCTCCTCACATAAATAAACACCACAGGTTCATCAATGCTGTCAAAATGATTAATTTTTCTGTTTTTGTTGATCACAAAGTACAAAGCAGATAAGGAAAACTAGGATGCCGGGTGTATTCAGAGCGCCTCCATCACGGTTTGCAGTGCGTGGAATGGTGCGCTGTGATTGGTTGAGCGGATATATTGCGTTCTGCAGAAAAGGGAGACTGGCGTTTGTTGTGTTTTGGAAAGAAAGGGAGAAAACATGACAGAATAACACAACGGATATCGCATTTTGCGCAAAATTAATGAATGACTTTTGAATACCGACCAGATACAATACTGATTTTGGCGGAAACTCAATTTTTTTTAAAAATGGCGTTTATCGCGTTTTGAACCAAACTCTTCATATATGTGTGTGTGTATATATATATATATATATATATATATAAATATATATATATGTCCCTATACAGTCTATATTTATTTAATAGGTCATATACGAGGACAGGGATATGTGTGTATGATTGCATTCGAGGGTGTGTGTGCTTGTGTGCGTGTGTATTTGTGCACATATATGACACTGGTTTTAATAGTTTTAAATAAAAGTTAGCCATTTTTAAAATAATAAAGTGAGTTTTAAAACATAGAATGTTATGTTTTTCAAATATCCTCATTATTGTTGTTATTTCACGTTCCAAGTCTTCTGATGCAAAAGCCTTTAAAAGCCACATCTGTCAAAAATGAGATAACAATATTGAGTGAATGCTCTCCGCACATACTATATGTTCATCAAATACTTTCACTGGAGTGTTGTTAGGCCTCCTCTTGTTAGAGAGTTGTTCTTCTCAGGCCTCCACTCCCTAGAGCTCTGCCTGAATAGCGGGTCCAAATTGTAAGCCTCCTTGGTAAGCTGTTCTGAGTGTAAGACGTCGATAGGTGTCCTCTCACTTTAGAGAGTCGTCATACTCAGGCCTCCGTCCCCAGAGCTCGGCAGGCAGTAGTGCTGAGTTGTTGGGCTCTTTGCAAGCCTTCTTGGCCACTGCTTTCTGAAGGAAGCGTCATTAGGCCTCCTCTTGCTATAGATTTCTCTTATGAAGCCTCCGTTCCCTATGAGCTCCACCTGAATAGCGGGTCCAAGTTGTTAGGCTTTGCGAAGCCTCCTTGGTAAGCTGTCATAAGCATAGGGTGTAGTTAGGCCTCCTCTCTCTATAGAGAGTCGTCATGCTGAGGCCTCCATCCTTAGAGCTCGGCCAGGCAGTGATGCCATGTTGTTAGGCTCTCTGTGAGCCTCTTCAGCTTCTGTTTGGGTTCTGGGGTGTTGCTAGGCTTCCCTTTGCTTTGAGCATCATCCTTCTGAGGCCTCCACTTCCTAGAGCTCTTCTGAGATTGCAGTTCTGAGTTGTTAGGCTCTCTGTGAGCCTCCTTGGGAAAGTGTCTCAAGTGTAGGGCATATAGGTCTCCTCTCACTTTCTCGAGTCATTATGCAGAGGCCTCCGTTCTTAGAGCTTGGCCAGGCAGTAGTGTCAATTTGTTAGGCTCTCTGTGAGCCTGCTTGGCTACTGCCTTTACAGAGGAGTTAGGCCTCCTCTCGTAATAGAGGCCTCCACTCCTCAGGGGCTGGTTGCACCAGCTGGACGTAAAAATGTTGGGTGTAAGCTCTACGCTGGACGTAGTTACGTCCAGCTTTCCGATGAATATTTACACCTGTTGCACCATCTAAAACTACGACTAGGCGCAGGTACACTTAGCGTAGACGATGCGCGTACACGCTGGCATGTTCTACAGCACTATTAGTTGAGACGCCGTTCGCGTTACTATGGTTATCAATTTGAATTTACTGGCTCCAACGAATAGATGAAAAATGACTACTGAGCCAAAAAAAAGGATAAATAAATTACTCAGATTGTGAAGCAAGAAAAATTATTGAGCTATTCAGCAACCTGCTGAAACAAAACTTTTCAATAAATTCTCTGTCTCCATATACTTACTCTTTCAAACCGGAAAGCCCGCTGATCGTGTAGCCTGTATACCAGGCGTGCCATCATCTCAACGTTTTTATTTATCTTTATTTTCACCATGGAAACAAGTCAAGACTTCTCACTTTACACCTACCTTTGACTAGGCGTAAGATTTAGTCTCAGACATGCGCTAAGCCCAGATGGTGCAACAGGTATTAATTCTACGCAGGACTGAAAACGCATTTTACGTTAAGCTTAGTGTTACGACCGGGTGTACGTCCAGCTGGTGCAACCGGCCCCAGAGCTCCACCTGGGCAGCAGTATCAAGTTGTTATGGGAGCTGTGCGCCTCCTTGATAGCTATTCTTAGCATTGGGCATAGTAGGCCTCCTGTCGTTTTAGAGAGTCATCAGGCTTAGGCCTCTGTCCTTAGAGCTCGACTAGGCAGTAGTGCCAAATTGTCAGGCTCTCTTGAGTCCTTTTCGCTGCTGACTTTAATTTGAGCATTGCAAGGTCTCCTCTCACTACAGAGAGTCGTCCTTCGAGGACTCTGCTCCTCTGAGCTGTTGTAGGATCTCTGTGCTCCTCCTTGGAAGCTGTCCTGAGCTTGGAACGTAGTTAGGCCTCCTCTCGCTTTAGAGAGTCATCATGCTGAGGCCTCCATTCTTAGAGCTCGACTAGGCAGTGGTCCTGGGTGATAGGTTCTCTGTGAACCTCCTTAGTACTCCTGGGATGGGGGCATCGTCAGGCCTTTCACTATAGAGAGTGTGTGTGTTTTGTGTGTAATTGTTGTAAAAGAGTAGTTTTTTAGAGAAAGTGGGAGTCTGCTCCCGGTGTCTTTTTTTGCCGGGAAGCATGTCTGCTTCAGGTGTTACGAGTAGTGATGGTCTAATGTGGCGTCATGGGATTAAAATTTTGTGTAAATTCAGTGTAGAGGAATGTGCTTTATCGGTTGGCAATGTGGTGGGTTACAACTCCATTGTTTCTGCATCTAGGATCGGTTGTTTTATTTTTAAACTTGATCAAAAAAGCTAATGAGGTTTTTCAAATGGGAGTCATAATTAATGATGTGCTTACACCTGTACTCCCTCTTAGTAGCCCTTCCAGAAAGGTTATTTTGTCAAATGTTCCTCCTTTTATTTCTGATGCAAGTATTGCTAAAGAATTGTCTTCCTTTGGCAAGATAGTCTCTCCCATTAGGAAAATTGCTTTTGGCTGCAAATCACCCTTGCTGAAACATGTAGTGTCTTTTCGGAGACAGGTCTATATTATTCTGAAAAAACAATGCTGATGAGCTTAACCTTTAATGTTCAAGTCGAGTACTTTAACTATACAGTTTATGCAACGTCTGAAAGCATAATGAAATGCTTTGGTTGTGGCAAATTTGGCCATCTGATACATGCTTGACCCGAAAAAAAATGGAAGAAAATGCTACTGTACAGACAAACTGAGAATAACATTCTGGGGCTGTATCTGTTACAGAGGATGTTGGTGCTTCTGCTGCTGTCGAGTTTCTGGTGGGTCGGTTGAGAATAAACCAAATAAACCCACTATGGCTGAGATTACTGCAGGTATTTCTCTGTACCTGATCTCATTGTTTTTGAGACTTCTGATAAAAGCAGCAACATCACTGTAACTACAGATAACATGACAACTACTGATAAATGGGTCAGTGAGGGTGTTGTTGAATTGGAGATGGAAACGGAGTCAATCTTCAAAGTCCCCACTAAAAGGAAAAAAAAATCTGCCAGAGCAAGGTGATTAAACAAGAAAAAAAAAAAAAAAAAAAAAAAAAAAGACAAAAATGAAGCTGAAAGTTTAATCTCAGACAATTATGCTGATTCTACAGATTCTAATACTGTTCTTATCTTTCATCGTAAAACGAAAATGAAAATCAGACAACAGTATATAAAGTTGACGAAATTAGCACATTTTTGAAGGAAACTAAAGGGCTACCTGGAATTCAGGTTGAAGATTACTTCCCTCAACTTTCATTAATGATTCAAAGATTTTAATGAAAGAAGGTGCATTTGTCGATAAAGAAGTTTACCGTCTCAGGAAAATTGTGAGTAAAGCTAAAAAGCAAATCCTTAAAGATGAAAAACAATATATGGTATAACTTTTTTTTTTTTTTTTCTGGTAGAAGTCTTAGCCTTACGGAAGCCCTGAACCGCATGGTGAAAAAAAAAAAAAAAACTTGGTGGGGAGAGAAAAAAAACGAAAACTTATCTCGTTATTTCGACATATTAAGTCGTTATTTCAACATAATAAGTCGTTATTACAACATAATTTCTCGTTATTTCAAGATATTAAGTCGTTATTATGACATATCTCGTTATTTCGACATATTAAGTCGTTATTTCGACATATTAAGTCGTTATTTCGACATAAGTTGTTATTTCAACATATTAACTCGTTATTGTGTATCAAGTTTAATAAAAGACGCATGCTATTCAACGTCTTCAGTGGTGCAACAGTAATTTGTTGGCTCACAATTCCAGCTTTTACTGCAATCGCTGCGGTTTCGAATCCGCCTTTTGCCGAGTTCGCTCTTCTCTATTTTCCCATCACATATCAGAAAGGCATTTACTTTTCAAATACAAATGAAAATAATGTTCTAAAAGTGGAAATAACCTGCCTAATGAGTGTTTAATAACATTAAAAGTATTTATTGGGTCGGGTTAGCAGCATGTTCTCTTTAGATATTAGCCACTAGAGGGCAGAATAAGACAGGGAATCCATTAAAGAACGCAATAGTTATGTTGACCTACTGTTACAAGTTGGTGCTCCAAAATCCCAGAGGTTTATCATGGGCATTTGCATTCATTCCAGGCTAACCTTTATTGAGGTTAAATTTGTTTAGTCCATAGCCTATAGTAAATAAAATAATTTACAGTGCAAAAAGCTGTAGATCAGGGGTGTCAAACTTACAGCCCGGTGTCCAATCTGATTTGAACTATAATAAAAAAAATAGAGATGCACTAGTCCAGGGGCCAAAAACATTTTTTTAAACGTTCTTTATTCCAGGCTTGCAAACAAACTGCTTTGTAATAATTTCCCAAAATTTCATTTGTGTATTTACGAAGTCTGTAAACAGGACGTTAACACAGGCACATGCTGAATACGGAAACAAATAGGAAGAATAATATAAATATTAAAGTGGGGTTGATATGTGTCAGGGTTGCTTGCGCAGGAACACACAACAAAGGAGATTAGATACACAATAAATCTTTACTTGAGAAATCCAACAGGTACAGGCAGAGACGCAACTCAGGAATGACGAGACCGGACAAGGAACACAGGGAAAACAGGAACTCAAATACACAGATCAATTAACCAAAATGACAAACAGCTGTGATGATATCGTTAGTGTCCATGGTGAGAGATGATGGCGGGAAAACAGAGCAAAGGAGAACATGTGACATATGACAACAAACAAACAGAATGTGACTGAGTCCGTGACATTATGCCCCCTCCGAGTAGGCGCGACCCCGTGCCGTAACAAAAACAGAAACACCCAAAGAGGGAGGGAGGGTGTTGGGAGACGATGTGGCGGAGGGCTGGAGAGAAGGGGAGGTGACGGGATGGCAGCAGCAGGCTCACTTCCATGCCCTGGATGTCCACTAGAACTCCCTCGGCGATGGATGTTGCAGCCAGCACCTGGTCAGACACGTGTTGCTCAGGCTCCATCGTGTTGTTCAGCTCGGTCGCTCCAAATGGCGCTGGCTCAAACGTTGTGGCGGAGTCACTCACGTGGCCTGCGGTGGGCTCATGCTGCCGATCCTCGCCGTCTGGGTGGTCTTGGTTGTGCACTGGGTTGTGAGTGGGGCTGGCGTCATCGTCGACAGGACCGATGGTGAGCGGCAATCCACAGGACGCCCGCACTTACTCCACGAATGTGGCAAAGCTCCCTCAAGGTCCCTTACCGGATAACTGCGCTCTCGTGGAGGTGTTGAGTCCGGCGATCAGGAACGAGCACAGGGCGTCATCTGGGAAGGTGGTCAGAGGTACGAGGTACAAATAATCCGTTAAATGTTCCTTGAGGGAGCGATTTCCCTGTTCAAGGCACATGAGGTGAACGAGTGCAAAGTCCATAGTGCCAACAGGGGAAAGAACAGAACGGAAAACAAAACACTGAACACGGGAACAGAAAAGAAACTCTTTTAAGCGCGACGCTTATACTCACTTTTAGTTTGGTCCGGTCTTCTGTCAGGGTTGCTTGCGCAGGAACACACGACGAAGGAGATTAGATACACAATAAGTCTTTACTTGAGAAATCCAACAGGTACAGGCAGAGTCACAACACAACTCAGGAATGACGAGACCGGACAAGGAACACAGAGAAAACAGGAACTCAAATACACAGATCAATTAACCAAAATGACAAACAGCTGTGATGATATCGTTAGTGTCCATGGTAAGAGATGATGGCGGGAAAACAGAGCAAAGGAGAACATGTGACATATGACAACAAACAAACAGAATGTGACTGAGCCCGTGACAATATGAATGTATCTCTGAAGGGAACTGTCTTCAGAAAAGTTTTGATGGCTTTTCCTCTTATCTCCGTATAAAGTAGTAGTAAAAAGCGCTGTTTTGTGTATAGCGGTAACCTTGGAAACGCTATATCACTGCTGTTCCATTTTCATTCAGTCCGTCTGCTGATTTTGTTTTGTTATGTAGCATAATTTCACAAAGCTAAAGTCAGTCCAGGCTGTTTTTGCTGTTAATCTTGAAATTATTCAATAATTTAAATTAAAAGCAACTGCTCATGCTCATGTGCATAACATCTTTGTTGGGATTATGATAAAAATGCAGTGTTTGCCTCCTCTACACATATTTTTTGTTTAAGGCCAGTTTGGCCTGTGAAAAAATAAACAACAAATAAATTGGCTTTAAAAGAAATCTGCAACCAGTATCAGAATCAGACGATTTGCTTCTAATAAAAATTGGAATTGGCCATGAAAAATCAAAATAGGTGCTAATAAAAAATATTAAATAAAGCATTTTTTAAAAATCTAATAGTCTTTTCGCTGTAAAAACAAATACAGTTTTCTTGCAAATTAATTTGTTGTTTATATGGTAAATATTAATGCATCTATCAGCATACTAAGTTTATTATAAGAAAAAGGTAATTCGGCCTGCATATGGTTCATTTTTTCCAATCCGGCCCTCAAACTAAAATAAGTTTGACACCCCTACTGTAGATGCTATTTACACTAAGTGACAATAGCAGCATTTTCACGATATGCTATTTACACTAGGTGAAAATAGCGATATATTCTATTTACACCATGTAAAAGTAGCAGTTCTTTGCAAGAAGTGTAAATAGTATTTAGATGCTGTACATTGTATTGGCAGATACTATTTGTACCTCAGTATTTTTGTACATTAACAGGATGCAATAATATTAGAGTGTAAATGATTGTATTTATTAAAATTATTAAATGGATGCTGCCTTATTGGGAGAATAAAAACCCTCCCTACACCTTCCCTTAACCCTACCCAATAAACACTTTTAAAATTATTAAACACTCGTTCACATTTTATTTCCACTTTTTGAACATTATTTTCAATTTTATTGAAAATGTATGTGATGAGAAAATAGGAGTGAGCTCTAATATTGGGCGAGCTCGGCAAAATGCGGATTCGAACCCACAGCGATCGTGGTAAAAGCCAAAATCGCAAACCCTACGTGCTACTGTTGCGCCACTGAAAACATTGAAATATATCTGTCCCTTTTTATACTTGAGTGACCTAACCACACACTGGAGCTAGTGTAAAGAGTGTTTGTCAACAAGGGACGCTATTTGCACTTATTGTAAACAAACACTCCGTTATAGGCTTGTGAAAAGTTAACAGATAAACTATGAAGCTGGCTGAAAGAGCAATACTGGCAATTAGCACAAAACTCCATGGCTATGTAATTGCTAAATAAATTAATTAGGCCACGTATTAGAAGTATGGATTAGTAGAAAAGTATGAATTAGTAGAATATCCAGTGTTATGAAAACTACATAGAATAAACGGGTATAGGGTATTTATGAGAATTTATGGGCTACATAAATTTAACCTCAATAAAGGTTAGCCTGGAATGAATGCAAATGCCCATGATAAACATCCGGGATTTTGGAGCACCAACTTGTAACAGTCGGTCAACATAACTATTGCGTTCTTTAATTGATTCCCCGTCTTATTCTGCCCTCTAGTGGCTAATATCGAAAGAGAACATGCTGCTAACCCGACCCAATAAATACTTTTAATGTTATTAAACACTCGTTAGGCAGGTTATTTCCACTTTTAGAACATTATTTTCATTTGTATTTAAAAAGTAAATGCCTTTCTGATATGTGATGGGAAAATAGAGAAGCGTGAACTTGGCAAAAGGCAGATTCGAAACTGCGGCGATTGCAGTAAAAGCTGGAATTGCAAGCCAACACATTACTGTTGCGCCACTGAAGACGTTGAATAGTGTATGTCTTTTATTAAGCTTGATACACAATAACGAGTTATTATGTTGAAATAATGAGATATTATGTTAAAATAACGACTTAATATCTCGAAATAACGAGATATTATGTCGTAATAACGACTTAATATCTCGAAATAACGACTTAATATCTTGAAATAACGAGATATTATGTCGAAATAACGACTAAATATCTCGAAATAACGACTTAATATGTCAAAATAACAAGATACGTTTTCGTTTTTTTTTCCCTCCCCACCAAGTTTTTTTTTTTTTTTTTCACCATGCGGTTCAGGGCTTCCGTATAGCCTTGCTGACTGTTTCTTTTAATTTTTGTTTCTTTAAAACATCATTTATTATGAGAGATTTTAAAATTGGGACTCTCAATTTAAATGGTGCTAGAGACAGTCAGAAGAGAATGTGTTTGTTTGAATTTATAAAACAAAAGAGTATTGATGTTACCTTTGTTCAAGAATCACATAGTGACTTAAAAAATGTGGTAGACATGTCTTCCAATAGTGGAGGTGTAGCTGTTTTGTTTTCAAGGAAATCACTACCAATTTCTTGTGAAATAGAAGAAATAGTTAAAGGGCGTTTTTTAAAAGCCAAGTTTGAAAATGAAGATTTTTTAAATATTTATGCCCCTACAAAAGGGGCTGAAAGATATATATATATATATATATATATATACAATTAGTGTTGTTATGAAAGACCTAAGTTCAGAAGAATTATTGTTTATAGGTGGAGATTTTAACTGCACAGTAAATGATAAATAAGACAGGAAACATTTAGAGCCACATATTGCCTCACAAAAAGCTCTCACACAATTAATAAAAACGTTTGATTTATGTGATGTTTGGAGGAATGTGCATCCCAAGAACAGACAATACACTTGGGCACATAGGAGAGATAATCTTTTTCTATGGTAAGACTGGATAATCTTTGTGTTTAATTTTCAAGCAAATCTCGCTAGAGAATGTAAAATAATTCCAGTTGGTTTTTCTGATCACTGTTCAGTTATTTGTAATTATTTTTATTAATTCTGTGAGTTAGGGCCTCCATCCTCTGAGCTCAGCCAGGGGCTAAGTTGATAGTCTCTCTGTGAGCTGCCTTTGCTACTGCACTTAAAGGATTAGTTCACTTTGAAATAAAAATTAGCCCAAGCTTTACTCACTCTCAAGCCATCCTAGGTGTATATGACTTTCTTCTTTCTGATGAACATAATTGCAGAAATATTAATAAATATCCTGACGCATTCGAGCTTTATAATGGCAGTGATATGGATCAATGAGTATGAGCTTAAGAAAGTGCTTCCATCCACATCCATCCATCATAAATATGTTCTCCACACGGCTCCGGGGGGTTAATAAAGGCCTTCTGAAGCGAAGCGATGCATTTGTGTAAAAAAATATCCATATTTAAACAACTAAAAATGAACTAAAATATGTAGCTTCCGCCAGACCACCTTACGTATTGAAGTTACGAAGAAAGTGTAAACTGGCATCACATCAGTTACACTTTTTCTGTAAGTTGAATAGGGAAGGTGTAGGAAGTAGAGTAAGCTTTGTAAACTGCAAGAGTTTTATACTTTCTGCGTATGTTGAATCCGGAAGGCGGCTCATGCGGAGGCTAGATATTTGTGCGCGACGTGCCAAAAGACAGTAGAACCCATTATAATCAGTGATACTGTCTACACTGGATGTGGCGCGTTGCGACGCTATGCGACAAATCCCAGACAGTAAACTGATCTCTCGTTCTTATTATGACGTTCTGCAAGCGCCGACGGTACTTCTGACAGCAGCAAAATGGATGAGGAGAGACTTATCATTGAGGTGGAGAAGAGACATGAAATTTATGATCCGTCCTCTAAATTTTACAAAGATGTTAATTGGAAAGAGTCTTGCTGGAGGGACATTGCAAGAGTTCTCCAAGTTTCAGGTAAGTTGCTTGTTATATTCTGATAATTGTCATGTAACTGTTTTTTTTTTTTTTTTTGCTGACAGAAATGATCAAATAAACAAACATTTAACATGTTATTAATAGTAAATTGTAAAATAAATACTGCTCCAAACAAGGTCTGTAACATTAGGTAAAATATCATGTCAGTTTCATGGGGATGTCCGTTTAATCTGTTATTTTTCTGGGAAAGATGAAACGCTAATGTTATCGCTAATACTTATTAGCCTAATATTTGATTGAGGTAAGCAAATTACTTTCCCTCATTGCGATTGTATAGTGCTTTAATTGAGCCACTATGAGTTAATAATAATTGTGTGTGTGTGTGAGTGTGATATGAATACAATAGATATGTAATATATAAATGGCTTTATTTAATTATAACACAAATTTACATATGTAGTGATCTGTACATTAATAAAAAAGTATAAATATACATAATGCAATAATACAATGTACAAATGTATAGGCCTATATGTGTACTATTATAATTAAATATTTATATACATAAATAACTATACTACTACTACTACTAATATTAATAATAGGATGCATGTATTCAGTATTAGTCTTTACACTAATTTTTGAGTGGATAAACATGCAGTAAATATAATGTACAAGATGTATATGTTCATTGTAGATAATTATGCATGTTTATATAAATGATGTCATGTATATAACAGTGCTGTTATTTCCTGTATCTTCCTGCCTCTGCTTCTGAGTTGGTCCAGCTTCCCAAAACCACTGCTCTGCATCAGAAGGCCTTGTTAGAAGATTGTGCAGGATACAGTCTGCAACTATAAGAGTGTCAACCTTTTCAGGCAGCATTTGTATACTCCTGCTAAAAATTCTCCATCGGGCAGCGAGTATTCAAAAGGCCTTTTCCACTGTCATGCGAGCTCTTGAGAGACGATAGTTGAATGTTGCCTTCTGCCTTGACAGGTTTCTTCCAGCTAAAGTCCTCATGAGATACGACTTGAGTGGGAAGGCCGCATCTGCTATGAAGACATGTGGAACCTTCCCCAGGTTTTTAGCACCAGGCAGAAACATTTGCTGGTGGCACATGGAGGGTGTTGCTCTCCATCTCTTTGCCAAGAACTGAATTTTTGTAGGTGCCACCATCACTAGCTTTCCCAAAGTCTCCTACCAGTATGCAAGTAAATCTGTAGTGTGCATCTACAAGGGCAAGGAGGACAATGGAAAAAGTCCCTTTGCAATTAAAAAGATGCTACCAGATTTTGGTGGGGCAGTGATGGAAATATGCTTTCCACCGAGGGCACCAATGCAATTTGGATATTGCCATTTTTCCTGGAAGCCTCTCTCTATATTTCTCCAGGTGTCCTCTGTTGGCTTTGGGAGAAACTGGTGCTTCATGCGCTTCTCAATTACCCTGCATGTCTCCTCAATGCAGATTGAGACTGTTTGCACTCCAAGGTGATAACCGTAGGCCATTGAGTGCATGGATTCTCCTGATGCCATATACCTACAAAATGAAAGGAAAAAAGTCCTGACATATTTATTTGTATAGTGCCTTTCACAATATATATTTTAAAGCAGATCTACAGCAAAATATGTTTCAATGTCAATAGCTATACAAAAAGGTTTGTGTTGTCTCCAGATAAGTTATTTATTGTCTTTTCTGTTAGATCCAGAGCTTTGCAAAAGTAGATGGAAGAATATATGTGATAAATTTGTCAGATTACTTTGAAAACCACCACCACCCAGCGGATCAGGAGGTGGAGCACTTAGGGAGTGGAGATATTATAAGGTGATGGGATTCCTTCTCCGAGTTGTTCAGCCGAGACAGTAAGATAATAACTACATCATTAAATTTCAAGTTTATTTCAATACTTTATTTATATGCTTTTCAGAGTTCACACTGTTTAATAGCATTTTAATAGAAAATCATTCTGTAGTGCAAGACTCTCCATCCCTGCTCCTGGAGAGCTACCACCCTGCAGAGTTCAGCTCCAACATTCATAAAAACAACAACAAAAAAAACCACCTACACAGCTAATCGAGGTGTTCAGGTTTACTTGAAAATTACAGGCAAGTGTGATGGAGCAGGACTGGAACTGAGGTCTGCAGGAAGGTACCTCTCCAGTAGTACTTTTCAGCTCTTCTGTAATGTCTTTAATGTTTTTAATTTCTTCAAGTTCTCATTGTTAATTTTAATAGAAAAACTTGAAAGTCAAGAACTCTGAGAGAGATGCAAGAGAGGGAGAAGAAGGAAGAAATGAGGGAGAGACAGGGCATACAGCAGACAGAAGAGGCTTGCAGGAATGGAGAGAGGATAGAGTCATGAGAGAGGCAAAAGAACAGGAAGATTACGAAGAAATGGGAGAGTGCTAGATTAGAGGAGTTGGAGAGTCAAACAGAAGCAGAGGGAAGATAGAAGAGAATGAGGAGATGAGAGAGAGAGAGAGAGCATATCACAACTATAGCTCAAGAGGAGAGGCGGTGAAGTGGAAAAGGAGTAGCTCACATGCAGCTGAACCAAGTACATCAGAGCTGTGTGAGTTTTTAAAAAGTCCAATACCCAGAGATGATCCTGATGAGATATTTGCCTTAAGTTTAGCTCTTAAGGTCCAGTTATTGTCTATGATTGTCAACTGGGAGAGTCAACAAAACCTGCACCCTACTACACCTTTATATGTCCATTACATATCAAACACCCTGCCACCACATTCAGCACCATACTATTACCACCCACAGTCACCAAACAACAGTTATCAGTGTGATTAGATTTTTTTTTTTTGTGTGTAATGTTTGCCCTACCATTTCAGTTTGTTTATGATATACATGTTAGTAAAATAAATGTACTAAAGGAACATGTGTAAAAACAATTTAATTGGTTAAAGCTATTTAGTTGACGTGTTGTGCATGAATAAATTATTGTTAATATACTCAATAAAAACAATGACCAAAATTAAAAAAAAAAAAAAAAAAAAAAAAAAAACTTCACCAGATTCATTATTCTTTTGTTGATCTACATTATAGCCTACCTCAATGTTACTGCCAGCCTTTGTTTCAGCTCAGTAGCCTCCCTGTAATTTGTTGTCTGTTTTTGGAGGTCAAGACCAATGAAGGAGAGGACCCACTCCATCTGGACAGCACTCGTTCTAAAATAATTTTTGAATAATTATTAGTTGGTTCTATTGTAGGTGGGTCTCCCAGCTGCTTTCTTTTTGTGTTTACAAGATGCACCCATAACCTTTTTGTTTTTCTCTTTTTTAAAAGAATCAGCAGAGCAGCAGCTTTCTTCCTCCTCCAAAGCTCTTGATTGTATCCTGTTTGACATATGAAAACCATGGTTAATTTTCATTAAATTACACACACACACACACACACACACATATATATATATATATATATATATATATATATATATATATATATATATATATATATATATATATATACACACACATACATATATATATATATATATATATATATAATACTTTATAATTGTGTATATATATACACCTATATTGCTAAATCATGCCAACTCCAACGTATTGTTTTAAATTGCCTTTTGTTTAAACATATGGAGAACATTGAATAATTTTAAAGGGATTTAATATATAAGGATATATATATATATATATATATATATATATATATATATATAATATGAGGATCCATAGTTACTCACCCATTTTACTGTTGTGTCTTCTCGCGCATCCAAGCAACTAACGTCTGTGCACTTCATCTTATTGGAACATACACTTTGTCACGTCCAGTGTAGACAGCAAAAAGCTGTTGCGGTGCGACGCGATAAAAGTCGCGTCCGGTGTAGACATGGTGTAAGTTGGTAGGCTCTCTGTGTGCCTCTTTGGCTACTGCGAGCATTGCTAGGCCTCGCTAGATAAAGTTATCTTGCTGAGGATAGCAATTGTGAGTTATAGGCTCACTGTGAGCCTCCTTGGAAGCTGTCCTGATCGTGCAACGTAGTAAGGTCTCCTCTCGATTTAGAGTCGTCATGCTGAGGCCTCCACTCCTAGAGCTCGGCTAGGCAGTAGGGTAGTATGTCAGGTTGATTGAGGTTGATTGGTTGTGGAGTGTTGCTAGGCCTCCTCTCATTATGAGATTCGTTTTACTAAGGAATACCAAGCTCTTGAGCTTGCCTGTAAGGGGTCTTGTAGCTCGGGCACAGGGAATTAATCGCAATGCTGGTGTGCACCTTAGGATGGGGACTCCTTTGAGTTTTTGACTTATGTCAGCCATTAAGGCACTCAGCATGGTGGCATGGGTATTTTGTTCCCCATAGCGCCCTCTAGGGGATCTAGCATGAGTTCCCATTCGAAAGGGAATGTCTCAGGTTACGCATGTAGCCATGGTTCCCTGAGAAGGGGAACAAGATGCTGCATCCCTTTGCCATGCTTCAGGTATTCCTGCGCATGTATCCTTCGGACAAAAAGTGGATGACATATTTCACAGGTGCCCTTTTATACTCACAGTCGCGCCAGTAGTGAAGTTATAGGCTGCCGCCTGCCAATGTCAAGTTCATTGTCATGTTTAGACTCATGCTTCAGACACCGGTCATGCTGGAGGCGTTCCCCATAGCGCCCTCTAGGGGACGCAGCTTCTCGTTCCCCTTCTCAGGGAACCATAGTTACATGCATAACCTGAGACATTTTTTACCCTTGTAACCCTTTAAACAGTGCTTTAAAGGGTTAGTTCAAAACAAAAAGAATTCTGAGTAATTCTGTCATTAATTACTCACCCTCATGTCGTTCCAAACCCGTACATTTTAAACAAAAAGCTGAGAAAATCACTTTTTTGTCAAAGACTACATCTGGATCGGATTCAGAACGATGATCAAAACATAGATGGAGTAGATCGAGTCTATCAACACCCCCAAAGCTTCACAGTTGTTAACCCTTCCTAGGTCGGCATTTCATTCTGTAATGTTAGGCAGATTTGAACTCATATGCTGTTTAATGTTTGATGATTGTGTTATTTTACATTTGCGTAAGCAATCTTCTATCACTTGTTTCTGCTTCTTCACCTGTGTTTTGATCCAGTGATTCTGTACTATTTCAGAAGATGCATAATAGTGCCCCTTACCGTATAACAGTGAAAACATGGATAGTCAGAAAATTCAGTCAGTGGCGGGGAAAGAGTAAAGTAGATTTGAAGTAAATTCCTATGTACACTACCATTCAAACAATGTAAGTTTATAAGACAGTACCCAGATAGCACACATACGTCCTATCTATAACATCTAATATGTATCGGCCAGACATAGGCGCATATCTTCAGTCAGTGCTCTATTTCCAGCTCGTCGGCTTTGGGTCGGCCCACTACTGAAGGCCGATGCCGCACTTATCTGTTTGCGCATGACCATTCATCTCTTTGCAACCCACCAGAGAAAAGGTGACTCCGGCAACATCTGTGGTTTTCAAGTAAGTTTTCACTTGAGGTAAACTGGGAAAAAAAATTCTTTGTTAATTCTGTGACACTTAAAAGTTACTAAGGCCCTCGGTTTACTACAGGGCAGTTTGTAATCACAAATTCTCGGAGGCGAAGGGCTAGATGAGAAGTGGAATGCTAGGTCAGCCCAGCTTGTTTTTAGTTCAGAAATGTTTATACTGTAGTGTTTTTGTAGGTAGCCAAAATATCTGAACATACTGTATCTTGTCCTCTGCAAAATATACGGACCAGAGGCCATTAAACTGGTAATGGTAGATGTTTATGTAAATGCTGCTGCGTAACTTTGACGTGTTTTAATGGGCGTGTGCGTTGAACATTCAAGCACTGGAGAAGTTACCATGGAAACGGGCGGCACCACAGTAACGGACAAGCTGCAAATTAACTCCGTCTCTAGCTGTCGTTTTCTCTGCTTTCAGGTGAGTTTAGTCCGTAAAATCGCACAAATAATATACAATTGTTCTGGACACGTTTCTTACTTAATTGACAAGCTTCTGTCTAACATTTACTTTATTGAAATAGTTTAGCGTCTTCGAAAAAGTCAGTTAGCATCTTAACCATTTTCAAAACTGGTTGGCTAACTCTATCAGGGCTCTCACGCATTTCAACCAGTTCACACGCTCACACGCCACACCTTGTATTTCTCAGGCTGAGAAGTAAGGGATAACGTGTCCCACCGCTATATACAATTAATGGACGAGGCGCAGTCATACGGAGGGAATTTCTCTGTCGAGTTCATAGCTGTCTCGAGTTATACAGAGTGCCACCTACCAGCCAATCAGAAATTAGAATTTGTTGTTTCTAGGCTAATTATGTGATCCTGCTGCAAGCACGTTCGTTACTAGGCAACATGGATGGGCGCCGCGAAGAGCGCAAGAGCGCTCCCTTTAAAATGCTGACATGTCAGTTCATCGCGATCTCACAATGCTCTGTTATAACACAATCAATATATGCACAATGAATCTTTAATAATGTCTACGCTGTGTGTTATAATAAGAGAATTTGTGAGCGCGCAAATTTCAGCACTGTAGAAAAAGGAAACTGCATATGCTTGCGCCTGTAAATTGTTTTTATTTTACATTAGCTGTTCTTGTTGCTTTGGTGCAACGATGAATAACAGTTTACTTTGTTTTTAGATATTTTATGTTTAGATATCTCGGTAACACTTTAGATTACTGATCCTTCATTAATGAATAACTACACAGGAACAAATGAGTAATGCGTTATTAACACTCTAGTAACTACTATAAACTAACAAGAAACTCTGATTAATGAATTAGTAAGTAATAGTGCTCAGTTGAAGGTGGTAGTTCACATAATAGTGCTCAGTTGAAGGTGGTAGTTCACAATTAGCTAATCAGTAACTACTATTTTTTCATACCTCCCAGAGAACTACTAAGAACTACTATATACAGGTTCATAATTAACATGAATGATGCATAATGTATAATTAATTCTAAAGTAAAGGTCATGGTAACCCACTAGTAATGACTGAAGTATTACCAAATCCTTCAGAAGGAATTACTAATTATTTGGATCAGTATTCTAAAGTGAAAAACATAACTCTCTAGTAACTACTGGAGTCATTGTAAACTTTTGAGGTTTTTGTACAGTTTTGTACAGTAATTACTTCTGATGTATTTGGTAACACTTAAGTAATTACTAGTGGGTTACCATGATCGTCACTTTAGAATACTGATCCAAATAATTAGTAGTTCCTTTACAAGGATGTAGTAACACTTGAGCAATTACTAGTGGGTTACCATGATCTTCACTTTAGAATACTGATCCAAATAAGTAGTAGTCCCTTTAGAATTATGTAGTAACTCTTGAGTTATTACTATCCAATACTTTACAAAAAAACTCAAAAATTTACAATGACTCAAGTAGCTACGAGAGAGTTATCATGTTTCTCACTTTAGAATACTGATCCAAATAATTAGTAATTCCTTCTGAAGGATTTGGTAATACTTCAGTCATTACTAGTGGGTTACTATGACCTTTACTTTAGAATTAATTATACATTATGCATCATTCATGTTAATTATGAACCTGTATAATTCTTAGTAGTTCTCTGGGAAATATGAAAAAAATAGTAGCTACTGATTAGTTAATAGTGAACTACCACATTCAACTGAGCACTATTACTTACTAATTCATTAATCAGAGTTTCTTGTTAGTTAATAGTAGTAACTAGAGTGTTAATAATGCATTACTCATTTATTCTTGTGTAGTTACTCATTAATGAAGGATCAGTATTCTAAAGTGTTACCGATATCTCTATTTTGCGGGAGTCCCGCGAATCATTTTCTTCTCCCGCATCCCGCACACGAGTGTCTCACCAGTCTCATCAAATTTTGTCCTGCGCCGCAAAATTCCTGCTAATTATTGATCAAGGTATCAAAATGTGCAACAAACACTTAGAACACAAAACACCATTAATAAGCTGAAATGTGTACTCACACATGCACACACAACTTGGTTTCGCTATCACTATGGGCACTCTCCATAGACATAATGGTTTTTAAACTGTATATTCTATCCTCCTACACTAACCCTACCCCTAAGCCTACCCATCACACAAAACGTTCAGCATTTTTGCATTTTCAAAATGCAATGTAGTTGATTTCAGGTTTTACTAACTTTGTGGGTGCATTTGGTCCCACAACGTAAAATAAACCTGTACACACACACACACACACACACACACACACACACACACAGACACCAACACACACACGTTCAGGGCCAGTTCTGCAATCCTTCTGTATGTGTACAGTATGTACATTGATCACTGCTGTTCAGTTGGCTCATTGGGCCAATTCTCTTTTTATTTTTGATACATTTGTATTTTTTAAATATATAAAACAATTTATTTTATGTGGATGAATTTGTCTGTCTTTTATCAGATTTACCAATTGTTATAATATCTATTTGTGCTGGTCAATTATGAACAATAGGTAAAATTGAATTGCTAGCAAAAATTTGAAAGAATTGGATAGGGCAGAGGGGCCGTTTGAGTGGCTCCTCCCCTAACAGACGTAATCTCACTCCGAACTTTTGATCAAACTTGCTCTATATACTTAGCTTTTATGAAAGTTGGAGTTTTTAATCACATCTTTATGTGCAGAAGAGAGGTTTTGATAGTTTTGTTAAGGTTTTGCTGGTAATCTGTCAGTGGGTAATTGGAAGTGATCTAATTATACTGTGTATCGATGACATCACTTACAGGAAGCGCAAAAATGAAATGAAACGCATTTTAATCTTTCATGGTAAACAAATTACCACGATTAAGTTTAATGTTTAATCATTTAATACCAATTACATTGAAGAAAAAATGTTCTGTGATTTCAGGAGTGAAAAAATAATTCTACAACAAACGGAGGCAACGGAGGGGAAAGGTCCAAGGGGGAGCTGCTGACAGAGAAGTAGGAAACTCAGGTGAACTGAGAAAGCTCATTAAATAACTTCATACACATTTTTTCCACAAAAGGTAACACTTTATTATGGGGAACAATTCTCACTTTTAACTAGTTGCTTATTTGCTTGCATATTGGCTGTTTATTAGTACTTATAATGCACATATTAATGCCTTATTCTGCATGACCTTAATGTACATCCCTAAATCCTACCCAATACCTAAACTTAAACGCTACAACTACCTTACTATCTATTAATAAGCAGTAAATTAAGAGTTTATTGAGGCAAAAGTTAATAGTGAATATGTGTTCCCTATACCAAAGTGTTACCCCACAAAATATTTTACCTATCACCATGCGTGTTATTTTCTTTTGCAAAATTATTTTTATTACAGTTTGTAAGGTTCTGACATCCAAGCGTAAGTAACACTGAGCAATATAAAATGAAGTAAGCCTAAAACAAATTCTGTTAAGAAATTATTGTATGTATATTCTGTATATTCTACTTTCTCTTATCTGCATTTCACCTCTGCTTGTTTCCTTTTAATAAACCTTACATTATATAGGCTCTGTGATAAACTGTTTGTTATGTTCCTAGATTCTTCCATGCTGATGGCCAGCACCCATGTCAAAGAAAATCTCAGGCTAAAAACCATGACTAGTAAGCAAAACCTCAAACATACACTGCTGTTCAAAAGTTTGGGGTCTGTAAGATTTTTTGCTTTTAAAAGAAGTCTCACATTTTAAAATCAGTGTGAGTGTCTGTGAAAAGCCTTTAGGGTAAAATAATCAGCGAAATGAGATGACAAATATATGACAAATATAATGTTATAGTGGTTGTAGTTATGATAAACTATTATATAACAGGATGTTATGGTCATTAATATATTGAGATTCTTCAGGACAAGGCCTTGATGCCATCTACACTCAGTATACACTGTAAAAAATCCAACTTGCAAAAAGTTTTAACAACTATTATCTATTAGTTAACTGGACAATAAAACTAAAAAAAGTTTACTTAACAAGTGGAAATAAGTTGGTTCAAAAATCATAAGTTGTCTGACCAACTTAATTTGAACTGTTGACTGGACATACACATGCAAGTTTACAAGCACACGTTGGTTTGGTGGTTGAAGCATGCGCGCTGTAACATACGTTGGAGCTCACGTGGAATGATAGCGCCATTTTGATCGTCAGTCAAACGTGCAGCACAAGATCACGACAAAGTTCATCATTTAAAGTATCTTTATTGTTTGGCCTGGTTTTGAAACTAAAGTCATAATTAAGTAATGTAGTGTCACTGGGCATGCTTATTTTAAATAAATTTTGCACAAACTCATCAAGGAGAAAATATGTCGCAATCCCGGTTTTATATCTTGCACATCTAACTTCATGTTTTGCAATCCTGGCTATATTTATCACAGTTATCGGAAATAATGTGCGATTTGTCATATAGACTTAACTCAAAATATAATTGTGTTGTTTATTACGTCACAGAAAACGCCACTCACATGGAATGATAGCGCCATACAGTACGAGATTATGAGAAACTTCATCTTTTCAGACTTCATCGTTTAAAGTAAGTATCTTTATTCATTTTATTATATTCATTAGATTGTTAAAATGTTTGTAAAACATCAGTTTGATCATTAAGCATTGTTTGCCACATGCAATCTCACATACAATCTAACAAATCTAACTTCATGTTTTGCAGTCCTGGCTATTTTTATCAGTTATCGGAAATAATGTGCGATTTGTCACATAGACTTAACTCAAAATATTATTGTTTATTAAATTACAGAAAACGCTGTTGGAGCTCACATGGAATGATAGCGCCATTTTGATCGTCAGTCAAACGTGCAGCACGAGATCATGACAAACTTCATCTTTTAAAACTTCATCGTTTAAAGTAAGTATCTTTATTCATTTTATTATATTCATTAGATTGTTAAAATGTTTGTAAAACATCAGTTTGATCATTAAGCATTGTTTGCCACATGTAATCTAACATGCAATCTAACAAATCTAACTTCATGTTTTGCAATACTGGCTATATTTACCAGTTATTGGAAATAATGTGTAGATTTGTCATATAGACTTAACTCAAAATGTAAAAGTGTTGTTTATTACATCACAGAAAAAGCATGATAAAGTGGACTTGTTAGATTAACCGTCTACATATCGCACGCGAAAGACTCAACAGAAATGGATATGAATCCATAATCAGTGGATGCGGCGCGAAGCTACAAATGTCTTGTTCTTAATGGGTTTATTGTCTTTTGTCGTGCCGCTGTCGTGTCCAGCGCAGACATGGTGTAAGACTCGGTGTAATGCGCTTAAAACTCTTCTTTTACAATGGGCGCAATACGATTTAATATTTTTGTATTCTTTCTTGAAAATAAGTTTTAGATTGTTGGTGTACATCATATATTGCCTGTAGCTACAGCATAACATTGGTCAGCAATAGCCACAAACACATACAGCTTATTTAGTGGCCATGTTTTGGGGTTTCAGGTTTAATAGTCTTAACAGGAGGTATTTAGCTGTCGTGGTCTTTATAATTGAGTTTAATTTTGTGATGGTTTTTATGTTTGTTAAACAATTTTATAGCTGAAACCTGTTTTTTCTCTCATCAGATAGGTAATGAGTTCAAACGCATTACCAGTGTGGACCTCCTCGATACATTCAGATCATAGTTACAGAGCAAGACAGGGGGGCTTTTGGAAAAGAGGTTGAAGATCTTCTTAACAAGCCTGATCAACAGGTAACATGTTAATGACAACCATGTGTAACCTCTAAACTGTATGATTTATCAGGGCCCTTTTGTGTTTTATTTGCAGAAAATGGCATCGTCTCACTGTTTTCAGGAGGAAACTGATTGTGTATTTCTCAAGTGAACATGGGCTGATGAAAATGCTGAATTTAGAATAACACATTGCTACAAAGATTGAAAGAATTTACTAAATGCCTTTTTTTAAAGGAGTCAATTAATTGGCTCATTAGTAGATGTTTTTTTTTTATTTTACAAATGAAGCATGCATGTAAACTCATAAGGCCCTGTGCTTTGGCACACAGCGTGACACTACATGACATATCTTTATCAATTATTTTTATTTGGTACCTATTTTTCAGACCTCAAATATTGTGAATCACAGAAAGCAAGCAGTTCTGGAAGGTCTCCCTTTGTTTCTCCATGAAGATCCTTCTGCATTGTTCAGAAAATGTCTGGTGAGTATGTTTCATTAATTCAAAACTTTTATTTAAAGGATTAGCTCACTTTGAAATGAAAATTAGCCCAAGCTTTACTCACCCTCAAGCCATCCTAGGTGTATATGACTTTCTTCTTTCTGATGAACACAATCGCAGAAATATTAATAAATATCCTGACGCATTCGAGCTTTATAATGGCAGTGATGGGGTTCAGTGAGTACGAAGCGAAACGATGCGTTTGTGTTAGAAAAATATCCATACTTAACAAGTTATGAAGTAAAATATCCAGCTTCCACACGAGCTGCCTTCCATATTCAAGTTATGTTGAAAGTGTAAACTGGCAGTGTACACTTTCTTCGTATGTTGAATACGAATAAGTTCAAAGTCTTTACATGTTAAAAGGGTAAAAGTGAATCTTCATTTATCTTCAGTTTGTTTTTGTTTTTTTATTGATTTTGACATTTTTCCAGTATTTTTATTTTTATTTTATTGACATTTTTTTTCTGTTAGGAAGTATGGCTATTATTTGACGATGTTTATATTTCTTTCAACATTCAAGATAATAAAACTTGAAGCCTGCAGTTATAGTTTTATTTTATAACATTGTGTAAATGCTAACTACAAACCCGATTCCAAAAAAGTTGGGACACTGTACAAATTGTGAATAAAAAAGGAATGCAATGATGTGGAAGTTTCAAATTTCAATATTTTATTCAGAATACAACATAGATGACATATCAAATGTTTAAACTGAGAAAATGTATCATTTTAAGGAAAAAATAAGTTGATTTTAAATTTCATGGCATCAACATCTCAAAAAAGTTGGACAAGGCCATGTTTACCACTGTGTGGCATCCCCTCTTCTTTTTATAACAGTCTGCAAACGTCTGGGGACTGAGGAGACAAGTTGCTCAAGTTTAGGAATAGGAATGTTGTCCCATTCTTGTCTAATACAAGCTTCTAGTTGCTCAACTGTCTTAGGTCTTCTTTGTCGCATCTTCCTCTTTATGATGCGCCAAATGTTATGGGTGTTCTATGGGTGAACGATCTGCATGATCTTCCCTGAAAGAGACGACGTCTGGATGGGAGCATATGTTGTTCTAGAACTTGGATATACCTTTCAGCATTGATGGTGCCTTTCCAGATGTGTAAGCTGCCCATGCCACACGCACTCATGCAACCCCATACCATCAGAGATGCAGGCTTCTGAACTGAGCGCTGATAACAACTTGGGTTGTCCTTGTCCTCTTTAGTCCGGATTAGTCTACAGAACAGTTTTCCACTTTGCCACAGTCCATTTTAAATGTGCCTTGGCCCAGAGAAAACGCCTGCGCTTCTGGATCATGTTTAGATATGGCTTCTTTTTTGACCTATAGAGTTTTAGCCGGCAACAGCGAATGGCACGGTGGATTGTGTTCACGACAATGTTTTCTGGAAGTATTCCTGAGCCCATGTTGTGATTTCCATTACAGTAGCATTCCTGTATGTGATGCAGTGCCGTCTAAGGGCCCGAAGATCACAGGCATCCAGTATGGTTTTCCGGCCTTGACCCTTATCGCACAGAGATTGTTCCAGATTCTCTGAATCTTTGGATGATATTATGCACTGTAGATGATGATAACTTCAAACTCTTTGCAGTTTTTCTCTGAGAAACTCCTTTCTGATATTGCTCCACTATTTTTTGCCGCAGCATTGGGGGAATTGGTGATCCTCTGCCCATCTTGACTTCTGAGAGACACTGCCACTCTGAGAGGATCTTTTTATACCCAATCATGTTGCCAATTGACCTAATAAGTTGAAAATTGGTCCTCCAGCTGTTCCTTATATGTACATTTAACTTTTCCGGCCTCTTATTGCTACCTGTCCCAACTTTTGGAATATGTAGCTCTCATGAAATCCAAAATGAGCCAACATTTGGCATGACATTTCAAAATGTCTCACTTTCAACATTTGATATG
This sequence comes from Ctenopharyngodon idella, assembly GCF_019924925.1. Taxonomy (NCBI): domain Eukaryota; kingdom Metazoa; phylum Chordata; class Actinopteri; order Cypriniformes; family Xenocyprididae; genus Ctenopharyngodon; species Ctenopharyngodon idella. The sequence goes on from NC_067221.1 coordinate 28,414,319, forward strand.
TTATCTATATTCTATTGTGAATAAAATATAAGTTTATGAGATTTGTAAATTATTGCATTCCTTTTTTATTCACAATTTGTCCCAACTTTTTTGGAATCGGGTTTGTAGAACAAAACATCTTTGTCCATAAAACTCACAGAAAAAAGTTCACATAACATCATTTTTTGAGACACATTGGAAAAGAATTACAAGTCTTTTTAACTAACAAAACTGTTTTAACTGAACAAAAATAGACCTGTGACTTTACTCAGTGATTTGGGTTGAGTGAACAACTTGGTCCAAAGTTGAGTAAACTCAAAAAAGCTGTGCAGCAAGTTGTCTTGAAATTTTAAGCTGTCAACTTTTTATTTTTTACAGTGCACGAAGATGGTGAGTTTCCCAATAGCTGCCACTGTCCCAAATCAAGAGACTGAACACAACTGACTTCAATCTGTATTAACCTATTTTGATAGGTTTAATGTTACATTATTAGCTCGGAAAATACGCTAATTCGACTAGAAACATTGTAGACCGGAAAGGTAAAGCATACTTCCAGTTATGAGTCGGGCGTGACTTGCACTTAAGAAAAATGTGGATATACTACTACAGCTAATAATAATAATATTAAGTTAATATTATTAAGCAAAGTTATTAACAATATCTTTTAAAAACATAATTTATTATAAAATGACCCACTATGAAAATACAGTTTTACTGTGTTATGTGTCCTTTCTTTTTCATTACAGCACATCACTGACAGGCTTTCCTGTGTAACACTGAAGTTTTCCTCCATCATATTTATCCAAATGAGGTTTGTAAATGCATGGATGCTTTATATTTTTCATTAATCGTTAAACTTGTATAAAAATTATAATTAGAAAAAAATGTGACAAGGTCACTGGGTTTCTCACTAATTGCCATATCAAATAAATATTCAGAGTGCAAGTCAAAACAGTTTCTTTTGGGCAATATTATGCTACAAATATCATCTATTGAGCTAAAGTTAAATTGAACATGGAATGATAATTTGTGTTACCAGATGAGATACTTTGTAATGAGTATGTATGATGGATTTTGAACTGTACTATTTTTATTGCAGGTTCTCTGGGATCCCCAGTTGAAGGCATCAGAACATCAGATGTTGGCCTGGACAGATATACCAACAGTACACCATACTGACCTCTGCTTTTGCTTGGATGGCTGATTACCACCATGTTCTGTGAGAGTATTATAGCAAAACTGAGCACCTGTGACAGTGGGATTTGTAGTTGTAAAAAATAGTCACGAGTAAATTTAAAGTCACAGAGAAAGAGGTTTTTTAGAAGTTGCAAACTTTTTTCTCTCTTTTTCTCTCACAAACAACACAACAGTTATACCTTTTCTGGTGGTACACAAATCCTATTCTACAAATCTCAAATTAAGAAATTCATATGCTCACATTTAAGGCGCAGTCATGATAGGGTTTTAGCATGCGAATTTTCTTCGGACACTGCAACCAGTTGTGATATGACGTCAGTCTTTTTTATAAACATGAATTCAACATTTAACAAATAGTATATTCAAAATATAAAAATATACAAATATACAATCCACTTCACTTTACTACAATTTTTTTTTTTTTAATTCAGCCAAGAGGTCACACATTCGTGTATCGATTTTCTACTCTTTACACATATTCGCGTGATGCGAATTCACAGGTCAGAGTTCACTAAACCAAACCAAACTTTTCACATGAGCTTGTGTTTCTGGTCTCCTGCATTTGCATGCATATGAATGGAAGTCAATGGAATGAAAAGTGTAGTGTGACCGCACCTTTATTCTGCAGTTGCTGCACACCTGTATCAAAAGTGTTAAGTCATAGACAAATTTTATTTGTGAACTGATATGCGAGATCTCACATATGACATGTCAGTATGTGAGATCCCACTCACACACGTGCTCTATCCAGTGATAAACCTATTCTTGTCATTATTAATCAATCAGAAATCAACACAGCACCGCCCGGAAATTGCCTTGCACTGTAGAATTACGGTTTTGGCAAGAAATGAAAAGTAGCTAATTATTTATTATAAATGCTACTATTTTACAATCAATATTTAGGACTATGTTAGAGAGGGATGTAAGTCATTTTTATGGATGATAGGATTTTTTCATTACACACTTTACTTTATTTGAATGATCTACAAAAAAATTTGAGCCTATGAGATTCTTAATTTGTGATTTGTAGAATAGGATTAGTACAGCTGCAATGAAAAAAGTTAACTGTTGTTTTGTTTGTGAGAGAGGAAAAAAAAATCTCTTAAAACATTTTTTCTCTGTCTTTACTGAAATATTCTCTACAAATCCCATTCTCACAGGTGCTTAGTTTTGCTATAATAATACTAGATATTATACAGAACATGCATAATGAGTCGATATTCTGATTACATTTTTTTTCCAATCACATTTTATCAATGCCAAACCACATCTATCTTATTAACTACTATTAATTTTGTATATAATCAATATATAAACAAGTGATTTTTAATTGTTAACAAGGGATTGGCTGGACCCTGCTGACCCAATCAGTATTTCTCATCCAATGGTCATACTTTAATTTTCCGGTTTCTCTAGTTTTGCATCCTTCTCAGTCTCAGTCACCATTAGAAAAGAAACTGTGATAGTGAATTGTGACTCAGGCTGTCAGTCTCTTGATCTTCTGCCTTACATCTTTTTTTTTTTTTTGCTCCAATAAAAATAACATGTTTGGTACAAAAGAACATGACCAGTTTTATTCTTGAGTAAATATTGCTTTTATTTTTTTTTAACTTGAGAAGTTTATATTAGCCTGTAATTTACTTTTATACCTCTTTGTGTGTATTTGAATGTAACTGCCATTTCTATATTGAAGGTTTGTATATAGAAGGTTGTATGCTCTAAACATGTAGGCTATCTGTAACTGTATTTTGTAAATATTAAAACAATGTTAACTGAATGTGATGTGTGATTATTACAACAGGCTAATTTATCTATTAGTATTAAGTATTTGAGATTTTTAAAACAGAAAATGTGTTAATTGTATAAAGCTTCTAACCAACTGAAATCAACAACGTTACAACGTGAGGTAATCAAACCAGATCGATTTCATGTTGAATACGTGTATCGTTGTTTCATTCAACTGATATCAACGTCGTTTCAGCATAAGGTAAGCAAACCATCTGCGTCGATTTTACGTTAGTTTTGAATGGCGTTGGTTTTTGATGCCATGAGAAATGTCGATATAGGTTAATTCTATATCAATGTGCTATCTGGGTGTAGCCCGAAAGGTTCCGCCTAATAAATAAAGGTCCTAAAAAAGCCCATGCAGAGCGGCCAGGATTTACAGCTTTGCATCATTGCAAGCTTTGCAAGTTTTCTTATAATTCACATATTAAATTGTGGCAATAAATTAAATGGATCAACAAAAACAATAATTATAATAATACTAATAATATCTACTGAGTTGTTTGAGGCAAGCAAATTGTGCTGTTATTTGATTGATTTTATACTGTTTATATGACAGAATATATGATAATATAATATGGCTACAGGCTTATTTATCTAAAATGTTAGTAAATGGACTTGAACTTCCATATAGTAATGGTCTTGGTTAATGCAAAGTGAAGCATTCACGTGACTGGAAAGAAAGTGAGGCTTCGTTTTTCGTTAATCACGTGAAAACAAACACACATTTTGGGACAAAGCCGCTCAGAAATAATGTAAAAAAACAAAACAAATTAAAGCTGCGAGTAGCATTTATCGGGGTTCAAGCATTTAAGGCCTTTTGCGTAAAAAGGAATTGTCTTATTTAGCAAGCATGTAATCACTGAAACCATAGAGGAACAACTATGATATATGCTAAAACAAACACAGAAAGAAAAGGCTTAAACAATAATACTTGAAACATACTAAGCATGCTTACACACACACATAAACACACACACACACACACACACACACACACACACACATATTTTCTTGTAGATTCAGTATTTGAAATACATGAAGGGTAAAGATGTTTTCTGCAAATCTCAGTAAAACATCATTTTCAGGTTTCCTTTTACTTAATGTGGCACAACTGTTAAAACTAATACTCAGTGGTGGAAAGAGTACTGAAAATTTGTACTCAAGTACAAGTACTGTTACAATGCTGAAATAATACTCAATTACAAGTAAAAGTACTGGTGTCAAAAAAGTACTCGAGTAAAAGTACAAATTACTCTTCTCGAAAGCTACTCAAAGTACTAAAATTACTAATTACTTTTTAGCCGGCGATATTTAATGAATTGCCAAACAATATTCAATCAATCAGTAGAAAATAGCTACTTTCAACAAATCACTTTCTCCTTATTCATGAAGTGCATGAATTAGTGGTCACAATACTGGAATTTCTAACTTCAATACAATACAAATGATCAATATTCAGTATCATTTTAAATACCAATAACATTGATCAATTACCATTACAATAATCTCACTTAAATATTTGCTCACTCTGTATATTTGTGTCTTTACAATAGGGTAACTTTGTTGCAATAGCTCACACGCAGCACAAGAAAGCTTGATTTCAAACTGAATTGAATTTTAAAAAAAAGTAAACAGTCAGTAATAAAATAAGAACAAATGAAACAAATTACCTCAATTCAGTTGAGGTATATGAAATATAACAACACTGAATTTTTATATGCCCTGCATCTTAAAGGGTTAGTTTCACCCAAAAATGAAAATTCTGTCATTAATTACTCACCCTCATGTTGTTCTAAAGTCATAAGACCTTTGTTCATCTTCAGAACACGAATTCAGATCTTTTTGATGAAATCCGAGAGCTTTCTGACCCTCCATAGACTGCAATGTTATTACCACTTTTTATGGCCCAGAAAGGTACTAAAGACATCGTTAAAATAGTTCATGTGACTACAGTGGTTCAACCTTAATGTTATGAAGCGACTAGAATACTTTTTGTGCACAAAATAAATAAAAAAACCCACTTTATTCAACAATTTCTACTCTTCCATGTCAGTCTCTGACGCTGTTCACGTAGTAAACACAGTGCATCACTTCCAGGTTCTACGTCAGAACGTCGGCTCATTATTGGCTGGATTCTGTGTCAGTATCACACGCATGTGTCATGGTGCTCACATGATGAACAGCATCAAAGAGTGACACAAAGAGAGGAAATTGTTTAATAAAGTTGTTATTTTTGTTTTTTGCACACAAAAAGTATTCTGGTCGCTTTATAACATTAAGGTTGAACCACTGTAGTCACATGGGCTATTTTAACAATGTCTTTACTATCTTTCTGGGCCTGCAAAGCTTACAAAAAGATTTCATCAAAAATACCTTCATTTGTGTTCTGAAGATGAACGAAGGTCTTACGGGTTTGGAATGACATGAGGGTGAGTAATTAATGACAGAATTTTCATTTTTGGGTGAACTAACCCTTTAAGAGCCATACAATATGTTGTTTATTTAGATAAAAAGAACATCAGAATGGTTTGACCTGTAATGTCTGTATGTAGTGATGCAGTTAAACAGACTAGGTTATTTATATGTACAAATCATACAAATGCCCCATTCTGAAACATATATTTACATTGTAAAGAAATTAAAGATCCACCTTTGTTGTTGAGACTTTCTGGTGCATTTCACGTATAGCCAATAAGATTTCCTGTAGCATTTTCATTGGTTATGCATGGAAGTGTATTCTGATTGTTTGATAACTTTTGACAACGTTTAATTTAAGAGCACGGAGAGATTCGCGATTGCACACTACACAGAGCGCGCACTCATCTGAGTGAGAGGAGGGGCAGTTCACTTGAGAGCTCGCGTCGTTTTCTGCCATTACATGAATGTGCTCTCGCGTTACAATAATGCGCTCTCCACATACCTGCGGGTATGATTAAAATTATGCACAATACCTGCAATCCTGCGCTGTAACTGAAACGAGTGACAGCAGGAGGAGACGGGTGTGTGTCAAACTCACTGTCGGGGAGATGAGAGAATGAGAACGCGCCGCTGGTAAAATATCAGGGTTTTCATTGTCATTTACGATCGGATAACTTTATTGGCTACCGATATGCTGGTCAAAGGTTTCAATATTAATTCAAATTGTTGACGTACTCAGTAACGGAATGTGATTTTACAAGTAGCGAAGTAGATTACTTAGCTTAATTTGTATTTATGTACAAGTAAAATTACAAATTAAAAAATGTACTCAAAAAAGTACAAAAACCCGAAAAAACTACTTAATTACAGTAACGTGAGTAGTTGTAATTCGTTACTTCCACCTCTGCTAATACTTTAATGGAAATGTAGATGCATTTTGACAAAAAAAAAAAAAAAAAAAAGTGTTAGTAAATGTTAAAATAATGATTTTTATTAAGTCTAAATATGAATTATAGAACAATATTAGTGAGTAGTATTACAAAATTACTATTTTGACAGCAGGTGGCAGCAGAGGACCTCTTATTGGCTCACTTTCATTTTAAAAGTGTCTGTTTTTTCTAAAGTTTACATGTTAACTGCTTAAACGTGCTTACACACACATTGTGTTGCAGAAATGGATATTTTAAATCAATAATGAGGTAAGAAAATGCAGATTCCAGGTTTCCCTTTTAAAAATCATCATTTTCAGGTCTCAATGTAAAAACATACGTCAAATGAACAAATAAAGTGGTAAACCTTGACAAAATGTGATTTGTAATGTTATTATAAGGATTTATATAGTTTAAAGGGGTTATAAATGACAAAACATTGAAACCGTGAACTATATAAGTGGCCTTCTGCTGCCATCTGGTGGCACAAAATGACAGTGTCAGGCAATTTACTATAGAAAAAAATATGGCTTTAAAGGTTTTTTGACAGTTATAGCGCCACCTATTGCGCGATCTTCCACACTTTTTTTGGGGTGTCCTCAGAGTGTGTCCATACAAATGCTTGTTAATTTTGAAGAAAATATCTAATTTCGTTTTTAAGTTATAGACACTTATAAATATGAGAGCATAAAAAATGACCCATGAGAGAATTTGATTGGATTTTTTTGCCACTTCCTATCAAAATTTTTACATTTGGGCTTTAAAATTCAGTAAAGCAACTTAGGTTCCATGTTTCCTACAGTGGTTTTGTCTCGATCGGACTAACGGTTTCGAAGATATTCGCAAAAGTTTTTTAAGAGCTAAATCACAACCATATGGTTTATGGCACAAACCATAAGCCAAAACCTGGCATGTTTGATATCTTTGGACTCAGCAAGGTTTCAGGAGTCTAAGGACGTGACTCCCGTGTAAATGTATATAACTGAAAATGTATATAACTCTGGGTGTGGTCAACACACCCAGAGTTATATGCATTTTCAGCTAAAACCAATAAAAAATATGTTTTTGAAAGTTTTTTTTAACAGTTATAGCGCCACCTATGGTCCGATCTCCATAAAAATTGGCATGCTTCTTTAGAGTCATATCCTGCATGTGCTCACTTAATTTCGTGAAGTTCTGCATTTTCATGAAGGATTTATAGGCTTTTGAGTATATTTGGCCAAGCCCATTATGTAAATGACCGTTATAGCGACCCAAAGGGTAAAGTTCAACTTTTGTTTTGATAATTATTGATCTAAAGGATCCAGAGAATTGTCCTGCGCTGGTTTTGGTCCAATCGGGCGAAAAACCTAGTTTGCAAAGCTTTTTTAGCTATTTGTGAATAATTAATGAACGATTTGATTGACAGCATTGGTTCTTGCGGCAAAGTTGTTCAGCATGAGGAGATCTATCAAATGATATGTATATTGTGTGAATCTGTGAAACACCACATGATTACTGAGGCGTAAAACTCATTAGCGCCAACTAGTGGCCTATTTCTTTCAAAATTCTTATAGACCTCGAGGACCATGAGTCGAACATGCCCACCGAGTTTCATTCCGGTTGGCCTCTGTTAACCTTGTCTAATAGGTGCTCAAACTTCATTGGCCAATGGCGGCCATGTTTTTTGAGATACGCCAATGTCCTCAAAGACTGTCATGCCCCGTTGGACCAAGACGCTGCATGCCAAATTTCAAGTCGATCGGACTAACGGTTGCGTAGTTACAGCTGTTTTCATGTTTTTTTCAAGTTATAGCGCCACCTAGTGTCCAATCGGCGCGATTTTATTCATGACCAAAGATTGAGCCCATACACACATGAACCGAGTTTGGTGCAAATATCTCATTTCTTTCTCGAGTTATAGCCATTTTAGTAGAAGTGGCTCCGCCCACATCGTACGTTTTGGCGCCCCTTAGCGACCGTGAACCAAAATTTCAACTTCTTTTTTTTGATAATTATTGATATTCAGACTCCAGAGAACATTTCTGCATTGGTTTGGTTCCGATCGGGTCAAAAACCTAGGAATAGTTCGCAAAAGTAGGTTTTTCAAAAAACCTCAAATACCCAAAAATTTCGCAGGGGTGACAAGCGAGACATGCATCTTGTCCACCTTGAGTCAAGGATTCCAACGATATAAGACACTTGAGCCTGGGCCTAACGGTTCAGGAGTTATGCGCCATCTCGTACTTTTGACCGCTGTAGCGCCCCCGGACAAATCCACAAATAGGTTGACTCCACCCACCGACTCAAGCCAATCAGATAACGGCAACATTGCACTGACCAATCGCAGTACACTTTCGCTACAACCAATCACGTTTTGCTTTACAGTCGGGGGCGGTCTCGTCCTGCATTGGCTTAGAAAGGAAGTATAGGGTTTTTAAACAATGGTACAGTAAAAAGAGGTTTAAAATTTAGATTTCGTTAGACCATTAGACTGTGTGTCAAGCCAAGCCAAACTATTATATTTTATGCGCCATTTAAAAATGCCAGAGAAACAGTGCTCTCTGTTATGGGAACAACGGTATATTGGATACAGATGCGTTATGGAAGTGTCACGTTATTCAAGGTAGAACAGAAAGCCTCAATAATTAGCTATTAACTTAACTAACTGGATTTAACCTTGTGATAAACATGCGAGTTTGCAAAATAGATGAAACTGTCGTCACACAATAACAGCAAACAGCATTTCCCAGTTTATTAATCAAACATTGACGGATATAAGCAGCAAACCAGCTATTAAACATTAGGCCCTTAAGTAATATTTTAAACATTAATTAAACATTTTAACGTTACAAATGTTTGTAGAGAAGATATAGACTTTTTAAACATGTGACAGGTTATTGAATTACATATAGATTATGAATTTCATTTAAAAGTAAAATGTCCAGCAGTCAAACACTTGATCATACAAATATTTCAGATGAATCAGATTTAATAGTTTTTGACTGTAAAAGTTGTTTACAGCATCCAAAATAAATGTAAAAATTTACAGCATTGTAACCTCTTTATTTGCATTATCCAAAACTATATGCTGCAGTGATGCAGAGGCTCGTATTGGTATCACTGATGATCATTCAGACTCATATTTGGTATTATACATGGTATTGTGCAAGTGTGGTATACTGTGCTTCAGGAGTAGAACGGGACATCCGTTTACTGCCACTGACTCGTTGTGTCGCACCGCGCCGCTTGTAGACAGTATCACTAGCTGCATTTACATGGACCCTAATAAAGCAATCCGTTTCTTTATAATGATTATAGGCCTAATGCCTTCTATCTGCTGAATCGTGTCATGCAGCACCGCTCGCGTTAGGTAGAGGTGTTATAGCTCGGGATCTGCGAATGATCATAATTCGTGCATAGTCCTTTATCCCGATTCACTGATCCTGATGGCAATATAAAGAATATACTCCAAAAATCTTTTGTGTAGCGCAGTGGTTCCCAACCTTTTGTCCATGAAGCCCCCCCTCCATACATATAAGAAACCCTGAGGACCCCCGACCGGTTCCCAGTTTGGGAACCAGTGGTGTAGCAGACCCCATCCGAATGATGGCCAAAACTTTACTGATGAGTTTCATTAAGTTTTATTGTACATTAGCTACCATGACCGTTTTTAACTCTAGATAATCACCGTAAGAGCTGCCTTTTCAGGGGGTGCTTAACAATCTGGTAAACTTTCTATCCGTAAGAAAACTCTGACAAACCGTAATAATGTGCACAACACGTTCCAATGTTCATTACTGCCGTGATCAGTATCACTCCGTAGGATATACACATCAAAAGAAGGGTCACCCTATTGTAAGATAATGCAGACCTTATACATAATTACACCCACAAATATGTACAAAACAAATTAGAAGATTAATCACAATAAAGTTTTGTTGCATTTTGTAAACGGGGTGTTTTTATCACACAAACAGCTTCAGATCAATTAAAACGAAGTGCCCATGGTGGAATAGTAAGGAGCTCCTTCTTTGTAAAGCAAAACGTGATTGTTTGTAGCGAGAGTGTGCTGCGATTTGTCAGCGCAATGTGGCCGTTATCTGATTGGCTTGAGTAGTCGTGGGTGGAGTCAACCTATTTGTGGATTTGTCTGCAGTCATGACACTAGAAATGTTTCAGAATCCACAAATGTGTGAGGTGATTCACGAATGCGCAGAAAGAGATCCACAAATGCACAAAAAGCAATTCACAAATGAATACAGGCAGAGTTGTGCTTGTGACATAAAAACATTAAGGATGCACCGATAGGATATTCTAGGGCCGATACGGATTTTAACAAACAATTTATTGGTTGATACCGATATTTGTCACTTCCTGTGTTTTGACATTTTTCATCAAAATAGATAATATTTTGATCATGTTTTAAATCAGCAAAGTTCAAAAACACCTGCATTAAATTATACTAGCAGGTTTATTGCTGCATCATCAAATAATTTCTAATGAACATCGATTGGATCCATTTAACATTCAGCAGGCCTACATAAATACAACAGAAAAAAGATACACTATGATACATGAAAGATACATTTATTATGATTAATCTTCTAATTTTTTTTGTATACATTTTAATATTTTTTGTAAGTTTAAATATGTATGAGATCTGCACTACCTCCTTTACCAAGGCAGGACTCTTATTTTGACGGGTGTTCTAGTCTACGGAGCTATACAGGTAATGATGTTTTGCAGATTTAATGTTTGCCAGTTTATTAAGCACCCCCCAAAAAGGCATGAGATATGTATGTATTTGTTTACTGTTAGTTGTAATAGGTTGCAGGGCGATCGCAGCCTAATGGTTAGTGAGTCCGACTGCTAACCCAAAGGTTGCTGGTTTGATTCCAGCACCGGCAGGAAATGACTGAGGTGCCCTTGAGCAAGGCACCTAATCCCCAGTCGCTCCCCGGGCGCCACAGCATAAAGGCTGCCCACTGCTCCGGGTGTGTATCACGGTTTACAGTGTGTGTGTGTGTGTGTGTGTGTTCACTACTCACTACTCTGCTCAGAATACAAATTCCGAGTATGGGTTTACCATACTTGGCCTTCACGTGTCACTTTCACTTAATAAGTGTTTTGAGTAATTTGCTGTATGTTGATGATAATGCAACGGAGAGAGAGATTTCAACGTGCACTTCTTGTTTAGCTCTTATGGACGCAATAAACTTAATAAAATATCAGTAAAGTTTTGGTCATCATTCGGATGGGGTCCGCTACACTTATGAAAGTTACAAAAGTTGCTTAGTCAAGAATAGTGTGCTATTTTTTGTCTTTTGTTATTTGATTAGCATTAAAGCGCAGACAGCAGCGCTAGGATTATGCAACAGTCATTATACAGCTCAGTGCCTTCACGCAGTTAATTAATAAACCATCGGTTTGTTATATCGGCCTTTTCCCTGCTAAAGCCGATAGGCCGATACATCGGTGCATCCCTAAAAAAAATATTTGTGAATATGTTTTCTATTAGCAAATCTGATTTTATTTATTTGTGAATTTGATTAATTTCTGTGAAAATCCCAAAATATATTTGTGGATCTCATTCAAATTCATTTGTGCATACGATTATTTTTTGTGAATCTCTTTACATTTATTTGTGGATCATAATCTATTTATTTGGAAAATTGCAACAATTCTACCTCCATAAATGCTAGCCCAGTGTTTACTATCTTTGCACGTGTTCCGATGCGCCCTGCAAAAGTGAAATAATGATAACGAATCATATTTTCTATATTTGTAATTTGTTTACACTGTACAAATGCCATTAAGCCATATTTATGTGGATTGTGAAGATCACACTGGATTGAGTAATTATAAGACCATGATCACGTGTATAGTCGATTTTGTGTGCACATTTCATATAGTCACATGTCCCCTATGTGTTTATTAATTTGATTTAAATGTTTATCATTTATTACTGTAAACTGATTATTTATATTTCTGTTTTTTATTATAGGTTTTTTTTTTTTTTATAATTATATAACCACACCTAATATCACACACACCTGTTAATGCTCTGCATTGAGTATGTCAGATGGCTTGAAACTTCTATTAAACAACAATGATTGGACTTTGGGCTTTTGTGCATTCAATGCTCCGTGATGATCCCAGTTAAGTCAGAATCAGTAAATACAGACCAGAAACCTACTTATCATACTCATCAGACTTTTCTATCAGTATAAGTCAAGTATACTTAAGTGCAATTTTAAGTACATTTCTAAGAAGTACATATTTTTGAGAAGTACATAAAAAGTATACTTTCTTATTTTTAGTTTAAAAGAAATATACTAATAGTACACTTAAACTCAGTAAAGAAAGTACACAGATACTTATTTTTTTTTTTATTTCTAGTCGTTGTATTTCATGTTGCTTTTTTTATTATTCTTGATTTCTCACAATTTGTGTGCTTTTTCTGGGCGAGTCGGAGTGAACTGTGGCGCTAATAGAGTCTTACAACCGCACAGCCATGCATATGAATAAAAATAAATAAATATGCGCCAATGTTACAGTGTTGGATCTGTAAATAAATATACACAAGTCTACATCTGTCACAGTTCCCTCTGTTCCCAGACTCCATTTCCCAAGATCCTCCTGTTTCCACACCTGCACTCACTTCCTTGTCATCTCCCCATCATCACGGATTACCTGCACCTGCTCCTGATCATCAGCACTCCCTTTATAATGGACTCACTCCCTGCACTCCTTGTCTGTTCTTAATGTTGATATATGTGTTTGGTTATGTTGATCTCCCTCGTTGTTAATAAATACCTATCTTTTGTGGATATCCGTGAACGCCTCATCTCTACAACAACCAAATGTAACAACATCAGAGACAGATGCCTTTAAAATCTATAAATTGACAGCTATTTGACGTTTTAAAATGATCTAACCGATGCCGCTCCAATTTGTTGTTAATCAATAGGTGATATTGATCAACATTGTTTAAACATATGGTGCTGTCATAATAAAAACTTGTTTTAATGACTCATTTATTCATTAAATAATTAAGATACAAAGATACAAACACAGGGTAGGTAAAATATGCTGAATATACAATAATATTGTTCAAATATTAATAAAAAAAATGTTATAAATAGGCTATAGACTGCGAATATGGAATTGCATAACAAATAACAAAATTAATTAATTTTAACATGCAATGATACGGAATAAAACAAACCAAACTGTATAATGAAGAAGTAATAAAAAAAAATGAATGATGTGTGTATGGTAACAACTCTTGTACGTTGCAGCGGTCACATGCAGCCATTATCGTGACACTCTTGCTCTCTGCATGCTTAAGTCATAAATTAACAGTAAGGATGAAATACCACAATGATGGTAATTCCAATCCAAATCCTAGTACTTTATAAGCCTACAACAAGCATTAAAAATCAAAACAACAGCTAGGCCATTCAATTTTACTGTACAATAATGAAACAAACAAGATTTGGTTGAGTTGATCTACAGGTTATGGTTATAAACTAGGCCTATTCATTTTATTATTAAATGAAGAAATAAAATTGGTTAACAATGATTAATGTTGTTGTTTAAACTGTTATATATCTCTGTTTGGCTATTTATTATTAAGAAAACAGCACAAGGTCTTGTAAAAAGGTCTTGTTATTATTTCGACAAGAATGAGACTGATTAAATATGTAAAAAAAATAAAAATAAATAACAAACAAAACAAAGTAGAACAAACTTTTAGAACAGAAAAAAGAATAAAACTTTAAATATTAACACAGATTTGGTTTAATTTAACAACAGTAAAAATTTTAAACTGAATAGAACACACTTTTAGAACAGAAAAAAATTAAATCAAAAGTTTAAAATAGACACAATAGCTTTCAGTGGGCAACAGTAGGATATTCCTCAGGGGAGCAGGGCGATCAGTGATCAGGATCTGAACACAGCACAACACTATAGTAAACAAAAAAATACGCCACAAGACAATCATATCTCGCAGTCAGTCAAAAAAAGGTGCAATGGCGCTGATTATTTTTACTATTGCGGAATGAGATGGATGAAGAGCGCTTCTCTCCTGTTCGCGGACACACTGAGTAGGCCTACTGCTTTTTTTTTTATTATTATTAATGCAGAGAGATTTGTCTCCTGCAGTTCTAAAACACATTAAGTTATTCCATATTGTTTTTTTTTTTTTTGCAAACATTTTATAAAATTACCATGCATATCAATTTTTCATTAAGTAACAATTATTTCTTCATAACTATTTATTCATAACTATTTCAATCTATTTTACCAGATGCCACTGCCAAGAAAAGTAAAAACTAATTCTGACCCTGCAGCAATAATGGAGTTACACCTTGCTAGGATAAGAGTGAAATGTTATTCCAATGTAAAATAGCTGTTTTCTATGTGAATATATAGTGTATAAAGTGTAATTTATTCCTGTGATCAAGGCTGAATTTTCAGCATCATTACTCCAGTCTTCAGTGTCACATGATCCTTCAGAAATCATTCTAATATACTGATATGCTGCTCAAGAAACATTTTTGATTATTATCAATGTTAATATTTTTGTGGAAACTGGAGAAAAAAAAGCAGCCAAGCAACAGGAGGATCTACATACTGTAAGTGTTTTTGTGTTATTTGTAGTTTGATTTTAGTGCTGTGTCGTTGCTAGGAAAGTTTGTTTACTGTATTCACGTGGCAAGTCGCGTTTGTTCTTGTTTCACTCTGAGTCAGTAAGGCGTAGCCAAAGCCAGCTTATAGTACTTAAACAGTTGTAATTTTGCATTTATTAGAGAGAAGCAGCCAAACAACAGGAGGATCTACATACTGTAAGTGTTTTTGTGTTATTTGTAGTTTGATTTTAGTGCTGTGTCGTTGCTAGGAAAGTTTGTTTATTGTATAAACGTGGCAAGTCGCGTTTGTTCTCGTTTCGCTCTGAGTCAGTAAGGCGTGGCCTGCTGAACTAATTAACATTGTATCAAGTGGGTATAAAACTGTGTAGTATACCGCGGACGCGGCAGCTCGTGTGAAGACCGAAGAGTGTAAAGACCAGCGACTCTACCTGCGCGACTCCACCGAGCAAGGACACCGACAAGGCACTTGAGTATTGCTCTTTACTTTTTCCTTCTTTCCTTCCTCTTTTATACAGTCTGTTCTTGTCTGTCTATCTTGCGACCTGGTTTAGATATGTGCTTCCAAATTCCCACTATTATTAACACTTGTAAATCGCATGCCACGCGTTGGAGGCAGTGCAATCATAACAACCTGCGTATTTTACCCATGCCATCTAGTAATTTCTATTGGTCTTTGGAATTGTCAATCTGCTGTAAACAAAGCAGACTTCATTACATCTATTGCTACTCATTCAGGTCTCCATCTCATGTCTCTGACTGAGACATGGATCAAACCAGAGGACACTGCCACACCGGCAGCCCTCTCCTCTAATTTCACTTTCTCCCACACCCCACGCCTGATTGGGAGGGGTGGTGGTACTGGTCTGCTTATGTCCAATGAATGGAAGTTCAATCCTCTACCAGCTCTCTGTGACAATAGCTCATTTGAATCACATGCAATTACCATCACCTAAACTGCTAAAATCCATATTGTAGTGCTTTATCGTCCCCCAGGTCACCTAGGTAACTTCTTGGAGGAGTTAGATGTGTTACTATCATCCTTCCCTGAGGATGGCACTCCTCTGCTAGTACTTGGAGATTTCAACATCCATCTAGACAAACCTCAGGCTGCTGACTTCTGCACTCTGCTTGCCTCATTTGATCTCAAGCGAGTGTCTACTACAGCTACCCACAAATCAGGTAACCAATTAGACCTCATCTACACACGCTGCTGCTCCACTGATAATACTCTGGTCACTCCACTACACGCCTCTGACCATTTCCTCATCACTTTTAATCTCAACCTGACCCCTAACTCAACACACACTCCACCACATGTTACTTTTCGGCGAAACCTACGCTCGCTCTCACCCTCCGACCTATCCTCTTTGGTCTCATCCACACTTCCTCCCCCTAATCAGTTCTCATCTCTGGACACTAACAATGCTACTGACACTCTTTGCACCACGCTAACATCTTGCTTAGATGTCTTCTGCCCCCTCTCATCCAGACCAGCCCGCGCCACCCCCTCTGCCCCCCCGGCTATCCGATGTTCTCCGTGAACATCGGTCTAGACTCGGGGACTGTCTACTTATCTCACACAGAACAACCTCCTTGACAACAACCAGTCTGGCTTCAAGAGTGGCCACTCAACTGAGACTGCCCTGCTCTCAGTCACTGAAGCCCTGAGACTGGCACGAGCAACTTCACAATCATCAGTACTCATCTTACTGGATCTGTCTGCTGCTTTTGACACAGTTAACCACCAGATTCTCCTGTCAACCCTCAGGTCGAAGGGCATCTCAGGAACTGCACTCCAGTGGTTCGAGTCTTACCTCTCAGGTAGGTTCTTCAGGGTATCTTGGAGAGGTGAGGTGTCCAAGTCGCATCATCTTGCTACTGGGGTACCTCAGGGCTCTGTGCTTGGACCACTTCTCTTCTCCATCTACATGTCATCACTAGGATCTGTCATTCAGGAACATGGTTTTTCCTATCACTGTTATGCTGATGACACACAACTCTACCTCTCATTCAAACCAGATGATCCGACAGTTGCTGGTCACATCGCAGCCTGCCTGACAGCCATTTCTGCCTGGATGAAGGACCACCACCTTCAACTCAACCTTGCAAAAACGGAACTGCTTGTGGTCGGTGCCAACCCAACACTTCATCATAACCTTTCCATTCAACTTGGGTCGTCAACCATAACTCCTTCCAGGATGGCCAGGAACCTCGGAGTGGTGATGGATGATTGTTTAAGCTTCACAGATCACATCGCTACAACAGCCCGGTCCTGCAGATTTGCTCTGTACAACATTAGAAAGATTAGGCCCTTCCTATCGGAGCTTTCCACACAAATTCTTGTCCAAGCTCTTGTTCTATCCAGACTGGACTATTGTAATGCTCTCTTGGCAGGCCTTCCAGCATGCACTTTCAAGCCTCTACAACTGATCCAGATCCAAGCCTCTACAACTGATCAAGGCTCTAATGTTTGCCTACAGAACAACCACTGGCTCTGCACCACTATACCTAAACTCACTACTTCAGACTTATGTGCGCTCCAGAAGCTTGCGTTCTGCAAGTGAACGGCGTCTTGTGGTGCCATCCCAAAGGGGCACAAAATCACTCTCACGGACCTTCTCCTGGTCTGTTCCTGGCTGGTGGAATGACCTACCACGCTCTATCCGAGCAGCTGAGTCTTTAGCTATTTTCAAAAAACTGCTAAAGACATATCTTTTTCGTCAACGCTTGGCCCAGTAATATTGCACTTTCTTTATTTATATTTTACTTTTCTTTTCTTTTTTCGATTTTCTATTCTTTCTCCATATATTTGCGTATATATTAAAAAAAAAAAAAAAAAAAAACCCAACCTTGCTACGAGCACTTTACTGATGAAACTGTGACTTGACACAGCACTTACATACTGTTGTACTCATGATGATTTGATTGCTTCTACTATTCTCATTTGTAAGTCGCTTTGGAGAAAAGCGTCTGCTAAATGACTAAATGTAAATGTAAATGTAAACTGTGATATATATATATATATTCTTTGATGAATAGAAACTTCAAAAGAACAGCATTTATTTGAAATAGAATCTTTTTATAAAATTATAAATGTCTTTACTGTCACTTTTCATCAATTTAGGCCTAATGTGTCCTTGATGAAAAGCATTAATTAATTTTTTAATTTAAAATTCCTGTAAGTGCAACTTAAAATGGTGCACTTACAGGAAAACTTAAAAAAAAAAATAAAAAAATAAGCATTTTAAGGAAATGAATGAATTTTAAGGTAAATCACGGTCGCACCACATGACATTTTTTAAGGCTATGGCCAATTCATCTAGATAAAAAAAAACACTAAAATCACTTAATTTAAAATTTTAATATGAATTTATGTGTACACAACATTCTTAATGTTAGAACAATTGCAATAGATAATATTATTTTTTGTATTTTAAAATTGGCCTGTCGAAAATCCTTATACGTCATTGACCCATAAACGAAGTTGCTAAATCATTTCATCTGATCAAGCAAAAGCATCTGTTTTAATTCTTCAATCACTGAAATAATAAAATATCTAGTTAATAAACTTTTATGACGAAAATGCAATGACATGTGATGGAGTATTTTATCTATCCTACAGAAAACAACTGTAGAGTTAGTTTGCTTACTATAAAAGCTAGAAGTGTTTTGAGGCCTCTTGGTCTATGTGACTGTAAGGGTCAGATGTATCTGAGAAGCTAGCTTGGCCACTAAGCATATTTTGCTGGTAGTTTTCCACCAGACAACAGGAGGATGTAAAATGAATAAGATCATTATTAAGGGTGTCACATGAAGGCTTCTTGCCTCTGGGGAGTGTTGATTGTTTTTGATACAATGTTTCATTTTGCCTATGAGATATGTTTTTTTAACTTAAAGAGCAGGCAAAGTTCCTTTCAGGATAAATCTCTCGATGTGTCCAAATCTTGTTAAGTTATAATTATTATGATGTATTTAAAGTTTTTTCAAATGTTCAATTGAAGTGTTCAATCCATTTGTTTCAACTGGTTTTGTAGAGTTTTAGAATGTTAGAACAGTGTTATGATTGTCAATCGGGCATTTTCTAAAAATGAACTGTTGAGGAACGCGTTCATCCAATTGTATAGAAACAAATGCGAGTGGAGCAGTCAGGCACGGATTAATGCACAGGCTTGCATGCGCTGCAGTGTGCAGGGTTCTGGATTGGGCAGACTATTTTTTAAATTATTATTTTAAATTTACTTCAACGTGAAAAAAGGCCCTCATTGAAACAATTTTAAAAAATAAGCAGGTTATTGGAAAGATGTGACATTTGGGTCACATCTGTTAATTCATCTGCTGATCAAATCATGTCAATCATTTTAATTTATGTCAATTTCTCTGTACTGTACTACGTGTTGTAGCCATTAAAGAAAATGTATTTAGTTTCATATTTATATTTAAATATTATAATGTTATTTTTTAAGTTTATTTGTGAAAAGTGAACAGCATGAGTATGATAGCATACATCATATTCATAAGATGCGCATATGTCAGAAGATAAGGAGTGGGTCAGACATAATTTTGACCAGTTAATTAAATTTTGCTTTTTAGAAAGCCTTTCTTTAAAGAAAATTTCGTTTTGTATAAATTGTATCTCAATTTTAATGAATGTTTTATCAACTAATAGCCTGGATTTAGTAAATAAGAAGCAAATATAGTAGACAATATAATCATGACATGGAGGCGCCGGCGCGATCACTGCGTTGCGCGTGAACTGGAGCGCGTCTCATAAACAAACCGAAACTCTCACAAACATGAGAAATATATCTACAGAAAACTTGGAATGTCTACTTTTAAACAAAATAATTCAAAATGAAAAGAAATAGGCCACTCTCTGATTATGCAATCTCTATGAAATGTGCATTTCTCTCTAGGTGCGTCCACTACTAGAGATGGCAAGTCAGTGTCATCAACTTCATCTTTTCAGCCGACACTGACACAGAAAACGTCTCAGGTTACGTATTTAATCATGGTTCCCTGAGAACAGGGAAGGAGACACTGCATTTGACACACTTTGGGGAACGTCACCACGTGAACCGGTGTCTGAAAGCAATTATCAAATCTCACCAATCCTATTGGCCGGCGACAGCCTATGATGTCATAATAGACGCGACCCGGAAGTATAAAAGGAGCGCCTAGAGAAGCAGTCAGTATCTATTTCGTCTGAAGGGACTGCTCAGCAGGCAACCCCGACGTATGGCAGGTAACACAGTGTCTCGTTCCCTGTTCACAGGGAACCATGGTTACATACATAACCTGAGACGTTCCCTTTCGAAAGGGAACTCAACACTGCGTTTGACATGCTTTGGGGAATGATATACCCACGCCGCCACGCTTGAGGGGAGTGCATGCCAACAAATGGCTAGACAAACGTCAGAACTAGCAGTTTCAACTGAAATGCCAGAACCACTCCCCCTACGGGTCATACATAGGATGTCAGTGACAGCACTCCCTATGGCCAACAGCCCAAGCTATAAGCCTCAAAGAGGCCTTCCACAGAAGGCCTACCAAGGCCGCTCAAAGGCTTCTGGGAACAAACTTCTTTTCAAAGAAAAGAGGGTACCTCTAAGGGAATGTAGCCAGGGGGCCCGAAGGAACCATAGGCAGTCACTTGTCAGGGGAACAAAGTCAACCCTGAATGCCACCAGGGAGGCCGACCTGGTCTAATTAAAGTAACCTAGTCTTGGCCAACAACCTGTCTGATCACAGAGTCTCAATTCACATTCTTCAGAGAAGATATCCGGGACTGCAAGGAGGCAGTAACCAACCTAGACCAGAACGTAGAGACGGGCATCCAGGAGAGCAGGACTCATCTTAGCGCTTTTTACCCTTACCAATGAGGGGAGTAAAACTCTGCTCAATTCTAGGATCTAGTCAGCGCTTGATTATTTGCACTGAGGAGGCTGTGCACTCTAAAAGGACCCAAACAAGGGGAGTACAACCAGCCTAGGGGCTGATCAACAGGGAGGCCTCAGAGAGGCCTTCAACCACTGACCAGACTTAGGGAGCTAAGTACTATGCAGAACAACCCTCTAAACGAGGGGAGTACTCGACTCAACCTAACAGATAAACCATACTGTAGGCACAAAATCATGGAGGCCCCAGAAAGGGCCTGCAACATGAAGTAATTCTACACCACGTAGAATATATCACAGCAGCCTTGCAAAAGGCCATACATGTGAAACTACATGCTTAAACTGCTTAAAAGAAACCAAGACGCGGGGGGATTCGCTTACAGGGTGGCCTGTGAAGGCCACAAACCTAAAGCAGCTCAAATGCTGATAAAGCAAGAGCCCACCAACATGGGAACTCATTCTGACTGAAAACGAGTTAATAGCAGCTAAGACTGTAGAGTGCCCACATAACAGTCTACCTCAACACGATCCAGCAAGCAATGTACTCAGTAATAACACCGTTGACTCTTTAAGCAAGAGGAGTACAAACTTACGCCATCATGCCCTAAAGGAGGCCCAGCAGGCCCTGCGACTCCAGAAAACATGGGCATCAGCTTGTGGCAGTGTCTAAACTCTAAGGGAGCCAAACCAAGAACCAAACTAACCAGTGAGGTTAACTAGTATAACTCAACCTGAGCTAAATTTATCCACACATTCCACCAGGCAATGTACTCAGTAAAACACTTTTTACTCTTAAGAGGAGTACAATTTTGGCCATCATGCCCTGAAGGAGGCCCAAACAGGGCCTGCGACTCCAGAAAAACACGTGGCATCGGCTAGTGGCATTGTCTAAGCTCTAAGGGAGCCAAATATGAGAACCAAACTATCCAGTGAGGTTAACTATTTAACTCAACCTGAGCGTAATTCTATTCGCACATTCCAACAGGCAATGTACTCAGTAAAACACTTTTTACTCTTTAAGCAAGAGGATTACAAAATTATGCCATCATGCTCTGAAGGAGGCCAAAAACGGCCTACTACTTCAAATGACCACGGGCATAAACCTGTGGCAGTGCTAGTATTAAGTGAGCAAACTCTGACTAAACATCTACCAACAAAACTTGTGATACAACAAGCTATTGTGCTCTGAAGGAGGCCCAAACAAGAGCCTTCTACTCCAAACAACAATCAACATCTTGTGGCAGTGTTCAAACTCTAAAGGGAGCTACATAAGAACCAAACTGAAAAGTGAGGTTCACTAAGCAAACTCAACCTGAACTATGCATTCAAACAGGCAATATACTCAGTAAAAACACTTTTTACCCTTACAGAAAGGGGAATAAACTTAGTCACCATGCTCTGAAGGAGGCCAGAAAAAGGCCTACTACTACAGAAACAGGTACTAACCTGTGGCAGCAATAGAGTTACTGGGCTCACATTGTGTAGGGCAAAATAGAACTAGAGCATTAACAACCCTGAGAGACAGGAGAATGCTTCACTTTTCATTCATACTACCCTGAGACAATATTACGGGTGGGTACTTTTCACCAAAGACAGAAACATCTGTACTGAACCCTAGGGAACAGGAGCTTAAAGAAAGCTAACACTGTTACACTCAAGCTTGAATCCTAATTCAAGGGGTTCAGGGGAAAAGACTAACAAAGTATAGAATGAAAAAGTTCTAGAGAAGTGGGGCCACAGCAACACAAAGATTTACTTATTAACATAGTGATAAGGGGCCTACCACCTGAGACAATGGCACCAGGCAGACTTTAACAATAGTCTGCTACCTTAGCTGCTATCTATCTTGCACCTACACCAAAAAAGGGGCAAATGGGCCTTTTCCTGACGACTGTATAAGAGGAGGCCAGAACTAGGAAAAACTACACTCACATGACAGGGGTAGTAATAAAGGGTGAAATGCTTCAGTATATCACCTAAACCCTAGTTCCAGCCTAGGCCAGCTATAGCTGTGGGCTCATAAGGCCCCACATAAGCATAGATCTGCCTGGGGCTCAAAACTCAGCCTCTACACTCTCGATAGAGAGGAGGCAAACTCTAAGAAATAAACTCATAATCAAGAGCTCAGAGGAGCAATGCTCAACTTAAGCCAAAAAATGTCAGGCGACCCCGAAGGCCGACGCTTAACATAGATCTATCTGAAGTAAAGAGTGCTAATCTCTAATACAAACTCTAGCTATGACCAGAGGAGAAGCTACTCTACCATATGGTGGCTGTAAAGGCAGCCATATTGCCAACACAAGAGATAAATCGTTCTAGCCAACCTAGTGGAACTTCAGTGCCCTTAATTCCCCTTCTCTTTTTTACACACCCAGGAAAAAACTATACAGGAAACTAAGGTCAATATATTTTATAATATAAATATAGACCAAGCTCACCTTCCTGCGGTTCGAAGACCGGAGACTCATCATCATAGGAGGGATGGAATCTATGGTTCTTTCAAGCCTGAAAGTGCCCCTTTACTACCAAGCCAGAAGGCGAGCCATCAGAAAAATTTCATCATAGGCCCAGCCCTTGGCCTGATTGTAAGAAGCGCCTGGGTAAAATTGTTTTCATTACTCAGGAGGCAGAAGAAGAAAGGAGAGGGCAGATGTAACTACCCTCGTGGAGGGGAAATCAATCACTGATGCTGCTGGCATCTGTAATTGATTACCTCCCTCAAATCCTTCTTCTTCCTAGAGTCCCGCCTTCTCTGGGACCTGCTCCGAGGAGGAGGAGGTGCCCGAGAGGCTGGACTTCTGGCCCTGTCTCCGATTCTCGGATCGGAACGAGCCAGGGCCTCCTGTCTGTCTGGGCCCATCGGACGGATCTGAGCGGTATGCAGGTTTTAAACGCTGCTGAGCGCGCCTTCGCCTCTCTGAACTTCTCCACCACCGCCTCGACGGAGGTGCCGAAAAATTCAGAGGGCGAAACTGGCGCATCAAGGAGAAAGCCCTTTTCTTTCTCCCTGATGTCGGCCATGTTCAACCACAGATGCCAGATGCCTCTCCGTGGCCACCATTGCTGCCATCGATCTTTGCAAACGTCTCGTCAATAGGAGGCATCGACACATGCCCATGCTGGCTCATCCCCTCAACATCAGCGAAATTAGCTTGCTGATGTCGGTGAATACGAGCCGAGTATGGGTTCTTCCATGCCTTTTCAATCTCAACATGTAGATCGGGAAGGAATGGAAGGCTCACAGGGGCTGCCGGATTATGGTCAGAAAGGAACCGCTCATCGAGCCGTCCGCATGCAGTCCTTTTCTTAACGCGCTCCCATGGCAGCTGCAGCCTGCCAGAAGCGCGCTCCATAACCTCAAGCAGCTCCGCATACGCGGGGCAGGGAGGCTTTGAAGTTTCAGAAGGCTCACCTTCTTCCTCTTCAACAGCCATCTTATGCTCTCTTGGGCTTGAAGCCAGAAGAGCACTCGCCACTGGATCCGATGATGTCAAAGAAAGAACACCATCATCATCCAGCAGCTCACCCTCGTCAGCCGCTGGGGGTTGCGAGAGATTTACACTTCTCTCAAACTCCTCTGCAAGCTCCATCTCTGAGCCCCATGATTTCAGTCGCCGCTCTGCCTCAGCACGGGCGGGACCAGAACCACTGGGCACAGATGCTGGCCTCTCTTCCCTAGGGAAGAGGGCCAAACGAGAGCGGAGCGTCCTAATAGGCAGACACTCACAATTTGCACAGACAGCACCCTCAAGCACTGTCCGTGCATGCTCCTCTCCCAGACAGAAAACGCACAGATTGTGTGTGTCATCAGGTGTCAAAAACCTGGGACACGGATCCACACACTTCCTGAAATGTTTGTTAGACATAATGTCTTACCAGATTTGAAGAATCGCGATCAAACAAAGCAGTCCCTGAAGACGAAAAAGATACTGACTGCTTCTCTAGGCGATCCTTTTATACTTCCGGGTCGCGTCTATTATGACGTCATAGGCTGTCGCCGGCCAATAGGATTGGTGAGATTTGATAATTGCTTTTAGACACCAGTCCACGTGGTGACGTTCCCCAAAGCGTGTCAAACGCAGTGTTGAGTTCCCTTTCGAAAGGGAACACTAGTTTATTAAAAAACAATTAAAATGTTTCCTTGCTATTTTTGACACATTCATAATTATTACTTTTGCCGGTTCATTATGGCAAGCTTTATGTGTGCGCATGAGTGCGGAATAGGCTGTATTACGTAAACGATCATTATGGTTTAGTCTTCTCTCTAGTATATATTTAAGTTATTAAATTAATATAAATGTGCGATTAGTTGACTAATGGCTTAAATGAACAACTACTAGAAAAAAATTATTTCTCATATTTTCAAACCTGTGTCCAGCGAGAGCATCAATAAATGCTCTAGGGCCAACAGGTTAACAGCATGTAATGTTCTCATCTTACCAAATACTTACTACTAATAGAAACAACAGACAATAACATAGCTCTAAAAAGTGTTTTGAATCAATAAATGTACATTTCAAACGTTTTTATTTGTGACAAATAATAAACTGACATCACCGGGACTCGAATTCTGATCGCTGGATACACAGTTTCGAAGTTTTACAGCGCAGTCCACGCAGCTATCATCTGGGTACTACTCCCACTCTGTGCATTTAGTTCGATTTATGTCAGTGTTAATGTTTCAGTTAATGAATCTTCTACAAATGAAGAGAAAACAAAGTATAAGATACAACCGATTGACACGTATTTCTAATTATAGGCCTACATAAAAAAAAACTGAGCTCACAGTGTTAACATTTACTTTGCTTAAATTCGATGCAAATAATAAACGCCTACATTTATTTTCAGTTCTACATTTGTACTGTAATTTCAGCACTGTGATTATGAATTCGTTTAACTACAATGTTTCAATTGAATTCATCTGCTACCACAGCTCTCAACGAGGCGCGGCAGATTAATACTTGAGAATAACACGTTTACTTTCTAATTTTTTAAAAGTCTGTGATTATAGCGCCACTTAGCGATAAAAGGCAGCAGATCGGACACTGTATGCATGAGTTACAACAGCTTCCTCTTTCATGGCAAAACATCAGACTTTGGCCCAATACCAATTCTATTTTATACCCCTTCGCCTACCCCTTTGCCCTTGTGAAAGAGAAGGCAAGGTGTAGGGGTGAAATTATTCCCCTAAGAAATGAGACACCACTACTACAGCATTACACACGTCATCATATATAGTTTCTTTTATTAGTGTCCTGTAACATTTAACCAGTATGAGCAGCAATGAAGTACGCATATCAACAGAAATCAGGCGCAAGCATGTTTAACAGATTACTCACCCCCAACTTTGTTCTGCACTGTATTTTGGACTTAAGAAAACGGCGCTCAGTTTCAGTTCGAAAACAAGTAAGGTTTTGAGTTTCCCTAGACAATACAGAATGATACAGAATGTACAAGACTGGTGGAGCCGCTTTTCCATCGGGCCAAGCTGTTTGTTTAACCGTTCCATTCTGTGCCGAGCCGGCCGATAACGGAGCTCTTTGCAATATAATACAAACACGAGTCAGTTGTTGCCTTGGTAATGCAAGAGTTTACAGACGATACGAGATGTAAATAGCGACCGTGCTATGAAGGATGACCAGATATTTCTTTTAACTGTATTATTCATTTGTGTTCACATCATTCAAATAGCGCGTTTAGCAAGCTATGGAGAAATTGGCAGCCAGGTGACACACAAGTGATCGATCCTGAGTGGAAATATCACTACCATGATCACTACACACATTCTAGCAGCACGGTAGTCGGTGTATGCAGGGAAATTTCTCATACCCCTTCGTTCGAAGTGTGGTCCCCGAAAAAAATTCATTTGATAGGCTATCTGGCCCTTCCCCTTACCCCTATCACTCCAGCCAAAAGAGAATCGAGACACCCCTATCCCTTCACGTGAATGCACAAAACAAAGGGGTAGGGGAAAGGGAAGGGGTAAAGGGTAGAAATGGGATTGGGCCTTTGTCAGGCCACCACAGACATGCCCTTCAATGAAAACTCAAGATCATCACAATTTAACATCACTAAGGCCTTAAGATTAGACTGACAACATATGGTGTTTATCTGGTTTAATCTCTATGAGGAGTTAATCACAGTGTAAAACAAGTCATTTTCTGCTACCTGCAGGTGGCACTATGACTGTAACTGAATATTGCCATGTAGATGTATTCAGGCCAGCACTCTAATAAAACGTAAAGTTTGGGGTAAATCCGACATTGTATGCCTGAGTTACAACAACTTCTTGTTTCATGGCGAAACATCGAACTTTGTCAGGCCGCCACGGACCATCGGCGAAAACTCTAGATCTTTGCAATTTAACGTCACCAAAGCCTTTAGATTAGACTGACCAAATATGATGTTGATCTGATTAAAACTCTAGGAGGAGTTCGTTAAAGTAC
Organism: Ctenopharyngodon idella; assembly: GCF_019924925.1. NCBI lineage: Eukaryota > Metazoa > Chordata > Actinopteri > Cypriniformes > Xenocyprididae > Ctenopharyngodon > Ctenopharyngodon idella. The sequence goes on from NC_067221.1 coordinate 28,441,609, forward strand.
AACGTCTGGAAATGGCAAAAATTGCACAAATTTTGCAAAGTAAATTAAAAACAACTGACTTCCTGTTCAGTTTCAGATTTTGTAGATATTGCGCTGTTACATGTGTCTACTGAATTTCATACTTGTAAGTAAAATGTAGCGAGAGGGGTACTTCATTGAAAATTTATAGGTGTTGCTATCAAGCCATTTTGCCACACCCAATTCTGAAACCCATATCAAACGTAAATATTTACCACTTCTGACGAGTATGCAAAGTTTCATGAGTTTTCAAGCACGTTTAGGCCCTCAAAAATGCGATTCATTTCGAAGAAGAAGAATAAATATAGCTGCAAGCAGCAATGACGGGCCCAAGCCCTGGAGTTATCGCCACCCCGGTGGCTTGAGGGCAACTGTGCAAGGCGGGCCATAGGCATTTAAAATGGGGAAAACATAAAAGAACTATGTCAAAGTCATTTGAATTCACCATATTTACTGCAGCAGTTGGTGCTGCTATCACCACGAACCACAAGAGCCACATCTGAGATTAAATTTAAATTTAGATTAATTTTATGTCATAGGATGTCATAGGTCAATTTCAAATGAGTGCAGAATGTCGTCCGAATGCTGATGTTGTATTATCCTAACACTTCTTTGCATGTGTTTTTTGAACTACCTGAGCTACCGTTTGCGCACCAATCTTATGCACCAAAAGCATGCTTTCATTTAATTTCAATATGGATGGTATCCGATGAAAAAATTAAATTATAAAATTAATAAATGAAGCCAAATCACGGAAACTGCAAAGATGATTTTAATATCAGTGTCAGGTAAGAATAAGATACATGTCTAGATTTTAGGAATGCACCGATACCATTTTTTAAGGACCGAGTACGAGTACCAATACTTTTTTTTGGGTACTCGCCGATACCGATACCGATGCCTATATACATTTATTAATTTCTTTTTTTTCTTGTTTGATGTGGCAGTTTTCCAAGCCCAACACAGTAAGACTAATGAATGTAGGAAAGATTCTTTATTATTACTCCAATGAAAAAAGTAATAATTTTTATGTGCTTGTCACAAACTTAAAGCACAAATTTCACAGTGTCCAATAACCTGCAAAGGGCATAATTACCAAAGTCATAATAAAAACAAAATAAAAACAAAAACAAACATAATGTCTTTTTAAACCTGCCTTTCAAACACTAACAAATATTGCAGAGCAAATGTTTATAACATAACACTGTGAACCAATGTAAACAACCTAGGGTGACCAGATTTCTCATGGTGGAATGCAGGACGAGTGGGCAATATGACAATGATATGAGAAATTTTATTTCACGATATATATTATATATACATTTATTTAACATCTTTTGTTTTTTTATTAACCTTAATGACAGACAAATATTTAATTAGGTTACTGTCCTTTAAGACCGAATCCATGGATGTAATATACTCTGACATATATCCTGTTTTCACCCACCTGTTTACGTCCACTTAAGTCATAACCGACTGTATTTTCGTGAGATACTCCACACGATGAACATTTTTACAACTACAGTATGTGTGCATTTGACCAATCAGGAGCAAGGAGAACTGTTCGCGCATTGTCTGAGAGAACTGAGATCGTGCGCAAAAAAGAGAGAGAGTGCGCGCGCGAGAGGGAGCGCTTCTGGTCTGTGTCATTCAGTGCGATTCCGCCTATCCCGCCTTCACATGCAGTTCGCAATGTGTGGGTTGTCATCATTAATTATGAAGCATTCTCAAGCCCCTGAGGCTGACATTGTTTCTGCTGCTGCCGCCGGTATCTCTGTGCACGGAAAATTCTGTCAGTTACGTCACGTGAGGTGTCGGCCTTTGGTATCAGGGGTATTTTTACGAGTACGAGTACAAGTACATGAGCTTGGTATCGTGCTGATACTGATACTGGTATCGGTATCGGTGCATCCCTACTAGATTTTTTTACTCACTTATGAAAGTTTATGATATTAAACAGCCACTTCTATAAAATCATGTGAAATTTCCTTTTTTTTTTTTAAAAATAAATAAATTTGAATTATATCAATAAATAATTAATTTAAAGATATATTCGACATATGTAATGCTTGCAAACTCAGCATGAACTTGTGTAACGCCCATGTCTAGAAAACACACACTCCCTCCTATGTGTAAAAAAACACACAGATGTTAGTCCTGTCTAATTCAGTACATGAAATCACAGATTTTGGGTGATAAGAATTGTAACTCAAATGTCGTTTAGAAAATTAGTCCTGTCCAAATAGTGATAAAGTCTCATAGTTCAATTTCAAATGTGTGAAGTTATCATTTGCAGTTTAAAATTTTTATAAGTACATCAGTATTCATCTTGTGTTTTTTATATTTTAATTAACCTAACTATCAAACTAATTATAGAATACTATGTTGTCAGTGGCCAACAGATGAACAGACTTGATTAGCTGCTTTAGGTGTGTTTGATTAGGGTTGGAGCTAAACTCTGAAGGACAGTGACAGGTCTCCAAGAAAAAAGTTAAAGAACTGATCAAGGCTGTAAAACACACACACACACACACACACACACACACACACACACACGCACACACACGCACACACACACACACACACACACACACAAAGAGAGAGAGAGAGAGAGAGAGGGGCTGTTTTATCAGTAAGTTGACTCAGAAGATTCAACAAAAAAATAAAATCTATGCTGTGAAAGAAATTAGTATTTGATAATGTCTAAATATATGCATCCAAATAGAATACCCACTAAATATAATTATACCTAAAACAGTGTTTTCAACAAAAAGTTTTGTCTAAACTGTTGTCAAGAAGTTTTCTCAACCCTGTTTAAAAAGGTAGGTATATGCTGCACTCTAGTGCTTATTCTATATATGACATTTGAATATTATTTAAATTATTTTAACCAAAGAGCAGTTATCTGCCTAATTTTAACTTACATATACTTCTTGAAATGAAAATAAAATAAATTAAAATGTGTTTATTTATATTATTATATATTGAAATAAAGGGAGTATAATTCATTGTTTGGTAAATATGAGACTTTTCCTGTTTCCCTTTTTGTTCTTAATTTAAACCCTTGCCATGGCAACACCATTCAAGATATCCTGTAATCGTTCGCAATTTAGCATCTTCAGTGTCTTGTCATCAAGTTCAGAAAGTTTGGTGGCAATTGCATGAATCCCCTAAGAGGAGTACATAAAAACTGAGAGCATGATTATTCAAAATATCCACATTCAAACCAAAATAGCTGACTGGTCAACTGACTGGTCTACTGGTCAACAATATTGATGTGTGTGTTGAGTTTCATGCAATTTGAAGCATGTTAAGAGCCTCAAAAACACCCAAGAATATTATTAAAGTTTGACATTTTGCCATGGCAAGACTGTTAGATATCACAAATACTTTCACAGGTCTACATTTGCCATGTTTTGACATTATACTGTTGAAGTTTGAAGCAAATCGAGTAAAAATAAGAGGGTGATTCAAAGCACTTTTGAAAGTGACACACTTCCTGTTGCCAGTTGGTGGCGCTATGTCTTACAATAGTCACATCCATGTGACTGGCCTCGTACAACAAACACACAGAAGTTTCATCCAAATCAATCAATGTATGAAAAAGTTCTAACACTTTCTATTTCCATTTTCTCACCATAAATTCATTGCCTTGCCACAGCCAAACCGTTCAAGATATCAAAAACCCGCTGGCAATTTAGCATCCTCAGTGTCTTGACTTCATGCTGACCGAGTTTGGTGGTGATCAGAATAATCGCCTAGGAGGAGTATATCAAATTCCAGAGCATGTGTTTTTCAAACAACCCATAATAGCTGACTTCCTGTTGAGCTGGTGTATAACTTAAAGCATGAAAGTTGTTAGGCCCGATGAGGTCTATATGTGTACTGAGTTTCATACTAATACATGCAAGCGTGTTTGATATATGGACCAAGTTTTCGGACCCCATTCAAGTGGGCGCCATAGAGCCCCTGTGCCACGCCTTGGTCCCAGCATCTGCGGCGTCCTAATGGCCACAGATTCCAATGTGTGTGCGAATTTTTAAGAGTTTTTGATCATGTTAAGGACCCCAAAAATCCCTGGATGGTTGAAAAAAAAAAATCTTTAGAAAAACAATAGGGCCCAATAGGGCCCTGCGCCTTAGTGGCTTGGGCCCTAATAATCCTAAGGAAAACAATAGGGCCTTCGCCCTTTCAGGGCTTAGGCCCTAATAAACGGAGCAATTCCAATAGGGTCCTCACACCATTGGTGCTCAGGCCCTAATAATGACTTTATTTAACAGTCTCTTCTCTTCTGTGTCATTTTCATACGTTGTTTATGTTCAGCATTTCCAGGTTCTACGTCAGAATGCCAACTCATTATTGGCTGGCTCCTGCATCAGCATCACACGCATGCGTTGTGCTGCTCACGTGATCATTTTTGGCCAATACTGAGCTGGCATTTGGACATAAACACGGAAGACTACACCATGCTTACTGCATCACCTGCGTAAGGATAATGACAGGGAAAAGAAGAGATTGTTGAATAAAGTCGTTATTTTTGTTTTGTTTTTGCGCACAAAAGTTATCTCATCGCTCCATAACATTAAGGTTGAACCACTGTAGTCACGCCAACTGTTCCCTTTCGAAAGGGAACTCTACACTGCGTTTGAACGTATATGGAGAACGTCATCACGTGAACCGGTGTCTGAAAGCAATTATCAAATCTCACCAATCCTATTGGCCGGCGACAGCCTATGACGTCATGATAGACGCGACCCGGAAGTAAAAAAAAGGAGCACCTAGAGAAGCAGTCAGTATCTTATCGTCTTCAGAGACTGTTTTGTTTGATTGCAATTCTTCGAATCTGATAAGGAATTTACTATGTCTAACAAATGTTTCAGGAAGTGTGTGGATCCGTGTCCCAGGTTTTTGACACCCGATGACACACACAATCTGTGCGTTTTCTGTCTGGGAGAGGAGCATGCATGGACAGTGCTTGAGGGCACTGTCTGTGTAAACTGTGAGCATCTGCCTATTAGGACGCTCCGATCTCGTTTGGCCATCTTCTCGAGGGAAGAGGGGCCGGCATCTGTGCCCGGTGGTTCTAGTCCTGCCCGTGCTGAGGCGGAGCGGTGACTGAAATCATGGGGCTCACAGATGGAGCTTGCAGAGGAGTTTGAGAGAGGTATAAATCTCTCAACCCCCAGCGGCTGATGAGGGTGAGCTGCTGAATGATGATTATGTTCTTTCTTTGACATCATCTGATCCAGCAGCGAGTGCTTTTCTGGTTTTAAGCCCAAGAGAGCAGGAGATGGCTGTTGAGGAGGAAGAAGGTGAGCCTTCTGAAACTTCAAAGCCTCCCTGCCCCGCGTATGCGGAGCTGCTCGAGGTTATGGAGCGCGCTTCTGGCAGGCTGCAGCTGCCATGAGAGCGCGTTAAGAAAGGGACCGCATGCGGACGGCTCGACATACGGTTCCTTTCTGACCATAATCTGGCAGCCCCCGTGAGCCTTCCATTCCTTCCTGATCTACATGTAGAGATCGAGAAGGCATGGAGGAACCTGTACTCGGCTCATATTCACCGACATCAGCGAGCTAATTTTGCTGATGCTGAGGGACTGAGCCGGTATGGGTATGTGTCGATGCCCCCTATTGACGAGATGTTTGCTAACTATCTCGTCACAGGGCGGGCACAGACATTGAAAGCTCCGGTCCTGCCTTCTAAGCTCCTTAAGATGACATCTTACTTGAATGGTATTGCATACGCGGCAGCGGGTCAGACTGGTGCTGCCTTACACACGATGGCAGTGTTACAGGCTTACCAGGCTGATCTGCTGAAGGATCTGGATCAACGGCAGCGTTTAAAACCTGCATACCGCTCAGATCCAATTCTGGGCCCAGACAGACAGGAGTATCACCTCTCGGGCACCTCCTCCTCATCGGAGCAGGTTCCAGAGAAGGCGGGACTCTAGGAAGAAGAATATTTGAGGGAGGTAATCAATTACAGACGCCAGCAGTGTCGGTGATTGATTTCCTCTCCATGAGGGTAGTTACATCTACCCTCTCCTTTCTTCTTCCACCTCCTGAGTAATGATATTTTTTACCCAGGCGCTTCTTACAGATCAGGCCGAGGACTGGGCCCATGATAAAAAATTTTCTGATCGCCTTTTGGCTTGATAGTGAAGGGGCTCTTTCAGGCTTGAAAGAACAATAGATTCCATCCTTCTATGATGGTAAGTCTTCGTTCTTCAAGCCGCAGGGAGTAAGCTTGGTCTATGTTTATATATTTAAATATATTGACCTTAGTTTTCCTGTATAGTTTTTTTCTGGGTGTGTAAAAAGAAATAGAAGGGGAAAATTAGGGCCCTGAAGTTCCCATTAGGTTGGTTATCTTTGTGTTGGCTATATGGCCACCTTTACAGCCACCATATGGTAGAGTAGCTTTTCTCCTCTGGTCATAGCTAGAGTTTGTATTAGAGATCGGCACTTCAGATAGATCTATGTTAAGCATCGGCCTTCGGGCCCACCTGACATTGTTTGGCTTGGGTTGAGCATCGCTCCTCTGAGCTCTTGTTTATAGAGTTTATTTCAGAGTTGCCTCCTCTCTATTGAGAGTTTTAGAGGCTGAGTTTAAGCCCCAGGCAGATGTATGCTTATGTGTGGCCCTATAGGCCCACAGCTATTGCTGGCCTAGGCTAGAACTAGGGTTTATGTGATATACTGAAGCATTTCACCCTTTTCACTACCCCTGTCAGAAGAGTGTAGTTTTTCCTAGTTCTGGCCTCCTCTTATAAGAGTTGTCAGACCAAGGCCCATTACCCCTTTGGTGTAGGTGCAACATAGATAGCAGCTAAGGTAGCAGACTATTGCTAAGTCTCACTGGTGCCGTTGTCTCAGGTAGTAGGCCCCTTATCACTATGTGAATAAGAAAATGCTAGTGTTGCTGTGGCTCCACTTTTCTAGAGCTTTTCATTCTATACTTTGTTTAGTCTTTTCCCCTGAATCCCTTGAATTAAGATTCAAGCTTGAGTGAAACAGTGTTAGCTTTCTTTAAGCTCCTGTTCCCTAGGGTTCAGTACAGATGTCTCTGTCTTTGGTGAAAAGTGCCCACCCTTGAGATTCACAATTTCAGGGTAGTATGAATGAAAAGTGAAGCATTCCCCTGTTTCTCAGGGTTGTTAATGCTCTAGTTCTATTTTGCCCTACACAATGTGAGCCCAATAACTCTATTGCTGCCACAGGTTAGCACCTGTTTTCTGTAGTAGTAGGCTTTGTTCTGGCCTCCTTCAGAGCATGGTGACTAAGTTTGTACTCCCCTTGCTAATAAGTGTAAAAAGTGTTTTTTACTGAGTATATGGCCTGTTGGAATGCATAGCTCAGGTTGAGTTTGTTTAGTGAACCTCATTATTCAGTTTGGTTCTTATGTAGTTCCCTTTAGAGTTTGAACTTTGCCACAAGATGTTGATTGTGTTGTTTGGAGTAGAAGGCTTTGTTTTGGGCCTCCTTCAGAGCACAATAGCTTGTTGTATCACAAGTTTTGTTGGTAGATGTTTAGCCAGAGTTTTGCTCACTTAGAAGTAGCACTGCCACAGGTTTATGCCCATGATCATTTGAAGTAGTAGGCCGGTTTTGGCCTCCTTCAGAAGCATGGCAGCATATATTCTTTGTGTTCCCCTTTCTATAAGGGTAAAAAGTGTTTTTACTGAGTACATTGCCTGTTGGAATGTGTAGATTTTAAGCTCAGGTCGAGTTAAATTAGTTAACCTTACTGGATAGTTTGGTTCTCAGATTTGGGTTCCTTAGAGCTTAGACACTGCCACTGGCTGACGCCTGTGTCTTTCTGGAATAGTAGGCCCTGTTCGGGCCTCTTTTAGAGCAGAGTGGCATAGTTTGTACTCCTCTTGCTTAGAGAGTAAAAAGTGTTTTACTGAGTATGTTGCCTGTTGGAATGTGTTGAATAGAATTAAGCTCAGGTTGAGTTAATTAGTTAACCTCACTGGAGAGTTTGGTTCTCATATATGGCTCACTTAGAGCTTAGACACTGCCACTAGCTGATGCCACATGTCTTTCTGGAGTCGCATGCCCTTTTTTGGGCCTCCTTCAAGAACATGATGGTGTAAGTTTGTACTCCTCTTGCTGAAAGAGTAAAAAGTGTTTTTACTGAGTACACTGCTTGTTGGAATGTGTTGAGGTAGACTGTTATGTGGGCACTCTACAGTCTTACCTGCTAGTTTAACTCGGTTTCAATCAGAACGAGTTCTCATGTTTGTGGGCTCTTGCTTTATCAGCAAGTGAGCTGCTTTAGGTGTGTGGCCTTCACAGGCCGCCCTTTAAGCTATTCCCCCACATCTGGGTGTCTTTTAAGCAGATTAAACATGTAGTTTTCAAATGTTTGGCCTTTTGCAAGGCTGCTGTGATATATTCTACACGATGTAGAATTACATTACGTTGCAGGCCCTTCCTGGGCCTCCATGATTTTGTGCCTACAGTATGGTTTATCTGTTAGGTTAAGCCCAGTACTCCCCTCATTTGAGGGTTGTTCTGCATAATACTTAGCTCCCTAAGTCTGGTCAGTGGTTGAAGGCTTCTCTGAGGCCTCCCTTAGGCTGGCTGTACTCCCCTTGTTTGGGTCCCTTTAGAGTGCACAGCCTCCTCAGTGCAAATAATCAGGCGCTAAGTAAATCCTAGGATTGAGCAAAGTGTTACTCCCCTCATTGGTAAGGGTAAAAAGCACTAAGCTGAGTCTGCTCTCCAGGATGCCCGTCTCTACGTTCTGGTCTGAGTTGGTTACTGCCTCTTTGCAGTCCCTCTTACTGGATATCTTCTCTGAAGAATGTGAATTGAGACTCTGTGTTAAGACAGGTCGTTGGCCAAGACTAGGTTGTTTTAATTAGACCAGGTTGGCCTCCCTGGTGGCATTCAGGGTTGACGTGTTCCCCTGACAAGTGACTGGCTAGGGTTCCTTCGGGCCCCCTGGCTACAGGTACCCTCTTTTCTTTGAAAAGAAGTTTGGTCCCAGAAGATAATTGCTTTCAGACACCGGTTCACGTGATGACGTTCCCCATATGCGTTCAAACGCAGTGTCTCGTTCCCTGTTCTCAGGGAACCATGGTTACATATGTAACCTGAGACGTTTTAACGATGTCTTTAGTACCTTTCTGGTCCTTGAAAGTGGTGATTATATTGCTGTCTGTGGACGAGTCATATACCTCTTGGATTTCATGAAAAATATCTTAATTTGTGTTTCGAAGATGAATGAAGGTCTTACAGGTGTGGAATGACATGAGGGTGAGTAATTAATGAAAGAAATTTATTTTTTGGGTGAACTAACCCTTTAATAAACAAAATAAGCGGGAGTTGTTGTTTTTTAGTACTGCCCTGATTAAGCTATTTCATTTAACATATGTTTATATTTAGTCAAAATTATAGCTGAATTTTTTCATACTTAATACTGTGTCATTACCTGGATGATCCACAACTGTTCTTTGTTTTGTTATGGTTGTTCATGAGTCCCTTGTTTGTCCTGAGCAGTTAAACTGCCCAGTGTTCTTCAGAAAATTCTCCAGGTCCTGTACATTTTTTTTGGTTTTCCAGCATATTTTGCATATCAGAACCCTTTCCAAAAGTGACCATATGATGTTGAGATCTATCTATTCACACTGAGGACAACTGAGGGACTCAAACACAACTCTTACAAACTAAGGGTGAAAACATTCACTGATGCTCAAGAAGGAAACATGATGCATTAAAGGGTTAGTTCACCCAAACAATGAAAATATTGTCATCATTTACTCACCCTCATGTTTTTCCAAACCTGTATGAATTTCTTCTGTTGAACACAAAAGAAGATATTTTGAAGAATGTTGGTAATCAAACAGTTGATGGTAGCCACTGACTTTCATAGTAGGAAAAAATAAATACTAAGTAAATGGCTACAGTCAACTGTCTGGTTACCAACGTTCTTTAAAATATCTTCTTTTGTGTTCAACAGAAGAAACTCATACAGGTTTGGAACAACATGAGTGATGACATTTTCATTTTTGGGTGAACTATCTCTTTAAGAGCCGAGGCGTGTCAGCTTTTTGAAAACAATGATCAGGGTAAATTGTACTATTTTGTTTTCTGGGAGACATGCAGGTATCTTCTGTAGCTTCTGAAGGGCAGTATTAATTGAAAAAATATGGCATGATACTGTTAGAGTTGTAGAATATGTCTGATTGAGATAGAGCACTATAATCACTCTCCTGACTTTGCAGTGTCCTTTGCAAGTATATTCATTAATGTTTTTGGTTTTAATTATTGTCAGTTTTAATGGTTTCAATTGTATTCACTTTGTTTATTCAGTTTAAGGTTTTGCTTAAAGTGTCTAATATTTTTGCTAAATATTTAAAACCTTTTTCTCAATGTAAATGTTTAGTTGAATGTTGCAGTCCTACTGTTTGTTGAAACTATTTGCAGTCTTGTTAAAGGATTAGTCCACTTTCAAATAAAATTTTCCTGATAATTTACTCACCCCCATGTCATCCAAGATGTCCATGTCCTTCTTTCTTCAGTCAAAAAGAAATTAAGGTTTTTGATGAAAACATTCCAGGATTATTCTCCTTATAGTGAGCTTCAATGGACTCCAAATGGTTGAAGGTCAAAATTAGTTTCAGTGCAGCCTTAAAGGGCTTTAAACGATACCAGACGAGGAATAAGGGTCTTATCTAGTGAAACGATTGGTCATTTTCTTAAAAAAATAAATAAATGTATATGCTTTCTAAAGACAAATGATCGCCTTGAAAGTGCTTCGCCATTCCGCCTTCCGTATTCTTCAAAACCCTTACGCTGTATGTCCTACGCCTTCCCTATTCTACTTATGGAAAAAACGGAACTGGCGCCGCATTCGTTACGTAAGTTGAATAGGGATGGTGTAGAACATACAGCGTAAGCTTTTTGAAGAATACGGAAGGCGGAATGGCGAAGCACTTGCCCAAGGTGATCATTTGTGTTTATAAAGCATATACATTTGTATTTTTTTTAAGAAAATGACAGATCGTTTTGCTAGATAAAGTGGACTATTCCTTTAAATGTTGCAGTCCTGCATTTACTCAAAAAAGTTTTGTTGATGCCTTGCTGTGTTTGTGGCTTTGTTGACAACTACTTTTGATAAGCTAATATGACAAATTTTTATATTGAAAGCCAGTAGCATTTAAAATACATTAAATGTGCGGTAATTTACAGAGGTTTATTTAGACATGAGTGTCCGTTTCCGGAGATTTAACTGCTTGTACCCAGGAGTTTGTGGAGATTTACATCATGTGCACAAGAAGACACAGGGATTTACCGGTGAGTGAGTGAACATTTCCGTCCATGTACAGGGGTTTATTGCGTTGGTGAACGAACTGAGAAACGTCCGCACATGAAGTGGTCCATTTCTGGCCGTGTCAAGAAACCAGGCATGCCAGAGCACATGTACGGAAACTGCCAGAATCGTGTCATTTACGGGTTTGTGCACAGACGTTTACGGTCCGGAAACATGCCTTTTCATGCAGTGGTAAGAATTTGAACTGAACCTTAAGATAAGCATAAAAAAGCGCTGTCTGGACAGTTTCTGTTAAACAAGTGGTAGACTTGTTCAACAAAAACTGCAAATCCACCACAATGGAAGGAGAGGAAAATGTGTAACGTCAGCTTTAAAATGCAGGTGATGCAGAGGCTAGCACATTCCAAGTTTGTTCTCCATATGGGATTTGACCCCAAACCCTTTACACCTCCTTACATATGCAGATGGACCAAAAATGCAGTGTTGTAAATCTCTTATCGCAGACAAAATGGCCAGAGGATGACTACTTCAGATGGACGAGCAAAGAGTCCTGAGCGTCTGCTGAGCAGTGCTGTAATTTATATTCATTCTAAAACTAAAACTAACAATATGAGACAATATGTTGTGCCAGATCTTTAGTTTACTTTGGCTCTCAGTTATGGGTCTTTTTCTGTTCCTTCTTTTTTGTTTTTACTCTTTCAAGGGCCTCAATGTTACCTCAACTCTTTCTCTTACCAAAAAAAAAATGGAAGACTTGGACAAACTTAATGCTTTTTAGACTGAAAGGGAAACCAAACCTTGATTAATGGGCATTTATTATAAATTACTGAATTAAATAGTAAATTTAAGTGATTTAAAATGGGTCTTTTACAGACTATTTAAGTGCCCTTAAAGAATTTATGAAGCTGTTAATTTAACCACTACAATGAAAGAACGCTAAGTGATACAATCAACTCCATGTTTTTCATGCATGTTTCTTTTACACATTTTTCTCATTTTAAAAACAGTTTTGCCTGTGACATTCAATATACCTGATCCCCAAAAAAAACAACAAAAAAAAACACCCCAATAAACATAACTATACTAACCTGACAAATATGTTTTAATATATCTTAGCAGCCTACCTTCATTCCTACATTGCTGTTGTGCAGGTCTATCCGGGCGCGGAGATCCTTATTGGACCTCTTACCCAAGAAGTCTTTGACAAATTTGTTGCTGTACTTGAGGTTGTCTCCACAGCCTCCCCACTGCCATGCCTTGCGGTTCTCCAGGTCAGGAGCCTCATCACAGGTGCAGCGCTCCATGCGGCCAGCACTGCAGGCTTTGGCCATGGCATGGGTCAGGCCTGCTGAAGAGATGGCATAGAGGAATGCTGTCTCCTTGAAGCCTGTAAGGAACATGGGGATTATGAGGCAGCCAATAGTTCATTCCTGACCTTTAATCCTGTGATTTTTTTTTCCTGTGATTTTATAAGTTGAATTTCACCTGCAGGGAATGCTAGTAACAGCACCAACCCCACCTTGCACTTACTTTTGTTCAGCAAGGATGCATTAAATTAATCAAAAATGACAGTAAAGACATTTATGATGTTATGAATGATTTCTATTTCAAATAAATGCTGTTCTTTAAACTTTCTGTTCATCAAAGAAATCTGAGAAAACTGTAAACCTGAACACTTTTTGGTTTCTTGAGTGCCCAAAGTAAAATTAGCTTATTATAATGATTTCTCAAGGATCATGTAACACCGAGACTGGAGTGTCATGGGGTGCCATTTCATGGATTAATGGTTGTAACCCTAACCCTTTTTTTGGATATACTTTTCATGTAGTGTGTTAAATTGCTGTTTGTGAATGTAAAAGATCTGCAAAGTTTCAAAGATCGAAATGCACAATGAACAGAATAACTGTCTCCCAAAAGAAAGATCCAATTCTGAACTGCCCGAAGCGAGTTGTCAGTAATTCCAGTTTTACTTCCTGCTCGAACCTACGTAGGTTTGTAACAAATTTGCATAATGCCAGCCTATGGTCTTCATTGGCTGCCCACGATCAGCATCTACTTTGACCCTCAAACACTATAGTTATAGCTGAGACCTCAAAGAGTTTGGTTTGTATTGTCGACATGACAAGAAGATGCTGTTTTCATGCGGTACAAAAGCAAATCCATTTTGTATGTATTTACAAAGGATACAGACTCATGCTCGAATTGATATGGTAAACCCGACACCATCATTACTGTTCGTATCACCATGTATACAAGTGCTAAGGAAGCCTACGGAACTGATCACAACAGACTGGGCCATCTGACTAGAGTAAGCTCTCAGAAAGGAGGGGTTTATAGAGATACTTTGAGAAAGTGGTGATGCAGTAATGTATATTATGAGAAAATTAAAGGGTATTTTGACTTTGGATGCATGTAAACCTATTGTAGGAGACCTCCAAAGCAAAATTAGGAACCTTAAAAAATAGCATAATAGGGGTACTTTAAGTTTAGTTTATTAAACTCAAATGTATTTTATTTATTTATTTATTTTACAGCGTGGGTTGTGCAAGACAAACCTAAATAATGCTGTAGAGATTATTTGTAAAAAGTTGACCCCTGCAAAAAAGTCATTATATATCGCACACTACTTACCTCTCTTTAAAATTTGAGCCCTGTAGTTACCCTCCAAAGTGCAGTTCCATCTCTCAAAGCGGAACTGATACTGGCACTCTAAGGCACTCATGCTGATGGCCTCTATGAGAGTCTCGGCCACTCCAGGGTCCCGTCTGCACATTCTGCGCTGTTTCTTCTCCAGTTTGAGTCGATCACACAGCTTGTAGTGTGCCTTGCCCGTCCTTTCGTCTGGCTGTGAGGTCAGTGGCAGAATGGACAGGGGTTCTTTACCTGTCAGCCTATGAGAGAGATCATAGAGACAAATACCTTCAACCTTACTGGGAATTGTTAAAAGGGAATTGTTGGTATGATGGTATATATATGAACATCAGAAGGGATGTGTCAGCCAGAAGCTTTTACCATTTAGAAAATGTTGTGTCCCAAACAAAGACAAAGCTATTTAATATAGACAGGTACAGTGTACAGTTTCTGTGATATAAGATACTGTTATTGTGATATAAATAAATACTCTATACAAGCTGTTTGTTTGGCCAATGCAAGTTCCAATCTTATTCAAATTATTTCCTGATCCCATTCCGCTCTCTGTTTCATAAAATTTCCTGTCTGAAGTTACAGCTGTTCTTACAGAGGCTCTATGTAGAATTCATAAACTCTAGTTATTAGTGACACCAGTGGTCGTTAAGTGAACTGCAGCCAGCAAATTATTGCTCGTGCTCACACTCATGCACACACTACATAGTGATGTGAGCTAGCCTTGGATGAACATTGTATAAGCAATAATCATTGAACAGAAAAGAGAGGCTCTCAGGAGAGAGCATAAACGTCACATCCTTTTGATTTTCCCAGCAAAAACATCCAAGACATTACTTGAAAATTCTTACATATAGCCCCTTTAATCAAGTTCTGGCAGTTCAAACTTTGATGAGCTGACAAGGTTGACCAGTAGGTTGACCAGTAGGCTTATTAGTTTATAGTGACCCCCCTTTCAAGACAAAACTGACATTACTGACAATAGTTATTATGGATTGATAAGATTTTTTCTGCATTAACCCTTTAAGACCTTAAAGCTTTTTTAGAGTTTTTTTTTTTTTCTGAGCGACATACACAAAAATAAAGACTCATAACTCCAAAACTGTAACAAGGAGAGTCAAAAGGTAGGTATCATTTGATAGAACACGTTTTATATTTTTAGAAAATATAAATTACATTACATTTGGACATTTTCATGCTGAGAAACCGCTGATAAAAGACAAAAAATATATATTTTTTTAAATTTTTAATTATTTTTTTTTATTTGACATGGAATAACTCAGGAAGGCAATACGATCAGAGAAAAAATCTTTTTTGGTGATGCTCCCCTATATGTGAGCTGCATCTGGTTCAAATTTTCTGGTGATAGCATAAAGTATAGTTGAATAAAGTGTTATTCATTTTTTCGCGGCCAGATGGCGCCCACGGGCGGTAAACTCAGGTTTAGAGGCACTTCTCAGCAGTCGTTAGGAGTTTTTCAAAATGATTAGATGCATCAAAAAGCTGAGTTTCTAAGCTTTAAAATGATATCTATTTTGTGTTATTCCACGTTGGAAAACGAACATGGATGGTTCAGGGAACATTGGATACACACTGCATACCGGAAAGATGAGAGACATGTTCTTAGCCAAGTATGTTACATCATTCCGTGAGTAATATCTTGTGATCAACGCAATATATTATGTTGATAATATATTCTCATTTTAATCATGAGAATCTGCCTTAAATAATGATGTGCCATTTTCTATGATCTGTGCATTTTTCATGAAGTTATGAGCACGTGAAATCTACATATTTGTATTCAGTTAGCAGCTGTGCTGTTTTTGTTGTAAACGCATATTACTCAGATTCATTAGAGGGTGAAAACAATGCAACAGGAGCATGTGGGAGGCTTCATCTGAACGAGTAAAGTCTCTGGTTTTGTATGCAAAAATAATTTTTGTGCTACCTATATGGGTTCAGTTTTTATTGGCTCTTAAAGAGAGACACGCAAATGGGAGCGCGGGTGCTCCATCCGGTCTTAAAGGGTTAAGGAAACATTGCACTTTTATGAAAGTGTGTATGAAGCCATGGTCACACTAGACTTTGAGTAAGCAACATTTCTACAGACATCTACAGAATTTACTGATTTTCCTCCAACACTGCAAACCTGCACAGCTTTGCAGCTTTAATAATTTGTATTAAGCTGAGAGGCCACTCTTTGATGTTAAGGTCCCACGTCTTCTCTTTGCTTCGCAGGTCAGTAGTCACCACACTTGAACTTTCATATGCAGCAGAATGCCAAGTTTCTTTGCATGAGCTTGTGTTGTTGGTCCCCCATGTTTGTATGTGGATAAATGGAAGTAAAATGAGCTTAAAGTGTGACTGTGGCTTAAAGGTGATATTATCTCAGTCCAGACAAATAAGAACTACTTTAGAGTTCCTGCTGCATAACTGAATGAATGGAAGGACAAGCCCGGCTTCACCTCAAGGAAGGAAAAATGAATGAGGGATGTTTTGGGCACTTTTTCATGTGTGCCCTGTCAGCTCAATAGCATGAATGAGTTCTGATGTGGTTAATGTTCTCAAATGTCTAATGCCCTATGGAAAACACAATTCTAGTTTAAAAGTTTGTATGAACTTAAAATGGGCTTCACTTTATCTACTGTCCAGCTCTGTGCATTTAACAGTGGTTCTCAACTCTAGCCTGGGGACCCACAGCTCTGCACATTTTGTACATTTTCTTTATCTGACAGATCAAATTCAGTTCATGCAGCTCTCTGCTAAGAAGCTGATTGTTTAAATAAGGTGTGTAACTAAGATAGACATACAAAATATCCAGTATTAGACTGAGAGTTAAGAACCACTGGCATATAATATGTACCATACACATAAATAAAGCAGTGGTTCCTGATGCACAAGATACACATTTTGGACCTGATCTCATTAATCAAACAGCTCATCATCTTGTTAGCAGAGATTTCAAGACCTGAAAAATCGCATACTGTTGATGGGCTGCAAGTTGCTAGGAGACTCAAGTGAAACTAGCCAAATCTCTATGGTTATTGCTGCATGGTGCATTTCAGCAAATGTTGCATGTTTTAGACATGGTGTAGGCAGCATGTGATGGGCAGTACCTCTTTTGTCAGTTTATTTTAGAGCATGCAAGCATTAAACACACTTGCTGGGTCTTGCTGGGTCTGCCGCATCGAAAACATGGCAAACATGGCGAACATCTAACCAGCATTCTGCGGTTTGTGACGAGGAGAGCTAAGAGTTACTTTCATAACACATTCAAGGGACAAGACTGTCAGCTCATGACCATATTGGTCACACCAATTGACAGCACTGGCAGAGCAGTAGGTCATTATGTGTAATTTCTGGGTTCCTTTTACACATTCAATGAGAAGCAAAGAACTAAATGGATTTACAAAACTCACGGACACAGGTTTTAAAACACATATGTTATTACAGTGAAGATTATAGCTTTAAATCTGCCACTTTTGTCTTCTAATATAGGCGCTGTCTATTATTAACTTCAATCTAGGGGTTGCCCAAAAAACATACATCAACAGAGCAGCAGATGTTGACATGTAACGATTTTCCACTGGAGGCGAGCGTAGCGAACCCAAGTGAAGTTTATTGAACAGAAACTAAATATAAAACATAGAAGTGGGTTGACTTGACTTTAAACAAAAACTCACCAACAGCGGATTACAGGGAACAAAGCTAGACGAGAACAATGAAACATGAGGGCTATATATACACAGAGAGACTAAATCAACCAATGACAACATAACACGAGACTAGGGAACCACATGACATGATCACATGAGGACAAGGGGATCACATGACATCAGGGAGTACATGGCAAACAAAGCAATGAAACATGAATCCCCATACAGAATACCTCCTCCCTCTGGAGTGGCGGCCATCTCGGGACGAGGCTCTGGAGTGGCGGCCATCTCGGGACGAGGCTCTGGATGGGCAGGCGTGGCAGGCATGACATGAACAGGCTCTGGATGGGCAGGCGTGGCAGGCATGACGTGAACAGCCTGTGGCTGGGCAGGCATGACGTGAACAGCCTGTGGCTGGGCAGGCATGACGTGAACAGCCTGTGGCTGGGCAGGCATGACGTGAACAGCCTGTGGTTTGGAAGATATCACATGAACAGGCACTGACCTGGCTGGCATAACGTGAACAGTCTCTGGTGTGGCTGGCATTGGCTTGATAGGTACTGTGGGATTGCAGGGCTGCTCATCCACAAAACCCACAGTAAATGATGAGCCACTCAACAGAAGGGCATAGTCGATGTACTGGGCCAGGGAAAAAAATTATTTTTCCCCCCGGCAACATGGAATGAATGGGTTCATTGAGTCCATGGCGAAAAATGTCCTTCAAAGCCACATCATTAAAATCCACACAACAGCATACTTCACAATAATCCTGGACATAATCCTCAATGGATCGATCACCTTGACAGAGACTCAGCAGGCGAACTGCTGGGTTCATTGTAGAATGGTCTAGCTTTCTGTATTGATTAGTCCACTGGAGGCGAGCATAGCGAACCCAAGTGCAGTTTATTGAACAGAAACATGAACTAAATACAAAACCTTGACTTGACTTGAGACAAAACAATCTCACCAACAGCGGATTACAGGGAACAAAGCTAAATAAGAGAACAATGAAACGTCAGGGCTATATATACAGTGAGACTAATGACAAACAAGGAACACCTGTGAACAATCAAGACAATGAACCAATCACAAAACAGTACTGATAAACTACATGACTAAATCAACCAATGACAACATAACACATACGACTAGGGAAGCACATGACATAATCACATGAGGACAGGGGAATCACATGACATCAGGGAGCACATGGCAAACATAACAAACAAAGCAAAGAAACAAAGCATGAACTTGAAAAATAAACCATGAAACAAGAACATGAAACATAACACCAAAACAAGACATTACATGACATTAATGACAGCACTGGAGGTTTCCAGAAACCTACTGCTCTGATCATTTTAATACAGTTTTGCTAAGGAAAGCCATGTCAAGACACCATGATTTTGGCACTATATACTGACTCTTGTCATGCAGCTACATTTCCAAATGTTCATGCAATATATCCTGAGTTTAAAAAAGAGCTGCCTCATGAGGAAATCATGACACATAAAAAAACCCTGATGTTTATTCAGTTGCTCAAAGGTGACTTCATGCAAAAATATAAGTGGGTCCACTTGTGTTTTTATTCAGTTCAAACCTTCAGGCTTGTCGTGAGATCTGGTTGACAAAATGGGGGTTACTTCAGGTACTTTTCCCAGGAATTATTTAAGCAAATGTGTGGGGTATGCAGCAATAACCACACACTTCTTGATCGCTTCATGAATGGGTTTTAACACTATATGTAGTCACATACCATATGGCAATATTGCCTGAACATTTTAATGAGTAGAGTTAACTTATGATTTTGAGGTGTACGCCAAAATGCTGCCTTAATTTATTTGTTTGAAAAATTTGCTGTCAAGAAATCTGATTATGCAACTGCATAATCCAATTAGGACATTAGACACAATTGTGGCTTGACTGTGTAATCCTGTAATATTTCCTCATCTCTCAACGTACCAACATACTAAGGTTCTCTGGGAATGGCAAAAAAAGGAATGTTCAATTCCCCAGCAAAGTGCATATTTCCATTATACCTATACATCCTGTCCAGTGGCTGTTATATACTTGCAATGTCTTCTACAAGTTTTAGGCACAACTGTGACGGCAGACTGCAAGTTAATAAGATAACAAGTGCAATGACACATTTGTAGAGAAGTTGATAATATATATACATATATATATATATATATGATGAAAATGGTTATGAGAGCCAAACATGATAGTCTGCAGGTTTTATTCCAAGTACTAAAGGGAAATTCTGAAGACATAACACAGATTTAAACAGGTGGTTGCAAATGTTTGTGAGACATTTGATTTGTCTCGGGACCTCTGACAAGGCATGAGTTCAGCATGTTTAAATGAACACAGACACAATTTTTGTGAGCTGAAGCTAAGTGTAAGGAATCTGTTTACTGCAGCAATTTGTCATCTATTGACAAGTTGTGGAACAGAAACTAGACAAGCAAAGACTTGCAAACGCATATTAACAACACCCACATCCATTGCTTATTTTATAATGACATGTTTATCCTTCTCCAACATAGCCACATTTAACAATACAAGTTAACTTCATTAATTAGTAGGCTAAACTTGATGACCTAAAAAAATATCAAATGTATGCATTTGACATTAATTTCACTCACTCACAAGTGACCATTGCCTAACTATTATCAAATATCAAAGACACAACAATTAAACTATGTAATGCTTTAAAATAGATATATTGTTCATGGCTGTTTCTAATGGAAGAACCTTTTTTTTCTTCTCAAAATTACACATTTCTCAAATTTTTATTTTCTGGCCTAAAGTGAAATTTAAACTTTATGCAGTTGGCTGTAAGAATTTAACAGAGAACAAACTGACAGATCTCATAGAAACAAAACAGTAATTTTATGTTGGGCCTCTGAGAAGTCTTTGAGACATGCTTCTATCTGAAACACAAAAGCTACTATGGAACTGGAAAGCTGCCAGAGACACTGAGCTCCACTAATCCCTGGGCTACCGGTGATGGCTTACAGCCCAGTATTTTTAGACTTTTACCCAGAGTGCTGGAGGGCAAGCCTGGATGTGTGAGAATGGAGAGCAGTCAAGTATTTAGGCTTTTGAAAGATGAGGTCATCTCAGCTATGTAGGCTCTTTTTCCAAAACTGTATAGATTTGACAGACAGCCTTACTGCTCAGAGTGTCTATAGAATAGCAATAGTGACTAGCAATAAATCTTACATTGAAGTTTTATCCCAGGAAATACCTTATCATTTGACTTCTTCAAGGAATAGATCACCTAAAAATAACCTTGGCATGTCATTATTAACCCAACCTCATGTAGTTCCAAAACCATGTTCTGTTGTTTCCATAGAATACAGAATATAGAACTTTTGAATAATACTCTCTCATCTTCTCGCAGCTCTTTTCCATTTATTGTCATAATAATATGTTATTCATGGTCCCCTCTGTTCTGCATATTAAAAATGGTGCATGTTATGCCAACTGTATGGTAATATTTTAACTGTTTATTATATTGTTTCAATAACAAATTTCAAATAAGGAATAAAATATGACAAAAATAATAAATAAAACAATAAATAATATCTATACAGACTCTAATCCAGCTTATCTGTGTGTTCTGGGGTAAACAAACAGGCTATTTTAACTTAACTGTAAGGACGACACATTGAGCGACACATTGAAAAAGCCAATTACTTCTTTTAACTTTAAAGTACTATAAATAAGGTCAATATTGTGACTTCTCCCATTCATGTACGTATGCATGCACTTTCTTCTTTATGTAGTCATTTGTTCTGTAGGAAAAAGTAACTCCATACAGGTTTGGACATTTATAAAAACATGAGGGTGGAGTAAATAATGAAATAATTTCCTGTTTGTAGAATTCCAGAAATTTTTTTATGATAGAAATGTCTGTTACTGTATTACTACATTTACATTAATATTTATTTTTATTTATTTATTGCAATTTGTTTTGCAAATTAATAAATATGGCAAACATCATTGTTTAGGTTAGGGTTAGGGGATAGAATATACTGTTTGTACAGTATAAAAATCATTATGTCTATGGAATGTCCCCATAAAACATGAAAACCCAAGCGAGAAAGAGATTTGTAATATGTGACAGATTTGAACAGTGAGCAGTCTATAGTACAAGGAAGAGGAAACAAACAATGACTGTGTAACCATCAGATTGTTCAGTGATGCATCAGTAGGAGGAAGACAGGTGGTTTTGTAATAGAACAGCCTAGTTGCCAGTATGGTAAACATATGAGAACAAAAGGGAAGAGTAAATGATAAGGTCCCTTGTTCTTCTAAGCCGGAAATGCTCAGTCCTGGGGCCGGATTCACGAAAATCTTCTTAAGAAAGAAGTTAAGAAAATTCTTAAGATAAATTCTAAGAAGTTCATAAGTATATTCCTAAGTGTAATTCTTGAAAAATTCTTAAGAAGTTCTCAAATATTTTCTTAAGAACATTTCATTTCATTTTTTATTTTATTTTATTTTTTTTTTAAGAAGAAAATTAAAGGCTTTGGTGTTATTTGATTGAAAGGCGGGTATTGCTGAAGACTCGGCGAATGAAAAATACCTAAAGGTGCGGTCACACTGGACTTTTCATCTTATTGACTTCCATTAATATGCATGCGAATGCGTCAGACCGGAAACGCAAGCTTGTGCGAAAAGTTTCACATTTCGCTGCATTCCAAAGTTCAAGTTTGGTGAACTCTGACCTGCGAATTCGCATCATGTGAAGACGTGCGACCAGTAGAAAATCGATTTATCATGGCATGACCTCTTGGCTGAATTAAAAAAATGATATTTTTGCAGTAAAGTTGAGTAGGTTGTATATTTTTACATTTTGAATGTATTACTATATGTTATATGTTGTATTTATGTTTATAAAAAAAGACGCTGTAGACCGTGACGTCATATCACGACCGTTGCAGTATCCGTTGAAATTCCGCACATTCAAAATCTAATGTGAACGTGGCTTTAGCCCGTCTTTTTGCACTGCCGCAGATTAACGTAGGTCAATCAGTGTCACATCAGAGTACATGTCCACATATGGTACTAGTAGTAATATGTATTGTATTTGCCTAGCTAGTGTTATGTTGTAATGCTTAATATTTAAAACAACCCAATAAATTCATTAAACATCTTACATTTGGGTATTTAAGACAGGTTGGAGGTTATCCTAACTTTAATAAGTTATTTACAATGATTTTTGAGAACATTCTTTTCGAGAACATGACTACTTCTTAAAATTTCTCTTAAGAATAATCTTATCGAAAATAAGAACATTCTTAAGAAACGTTTTTGGAATACAAAATAATCGTATATTTTTTTCTTAAGACAGAAAATAAGAAGAAATTGGCAGTTAAAAATAATTTCATTCTTAAGCATGTTTCATGAATCCGGCCCCTGCTTCTGGAGATCCACATTCCTACAGAATTTTCAACCTGTCTATCATTTTCATGTGAACTCATCTAACTGGTTAAAGTCTGTTTGATTAGAGCTGGAACTAAACATAAGAAAGAAGGGTTACATCTACAACAACCTCATTCTTTGAAACTCTTGTGAAATTCACATTTGCTGAAACCAAGTTTAAGGTTTTGTCTCTCTCCAAATATACACAGTGTCAGTGTATGAATGTGAACTCTCATCTGCAATATAAGACTAACATCACTCGGAAAAAATGTATTTAAAATGTTAAACTCAAATCAGACTTTGAGACAACCAGTTAAATTCACTTGGGACAATCAATCATATTTTTGAGAACTGCTTACTCTCACTTTGAACAAAACCAAGTAATGTTTATATTTTAATAATAATAATAATAGATCTTATTGTAAACTATTCATCCATGTCTGTGTTTTGACAAAAAAAAAAAAAATCAAATCATCATAACTTGATCTTCCAGTGAAAACTACAGACTTACATTTGAACGCTCAGGAGTGTGCCCAAGACAATGTGGCACTGATATATCTGCTACACAGAATAAACACAATATAGCTATATATAAATTTGGAGAATCATGTATACCATTGTTATATACTATCATATCGCCCAGTCCTAAAAAACGCTCTATAGCATTAAGACATTATAGACTTAACATCGTGACTTCTATGTGTATTGTGAAAGGTGCTATAAAAATACATTTAAATTGACTTACTATATCAGTCCCAGACCATTTACATTTTTATTACAGGTGTTCATATACAGCATGAGATTCTATCTTTAGGGTTGTATGATTTTTCACCACTTAACTTTTTACATCATGCTTTCTCACAAGAGTCTTCACTGCAGTCCTGTCACCACTCTGGGGATAGTTTGCCCCTTTTTTATTACTGTCAGCACTTCATATTACCCGTGACATAACCATCATATGCATTTTCCGTGGTGAGGTTTAAACTAAAATGGTCCATTACACACTCTGGAGGTTCTTGCCAGGTTCCTTAAAGTTGTTGTTTATTCTAAACTCTGTTGTCTGTCTGTTCAGCATATTTGTGGGGTTTAGTTTTGACTTTGCGTGTTTATGAATATTAAAAATGTCAAAAAGATGATTAATAGAGGAGCCTCACAACAGATTTTAAAGATGAATGTGAGACACAGGGGAAAGCCACAACTCTGCAGTATATTGCAGTAAAGAAATCTGTTCACATTTCATTTGATCATAATTAATATCAAATTATGCCCTTACCTGTTTATTCTGAGGATTAACTCAGTCAAATACTAAAACTGCTGCACATTGACAGCTCATAACTGTAAAAGTTCTCACATGTACCACCAAATTCACAAGTATGCCTGTCCATCCAGACTTAATAGTAAATGGTAAACAAACTTGGCTTGCTGTCCTCGAAGGAGGGGAAGGATGCTGGAATGAGACGGTAATGTCTACAGTTCTTCTCTTTCTTCTCTTCTTCTTCTGTTCTTCTCCTCACCCACATCAACAAGGACTTTTCAAACTCTGCTGCATTGTGCTTTACTAAAACCTGCTGAGTGAAGCTATTCCAGACAGCACGCTACATCTGCCGCACCTCCAGCTGTTCCGAGCAGATCAGATCGGGGAGTTAATGGGGAAAACGAGAAGTGGTGGATTGTGTTTCTACATTAATGAAAGTTGGTGTTTAGATGATGCTGAAGAAGATATGCTATCCTAATTTATAGGCACTCTTCATGAACTGTAAACCCTTTTGCTCGCTGCGGGAGTTTTCCTCTTTCATTCTCGTGAATGTGTACATCCCTCCAGACACATGTGTGAGTGCAATGCTGCAACAAATGGCTAAATAAATAACTGAAATGAAGCAAAGGTACCCAGACTCTCTTTTAATCATTCTTGGTGATTT
This sequence comes from Ctenopharyngodon idella, assembly GCF_019924925.1. Taxonomy (NCBI): domain Eukaryota; kingdom Metazoa; phylum Chordata; class Actinopteri; order Cypriniformes; family Xenocyprididae; genus Ctenopharyngodon; species Ctenopharyngodon idella. Next base: position 28,466,564 of record NC_067221.1, read on the forward strand.
TAACAAAGCAAATCTCTAACGTGAACTGCCAAAATACAGACCAGGCAGCATGGTACATGTACCACCAGAGACCACTGGACCACTGTTACGCCACAATAAAGGATTATACTGACCTACAGGCAACTGAAATGAGCTAAACCTGTAATAAGGACTGTAAAAAGATAGACTAATGAAGCAGAGTGGGACTTACAAGCCTGTTTCTATTGCACTTATTGGAGTGTTTTTGAAGCTGCTGCCACCGATCTGGACGAGCTCACAGATACTGTAACATCATACATCAGTTTCAACGAGGATATGTGCATTCCTACCAGGACATTCTTAATGATAAACCATGGTTTACTGGGAAACTCAAACAGCTTTGTAATGCTAAACAGGATGCTTACAGAAGTGGGAATAAAATCTTGTATAACCAGGCTAGAAACAGACTAACAAAAGATATCAGAGTGGCTGAAAGTAGCTATTCTGAAAAGCTGAAAAAAAAAAAAAAGTTTTCAGCCACCGACCTGGTGTCAATCTGGACAGGCCTGAGGACCATCACAAAGTCACCATCCCCCCGATCTGTGGAGAATCAACAAATGGCTGAGGATCTGAATGCGATTTATTACAGGTTTGAAAAGCCCAGACTCACACCCCACACCCGCTCTGACCTGCACTTCACACTTTCACCAACACCTCCCACAACCCCCCTTCTGCCATCCAACCTGCGTTTAAGGTCTGTGTGGAGGACGTGTGCCGGGTCTTCAAACAAACAGAAGACTAGGAAAGCTTCAGGCCCAGACGGTGTTTCACCTTCCTGATTAAAAGTCTGTGCTGACCAACTGGCCCTAATCTTCATGCAGATCTTCAACACTGGAGCAGTGTGAAGTTCCCTGCTGCTTCAAATGCTCCTCTATAATTCTGGTCCCCCAAAAAACACAAAATCACTGGACTTAATGACTACAGACCTGTCGCTCTCACGTCTGTGGTCATGAAGTTATTTGAGAGACCATCCAGAACTCTCACAATCAGCACTGGCGCCCCCCATGGTTGTGTGCTCTCTACACTGCTCTTCTCCCTGTATATGAACGACTGCACTGCAAAAGACCCCTCTGTCAAGCTCCTGAAATTTGCAGATGACACAACAGTCATTGGCCTTATCCAAAACAGTGACGAGTCTGCTTACAGACTGGAGGTTGAACAGCTGGCTGTCTGGTGTAGTCACAACAACAAGGAGCTGAACACGCTTGAAACAGTGGAGATGATCGTGGACTTCAGGAGAAACCCCTCTGCACTACCCCCACTCACCACCATGAGCAACACTCTGGCAGCAGTGGAGTCATTCAGGTTCCTGTGCACCACCATCTCTCAGGACCTGAAGTGGGACAATCACATAGACTCCATTGTGAAAATGCCCAGCAGAGGTTGTACTTCCTTTACCAGCTGAGGAAGTTCAACCTGCCACAGCAGCTGCTGAAACAGTTCTATTCGGCCATCATTGAGTCTGCCCTGTGTTCATCTATAACTGTCTAGTTTGGTTCAGCTACCAAATCAGACATCAGAAGACTACAACGGACAGTCAGGACCTTGGCTTGTGCAGCATAATCCTCAGATTAATTGGGCAGAGGGGACTATTTTATCATGGAATTTGTCTTGTCATGTTAAGTGTTTGGTCTCTGCTGTTCCTGCTGTTTCTTCTGTGTCTGTGTTTCAGGAGGAACCCAGTGATTTGTCTGGTGTTCCTGAGGAGTACCACGATCTGCGGGCTGTGTTCAGTCGTTCCTAGGTGGCTTCTCATCCTCCCCATCGACCTTATGACTGCAGCATCGAACTTCTTCCCGGCACCACACCTCCTCGCGGGAGATTGTACTCTTTGTCTGCACCTCAGCGCGAGGCACTCGATAAGTATCTAGCTGAGTCTCTCGCTGCTGGTACTATTGTCCCATCCTCCTCACCCACTGGAGCGGGGTTCTTCTTTGTGAAAAAGAAGGATGGTTCCATGCATCCCTGCATAGATTATCGTGGGCTGAAAGACATCACTGTTAAGAACCGGTATCCCTTACCTCTCATGTCTGCTTTCGAGATCTCGCAGGGAGCTAAGGTTTTTACAAAGCTAGACCTCCGTAACGCTTATCATTTAGCGCACATAAAGGAGGGTGATGAATGGAAGACCGCGTTCAATGCACCCTTAGGGCACTTTGAATATCGAGTTTTACCGTTCGGGCTTGTCAACGCTCCCGCTGTTTTTCAAGCCCTTGTTACTGGCGTCTTGGGGGACATGCTCAATATTTTCGTTTTTGTGTATCTGGACGACATTCTCATCTTTTCACCATCTCTTCAGGTGCACGTTCAACATGTTCGCCGAGTATTACAGCGTCTTCTAGAGAATCGTCTTTTTGTAATGGCTGAGAAGTGCGCTTTTCATGTCAGGTCAGTCATGTTCTTGGGCTCGGTTGTTTCTGCAGAAGGAATCAGTATAGATCCTGCTTAGGTTCGTGCGGTCATTGAGTGGCCGGTTCCTGAGTCTGGTCAGAGTCCGCCCAGAACGCGTTTGATCACCTTAAAAGATTATTCACCTCTGCGCCCATTCTAATCACTCCTGACCCTAAGAGACAATTCATCGTAGAGGTGGACGCCTCACAGCGCTCTCCGCTCGATGAGAAGTTTTACCTGTGCGCGTTTTTTCCCACCGACTCTCGCCCGCCTGAGCGTAATTATGACATAGGGAACCGCAAGCTTCTAGCCATTCGGTTAGCCCTGGGAGAATGGTGCCACTGGCTAGAAGGGTACTGCGTTCTTTTTGTTGTCTGGATGGACCACAGAAATCTCAAATACATTCATTCTGCTAAGAGGTTAAACGCTCATTGGGCCTTTTTCTTTAGTCATTTTGATGTTTCTATTTCCTTCAGACCCGGTTCTAAGAACGTGAAACCTGATGCCCTCTCTCGCCAGTTTGGCTTGTCAGAGAACACCATGACCATGGAGACGATCTTGCCTAACAGCTGCGTGGTTGGGGCTGTTGTCTGGGGAATTGAGAAGCTGGTCAAAAGAGCACTCAATCACGTCACGGTACCTTGGCATGCCCCGAGGGCCAGTTGTTTGTCCCTGAGTCCATTCGTCCTGCTGTCCTCCGTTGGGGATACTCCTCCAAATTGGTTGCTCACCCGGGGGTGAAGGGCACTCTTGCTGCAATTAGTCAAAGATTTTGGTGGCCCACGAGGGCTCTTGTCCTATTTGTGCCCAGACCAAGTCGAGTAATTCTCCACCCGCTGGTCTGCTCATGGTGCTTCCTATCCCGTCTAGTCCTTGGTCTCATATTGCCTTGGACTTCGTGACAGGGCTCCCTTCGTCTGCGGGTAACACACTAATCCTAACGGTCGTCGATTGCTTTTCTAATGGCCGCCCATTTTGTTGTTCTCCCTAAGCTCCCCTAAGCTCCCCTCCACCAAGGAGACGTGGTGTTCGATCACGTTTTTAAGATTCATGGGCTTCCCTCTGATGTCGTTTCTGACAGGGGACCGCAGTTTGACTCTCAGTTTTGGAGGGAGATCTGAGCATCCGGCAGATGGGAGCATCCGTCAGTCTGTCGTCAGGGTTTCACCCACAGACTAATGGGCAGGCTGAACGCACTAACCAAATTCTCGGTCGCATGCTTCGCATCCTGGTGTCCCTCATCCTAGAGTGAGCAACTGCCCTGGGCCGAATACACCCATAACTTGCTACCGAATACACCCATAACTCGCTACCCTCGTCATCCACTGGATTGTCTCCGTTTCGTTGTTGACAGGCCACTAATCGTCATCGCATGAAAGCTCCTAGATACGTTTGTGGCCAGAAGGTGTGGCTTTCCACCCGTAATTTACCCCTTTAATCCTCTTTGCGTAAGCTGCAACGTGTTCACCCTGTCTTCCATGTGCATTAAGCCTGTCATTCATGCTCCCTACCATCCCACCCCCTCCCCTGTTCTTGTCGAAGGTTCTCCTGTCTACAGGGTTAGGGGACTTCTGAACGTACAGCCTCGGGGGCACAGTCATTATATTTGGTCAATTTGGAGGGGTTCGTCTTTATCTTCAGACGAAAATGCTCTTTAGTTTTAGTCACATTTTAGTCATTTTTGTCTTTCATATTTTAGTCTAGTTTTAGTCAATGAAAAGTCATCGCATTTTTGTCGAGTCTTAGTCATTACTTTTAGTCAAACTACAGTTACCAACATTAAAGGAATAGTTCACTTTCAAATAAAAAATTCCTGATAATCTATACCAGACAAGGAATAAGGGTCTTATCTAGCGAAACGATCAGTCATTTTCTAAAAAAAACAATCAAAATGTATATGCTTTATAGGCACAAATGATCGCATCACAAGTGCTTCCACCAGAACGCGATTCCGTATTCTTCAAAAAGCTTACGTTAAATGTCCTACGCCTTCCCTATTCAACTTACGGAAAAAACGGAACTGGCGCCACGTTCGTTACGTAAGTTGAATAGGGAAAGCATAGGACATACAGCGTAAGCTTTTTGAAGAATACGGAATCGCGTTCTGGTGGAAGCACTTGTGATGCGATCATTTGTGCCTATAAAGCTTATACATTTTGATTTTTTTTTAGAAAATGACAGATCGTTTCGCTAGATAAGACCCTTATTCCTCGTCCGGTATCGTTTAAAGCCCTTTGGAGCTGCACTGAAACTGTAATTTTTTACCTTCAACCGTTTAGAGACCATTGAAGTCCACTATAAGGAGAAAAATCCTGGAATGTTTTCATCAAAAACCTTAATTTCTTTTGGACTGAAGAAAGAAGGACATGGACATCTTGGATGACATGGGGGTGAGTAAATTATCAGGAAATTTTTATTTGAAAGTGGACTAATCCTTTAATTTTGATAGCTATTTTATATGTAGTCTTTAGACAAAATAGTCATTATAATTTTTCTCTTTAGACCAATTCAATTAAGCTTATGAAAAATTTGAATCAAGGTAACAGGCTGTATTGACACTGCACTCTTAGCAGTAGCACTTGTGCAATTCTACATATCCCTTATCAGTGGTTCTCAAACTTTTTAGAGTGTCGTACCCCCTGAGGGATTTAACATCCTTCTGTGTACCCTCTCTTTTCCACTTAGACTGCAGTTACACCTTTTCCATTAAGGGACAGTATTTGCCCTCTTAAATTGATTTTTCCAGAGCATTTTTTTACCTTTATAAATACCTTTATAAAATAAATAATGCTTTAAATAAAATACAATGATGATAAAAACGAAATTATACTTTTAAATATTACATTAAAACCGCCAGTAGGTGGCGGTAAGTCACTGTTTTTATGAGTGAATCATCGAGTCATTCATTCATTCAGTATCAAAGCAAGCGGCTGTATTTATGAATGGATCACTGAATCATTGAATCATTGACGATTCGTTCAAAGCCGCAGATTCGTTCACGAAACACAGCTTGTGTGCTGCAGTTCTGCTGTGGCTTTCATTGCAAAATAGAGCAAAAATACTGACAATAGCCTGATGTTTAAAATGTACATCACTTAATATTACCCTTTTGTTTGTTGAACTGTTGTATAAAATCAATATTCGGGATATTATATTATATTCGGGCAATATTCTTGATGGTATAATATGATCAACATTAAAAAATAACTCACAGAAGGGTGTGTTTTTGTATCGAAGAGTTTTAATCTTAAATCTCTATGCAGTCTGTGTCTAAATTTGTTCTTCATGCTAATAGTGCTAAATCACCACATTTACAAAGGCATATTGTCGAGAACAGCACTAATGTAGCGCGATTTGCTGGCTTGTGTGAGTCAGTCAGTTTTGACAGCGAAAGATGGGGTAATTTGATTGAATATAGTGTATTTACGGCATTTTACCTGCTAGAAATACATGATCAGTTTTAATGTTATTTTAAGGTGGAGTAGAATTAAATGAACCGCAAAGCATTTTGTTTGTGTACGTCAGTTTGAGAGCCACTGCTGGATATCAGCTTACACTTTGGTGGCAGATTTAGTCAGCAAACGAGCAGCACAATAAAGACAGACTGAATGACACTTTAATTTAAGTAGAAAATCTCAAATGAAGATCGTTGAACTCCAGCTTACTTGTCTGTGTTTTCAGATCATCCGCGCTTCTTCCTCAGTGTAGAGAGAGCACGTGTGCGTGGTTGCCAGATTGCAAAGATCAAGTAAAACATGTTCTTTTAACAGAAAAGCTCTGATTGGAGATTTACATTCTGGAAATCTGGCAACCGTAAGCATGGACGCTCGTAAAAACAGTCTGTAATGTTTTGTCTCCTCTCACTTTATTTACAAAAAGTGATTTCAAAAGAGTGATTTTGGTAAAGTTTTTAGTCTTTTAGCCACATTTCAGTCTCGTCTTTTTTCGTCAACGATATTGCATGTGTTGTTTTAGTCACATTATCGTTAAATGATATTGGTGTCGTCTCTCATCGTCTAGTCTTTGTCATGGAAAAAAAGGTCGTCAACGAACATTTTTCGCCATAGTTTTCGTTAATGAAATTAACACTGGTCTGCTGGCTGGGTACTGTGCTACATCTTCGCTGTGTGCCCTCTGTCAAGCTTGGGACCCGTCTCTTCGTTCCCTTCCTGTTTAATGTGAACTCTATTTAAGTTTCCACTAGTTCTGCATCCACCCTGAAAGCCGGTGCATGGCATACTGCCTTTGTTCTATTATCAATAAACTGTTTCTGTTACCTGCCATCGCTCTTGGGTCCTCTGTCTCTCCTGACAGAGAACGGTCTTATTTGTCACCACAGCAAATCTGAAGTCTCTAAATCCATCCCTCTAGTGCCACCAACTGTCCAAATTTGCACTAGCGTTTGTGCTAATAGCTTTTGAACAGTAATGGCTAGAAACAAAATTCTTTTTTTTTTCTCTGATTCCTTGGCTCATGATGATTTGATTGCACCATATGACTTCATTTTGCATCATGATAATTTGTCCTCCATGTTGAATTTTGTGAAAAACCTACTTTTTCTAAATCGTCCTTTAATGGCTATTTTTGCTTATAACTTCTGAAATGTTTGTCCAAAAATCATGAAAGTGGTCTCGTCAGATTCATGGCATCATGCTGAGTCGAATGATATCCAATTTTCCCATATCAGCCATTTTGGCCGTCAGCTATTTAAAATTTTGTATTACGCATTGGCATATCATAACAAAACTTGGTATGGGTCATCAGCACGATGCCCTGAAGGAGCCTGAGAAGTTTCAAGCCAGCGGCACCTAGTGGTAAAATCAAATATTTAAATGCTTATAACTTTGTGTGTGGTCAACTTATTTTCACTTATTTATGGTTTGTCCGCCATGTTGAGTTTTGCAAAAATCCTACTTTTTCGAACTCGTCCTAGACGCTTTGTTTGATTTTCATGAAAATCAAATCAGATCATCTTCAGTCCATGCTGGCAAAAAGTTATTAAAAGCTTTTTGATAAACTTAACCATTCTTGAATAACACACAAATAAAATTAACGTAGAGCACCCTAAATTGGACTCAAGGCTATATCTCCGCAATGCTTTATCATATTCAGACCAAACTTAGTACATGTCATCCCAAGCATGACCAGAGACTACATGCTGCGTTTCGACGCCACACCACCTACTGGTCTGGAGATACAAAAAAATGGTCTCGTTAGATTCGGGGCATCATGCTGAGTTGAATGATATCCAATTTTCCCATATCAGCCATTTTGGGCATCAGCCATTTTGAATTTTGTACTCACTCCTCTGTGACAGGATGGCCCCTACCCCCACCTCTGAGGCGTCCACCTCCACCATAAAAGGTCTTTCTGGGTCAGGGATCAAAAGGATGGGAGCGGAAGTGAAGTGGCGCTTTAGATCCTCGAAGGCCCCCCCTGCCTCTGGACCCCAGTGAATCTTGGTTCCTCCTCCCTTGGTAAGCGCCGTCAAGGGGGCCACCACAGAGCTGAAATTCTTAATGAACCTCCTATAGAAGTTTGCAAAGCCAATGAAACATTGAACCTCCTAGACCGTGGCAGGTATGGGCCAGTTGTGGACCGCCTCAACCTTCTTAGGATCCATCTCCAGGTGGCCAGGAGTGACGATGAACCTGAAAAACTGAGCCTGGGTAACATGAAAAATCACACTTCTCAGGCTTTACGTACAGATGATTGTCAAGGAGCCTCTGGAGAACCCTGCTAACATGCCCCTCATGCTCCTCCAGTGACCTTGAGAAAATGAGGATATCGTCAAGGAATACAAAGACGAATTGATTAAGCAGGTCCCGGAGAACGTCATTAATCAGTGCTTGGAATACTGCGGGGGCATTGGTGAGCCCGAACAGCATCACGAGATACTCATAGTGGCCCGTGGGGGTGTTGAAGGCAGTCTTCCATTTGTCCCCCTGCCGGATCTGCACGAGATGGTAAGCATTGCGGAGATCCAGTTTAGTAAAAATGGAAGCCCCTTGAAGCAGATCAAAAGCCGTGGCCATGAGAGGTAGGGGGTATCGATTCTGAACCGTGACCTTGTTGAGGCCCCGGTAATCAATACAAGGCCTAAGACCCCCGTCTTTCTTCTCAACAAAGAAGAAACCCGCCCCAGCCGGGGAAGTAGAGGCAGGGATGATGCTGGCTGCCAAGGACTTTTTAATGTAGGTATCCATAGCTGAGCGCTCAGGGGGAGATAAGGAGAAGAGCCGACCCCTCGGATGGCAGGAGCCAGGGAGTAGATCAATAGCACAGTCGTAAGTGCGGTGAGGTGGTAAGGAGGTAGCCCGGGACTTGCTGAACACTGCCTTGAACTGATGGTAAACACTGGGGACTCGGGACAGGTCGACAGACTCTTGAAACTCAGAACTAGGGGCTGGGGGACTCTGAAGTAGGCAGGTGAGTTGGCAAGTGGAACCCCAGCTTAGAATGGTGCCAGTGGGCCAGTCAATATGGGGATTATATCTGCGCAGCCAAGGGTGACCCAGGATAATAGGGTACTCGGGGAAGTCAATAAGATAGAAGGTCTCCTCCTGCTGGTGTTGAAAGATAGTAAGTCGCAGGGACTGAGTGGCCTCTGTTACTTTGCCCGGTTCCAGAGGTCTGCCATCCTAAGTGGTAACTGCCTGGGGGTGAGGAAGAAGTTGGGTAGGGATCTTAAGTTCCTTAGCCAAGGTTAGATCCAGGAAGTCGCCTGCGGTGCCAGAATCGATCATAGCCTGGACCAGATGCTGGTGGCTCTCCCAGGTCAAAGTGGCTGGAACAGCTAGGACGGCATTAGCAGGAGGAGCTCTAATTTTCCCCATCACAGCCCTCCTGTTGCTGAGTGGGGACAGGCTTTTCTCGAGAGCTCGGGGCAAGTGGAGCGGAAGTGGCCGGAAGCACCGCAGTAGAGGCAACGACGCTCCCTTATGCAACGTTACCTCTCGTTGGGAGAAAGCTTGGAACGGCCCAACTGCATGTCCTCCGAGGAATCATGAAGCTGTTCAAGAGCTGGGGAAGCTCTGGATGAAGGAATACAAACTGGAGAAACAGACCTGCTCAGAGGAACTTGGGACTGAGACTCCTTGCGGCGAGCCGCCCTCCGCTCTCTCAGGTGATTGTCTAGGCAGATGGCCATTGCTATGAGGGACTCGAGATCCTCAGCTGGTTCTCGAGTGGCTAACTCATCTTGAAGGGGCTCAGACAACCCTCCCTGAAAGTAGACCCTCAGTGCCTCATCGTTCCATCCGCTCTTTGCCGCTATGGTCCGAAACTCAATGGCAAAATCTGCCATGTTACGGGAACCCTGACGGAGAGTGAGTAGGCACTTGGAAGCCTCCTGACCACTGACTGGATGATCAAACACTCGCTTGAACTCTTCCACAAATGCCGTGTAGGACTCACAACAGGCATCCTGGGATTGCCACACCGCGGAGGCCCAAGAGAGCGCCTTGTCTGAGAGAAGGGTAATAACGTAAGCAATCTTGGAATGGTTTTGTGGGAAAACTTGAGGGTTGGAGCTCGAAGGTGAGGGAGCACTGGGAGAGGAAACTCTGGCAGGAACTGGGATGTCCAGCGAAGGGCTTTGGAGGTGGTAGTCGGGGCTCCGCCACTGGAGAAGGCCTGTTGCCACTCGGAGGTGATACAGAGGAAGGTGAAGAACCAGGGAGGCGTTCAAAGGGCTGGTGGATGGAACTCATCACATCGGCTAGAAGTTGAGAGTGTTTGGCCATTAGCTCTTCTTGTCGGCTGAGAACAGCTTCATGGCACTGAAATGATGCCTCGTGTTGAGAAATCACCGCCAACAGGTCCTTGGAACCAAGTGTCTCTGGGCCCATGAGTGACTTGGTTTTTCTGTCACAAGTCGGGCAAGAACTCGGGTCTCTGGTGTGGTGGTTAGAGAGATCTGCCACTAGGCCACAGAGGCTGTAATTTTGGACCCAAACAAAACACTCAAGGCAGTACTCCAGGCAATGTAGATTTATTTAAAAAAAAGTCTTTGCAAGCAAAAAATCCAACAAAAGTTCTTCTCAGATAGAGGTATTAATAACATAAGAGATAATGGAAAAACAACACGGGAAAATAAAAACTCCACCAAAGGAGAAAACAAAACTAGAGAACATTAACAATCAAATAACTAAAAACACCTTACTTGATGTAGCTTGGAAGGACTTGGAGAAACAAAGCAGGAAGCACGCAGCCAAGACTCAAAAACCAAGTGAGGGGCAAGGGGAAAAAACACAACTAAAATACCCTAGGAGAAACAAGGCACAGGTGACCTGGATAATGCTAACAAGGACACATGAGGAAGAACTAAGGCAGAGGGGAACACAGGGGACCTCTAGAGGCACAGAGACAAACTACAGGAGGTAGGATGCTGACACCGCCATTTTGATTTTCTTTAAAATCATACTTATTCAAACTACTCCTCGACCATTGGTCCAATTTTCACCAAAAATGAAACGTATCATCTTCAGACCATGCCAGCAAAAAGTTATAGATTTCGCGTTGATTGACAAATCCGTTTTCGTATACCAGAGCAACGAATTAGAGGCTTGATGCCAAAATGACTCTTGAGGCTGTGTCTCTGCAATGCTTTGACATATTGACACCAAACTTTGTGAGTGTCATTGTCATACCGCATTACTTTGGTCAGAGCGCCACCTATTGGTCAAAAGTGATAAACCTTAAATCTTTATTATTGACTGTAGTTATGTAGTTATTTTTCAGCTGTTTTTGATCTAAATCAGTAGTTCTCAACCTTTTTTTGGGCCAGCGCCCCCTATCCATTATCCAGGTCCCTTATTAGCAATGTATTTGGATGCTGAACTATCATTTATTATGTAAACTAGGATATTATGTAAACTAGGACATCTCAGTTTCCTTTCCTTGAACTTGTTTGTGGAGCGCTGCGCCTCGCAAAAATGAATCAAACTAAGCAGCATAGGCTACTACTATTTGTCGCATAGTTTTTTCTTTTGCTTTGTTACTCAATTAAGTCAAATATATTTTGTTTATTCATTTTAGACTATGATTTTATGAAAACAAATTTTGTTATATTTATTTTATTTTTAACATAGGCTAACTTACACAATATGATTCCTGTCAACCCATTTTTAAGTCTCGTGACACAGGGTTTGAAAACGTGATATAAAGAATACATATAAACTTCAATGTTTTATATAAACTATAGACATATAAACTTCGATGACAACGTTTTCTGAAACTTAAGCATGCAAGTCGTGCACTTCGCATTATATAGCCTATTGAAGGGAACTTGTGATGAAGACTTCAGAGAGAACTATTTGTGTTGTTGGACATCGTTTTATTAAAATGCTGTGAGGAGACGCAGAAGAACTGATGAAATACGAGTGGTTAAACGTTTTTATGCCCATACACTGGCAGCCTCCACATGAACACGCTCGCGCACAAAATGACTACAAGTTTAAACATCTGAGTTCTATGTCGAGGGCTGTGTTTGTCAGACTTTGTTGGGCCTAATGCATAATGCCATGGTGTTTTATGCACAAATGGTCACTACACACCATGAGTATGCCAATAAATTGTTTCCATCACCTTAACGTGCATTTGAACTAACGCAAAACTCAAGACAATCTGAGTCTGCGCATTGAATTTCTTTGATAATTCTGACATTATTATGGCTATTATGTATGGAAGAATAGGAATGCAGGATTTGTTGTGACACCTTATAAACCGAAAGAATAAGGAATAGCATAAATCAATTTAATTAAAACATAAAAATGTAAATGAATAAATCATTTTAAAATGGACAAATGAGTAGACATTTAAAATTGTTGTGCAATACTTGTTTTATGTTAAATGTTTGATTATTCATGTTAAATGTAAAAATGTTAAAAAAAAATAGAACAATAAATTAATAAATAGTAGGCCTATATTAAAAATAGACATATGAGATTGTTTATTCACGTTTAAAACATAGTTTAATAAAGCCAGCATTTAAAAACATTTTGACCGTTTTTTGTTTTTTTTTTCTTTATCCATTTGAAAATATAGTTAAAATATGCTATTATAAACTCGTAGGGGCAACAAATCAACTTCTGACTCTCTCCCATGCCACTCAAAGTAGATAAGATGCTGTCATTGGACAGTAAAAATGACCGTAGGATATATGGTCATTTAAGCGGTAATGTTTGCACTTAGGTTTTATTACGTATTTAGGAGAGTATTGCAAGAAGCTGCTTACATTAATCTTACTTTTGAAAAAAAAATAAAATAAAAAAATAAATAAATACAATCATGATTTTTCATGAAAAATTATGTTATAATTATAGGCCTAAATACCTTGGTATCAGCTTGTTTTCATCAATGGTATAATTAATTCATTTCAAATTTATTTGGTTTGTCGTGATTAATTTGTATTCTTAATCAATAAAATAAAATAAAAAAAAAACTCTTCTAACAAGAATAAACACATATGAACAACTAGAAATTAATATTGTATTATTAATTATTTTTAACTATCTTGAAACTGTTTCGCACTCAGATGTGACGGCAGAATTAATACATTATCTAAATGTGATTACAGAATATATTTAAATTATCCATCAAATTGTCATTTTCTCCTTACAGTCTTGCGAGTTAACAATAATGCCTGACCAGTAAATTACTTGGTGAACAAAGAAAACATTTTGACATTAGGCATTGGCATTAGGCCTAGTTAATGCTTAAAAATGTAAGTTTTACCTTATAAATAGAATTTAGGCTAGTTTAATTAATTTTAAAATTCATCACCGGAGTGAATATTTTTTGAGTATTTTTTGAATATTTATTGAAAATATTTGAAAATATAAGTGGTTCTTAAGTCAATACTTTTTTAATGGCTTGTCAACTTTCCATTCCTCCGCTGCGTGGTTCTAGTCAGCGCTGGATTCAAGCCACCACCGGATTGTTGTCAGCGCGAAACACATTTTTGTGCACGTGAATTCTTGTCAGCGCTGGTCTGTGACTGGAAAAATAATCGATGCAAAAGAAATGATACATAGCTTACATGTCGCATTAAACTGGCAGATTTTAGAATGTTGTAGGCAATTCTTTTGCAAGTAATTACAAGTTTAATCTTGTCTTGCCTGGATCTTTGGTGTAAACTCATGAACGCCCCCCAAGAACACCTGAACGCCCCCCTTTCAAAAATCCTGCTTCCAACGCCCCCACACTCTGAACGCCCCCGTTGAGAAATACTAATCTAAATGACCTTAATAGGTCTTTACTTGCTCACTGTTGCAGTTGGTCTAATGCTCCCAGCCATGTTGGTGTGACTTGTTGTGCCTTCTTTGTGCTTGCCACCGTAAATGCTGCTTGCAGCTTTAATTAGGGGTTCAAGCACCAAGTGTTGAAACCCTATTGTAGTTGTAAGGATTTTTATTATTTTTCTTCCACCGTAAAACGAATCGTGCATCCCAAACCGTAAGGCCTAGAGACTTGAAACTTTGCCAGATGATAGTCCTCAATTTGGGGAGAACCTCAGAAGTTATGACCCCAATTGGCCAATAGGTGGCACTACAGCGATCAAAAATGCGAAATGGCTCATAACTCATAGACTGTTTACCGTAGACTCAAGTGTCTTATATCACTGTAATCCTTGGCTCAAGGCAAATAAAATGTATATCTCCGATTTCATTTCCGGTATGCAAATTTTTCCGCCATTTTGGATTTTGTCCAAAACCTACTTTTGTGAACTAGTCCTAGGTTTTTCACCCGATTGGAACCAAACCAGTGCAGAAATGTTCTCTGGAGTCTGAATATCAAAAGTTATCAAAAAAATATGAAATTTTGATTCACGATCGCTAAGGGCCGCTAAAACGTATGAAGAGGGCGGAGCCACTTTTACTAAAATGGCTATATCTCGAGAATTAAATGAGATATTTGCACCAAACTTGGTCCACGTGTGTATGGGCTCAATCTTTGGTCACGATAAAAAAATCGCGATAATTGGCCATTAGGTGGCGCTATAACTTGAAAAGAACTTGAAAACAGCTGTAACTATGCAACCGTTAGTCCGATTGACTTGACATTTGGCATGCAGTGTCTTGGTCCAAGGGGGCATGATAGTCTATGAGGACATTAGTGTATCTCAAAAAACATGGCTGCCATCGGCCAATGAAGTTTCAGCACCTATTAGACAAGGTTAATGGAGGCCAATCGGAACGAAACTCAGTGGGCATGTTCGACTCATGGCCCTAAAGGTCTGTAAGAATTTTGAAAGAAATCGGCCACAAGTTGGCACTAACGAGTTTTACGCCTCAGTAATCACGTGGTGTTTCACAGATCCACACAATATGCATATCATTTGATAGATCTCCTCATGCTGAACAACTTTGCCTCAAGAACCAATGCTGCCAATCAAATCGTTTATTTATTATTCGCAAATACGTGAAAAACCTACTTTTGCGAACTAGTCCTAGGTTTTTTACCCGATCTGAACGAAACCAGTGCAGGACAATTCTCTGGACTCTCTAGATCAATAATTATCAAAAAAAAAAAAAAAGTTGAATTTTACCCTTTAGATAGCTATAACAGGGTCATTTACAAAATGGATGTGGCAAAATATACTCAAAAGCCAATAAATCCTAAACAAAAATTTCACGAAATTAAGTGAGCATATGCAGCATAAGACTCTAAAGAAGCATGCCAACTTTTATGGAGAGCGCTATAACTGTTAAAAAGCTTTTAAAACCATATATTTCCAATGGTAAATTGGCTGTTTTGGATGAAAATGTATATAATTTTGGGTGGGATATTTTCACGGGAGTCACGTTGTTGACGGTCCTGACCTCAACCCGATAGAACACCTTTGGGATGAATTAGAGCGGGGAGACCTTCTCACCAACATCACTTCCTGACCTCAAAAATGCACTTCAAGAAGAATGGGCAAAAATTCCCATAAACACACTCCTAAACCTTGTGGAAAGCCTTCCCATACAGTGTCTATAACTTCAAAACAAAATGAGATATTTTCTCTAAATTTTACACACATATATATGGACACACTCTGAAGACACCCAAAAAAGTGGTGGAAATTGGACCATAGGTGGCGCTATAACTGTTAAAAAGCTTTAAAAAACATATTTCCTATGGTAAATTGCCTGTATTGGTTGTACATTCTCTTTTCCATCTATGATCATATAATATTCATTTAATTTGCTAGATCTGCTCATTCTGAACAACTTTGCCTCAAGAACCACTGCTGTCAATCAAATCGTTCATTAAATATTCAAGAATATTTAAAAAACCTACTTTTGCGAACTAGTCCTAGGTTTTTTACTCAGTCTGAATAAAATCAATGCAGTACAATTCTCTGGACTCTCTAGAACAATAATTATAAAAAAAAAAAAAAAAAAAAAAAAAAATTGAACTTGCATATGGATGGCTATAACAGGTTCATTTCAAAATGTGGCTTTGACCAAATGTGAAAATTGAAAATTAGTACGGACATGTGACATATGACTATAAACAAGCATGCAAAATTTCAGGCAGATTGGACAAAATGTGCCTCTATAACAGTTACAAAGGTGAAAAATGACAATGTTCCTAAGATTATAACGGCATATTCACTGAAATTGCCATTAAACCACCAGGTGGCAGCAGAAGACCACTCATTGGCTCATTCTGCTCAATAAATAGTTCTATTCAAGGTTTTTTTTTTTTTTTTTTTTTTTTTTTTTTCATTTGAATTCACATTTAAACTTTATATAATTATTATAATAACATTAAAGGATTGCAATGAGACCTGAAAATGATGTTTTAAATGTGAAACCTGGAATAAGCATATTCTTACCAATCATTTATTTCAAATATCTATATCTACAACAAAATGTGTGTTTAAGTACATTTAATGGAGTTAACATAGAAAATGTACTTGAAACCAAAAACAGAGACTTTTAAAATTAAAATGAGCCAATGACTGGTCCTTTGCTGCCCTCTGCTGGTCAAAATAGTCATTTTGTCATACTACTCACTAATATTGTTCTATAATTCATATTTAGACATTATAAAATCACTATTATAACATTTACAATCACATATTGTCAAAATTCATCACTTAATATCTATTGAAGAATTAGTACTGACAATTGTGCCACATGAGTAATGTGAAACCTGAAGGAGACTTGCAGTAAACATTTTGTTACCCATGATATATTTGAAAAATATCTGTATTTACAACTAAATGTGTGTGCATGTGTGTGTGAGCATGTCTAGTTTGTATCAAGTATTATTGTTTAAGCCTTTTCTTTCTCTGTGTTTGTTTTAGCATATGGCGTAGCTGTTCTTTCTATGATTTAAGTGGTGACATGCTTGCTAAATAAAACTTAATATCTTTTTACGCATATGTGCTTAAAGGCCTTAAATGCTTGAACCCCGATAAATGCTGCTTGCAGCTTTAACATTTTAATGTTTTTTAACACTCTGGAGTCGGGTAACGCGTCGGCGCGTTTTGCAGGATTTTTTTTCACATTGCAGCAAAACAGACTTAAAATACTCCGTCATTTTTTGTCATAGAGACAAAAGTAATATATCAATTGAAACTATAGAATGAGTGTACACAAATAAAAGAAGACAGAGTAAAAACAAAATGTTGTGCTTTTTGCAAAATAAAGAAAACGAACATAATGTGTGATCTGCCGTCTCCCTCTGAACGAAGTCCAATCTGATCTCAGAAAATGAACTGTAACTTAGTGAATACTGATGACACAAAAATGAAACTTATGTCTAAAGAAACGTTGAAATGTCAATTGAAAACAAAAATTCTCTGTTTATGTAATCTGTATGAAAACAGAGACATGTCAGACGTCCGTGAGTCAGCTCATTATTCGCTAATGCGGCCACACCCATGGAGCGAGCACTCTATTCAGACGCAAATTCTGAGGCAATACATGTATACATCGTTGCAATCGTGTATTTATCTTCAAAAGTGTTTATCTGCATGTTATAGCCATGATTATAGCGATCTCTGGAAGCCTCTGTTAGTTCCTAGAATGTCACATGGTATGCCTGTTCTTCATTAGAGTAATTTGTGGACTAAATGTGCACAAAGCGCCCTCCGGCTGCAAGTATGAATTGAAAACACAGTATCCAGCGCTCATAGTGATGACAATAAATATTGAATAAATATTACTCCCCTGTATAGAAAATCGACATAAACATATGAGAATCCATCATTATTTCTCCAAATGTGCATGCTTTTAAGCTAAAAGGCTATATGAAATGCCATAGAGGTAACAAGTATTATTAGTACATGAATGTTCAGATGCTTTGCATCACAGAAATACATCATATTTTAAAGTATATTGAAATAGAAAACCATTATTTGGTTTGGACTTGAGACTTTTAAAAAACATTATAACAGTAATGCGTCCAATCTTTTGACTAGTACTGTAATTTAAACTATAATAGGCCTATACAAAATTTTCTTCACATGATGTGCAATAATACATGCATGCATGAGATCACAAAAATCATGTTTTTTTTTTTTGTCAAGAGTGGACATTATATTAACTTTAATACAATAGCTGATGTGATCCTGTTATCAGAGGGTTTTTTCACGTAGCCTACCTGACTGAAAGGGCTCATTATGCGGGTCATTATGCAGGTCATTATGCAGATCTTTTGTCTTCTCAGGTGTGAATCACAGCATTATTCATGAAGATTCACGCCTCCATGCATACTGTGTTTCTTGACAAAAAGTGTCTTACAAAATTTAAATCTCTCTATTGTTTTATATGAACAAGTAGACAGGATAATTTTTACATCATTTTGAAGCAAAAATTCTAGTCTACAACCTCCAATACCCAGAAGTCTTGTGAACACATATGTAATATTTGCTTTTTGGCCTTATTTCAGTGACTTAAGTTTTTGGTTTTTTCAATAACCACGCATAAACGTTATTCCTTCAAAAATACAAACATGTACATACATGTTGCTCACATATTATGGTAGCCTAGTTTGTGCTGAATATAGTGTAATGACACCTTTTCCATTAATATGTTTATGAACAACTGAAAAAAGCACAAATGTCAGGGCATGTCAAAACTTCTCCAGGGCCCCAAATCAGCCTCAGACTCCAGAGGGTTAAAGGAAGTCTCATGCTCATCAAGCCTGCATTTATTTGATCAAAAATACAGAAAAACAGTAATATTGTAAAATATGCTGATTTATTATCAAGGTTGGAAACTGCTATGCTGCTTTTTTTTTTTTTTTTTTTTTTTTTTCAGGATTCTTGGATGAATATGTAATGGCTGGTGATGGCTACAGCATATTAAAATAGAAAACCATTTTTTAATGATATTTCACAATACTATTTTTTTCTGTACAGGGCTGCATATAATAACAACAACAACAACAACAACAATAATAATGATAATAATATATTATTTTATAGTATTCTGCATAATGATAAAGGCTATATTAGCATTGCATTATAAATGTAATCTATTATTATGAAAATACCCAACATGGCTTGAAGAACAAATCTTATATTGTTGCAATCATGTGTTTATTGTCTCTAAAACGTTTTTATTTGCATGTTACGGCAATCGCTGGAAGGCTTATGCATAGGAGTTCCTGGAATGTCACATGATATGGCTGTTCATCGCAGTCTCGTTTGTGGATTAAACGTGCATAGAGCACCCCTCCAGTGAAGGTGCCGGTGACTTTACTGACAGTGACTTTAGACAGTTATAGAAGTGCAGAAGACAGATTCAGTGACTGCAGAGTAGAACTGTTTCAGCAGTTCCTGTGGCAGGTTGAACTTCCTCAGCTGGCGAAGGAAGTACAGTCTCTGCTGGGACTTTTTCACAATGGAATCTATGTTGATCTCCCACTTCAGGTCCTGTGAGATGGTGGTGCCCAGGAACCTGAATAACTCCACTGTTGCCACAGTGCTGTCCATGATGTGGGGGGAGTGCTGGGGTGTTTCTCCTAAAGTCCACAATCATCTCCACTGTTTTCAGTGTGTTAAGCTCCAGGTTGTTGTGGCTGCACCAGACGGCCAGCCCTTTAACCTCCTGCCTGTAAGCAGACTCATCACCGTCCTGGATGAGGCCGATGAGTGTGGTGTCCTCCGCAAACTTCAGAAGTTTGACTGAGGGGTCTTTTGTGGTACAGTCGTTGGTATACAGGGAGAAGAGCAGTGGTGAGAGAACGCACTCTTGGGGGGTGCCAGTGCTGATGGTGCGGGTACTGGATGAGATTTTTCCCAGCCTCACTAGCTGCTGCCTGTCTGTCAGAAAGCTGGTGATCCACTGACAGATAGGAGGTGGGCACAGAAAGCTGTGTTAATTTGGAAAGAAGGAGGTTTGGGATGATAGTGTTAAAGGCCGAACTGAAGTCCACAAATAGGATCTTCAAATAAATCCCTGGTTTGTCCAGATGTTGTAGGATGTAGTGCAGTCCCATGTTGACTGCATCATCCAGAGACCTGTTTGCTCGATAAGCAAACTGCAAGGGGTCCAGCAAAGGTCTAGTAATGTCCTTCAAGTAGGCCAGCACCAGTCTCTCAAATGACTTCATGACCACAGATGTTAAGGCAGCAGGTCTGTAGTCATTCATTCCTGTGATTTTTTTTTTTTTTTTTGCAATGGGTATGATGGTGGAGCGTTTGAAGCAGGAAGGCACTACGCACAGCTCCAGTGATCTGTTGAAGATCTGTGTAAAGATAGGGGCCAGCTGAACAGCACAGGTTTTTAAACAGACTGTTGAAACACAGTCTGGGCTTGGTGCTTTCCTTGTCTTCTGTTTCCAGAAGATGCAACGCACTTCCTCTTTGCAGACCTGAAGTGCCAGAGGGTGGGGGAGGGTGGGGTAGCTGGAGGTGTTGATAGGTATATGGTGAGAAGGTAAGGGCAGGTTTGGGGTCTGAGACAGGGTTTTTCAAACCTGCAATAAAACTCATTCAAATCAGAGGCCAGTTGTGGATTCGACACAGTGCTGGGGGATGGGGTCTTGTAGTTGGTGATGACTTTCAGGCCACTAATGAGGGGTCATTGGCTGCAAGATGGTTCCTAAGCTTTCCAGAATAGTTCCGCTTAGCCACTCTGATCTCCTTTGTCAGTGTATATTTGGCCCGTTTTAACAAGACTCTGTCCCCATTCCTGAAGGCATCTTCTCTGGCCTGACGAAGTTGTCTGAGTTTTGCAGTGAACCTTGGTTTGTCATTGTTGTATGTTAAATAAGTCCTGGTAGGAATGTACATATCCTCAGAGAAAGTGATATATGATGTTACAGAATCTGTGAGCTCATACAGATCAGTGGCAGCAGCCTCAAAAACATTCCAATCAGTGCACTCGAAACAGGCTTGTAAATCCTGCTGTGCTTCAGAAGTCCATCTTTTAACAGTCCTTATTACAGGTTTAGCTGATTTCAGTTTCTGCCTGTAGGTTGTTATAAGATGAACCAAACAGCGATAAAAGAGCCCCAAAGCTGCCCGCTACACGCTGTATGGAATGGCTTGATTTAGCAAAGCTTCTGTGAAACACAGAAGCTTTGCTAAATCAAGCCATTCCATTTGTTTGACATAGCAGAAGAAGTTCATCCATTTTGTTGGGTAGGGAGCAGAGATTTGCCAGTTGGATGCTAGGCAGTGCGGTCCTCAAGAGCTTGACTAGCGCGCAGGCTCGCTTCCCACACTTGAACAGTCAAAAACGGGTGAAATATTGGGTGGTATGTATTGCCGAATGTTCAGCAATTCGTCCCTGGTAAAACTGATTGTAGGGATGTAACTAAAGACAGGACAAACTTTGATATTCAACAGTGTTTTGATCTGCCTGCATTGACACCATTGTATGCAAACTAAACTGAGCTGGATGATGACATCACTGTTTACTCCAGTGCTGATATAGATAAATTAACTAAATTAATAACTGTTAATTCTTACATCGGAATGAATCAATACTGAATTTACTTAAGATAGATAATGACACCATTTTCTTTAAGAGCTGCTGTGCAGCCAAAATTATATACCAGTTATCACTGTAAAGCTGCTTTGACACAATCTGCATTGTTAAAAGCGCTA
Organism: Ctenopharyngodon idella; assembly: GCF_019924925.1. Lineage (NCBI taxonomy): Eukaryota > Metazoa > Chordata > Actinopteri > Cypriniformes > Xenocyprididae > Ctenopharyngodon > Ctenopharyngodon idella. The sequence continues at coordinate 28,488,033 of NC_067221.1, forward strand.
TATAAATAAAGGTGACTTGACTTGACTTGACAAAACTAACAAAAACAATAAAACAGCTGTGGAGCAACATACCGTGGCGGCCATTCCTGGTGCCATCTTGATTCATATCTCCATCTTGCTTCATATTGGGACCTCTCTGTGGTTTTAACAGCCCTACACAGAGCACCCTTTGAGCCATTGCAGTCAGTTGAGATTAAGATCCTGTCTCTTAAGACAGCGCTCCTGACTACACTCACATTCATCAAGAGGATGGGGGACATGTAGACATTTTTGGAATTCAGACCGGCCGACTACGTAGTCTTTCAGGGACCAGGGCCCATATTTATCAAGTTTCTCAAAGTGCCATTTTAGTCTTAAGTGTTGAGAATTCATGAAATTTACTCCTACTTTCAAACGTAAGCATAAAAGCAAGTTATCAAATTTCTTAAAGCTAAGAATCACGCTTACTCTCCCAGTTACTTAAGACAGTTCGAGAGGTCTCTCAAGTGGTTAGGAGTTGACAGTAGGGGCTTGTGGTGGTACTGAGGAGACAGAGACGTGTGTGAATCTTTCAGGGGAGCAAGAATGTTTTTGAAATGTTTGACGACAAGCAGTTAATCAAACGGTATCATTTGGAGAGAGCAGGCATCATCTTTGTCAGCGCTGATTAATGTTGGCCTGAATTGTTTGACTAATTTAGCAAGCAGTAGCGCTTCTTTCTCGCGCCAGTTCGGTTTTCTTTCGGAATCCATGGTGACTGATTATATCATAAAATCTAGGCTACATATAGGCAGGTCAGTTAACAGCCCACCGGTTTAAAATTTGCAATTAAAACTTGGTGGAAAATGTGTTTATCTTTCATTTCCAATGTGTATATCATAATGTATTCTCTTGAAAATTCTTTATTGTCAAATGTGTGTTGAATGTAAACTCCTCTTAGGAATTTCATCATTCATCATTTCATCTGGTTGGTCAGCCCCTGTACTATACTAGATGCCCCATATGTTGTTATTCCCTTTCGGTGATCCCATATGTGTATTCTTCCATTGTACGTTTTCCCTGATGGCAAGCCGTGTCTTTCCCTGGGCAGATTCCATTCTTCCTGTCTTTGTATTGGTTAATGATTCCATCCCTGTCAAGGCAGGATCTACTGCAGAGATCTTCCATATGTAGCACTGCCCTGAGGGTCAGTCCTTATGTGTAACTTCACATATTACCTCCCTGTGGGCAGGATGTGGTCTCTGTAGTGTCCCCTTCCATCTGGACAAGACATGCTTTCCCAGTGTTATCCAACTAGTCATGGCTGTATAGGGTATAAGAAAGGAACTGCAGCTATCAACATCCTGCTTGAAAAGTCCTGTCCTTCCACCTCACTAGGGACGGAGGATTAAGTGACTTACACAGGGCGCTGGGAAGGGGCAGCGGTTGTGGTGCTTTCCATAGAGATCCCAATGCGTCAGTCGTTTATGACGTAATGTTGAACGTGACTGACTGATAGGGAATGTCTCAGTTAATAATGTAACCCTCATTCCATGAAGGAGGGAATGGAGACATTACGTCCCGTCGCCACAACCCCTGTACCACCGCTGAACGGCCGGGACCCCGTCTTGGCTCCTCAGTGCAAAACTTAACTGTGTGAGTTTTGCATGCTGCCTAATATACCTGTATATATGGGAAGTGGCTTGTTATATGTGCATTGGCATGTTTTGTTACCTCTTGAAGGTGACTGCGCTCTCAGGCGAGATCTGAATACGTCAGTCAGTTATGACGTAACAACTCCATTCCCTCCTTCAGGGAATGAGGGTTACATTAGTAACTGAGACATTCTGGTCATTGCTGTTGTTAGGGCAGGAGGTATATTCAAATTTGCATGAGGTATAGCCAACAATGTGATTGGCTGTTGGGATCAGAGCTAAACACAGTATGTCCACATTCTTTGGGCCAGATTTACTTAAACGGTGCAAATTAGTGTGAAAGCGCAATTCCACAAATGCGCCGATGAGAGTGGCAAGTTTTGCGCATAATCTACTGCTGACATGCAAATTAAAGAACACAGACGTGGTCAAATCATTTACATAATGACCAACGTAGTCTACCAAGAGCAGTGCAAGTTAGCGTTGGGTTGCAAATAAGCAGAGCTGATGCTCATCAGGTGCATTGCTATATTACATGTAATATACAGATAACGTCTTCCTCTGGCATTCCAAAGAAATAAATATGAGTGGAAAATATTTTCTCCCTTCTACCACGCACTCTCTGTTCTCTGCGGTGTCTCCTTCTAGCAACAACAATTGCAGCCATGTCGCATAATGGGTTGGCATGCCTTTTTTGGGCGTTAAATAATGGCGCAAATACCAGTAAATTTACCAGATCAAGCATTAGTAAATCGATATCCGTGATTCATTTAAATACTCTCCTCCCATAAATTCTGCATCTGAAAGGGAAACTCCTACAAATGCATATGCAATAAGGTCAGCCGCAAAAATAATTCAGTCCACACCTTTTCAGCGCTAATTTTGCACTGCGTGTCTTTAGTAAATCCAGTTTTTTAACGCCAAAAGAGGGTTTGCATTTGCGCAAGCTTTTAGTAAATCTGGCCCTTAAAGTTCACAGTTTGAACAATGTCTTTAAGATTTTACCAATGCAACATTCTATTTCAAAACCACATCCAGATTAACCTAGGCATTGTGCTAAACTCAAATAGAGTCCAAACATGATTCTTAAATGTTGAACTTTCACCCATGTGTTTATGTATAACTTAATGAGTAGTGAGTGTATATACATTGCTGTGTCACAGCACTCATTAAGTGTATACAGTTCCGTGAATGTATATAAAGAGGGCGTTACATTTTGTCCTTTGCTTGTAATGCAAGTATGTATATGAAAATTTGTCTTAAATCTCAGCCACATGGCAAGGCAATTGGTAATGTTTTATCTGCAAAAGGCATCTGTTGTCTGCAAAAAAAAAAAAAAAAAAAAAAAAACTGATCACATTGAATTGAAACCTTTCCACATTGTTGTGTGGAAATGGAGTTTAACGGAGTTTCAAACTTTACCATCCTCTCTGCCTGCAGTTCACTACATGACAAATGAGTGACATTCCATTCACAAGCTCAAGATCATGACCTTTCTGTTAAACAGCTCTTTGCATGCACCATAACGGTAAGTGTTGAATGTGAGCTATGAAATTGTTTGGCTCATGAACAAAATGTTGCCAGAAGAGAAGAGATCACTTAGGGGGAAAGGCTCTTTGGGAGAGAAAAGGTTAGTGGATAACATTAAAAAAACTGTGTTGTTTGTAGTATGGGAGAGAGACTCTTCACAAAACAGATGTGAAGAGACAGTATAACTATTCACGCTCAAAATCCTTACAGTTTGATATATGGAGTTCTAAACAAAGTTTGTGAGGAGCTTGTTTTTCAGCTGCCGGAAGGTGCCTTTCTTCAGTTGCAGAACTGCTTTGAGTCAACAAACTGGGATGTTTTTGAACATCAGGATTTGGAGCAGTATACAACAGCTGTCCTGGCCTACATTAGGTACTGCATGGATTCTGTTACAGTGGATAAATGCATCTGGGTTTACCTTAAAAAGAAGACTTAGATGACTACAGAAGTGCAGGGAGCTCCCTGCACTTCTTTAGTCATCCAAGCGTTCTGAGATGGTGATGGAGAGTTGTATAGTACTGCCAGAACTAACCTGAAGAGAGGAATTAAAGTAGCTAAGGCTGCACACAAGAGGAAGATTGAGGACTGCTTTCAGAACAACAATCATAGGTGGGTATGGCAGGGGGTCCAGCACATTACTAACTATAGACCCAGCAATCACTTGGCTGTTGATGATGATGTGTTGCTGGCAGAGGAGCTGAATCACTTCTTTGCCCACTTCGAGGTGGTGCCACTGGAAGAAGCTACACTACATCCATTAGTCAACAGTAGCCACACCCTCACAGTGCAGGAGCATGAACTGAGGTGCACGCTGAGGGCAGTGAATCCAAGGAAAGCTGCGGGACCCGATGGCATCCATGGACGGGTGCTGAGGGAATGCGCAGATCAGCTGGCTTGGGTCTTCACCATGACCATTAACCAGTCCCTGTCCCAGGCCACCGTACCATTCTGCTTGAAGTCGACTACAATAGTACTACTTCTGAAGAAGAACATCAACAGCAGCCCTAACAACTACCGTTTGGTTACGCTGACACCTGTCATTATCAAGTGCTTTGAGAGACTAGTTCAAACTCACATCATCTCAAATCTCCCACCAAGGTTTTACCCGCACCAGTTTGCTTATAGAGCTAGCAGATCCACAGAGGATGCCATATCAACAGTCCTCCATACTGCTCTGTCCCATCTGGAGCTGCAGGGGAATTATGCTTGGTTGTTATCTGTGGACTTTAGCTCAGCGTTTAACACCATCCTCCCCAACAGTCTGGGGTCCAAATTGTCAGACCTGGGAATATTTTACTCCATCTGTCTCTAGATCAAATATTTCTTTACTGATCGCTCCCAAAGAGCAAGAGTTGGCCCCTGCGTTTCCTCAGCCCTCAGCCTCAGCATCGGCTCTCCTCAGGACTGTGTGCTGAGCCCCCTACTCTATACTCTGTATACACATGACTGCATCCCCGTTCATTCCAGCAACAGCATAATTAATTCACCACGGTGGTGGGACTCATCTCTGGGGGAGACGAGTCCGCCTACAGGGATGAGGTGGAGCAGTTGTCAGTGTGGTGTATAGAAAACAACTTGATTCTGAACACCACCAAGACTAAGGAGCTGATCATAGACTTTAGAAGGAATAAAATAGATATTCAGCCACTGTTTATCATTAGTGACTGTGTGAAGAGGGTCTCGGACTTCCGATTTCTGGGCATCAACATAAAGGACAATTTGACCTGTAGTGTTAACACCACTACTATCATGAAGAAGGCACAGCAGAGACTGCATTTCCTGAGAACAGCTGCACAGCTGCAGAAAGGAACTCACTCCAGAGGGTCATCAACACAGCCCAGACAGTAAAAGGTTGTCTTCTCCCCTCCTTGGAAGACCTATACAGTTCACGCTGTCTTACGAGAGCTCACAAAATTCTTAAAGACCTATCTCACCCAGGTCATTTTCTTTTTGAATTGATACAGAGTTCCGGCATGAAACTCTAACTGAACGCTGATTGGTTCTTTCTATGCCGTGGCACCAGCCAATCAGAAGTATTTCCAAATCCACTCAACCATATATATATATGCGATCGACAAGCTGCGCAATGTGAAGCTCTGTTATGAGCAGAATGCTTCAGAAATCCTCTGAAATTCAACATCTAAGATAAGAAAACAGGTTTTCTTATGATATTGCACAATGCTTTTTACGTAGTCTGCTTTCAATTCCTTCAAGTATCATACACGAGGTTAAATCATGACAACTTCCTAACCTACAGTGTACCTAAAGTGTGCAAGGTAGTTCCAATATTTTCAACGAAGCAAGTACTGGTTGACGCTGTAATTAGGCTATTATCTGGCAAGCTTTATTGGTCGTGTGGAGAGCGTCGGGTGTCCGTTTGCGGCGCTTTGCTGGGCTGCGTGACGATCATTGATCATTGACATGTTTGTTCATCCTGAGTGTGGCTTCAGAGGTGTTTATTATCAGTCAGAATCAATAACTACTCAAACGCAAGCATTTGCTTAACAACAGGAGAGTATAGGCCTAGCAGATTCATAGCAGTGCGGACATTCCATTTGATGTAGCGGCACTCCTACGTGCTGAGACGAGTGATTTTGCACAATCTCGCGGCTATATGTAAATGAGTTCATGCTCCAGTGATGAGCGCCAAGCTCTATTGTGTTTGATATACGCTGTGTGTGTGTGTGTGTGTGTGTGTGTGATAAACACTGTGTGTTTGATATACGTAATTTTGAACTTCCTATACAGGTGCTGGTCATATAATTAGAATATCGTAAAAAAGTTCATTTTTTTATTGTAAATTATTTTAAAAAATGAAACTTTCATATATTCTAGATTCCCTACATGTAAAGTAAAACATTTCAAAAGGTTTTTTTTTTTAATTTGTTGATTAGAGCGTACAGCTAATGAAAGTCCAAAATCCAGTATCTCAAAATATTAGAATATTTACATTTGAGTTTCATTAAATGACCATCCCTACAATATAAATTCCGGGTATCTTTTGTTCTTTGAAACCACACTAATGGGGAAGACTGCTGACTTGGCAATGGTCCAGGAGACAATCATTGACACCCTCCACAAAGAGAGTAAGTCACAGAAGGTCATTACTGAATGGGGTGGCTGTTTACAGAGTGATGTATCAAAGCATATTAAATGCAAAGTTGACTGGAACGAAGAAATTGGGTAGGCAAAGGTGCACAAGCAACAGGGATGACCGCAAGCTTGAGAATACTGTCAAGTAAAGCCGATTCAAACACTTGGGAGAGCTTCACAATGAGTAGAATGAAGCCGGAGTCAGCGCATCAAGAGTCACCACACTCAGACATCTTCAGGAAAAGGACTACCAAGCCACTTCTGAACCAGAGACAACGTCAGAAGCATCTTACCTGAGCTAAGGAGAAAAAGAACTGGACAGTGAACAGTGGTCGAAAGTCCTCTTTTCAGATAAAAGTAAATTTTGCATTTCATGTTGAAATCATGGTCCCAGAGTCTGAAGGAAGACTGGAGAGGCACAGAATCCAAGCTGCTTGAAGTCTAGTGTGAAGTTTCTGAAGTCAATAATGATTTGGGGGGGCCGTGACGTCTGCTGGTGTTGGTCCATTGTGTTTTATCAAGTGCAAAGTCAATGCAGCCATCTTCCAGGAGATTTTGGAGCACTTTATGCTTCCATCTGCTGACAAGCTTTATGGAGATGCTGATTTCCTTTTCCAGCAGGACTTTAGCACCTGCCCACAGTGCAAAAACCACTTCCAAGTGGTTTGCTGACCATGATATTACAGTGCTTTATTGGCCAGCCAATATGCCTGACCTGAATCTATGGGATATTTTCAAGAGAAAGATGAGAAACAGTCGATCCAACAATATACAGATGATCTGAAGGCTCAATAGTGCCTCAGCAGTGCCACAGGCTGATCACTTCCATGCCACACTTCACTGATGCAGTAATTTGTGCTAGGAGCAAGTCATTTGCTGTAATATGTCCTGCCGATCAAGTATTGAGTGCACAAAAGAACATACTTTAAAGAACTTGAACTTTTCTGTTTTGCAAATCCATTTTTTGATTGATCTTAGGAAATATTCTAATATTTTGAAATACTGGATTTTGGACTTTCATGAGCTGTACGCTCTAATCATCAAAATTTAAAAAAAAAACTTTTGAAATGTTTTACTTTTCATGTAGGGAATCTAGAATATATGAAAGTTTCATTTTTAAAAATAATTTATAATAAAAAAATGAACTTTTTGATGATATTCTAATTATATGACCAGCACCTGTATACTCATGTACTAAAGTGACAAAATATAATAGTGATTTGATAACTGGTTGTGACTCATGAAAGAAATTCTTAAGTGTAAAACATATTTAATATTATGTTATTTTTTTAATCCTAGTTCTTTATTGTCATTGTTTATAAATAACGAGGTAATATTAGAGAATCCTACAGTGCAAAAGTGCAATTAAGTCCATAAAGTGCAATCCTTTATACATTGTCCTTTATACATGCAGATTGTAGCATATATACTGCAGCAATGCATACTCCAGTCCCAGCTACTGCGTTACGTAGAAAAGTGTGGTGAATGTGATGGGCCGGGTGTAAATTTGGAGATATTTGTTCATTACAGTTTCATTACACTGGGATAAAAGTTGCGGGCCAGTCTGGTGGTTCTGGTTTATATGGCCTGGTATCATCTCCCTGAGGGAAAGTGGGTGGAACAGGTGATGTGCTGGTTAAGAATGATCTTAGCATGATGTTATGCACTCTCCCAGACAGCGGGTGGCACAGACTGCGTTAAGTCCGTCAAATGGCATCAGACAACTCGATAATAGAAATATAGTTTCAAAATATTGAGTTCCATACCAAATACAATTAAACTAATTAAATCTAAATAATTTCAGAAGTCATTGGTATCTATTGGTGGAGTGCTTGCTTACACAGTAGTATCTGCCTTAGATCACCCTCACTAAATTCTGGGATATTTCTGGATTTCGGGGCTGGGCAATCACATCTAACTACTTAGCCTTCTACAAAACATCAAACCATGCTTTTTTTTTTTTTTTTTTTTTTTTTTTTTAAGAGGGTGTTACAGTCTCGCATTGACATAGGGGTAAATACAAGCATTTATCAACAGCTATATATTCAAGTCTATAGCAGCAGCAAGCTTTACGCAATATACTGCGACTAAACATAGTACATGAGGATGTTCAGTGTAATGGGCTTCTTGCATAAAAACCCCCGTTTAAGGTGTATATTTGCTCAACTTCCAACACACTTCCCAGGCCGATTTTCAGTTAACCTAGTGTTCGGGCTAGTTCAGCTGAAGCTCGTTAGAATATTGCTCCATTATCCATCTGTTGTTCAAATGATATCAACTTTTACAATGGGACTATACAGGTTTTTTCCAATTACAAATATTAAAAGATGCTAAATCTTTATACTATTTGCTCAGGTGGTGTGGGAGATTCTTTTCTATCTCTTAGCTTGCGATGTGTTTATCGTTGTTTAAGCACACTTATGCACGTTCTAATTGGGCACGTTTGTGCCTTTGGCTCATGCACACTTTATCTAGCCATTAGGTTTAGGCCATTCGGTTTAAGCCATTCAGTGTGTAGCCAGGCATACATAGTCTTAAAGGCATTAGAGCCAAGCTTAAAGCAAACTACCCAGTTAAAAATCTGCTTCTTCAATTCACAGTTTTATCCCTGTTGCTGACATTGGACCCCAGCGCACCAAGCCTCTTCAATCACCCTGGATCTGTCTACTGAACAGCATAGTGAAGACATTCCCAACAAGCAAAGCTATTCCTACACCTCTGCACAACATGTTTCACACTTCAGAAGGAAAGCTCTTGATCCACATTCCATACTTTCTAGAGGCAGTTTCTCACAGCTTGTATAATATAAATAAATAATTTAAATAGTTTCTCTTACATTTAAAGCACTCAAAAACAGCAGATTTAACAAGGTCACATTTTATTATGCAGCATTAATTCCATGTTTTGCTCTTCTCCTTTCATGTCACGATTCCTGCAGATTCGGAGAAATGCAGCTCCTCAGATCCTCTGTTTCCTTACAGCTGACGGAAACTGATGACCAGGGCCTGGTTCTGTCCCGATTAAAACACCCATGTCATCCACGTAGCTTAAACCTAGAAGTCTACACTTACCACTCATTCAGAATCAGCGCAGCAATGTCAGCGCTCCAAGAGTACCATCTACTACCCTTAAGGAAATGGGCAGCTGGAATTCCGCAGCCTACAAACGCTACATCAGACCTAATTCCAAAGACTTTTGAAAGGACAAGAAACGTCTCTGATTTTAAATCATCAGGTGGCGCTGGGCATCTGGGTATATTAATTATTAATTCAGATTATTATTTCGATTCGATCATTTGTGGGGGTTAGCAACGACACGTATGCGGCAATTTACAGTAGCCGGATCCTCGGCTAGTGGAGGAGAGGATCTCAGCCGCTAGATTCGAGTTTGATGCAGGGGACCGGGGACGAGCGGTCACCATCCAAAAACCAGCATAGCATACACTGCATTAGATAAAACCAATCACATTCTATAGGCATGTTATTTATGCATATGGCTCGGTACCATTCTAGTTTAGGCCACTAGGTCAGATGCACATTTACAGGTAAGCTCAATAGTGTTAAGCCACTCGGCAAAGCAGGCCCAGGCACACTTACACACACCTATAGCTCTAAGGAGCAGCAGCAGTACACATATTTTGCCGTTCAGATCTGCTGGGTGGGGGGTATCAGTCCGAAGCTAACTCGGCCGCTTGCTTAACTTGGGTAGCACGGACCATGCAATCCACTGCTTTGAGGGGGTTCAACCATTCTTGCAGCAGCCTTTAATTTGTTGTTTTACTTGACTAAGCTGAACAAATTTGTATTTGCTCAGCAGCAGCAGCAGCACAGCACAGCAGCGTAGCAGATATCGTACGCCAAAATCAAGCCATGTATACTGCATGCCCCATGCCAATAAATGCTGGTTGAATTTAATCCTCTCCGAGAGTTGTCATGACTGAAATACAGAGTTCATATCTGCTTTAAATACTGTAATAACTTAACTGATCACCATGTGCAATGTTGAATGCGAGTCATGGAACTGGAACTGAATGTAAGATGAATAATTTTCATGCCAAAGCCATATCTGTTTTAAACACTACAATAACTTAAACTGACATCATGTGCAATATTAAATATGAGCTGTGTAATGTGCAATTAGCAGTCTCTATGCCAAGCCCTTTCTGTTTTCATTACTACATAACTAAACTGAACATAATGTGCAATATTAAATACAAGTAGTGCAACTATCTGCTGATTGCGAGATGTCTTGTTGTGTGCGTTTTGATGATGTTTTTATTCTTAGTTTTTTATTTATTTGTATTTATTAGACTGTATTTATTTTATTACATTTATTTTATTAGATTTTGCACCTAAAGGATTGCATTTCAATTTGTTGTATTTGTACAATGACAATAAAGAACATTCTATTCTATTCTACTCTATTCTATTCTATTCTATTCTGTTCTATTCTACCTTACCTCATTCCCATGACCTTCCGGGATCCCTTCAAATCTTAAAAGTATATACTTAAAAAATTAAAACTGTACTTGCTGATAATGAAATAAAAGGCCACTTAAGAGAGTAAACTTTCATGACTATGTTTCTTAACACATTTAAGTAGACTTTTAAAAAGTGCACTTTGTAATGATGTCAAATTAAAAGTCTGTTTTTGAAGTACATTTTATGTCAGACATTAAAGTACATTTTATATCATTATGTTGACAGTAAATACATGTAAAGTACTTGATTATAATTTAAACTGTAGTTTGTTATTCAATATTACATTTAAAGTTAATATATTTTATATGTCCTTTTAAAAACTGCAACTTCATTACAAATGTGCAATCACAAATATATTTAAATACATGACACAAGTTTCAATAGAAATGACTTAGGAGTATATTTTAGTTCAGTTAAGTGCACTTTACAAAATATTTCAAATACAATAGAAGTAGTTATGAAATTTTACATAAAGATGACTGTAAGTTTATATAAGTGGGTCAAAAGAAGCACTCTTAAGTTCAACTAAATGAATTTAATATAAATTTAAACTACCTGTACAATATAATTTTCATTTAACTGCAATTAACATGCAATTACGTGTCCTGAAAACAATACACTGAGTTTACTCTTGAGTGTATTCTTTTAAAATATATTATTTCCGTAACAAGTACACTGAAAAAATGGGATAATACATATTGTCCAATTGTGTTTCTCTTCCAAGGGACTGTTTACATGACACCATTTTCAACTAAAAATGGAAGACTTTTTAGGCCGTTCATTTACATGACAACAGTGTTTTGGGGGCCTGAAAACGCAAACTTTTGAAAAGGTGTTTCAAAGTGCAAGTTTTTGAAAATGTTAGTTATCATCTCTGTGTAAACAACAAAAATGCAAATCTGTGAAAATGGTGACATCATGCACATGCGTATTACGTGTTTAGTCTATAGGCATGCGCGTTTGGCAGGAGTGCTCTGTAAAAGTTTGCCTATCTGCGCAGGCATGTAGTCTTTCTTCACACAGTTACATCGTCAACTTTTTACCTGGCATGCATAATACACTGTTTTCTTGGATCTGTGTGAACGGGGATTGTTTTGACAGTGTTGTCATCTATCACAAAGAAAAAATGTTTGCATGTTTTTTTACTTCATTATCATGTAAACGTACCCTAAATTAGATTTTTTTTTTGCCTTTGATTAATGTAATTCTCTAAAATGTGCAGTTTACTAGATTAAATAATTTAAGGCGAAAGTGAATCAATCAAGTACTCGAAAATGTTTTTTGCTGAAACTGTAGTTCCCAGCATGCTTTGCTTGGGACTTAACAAGGAGAGTAAAAATATTGAAATTAAGTGTTCTTTATGTGTTTTTGAGCAAGATGACAAAAGGGGGAGACAGTAGTATAGGGGAGATAGTGAATGTTGGAATTATTAGAACTGTTTAAAGGTAGGATAGGCAGTTTGTTTTATAAATGTCACAATCACCAGTTAGAGTGCCAAGGACATCCACCAGAGTAGGGATGGGCGATATCTTATCATTTCCAATATACAGATAAAATCTCTCCCCACGATAAGAATTAGTCTTCCAGCGAAAATAACGATAAAGCCTAGTTGATGATGTATTTCTGTGTGCGATCCATTCGCAGCTCAAACAACGAGCTACCTGTACAATCTGGAACTGGTACACACAGATATATTTTCACTCGCTGAACACTCTGACTGAGTGCTTGAGAGTTACACTCTTCGTCAAGCAATCCGTAAAGCGCACTATTTCAGTTCATCTGTGTTTCTCACACATTCAGAGAGAGTGAGAGAGTCTTATACCATGCAGAACTGATGTGCAACAAAAATACAACAAAGAATGTATTTGTTGTATTTTCCTGTAAAAATAATGGAGCTCATTTGGAATTATTCAGCCTTTAAGAACAAGCAGAAGCTACTGAACTAATGCGCAAACGGCAATCTCATTGGCTGGCACTCACCGATTACTGTCCCTGTTTTACTTTCAGCAAATCAGTTCGCGCAAACACAGACAGCGTGATTAATATTCATGAACCCAGCAACTCATCAATCCTTAGTGAGGTTTATATTGTTATTAGTAGTAGAATTCATAGTAGTATTATTATGTTATCAGTATTATTGTTAGTTTTTACAGAAACACTGAATGACCAACAATGTCAACAATGTCCCCACCAGCCCTAAGTTCAGTTAAAATGACAAATAGGCATTCGTGCGTTTTCATTCATACATGGTTACTAGGGCTGTGCAATATTGAAGAAAAATGCAATATGCCATACCTTGTTAAATAATGCGATATTCGATATGCTGTCACGGAACGTGTGTGTTGAATGAAGCGCACGACATGAATAATCCAAGTTAATAGTATTTAATAAACAAATCCACGGACATACAGTTTTTTAAAGTTATACTCACATTTGTGACCAGCGGTTAAGACATCAATGGCTCACTACTTTACATTGTAGCAAAGTGTCATTTCATCAGTGTTGTCACATGAAATGATATAATAAAATATTTACAAAAATGTAAGGGGAGTACTCACTTCTGTGAGATACTGTATGTATATGTGTTGCTGCCTGCTTGCCTGTTCTGTTGGATCTTTATATATTAACTCAGGAAATACGCCAGCGCGTTTTGCTGGATTTTTTTCACATAGCAGCAAAATCAACTTAAAATACTCCATTTTTTGTCACACAGACAAAAGTAATATATCAATTGAAACTACAGAATGTCTTCTTTTATTTCTTTTATTTAAAACAAAATGTTGTGCTTTTTGCAAAATAAAGAAAACTAACATGATGCGCGAGCTGCAGTCTCTTTCTCAATTAAGTCCATTCTGATAGTCCTCAGAAAATGAACTGTAACTTAGTAAATGTTCAATGACATTTTAGTTGCAGTTGATGCCGGCAAAAATGCTGTATTGATTCTACTTGATTATGGCTGCCTTTGATACTGTAGACCATAATGTCCTAATTTGGTGTCTAGAGCATTTATTCGGTATCAAGGGTACGCCCTTACAGTTTAATTCATATCTTAAAGACAGGTCGTTTTCTGTAGAGTTAGGTAAGTTCTCTTCATCTTCTGCTCCTATTAGTGGAGTTCCTCAAGGCTCTATTTTAGGTCCACTTCTTTTTAACTTGTATATGCGACCACTGGGTGACATCATTAAGAAACATAATGTTTCATTTCATTTTTATGCTGATGATACACAGCTGTACTTGCCTTTGAAATCTGGCGACTCTATACAACCTTTATTGGAATGTATCCAGGACATTAAGATCTGGCTATCAAATAACTTTCTCCAACTTAATGAGGACAAAACAGAATTGATTGTCTTTGGACCCCCAAAAATAAGTAGTCTAATAAAGGAGCTGGGTAATCATTTCCCCTCAGTTTCCTCCCAGGTTAGGAACCTTTGTGTCATCCTGGACTCAGAATTATGTTTATCCAAACAAATTAATTCAGTTGTTAAGAACAGTTTTTATTAATTGTGGACTATTTCCAAACTTAAATTGTTTTTGTCATTCCAAGACTCTAAGGTTATTCGTGCTTTTATTACCTCACGCTTAGATTACTGTAACTCATTGTATCTGGGTCTTCCTCATCGCTTGCACGCCTCAAGATGGTAAATGCAGCTGCAAGGTTGTTGACCAGGACAAAGAAATATGATCATGTCACCCCAATTTTAGCTTCGCTTCATTGGCTCCCGATCCATTTTAGAATTCAGTTTAAAATTCAGTTTGTTTTTAAAGCTGCGACGAGTCAGAAATGTATTGATCCATTTGCAGTTTATTCAGTAACTCAGACAATACAGATGACATAAACCAGGAAACAGGCAGAGGGTTGTGGCAGGCGGCAGACAGCATAAACAGTAACAGGCAAGGGTCGAGGCAGACGGCAGGCAGGGGTAAACAATGAACAGGCAGAGGTCGGGACAGGCAGCAAGAATCACAATCCAAAGTATAGTCCAAGTCAGCAACAAAACAACAATCAGGAATAAACGCTCAGAAATGACAACCGTGGCTAATCAAGACTTCGCAAAGGACGAAAGTGTGCGTGGAGATGATTGGTGGCAGGTGCAAGCGTAATCAGTCCCAGGTATGTGGGTGCATGGAAAATGAAGTCCAATGTAAACTAATACTCCGGTGACGGCTCCCTCTGGTGGTTCGGGAGATCTGGTGCAGTTGACTCAATCGTGACAGAGCCCCCACCCTGCGAGCCGCTCCTGACGCGAGGAGGCAAGCAACGTCGGGGTCTCCCTCTGGGTCTGGGGGCCAGCTTCTCCGGACATGTCCTATGAAACTCCTCAGTGAGTGTGGGGTCGAGAATGTCCAGGACCATTCCTCCGGGCCGTAACCCTCCGAGTCAACCAGGTATTGGAGCACCCCGTTGCGACGTCGATAGTCGAGCAGGTCTCTGACCTGATATACCTCCTCGTCGTCGATCAGCATAGAAAGGTTTTTGTCAGCGAACTCTCTGGAAATGAAGTTGCCAGCTGCCCCTGAATCTATTAGACCCTCTACAGCTATGAACTTGTCGCTGAATATCTTAACTGGAACTTTGACACAATGGATGGATTGGATCTGGTCACTTACCGTCTCGGTGCTACTAGTGGTGGGTCGCACTGGACATGCTGACTTGTAGTGGCTGGACTGACCGCAGCACATGCAGAGATGACGTTGCAAACGGCGTTCTCGTTCTTCAGGTGTCAAGTGAGTGTAGCCGAGCTGCATGGGCTCGGGACTGCCCGGAGCGAGAGAAGTAGCAGTAGCAGCGAAGCGTGCGGGACGGCGTGACCGCATCAGTTTATCGTTCTGAATAGTTAGATCCATGAATTTGTTCAGGGAATGACCCTCATCACGACAGGCCAGTTCTGTCTGTAGGGCTTGACTCAGACCACGACGATATAACAGCTTTAGTGTATCCTCAATCCAGTCCGTCTGAGCGGCAAGGGTGCGGAAGGTCAGCGTATACTCGGCGGCTGTGCTTGAGTTCTGGGATAGGACGAGCAGTTGCTCACCTGTGCTGCGACCGCTGTTAGACTGTTCGAATACCTCTCTGAAACGCTGCATGAAGTGGTCGAATGAGAAAAAACTGGTCCCATCAGATCTCCAGACAGCAGTGTTCCAATCCAGAGCTCTCCCTGTCAGCAGAGAACAGACGAAAGCGATCTTACTAGAGTCAGTGGGGTATAATGTGGGTTGTTGATTGACGAACAGGGAACATTGTAACAAGAAGCCCTTGCATCTGATGGATTCACCGTCGAATTTCTCGGAGAAAGCCAGTCGGGGACTCTCTGTGGCAGATGGATTCTCTGGTGAATGGCTAATTGTCGGTGGAGTGGCCGCTGGTGGTGAGGCGGGTTGTAGATTGAGGCCTTGTAGCGATCTCACCAAATCCTCCATTAGAGTAGTTAACCGGGCTAAGTTGGTGTTGGTGCAACACGAGTTGACTGGCCTGGGCTGATAGCTCCGTAGATAACTGAACAATGGCTGCTGGATCGCTTGTTGGCGAAGCTTGGTGGCGAATGTAAACTAATACTCCGGTGACGGCTCCCTCTGGCGGTTCGGGAGACCTGGTGCAGTTGACTCAATCGTGACAAAAGCTCTTAATGATCAAGCCCCATTTTATCTTGAAGATCTTCTTTTACCTTTGTCATCCTCTAGACTTTTAAGATCTTCAGACAGGGCTCTATTATCTATTCCTCGCTCCCATCTAAAAACTAAGGGAGATAGAGCTTTTTCCGTTGCCGCCCCCCGTCTATGGAACCAATTGCCTTTGGACATCCGACTTGCACTTTCGATCACCATTTTTAAAAAAAATTGAAAACATATCTCTACTCCCTAGCATTTTAATATTTTAATATTATTCTCCTTCTGTTTATTGTCTGTTTTGTTTGTTTTTTTGCTCCTCAAAAGTTTAAAATAACTTCAGTAGTTACTAGAGAGTTATCACGTTTTTCACTTTAGAATACTGATCCAAATAATTAGTAATTCCTTCTGAAGAATTTGGTAATACTTCAGTCATTACTAGTGGGTTACCATGACCTTTACTTTAGAATTAATTATACATTATACATCATTCATGTTAATTATGAACCTGTGTAATGAGACTTTTGTCATTAATATGTTTATAAGCAACTGAAAAAAGCACAAATGTCAAAACTACTCCAGGACCCCAAATCAGCCTCAGACCCCAGAGGATTAAAATACATTTTGGATTGTACTCGTCTTCCTCATCTGCCTTCCTTGCAACAGTGCATGACAGAAGACCGAACCGCCCTTATGGATGAACAAAATAGTGCAAACAGCAAAAGTAACAATACCAACCATGCTGAGCCATGATTTTTTTCGTTTGTCAAGAATTTTTGTTGCCTAGCCATCACCAGCCTCCTTGACGACAAGACCCTGAAGACCCTGTTCTGGATCGGGGCAACATTCCATCACCCTATCACCTCCCAGACACCACAGGACTGAACTGGAATAAGACTGTCATCAGGTGTCTGAAGAGTGTCGTGTCCTGATCCAGAGCACAGCCAGACCTAGAGCCGAAGTTACCACCTTCGACCGCGGAGAATGCACAGAGCCCACCGCAGACATTGAGGGACCATCCACCGCGGCAGGTGAGCCAGAGCCTGAGGACCAAAGTACAGAGTTCACCATCGCGCCGGAAGTAGAGCCCCTAAGCAAGTTTGACCAGGAGGGTGAGCCCGTGACATCAGCGGACGTCAGTGAGGAAAAATCACCTCCCACCCTTACCCACCCGGTATATGAAACTTCATCGCTGTTTAAGGACAGTACTGTAATTGTTATTGAGCCTTCACCGCTGTTTAAAGACAGCAAAAATGAGCGAAATAGACTGTGATGTGCTCATTTCTTTGATGTGTGTGAAAGTTACCTTACTCACCATCGTCATGTTCAGTCTGCCTTTACCTCCATCATCCCAGAGCTCAGCCAGTCCTCCAGCCCCACCGCTGCTTGAAGTTTGCAGCCCTGCGACATCCCTGGAGATGCCCTGCCAGGACGTCGAGCCACAGGTCAAGCATCCATCAGCAGCGCCTGTAATCGAGGATCCTGCGGCTCTGCCTCCGGCCTCGGACTCCCTCGTTCCATCCAGGCGCGTCAACGTGTCGTCTCCGCCCTGGCTCCTCCCACCTTCGCCTCCTCCAGGAACCCTCGTCCAAGTGACGCCACCGGGATCCCTCGTCCCACCGGCTCCCCCTTGGTCTATCGTCGCTCTGCCTACACCATGGACATCCGGGCCTGCGCTCTGTCCCTTCTCCCTTACGGCTTCAGCGGGCTCCTTCCTCCCTTCTGGGTCACCTATGTCCTCGGTCCCACCAGCGTCGCCCCTGTCCTCAGATTCTCTGGCTCCACCTGTGATGCTTGTCACTGAGACTTCGCCAGGGTCTCCTTCACCAACGATGTCTCTCGGCTCCTGTGGTCCTCCGCCTGGACCCATGGATCTTTCGCCCTCACCTCCCGCGGTCGTCCCCCAGCTGTCGTCAGTCACTACACCACCTTGGCTCCTCCCTTCCTTGACTTTGCCATGAGCTGTAAGCACTGGGAAGCTCTGGGTCTGTGCTAGCGGATCATTCCATCCATTATTGCCAGGGGATCATCATCATCACGTCACTCCATCGCGTCATCCACTGTCACCATCCCTGCGCCTCATCCTATTTTCATCCCTTCACCTTCACCTCGTCCACCCCCAAAGCACAGTTGCACTATTTAAACATTATCTGTAATTTTAAAGAAGAGAAGTATATCTGCAACTTTTCTATTTCTGCAAGGCATAGTGTTTGGATTTTTTTGTGAAATTTGTATATTATAGGAGCCTATTTGATGATGGGTACCTTTTACTTTAGATCAATGTTTGTGTTTCTGAGGCTCTCAAGACTGCATACAGCTATCACTTGTAGCCAAAAACAGTAGTGAATGGTACTATATTTAGATCTGTCATGATGACCAGGTGGAGTGCCCTTGAGAGCCACCGGGAGGCACTCCATCACAGACTATTGTCATTCTCTTACGAACTTCATTCACCTTATATAAGCCTGGTCAATTCTGTCATTCATTGCTAAGTCTTGTATGTGTCTAACTGCATTTCTGAGCACTTATGTATCCTGTTTTTCCCATATCCTCCTAAACCTTGACAAAATTGACCAGGCTCATATAGGGTGAACAAACAAGGTAAATGAGATACAGCTAAAAGCAATGAGTACTGATGAATCCAGTCAATGGATTATGGGGAATGAAGTTCATAATGGAATGATAATAGTCCGTGATGGAGTGCCCGTTGGTGGCTCACAAAGGCACTCCAGCTGGTGATTTTGACAATAACATCTTTGATATTGTTATTGCAATAAATTCCAGAAAATACTGTAATATAGTTTTAAGTCCATATCGCCCATCCCTGCACCAGAGGGTACTCCTCCCTAGTCCATTGCCATCTTATCTTGAACTGAGAAGCATCCAACCTGGTCCACATCTAAGTATGACGTAAGAAGCCATGCCTATGCTGCCCTGCAGCCGATTCTTATGATTTTATTAGTCATGTCAATCAGTACTGATTGCCTACACCAAACACTGATCCCTAAACCTACCCATCACTGTAACCATATCCAATGAAATTAGCTGTAGGGCAGGATTTCTGATGAAGTGGTTTGGGAAAATAAATTGTGCTTTCTCATTAACTTTGAGCATCGAGAAGACTTAACTCTCACACCTAATTCTTTATAATTTACTTCTTATATTTCCCTTTTAGACCGTACTGAAACCCACTCAAAACCTACCCTTAAGCCTTGTTTCATACTTTTGCCTGGCTCCGCAGCGCGAGCCTCCACTGTCTGCGTGCACTCCTCCCCAGACGAAGCATTTATATTTGATGTGCTCACAGTTGTACTATTCTTTGAAACAACAGGGGGCGACTTGGAGTAATTGTTCTCTAAACCATCAGGAAGTAGCGGTGAGAAGGTACACATGACAATGTTTGCTTTTTATTATAGGCTACACTTCACCAAACCTACGCAACAAAAGAACCAAAAAATCGTGTAAAATCGTCTTGGTTATGTATGTAACCCTCGTTCCCTGAAGGAGGGAACAGAGACGTTTGACGATGACCAATGAATTGGTATCTCACTGGAGAGGACAATCTATTTCGAGTGTAACTAAAACGATAAGCTACTAATCAACTATTGCATTCAGCTGCTCTGCCTCGCAGCGTGGGTATAAATGAGCAGCAGATGCAAGCGCAAATCAGGTTTTCGCTAGGAGCCGAGCCGAAGTTGGTGACCCGGCACCAGAGGTGGGTAGTAATGAAGTACATTTACTTCGTTACATTTACTTGAGTATTTTTTTGGAAAATTTGTACTTTTTAGAGTAGATTTAAATGTGGGTACTTTTACTTTAACTTGAGTACAGTTCTAATGAAAAATCTGTTACTTCGCTACGCTGGGCGACGTTCCTCTTGTTACTTTATTTTAATACAATACTCTACATGTTAAGAAATGCGTAGGTTATTCCAAGCGCGCTGTCTCTTTTTCATGAATGATGCCCCATTCACAAATAAATCACTCTTTTGAGTCGATTCTGTTGACTTGATCAAGACTTGTTCAAACAAGTTGCAAAACTGTCTAAATTGGTTCGCGAATCAGTTTGAATGATTTGTTCAGTTCCCTGCATGCACTGAATCGTCTGAAGCGGTTTCTCACTCGGAGCGATGGATGAAGTGGCAGTGGACCTACAGTCAATTAAAAGCAAATCTGCAAATCCATCCTATTGTTTGTCAGCGATGAAGATCTTTATTAGTTGAACTGCGTATGCTGTCTGTGAACAATTCCACAGATTTGGGATTTAATTTGATTTCAATTCATACAGCCAACAGCCGACATTTTACAACCAGATTATTACGCCATGATAGTAGATGTAGCATTTCTTTACCATTTTTTTGGACATATATCTTAATGTATACATTAAATAAGCTACCATTGTTCAGATATGAAATGAGCACCCGCCGTCCCGCGGTAGTGGGTAGCCTACACCTATTGAGCAGTGGCGGTGCCGGCGACCTGTTCGTCTTGAAAATGAACGCCTTTGCATAGACACAGTTAACCAGTTTACACGCGCCTGCAGAAATATACATTTGATTACATTTTGGAGAACAGATGGAAGAAGATCTGTCAATGTGCATTTGATCATTGTTTGTGTTCAGATATTCAGCGGTTATAAGCGCGAGCACATGTAAAGAGTTCTCTCTTTCTTCTTTCAAATGTAGCTGTATAGGCTATACGTTATTATTATACAAAGAAAAGGACATGCAATGATATTCGGGCTACAGATGCCAGAAATAATGTTTGTCTGTTCTGTGTTTGTTGCAAAGATATAATTATGATAATAATTTAAATATCTATCTAAATAATAACATGCTATTGTATTGTTGTGTGTATATATATATATATATATATATATACACACACAATTATGCTACAAAGTAACTAGTAACTAGCTACTTGAGTAGTTTTTTCATTGGATACTTTTTTTTTTTTACTCATTAGTAACTATTAAGATTATTACTTTCACTTTTACTTTGAGTAAATATTTCTATAAGTACTTGTACTTTTACTTGAGTACAGTTTTTGGATACTCTACCCACCTCTGCCCGGCACCCCAGCATGGGTACAGCAACTGTGGCAACAGGATGTAATGTTCCCTCTCAGTCGGTCACTCTCAACATTACGTTGATGACTGATGAATTGGCATCCCTATCAAAGCGCCACAGGTGCTGCCGCCCTCCAGTGCCCTGCGTAAGCCTGCTGAACCCTCTCAAATATGGGACAGGGCTTACACAGAGAGATGAACACTGCCCACTCAGTGAATTTGGATAACACTGGGAAAGCGTACCCTTTTCATAAGAAAAAGAACGCTGCGGAAGCCACATCCTCCACAGGAGGTCTGGTGGAGTATACACATATGGACTAACTCTGTAGGGCCGTACTTCATATGGAAGTCTCTGAGTGGTTCTCACCGAGTTTTGGGAGGATGCAACACATGGCAGAGATGGCAGAACGGACTCTGCCAAGGGAAAGACACGGTGCTTCCATTCAGGAGCTTTACCGTGAACATTACACATATGGGATCCCCTCAGGGTCGCACATATAGGCACCCAGCCTAGAACTTGTTCTCAAGGATACAACAGATTTAGGCCTGGCACCAGACGCTCCACGACTTCTGGCTGCCGGGGGTGATCGGAGGACTCAACAGGGTCTGCCCGTAGGCGAGGAGCATCAATTCTGGGAACGCAAAGCACAGGAACAGCCAGGGTCGAGGGAAAATCAAGACAAGAAAATACGCGTCCTTCAGGTCAATCGCTGCAAACCAATCTTGGGGACGAATCCATTCGAAAATGCATTTCTGCATCAACATTTTGTAGCTTGTGTAAGGCTCAGTTCAAAACTCGCAGGTCCAAGATTGGTCGTAACCTACTGCCTTTCTTGGGTACAATGAAGTAGAGGCGGTTAGTCAGCATGTGCAGGTCAACACTGGCTCAGAACTACCCTTGTGCATTAAGAGTGCCTTGGCCTCACATGCAGGGTGGAGGTGGTCTGTTTTTTCACAGCCACCCCACTGTCGAGAGTAGTGAGAGAGAAAAAAAACTTTTTATGCAGATTTTGGCACCAATATAGCTCCATACTGCCAAGTTTTCCATGCACATCTGGGAAGACCCGGGAAAGCATGGCTGTCAACTCTGAATCTGAGTCAGCATAAGCACACACCATTACAGTGGGAAGCTCAGCGTCATCCTCATTTCAGGAGCATAACAGCCCTCCGATGCAGCGATTTACATCTGATCCTCAGCTGGAGCCCCGAATGAAATGCTAGGTTCCCCAATGAGAAGGACCAGCAATCCCATCCAGAAGCTGCACAGCTGGAAATTTTCTAGAGGGGGAGGGGCCCTAGGGGGTTGGTTCCCCGAAGGAGAAATCCTCCATACTCCTCAGGTCACCCAAGCTATTTCACCGAAGTAGACCTGTCCTGGTGGCCACCAGGGAGGGTGCTACAACGGAAAATAGGCAGGGGGACTCCACCCCATTTGAGGCACTTGAGTCTAGACCGTGCACCAAGAGTGCCGAGCGAGCGCTGGGTTACAGTGACAACCCATTCTGCAGCCTGGCAACTTGACGGCACATGACACGCAGAGGAGCGAGAGGTCCATCTGAGTTTTGCCTGGCGGATAAGCTCTCGCTGATCTCCTCTGTCTCCCAGCGTGTTGAGCAAGACCTGCAGCTGTGCTTTTACACACAAGCGGCAGCTGGCCAACAGCAGAGGGGACTCAAGCTTTCTGGAGAAAGAAGAGTCGACCGGCGAGTCGACGTGGTTATGTACTCATACAAAAACATAAACCACTCATGAACACCGTCTCAGCATGCTTATGCCCAGGCATGTGAGACAGTGATCATGGGCGTCAATGAGGACAGGAAACGACCATATCCAAAAACACACGGGTTGAATGTCATCTTTAAAAAGATGCAAACTCAGACCCGTGCAAGCTCTTCTATGGAAAAACGCTCTCTTTTAGTGCTGAAGCACACAGGGGAGCTAGCCAACACGACACTGACAGGGAAAAGGTGCAACCTGTTCAGTGTGCTCACTCACAGCTGAATGATCAGTAGCTCATTGAAGGCGCTCACTCTCTGTAGCTGTAAAAACAGCGGTTTGTTTGAAATCAGCTGGAGAATGTGGTCACCGCTGAAGTACTGTCTCGCCAGCATGAAGAAAGAGGTTTCTTCCCGAAGAACTGGCTCGAACAAAACACGAATCCGTAGATTGATAGAAGAGCATTCAGAGAAACAAACAGCTCGGCTCCGAAGCGAAAAGCTGATATGTGCTTGCACCTGCTGCTCATTTATACCCTCGCTGTGAGGCAGAGCAGCTGAATGCAATAATTGCATGCCAATATGCATTGGCTCATTTTAGTTACACTCGAAGTAGATTGGCCTCTCTAGCAAGATCCCAATTCGTCGGTCATCGACGTAATGTTGAGAGGGACCAACTGAAAGGGAACCCGTAAACCTTGAGATTATTACTTGTGACACTGGAACAAAATATATGGATATTGTAACGACTGAGACAAATCAGACACAATTATTTGTCATATTTAACAAATAATCTTTAAAACACACGCTGGAGTCTGTGGACCCATCCCTCAAAAGACCAACTTGGGCAAGCGTCTCAGTCACCATGGATACCTGTTAACTGAGAAGATGGTTTATTGCTTTGAACAATGTAGCCATGTGGAAAAGTAGAGGCCATAGGAAAAACCCACAGCCCTTAAAGCCCTTACAGACTTTCCTGCATTAATTTATAGACAAACTGATCTGTAACTGAACATGCATCCCAGGACATTGTGTGTAGGATTATGGCTGTCTTGTGTAGTGTCTTTTGTATGTTATTTTTATTTTATGCTTATTTTATGATAGCACCAATGGTTAATGTAACCTCACCTATACCAAGTTTGGGGTCTACGAGTTTGTATTTTGAAGATTTAAATTATTGTGTATATGATATGTCGATATCTGTGCAACATATCAGTATTACAAGAATCTTTAATAGTTTTATTCTTCAACAACCAATCCAGTTACATATGCAAACGATCTGCTAGAGACAAAGGATCGTAAAACTTCCCGTCCAAGAACTTAAGCGAACTTTGTCTGACCCGTGGAGGTGGGACCTTCACACAAAGTTAAAAGGCACTGTCTGTGTGACTGCCTTCTCTTGCTCCTTCGACTGACTCAAGACATCTCCTGCTGGGTGGCCTGTTGGCCCAGGCTGGCAGGCCTAAACCTGCACTACAGCCATGTGCTTACCTAGAAGAGAGAGGCAAGGCAAGGCAATTTTATTTGTATAGCACATTTCATACACAATGGTAATTCAAACTGCTTTACATAAAGAAGAACCAAATACATAATAATAAAAATGGAACGCATAAGAAATAAAAATAACAGTAAAAACAGAGAATGCCACTATCTGGATGGAAGAGTTAGGGAGTTTTTTGTTGTCCATCAGAGCGGATCTAAACGGATCTATCCATCAGAGCGGATCTAAATGGATCTTCCTCACACTGTAAAAATATTTGTCAGGTAGCTGTGCATTTAAACAGTACCCTTACAGACAAATCTTCCTGGACTAACTCTGTCAGAGCTCCATCCAGGAATAACAAATGCTTACTTCCTAATTCTCCCAGAGAGAACTCTTTCCCCACTACAAGAGTCAAACTAACCATGCAAGTTCGTCATCATTTCTTCATTCAACACAGAAGAAATCAAATGAAACTCATGGAACCATCACAAGCCTTCAAGAACTTCACAAATGGCTTCCACTGCAATGGCCATGCAAGTAGCGTACATTCAATGAGGTGTTTTGAAATGATACGCTGATGGTTCTTTTCGTGGTTTAACCCTCTGGAGTCTGAGGCTGAGTTGGGGCCCTGGAGAAGTTTTGACATGCCCTGACATTTGTGCTTTTTTCAGTTGTTCATAAACATATTAATGGAAAAGGTGTCATTACACTGTATTCAGCACGAGCTAGGCTACCATAATATGTGAGCAACATGTATGTACATGTTTGTATTTTTGAAGGAATAATGTTTATGCGTGGTTATTGAAAAAACAAAAAACTTAAGTCACTGAAATAAGGCCAAAAAACAAATATTAAATATGTGTTCACAAGACTTCTGGGTATTGGAGACTAGAATTTTTGCTTCAAAATGATGTAAAAATGATCCTGCCTACTCATTCATATAAAACAATATAGAGATTTAAATTTTGTAAGACACTTTTTGTCAAGACATGGAGGTTTGAATCCTCATGAATAATGCTGTGATTCACACCTGAGAAGACAAAGACCCGCATAATGACCTGCATAATGACCCGCATAATGAGCCCTTTCAGTCAGGTAGGCTATGTGAAAAAAACCTCTATCAGCTGTATTAACGTTAATATAATGTCCACTCTTGACAGAAAACATGATTTTTTGATCTCATGCATGCACGTTTTATTGCACATCATTTGAAGAAAATTTTGTATAGGCCTATCATAGTTTAAATTACAGTATCAGTCAAAAGATTGGATGCATTTCTATTATAATGTTTTTAAAAGAAGTCTCATGCTCATCATGCTGTATATCAAAAATACAGAAAAAACAGCAATACTGTGAAATATTATTACGATTTAAAATAATGTTTTTCTATTTTAATATACTTTAAAATATATTTCTGTGATGCAAAGCGTCTGAACATTCATGTTACCTCTATGACATTTCATATAGGCTTTTAGCTTAAAGCAGCACATTTGGAGAAATATTTATGGATTCTCATATGTTTATGTCAATTTTCTATACAGAGGAGTAATATTTATTCAATATTTATTGTCATCACTATGAGCGCTGGATACTGTGTTTTCAATTCATACTTGCAGCCGGAGGGCGCTCTAGTCCACAAATGACTCGTTATGAAGAACAGGCATACCATGTGACATTCCAGGAACTAACAGAAGCTTCCAGAAATCGCTATAACCATGGCTATAACATGCAGATAGACACTTTTGAAGATAATAAATACACAATTGCGACGATGTATACATGTATTGCCTCAGAATTTGCGTCTGAATAGTGCTCGCTCCGTGGGCGTGGCCGAATTAGTGGATAATGAGCTGACTCACGGACGTCTGACATGTCTCTCTTTTCATACAGATTACATAAACAGAGAATTTTTGTTTTCGATTTGACTTACACGATTTAAAACCTGACATTTCAACATTTCTTTACACATAAGTCTCATTTTTGTGTCATTAGTATTCACTAAGTTACACTTCATTTTCTGAGAACTATCAGATTGGACTTCGTTCAGAGGGAGACGACAGATCACGCATCATGTTAGTTTTCTTTATTTTGCAAAAAGCACAACATTTCGTTTTTAATCTGAGTGTACACAAATAAAAGAAGACATTCTATAGTGTCAATTGATATATTACTTCTGTCTCTATGATAAAAAAAATGACGGAGTATTTTAAGTCTGTTTTGCTGCAATGTGAAAAAAATCCTGCAAAACATGCCGGCGCGTTTCCGGACTCCAGAGGTTTAATGACTCTTTTCCATAGCTTCATTTCCTGTACCCAATTCCGGTTTCATTCTATCACTTTTCATTTTACCTATGTACATGTGATTGTGTTTTTATGTGTGTATTAGATTAGTTGTGTTCATGATTTAGTTAAAAAAAATTTGTGCACAATACATATTTGGTTCTGACTCCCTGCCTGCAAATAACTGTCACTTAAATGATCTTGATACATGCTCTTAACGCTGTAAATGCTAAGAAAGAATTTTCTGTGGCCATGAAAAATACCCTTTTCTTAGAATTAATAAATAATCAATACTGAGTGTTCACAGGATGATTAATTGATTGTAATGTTAATGTAGCTACATCAAGTTAATCTGATTAATTGATTTGAATATTCATAATTAATCATAAGTTATGAATAATTATTAATATTTCCCCTCTGAGCTAATTTGCTACAATATGAAAACATGTATAAAACTAAATTAAACAACAATCTCTTAAATATTTTATACATTTAAATATATTTCATTAACCCTTTCGCACATAAGTTTAAAATATTCTGTCTGACCCCCCAGCATGAGTTTTTCAAGGCGACCGTTATTTAGAACATATCACTTTGTTGTTTCCATGGTGACGCATCATTGCTTGTCATGTCACACACCGCAGCGCTATATGACTGATAATTTGCTTTTATTTAATTTTCCCTTTTTTATTCAAAATATTCACAAATTTGTTAGCTATAACATGAAATATCTGATATTCCGATTGTCAAATATGAGCAAGTGGATGTGTTTTGCTGTTTAAACACCTTTATAATGATCGCGTCAGTTGTGCTATACACGTTATGGGCGCCGCCATGTTAGTTTGTGCCGCAGGTTCTGTTGGATTTAAAACATGTGAATTCATCCACTTCTCCCGAAATACATGAAAGTAGGTTGGTGAACTGGGGAAGAATAGAGTAAACTTTAAAGTTACTTACACAAAGTGTATCTGATATGAATAAAACGTGTTCTCTAATTATAATGGAAAGAATTGTTATTGCCACTTCTATAGACATTAGTGTGTATTTTACAAACTCTAAATATATTGTTTTGTTTGTACTTATATGTATTTAAATGTCTGAAACCTAAACATTGTGTGGTTGAAAACACTGCATATTTGTGATATATGAAAAGCACATTTGAATGTGATCGTACGCTCCAGGGACCAGCCAAGACTGATCACACCGGTGTGATCATAAGCGTCAAAGGGTTAAACAATTTTATTTAATTTCATGAGCATTTTTATTAAACATGGACCTTTATTTAAATTAAAAAGGCTTATTTCTGCTATTGTAGGCTCATTTTGTAAATGTATGCAATTAATTTGGACAAGCAAAAACTGGGTGCTGGTATAGACGTACCTGCTTGGCCAGAATCCCTGATTGTTCCCAGCTGTTTCTCATTACATTGTAAGCCCCTGCCTTTATTAAGCCTGGTTCATTCAGTCACTCTTTGTGAAGTCTTGTATGTGTCAGCACTGCATTTCTGAAGGCTATGTCTTTAGTTATTTATGTTCATGGTTTTTGACTTTCTGCCTGTTTACTTTTCATTTCTCTGTTTTGCTTCTGTCCTGGGGGGTATTCCAGAAAGCAAGGTTAACTTACTGTCACATATACCCTGAACTCTTGGTTGATTAACCCAAACCTTGCTTACTCGAGGTATGCTGGTTCCAAAAATGTGTCCTGGAGTAGGTTTAGCCAACTCAGGGTATGTTCCTGCTTAACACACAAGACAATCTCAATAGAGCGACGAATCAATGATTCACCATGGAAACAAATGCTAAGAAATAAGTAATATAATTAATATAATGTAATAATGTAATGTAATTATATAACACACATCTGAATACCTCTTAAGCAAACTAACCCTGGAACATAACCATTATGTTCAGAAAATAAGTTGCTATGGCTACTTGCATACCTCCGTTTTTGGAACCTTTGCTGAAAAAAGCCTAAGGCCGGGTTCATACCGCATGCGTCAGCAGCGCGTGAGCGTGAACTGCAGCTGCAGAGACGCACGAGTATTCACACTGGAAGCGTTTGTACAGCGTCATAGCAGCTGCTCCAAGCTGCATATAAAGTGAGCATTACTTTACAAAGACAGCTATAAATTTGTTTTTATAAGTTGATCATTTATAAACTTGATAGTCTTCAAAGTTTGTTAACATGCAAGGTGTACAACACTCGCATATAAACGTTAAATAAAAAATAAATAGCCTTGTGTTATCCATTGCTGTACACAAATGAGGTAAGCTTTGTGTTTTACATCATCTGACGCATGAACATGTCTACAACACAGCAAACTCAGCGAGAAAAGCCAGCAATCTCAGGTTTGATTTGGGTATGCAAGAGCCTATATTGCTGTCTTTGTAATAACTAAAATAATGTTTATATATCATATTTTCTGGCTAGTTTAGTTTAGTTTTTTATAATACACCATACTTTAACCCAAACGGAATAATTAAAAACTAGTTTAAATGAGTAAATCTTCTATAAATATTTTTTAATATTAATTTTCTTTCCTGACATACTTCAATTCTTGTTAAAACACACTAGATATGCTTATTCTGTGCATTTTGAGCACTTTTTGTGTGAAATCATATTTATTTTGTCCATCAAAGGTGTACTTTCACTTTAATTGAGCGTTAGCAGCGCAGCAAAAATAGACCCAGCGCCGAAACGATCGCGGTACTGCTGCTTCTGCTCTGCTCCTGCAACACGCTGCCGCGCAGCCTCTGCGTGCGGTGTGAATGCTCTCATCTGTTAACATGGGTGCCGAAAAAAAATACGCGCTGCTTACGCTCCGCTGACGCGTGCGGTGTGAACCCGGCCTAATGCCTGTTGAGGCTGTGGTACATTTTTAATGGATGTTTGTTACCATCGTTTTTTACCATGGCTACTCATTGCCTACACCTGTCACTCATTAGCCTCTTGTTACCTTGTGTATTTAATCCCCAATGTTTCATCTGTTCAGTGTCTAGTGTTGTCTTTTGTTGGATGTTTTGTTGAGGTTCTCAGTTCTGTTCCCTGGTTTTCTCTTGCTTATTTTTGTTATTAATTTAAATAAAGTTCACCTGCATATGGATCCTGCCTTCACTCATCTCTGAGAGCACTCAGCATTACAGCATTGTTATTTAGATACTTTTGAAACATACAAACTATATAAAACATATGATTTTACTTTTATTTGCCTGTCATAAGTCTTCCAAGGGCAAAAAATTGCCTTTTGTATGAAAGTAAGACCCAAAAATCACTGTTCTTATCTGTCAAAATGGTCAAATCCTCCACAATTTGAAAAACTGCCACCTGAAGAAGTGTTATGGCAACCTTAAAATGCCATTTACTCCAGCATGTCTCGTGAACAAATTGTGACATGCAATAAAGGTCTTATTTATCTTTATCTTTTATCTTTTGAATGAGATATGACCATGTTCACAGAGCAGAAAGTTCCCTTTCGAGGGAACTCGCGCTGTGTCAGAATGACACTTTGGGGAATGCCTCCAGCGTGACAGTGTCTGAAGCAAATATCGAACTAGTCCGATCCTGATTGGTGTTGTCATGACCTCACATGTGCCTGCGTACAGCAAGCTACAAAGGGGAGCCAGCACACAACAGTGTCAGCTTTTGCTCTTCAGCAAGCGTTCTGTGTTGCTCTTGTCTGTATTGTCTGGTGTTGTTTGTCCCATATATCATATATTATATCATATATTATGGCGAGTCAGAGGCAGTTCAGGCAGTGTGCATCTCCCTGTCCTCGTTTTATTCCCGAGGGAGATACACACTCGCTATGTGTTGTGTGTCTGATTGGTCCAGACGCTACAAGTATTCATTATATTTAATGAATTATCTAGAAACTCACTCTCTCAAAGTTCTGTGAACCCATCCCCCTAAAACTGCAACTAGCATCCCAAAGGTAGCTAACACACAGGCAGAACTAGGTGTCCTGTTACAGGACACAGGAAAACTGATAAGAACTTTCACGATCAGAAAGAATTTTGCAGAGACTAGTGACTCTGACTTCATTCTTTCTGAGAAGGACAAATAAACCCTCTTAATCCTATATATTCTATATATATATAACCACTTGTATAAACATGTATCCAATTTTCCCATCTCATGACTTTCCTTTTATAGGGTTTATTATATATATTAATTCTCTCTTTTGAACTATTTTGGTATTAATGTTTCGGAGTTGAAAATTTATTGTTAACTAAAATCACATGGGTAGCATGTTTGGTATCGATGGACTCCAACTTCCGTTTCCTATTTGTTAATTAATGTTACATGGTGCTAAGTCTGTGACACATTAGTATTATAAGAATCTAGAAGGTTCTTCTCTCATTGTTCCAATCCAGTTTCTTAAGCTAATATCCTGCCAAAGGCACAAAGACTCGTAAAGTTCCATCCGAGGGGACAACTCCTTCTTGGCTCAGACACCTCAAGAGGGTGTGACATCTTCACCCTTTAAAATCACTGATCACAAGATCACAGTCTCTCTTCTTCTCTTTTACTGAGAAATGCTGATGTGAAGATGATGCTAAGAAGCTAGAAGCTTCTAAGGAACCCCAAGCTTGTGCCAGGCTTCAGCCTTGTCCTTCCATTCACCAAAGATCCTCTGAATCCAACTGGTTCTTTCTCATCAAGGATCAACTGGAGCCTCAACAAATTGCATCAGGACAAGTTTAATTCAAATTGGCAAGACATGCAAGTATCAAACTTAGTCTCATTATTTGATACATTAAGTATCCTTACCCCTTTTAAAGAAGGGCATGTTAGAACTAAACTGATGGTTTGCTCAAGGCTGTTGATCTGCTGAATTTCAAACAATGCTGTAACTCCTTGCTTTCCTGTATCCTGCTTCATCTCTCTCTTTCCCTTGGTAAACTGTATGCTTGTATGTATGTGAATGTTAGAGTAGTTTAAGTGTTTAGTCTAGTTAATAAAGTCTTGTTCATGTCACACGTAAAGTTGTCAGTGTTATATGCTCTAATACTGGAGTCCCTAATCGTGCTGATTTTGACTACATGCTCTGAGTAGTACTGTACAATAAGAATGTTATTTCCCATAACCTGGAAATGAACATTTCTTAGAATTAATCAACAATTAACACTGTGTTCATTGGACAACAGGTTAATTGATTGTAATATTAATTTTATTATATTAAGTTAATTTTATTAACTGATCCAAATATTTATAATTATTTATAACTAGTTATGATTAATTATTCATATTTCTTTTGAGCTAATTTGCTACAGTTTTATGTGCCTCGGAGCGGAGCATGCACAAGCGGCACTCAAGGGTGCTGTCTGTGCAAACTGTGAGCTGCTGCCGCTCAGAACGGCAGCTGCCCAGTGGCTTCTATGCTGGAGTTCCTCCAAAGCTGATTCTCTGATGGTCTTTCCCCGTCCACGCTGAAGGTCTATGTGGCGGCCTTAGCTGCCTTCCACGCGCCTTTAAGCAAGGGCCCCCTGGGGAAACACCAACTTATTGTTCGTTTCCTTCATGGTGCTCGGAGGATGAGGCCTGTCGTCTGAGCCAGGGTTCCTGTCTGCGACCTGACAGTGGTTCTGGAAGGGTTATCCCTGGCACCCTTCAAACCCATTGACTAGGTGGCAGAAAAATTTCTTTTGCTTAAAGTGGCCTTCCTGCTCGCTATTACGTCCCTTATTTTGTGTTTTTGGCACACAAAAAGTATTCTCGTCGCTTTATAATATTAAGGTAGAACCCCTGAACACACATGAACTGTTTTAAATATGTTTTAGTACCTTTATGGATTTAGTACCTTGAGAGGTTCAGTGGCTTTGCTCTCAATAGAGGCTTCACTGAGATATCGGATTTCATCAAAAATATCTTAATTTGTGTTCCGAATATGAACAAAGGTCTTACGGGTGTAGAACGACATGAGGGTGAGTAATAAATGACATTATTTTCATTTTTGGGTGAACTAACCCTTTAATAACTACTATTAATTTTGTATTTAATCATTTGATATATAATAGTTCATGAAGGCTGGAAATGAAAAACACCATATATATATATTCAGGTGTGCATAATTATTAGGTACATTTCCTTTACAGATAAAATGAGACAAAAAAAGACACTTAACTCAGACTGAAAAGTCAAAAATTATTAAATGCCCATAAGAAGGATGCAAATACTAATGCAATACTAGAAATTGCAGTTAAGGCATGACCATTGGACAGTGAAATGCTCATTGGGTCAGCAAGGTCAGACAAAAACAGGTGGAAAAGAAAAGACACATGTTAACTGCAAAAGAATTAAGAATTAAGGTGAAGAATTAAGTGAGAAACCATCAGCAACCCTTTAGTCTCCAGCGCCACCATTTTCCAGAACTGCAACCTACCTGGAGTCTCCAGAAGTGCAAGGTGTCAGGATCTCAGAGACTTAGGTTAGGTAAAGCATCCTAAAAAATGACCCCACTTAATAAGAATCACAAGCTGAAGTGTTGTAAAATACATGAAGACTGTTTTTTTTTTTTTTATAGGCTTTATAGGACAGATTGAGAGTGACTCTTGAAGGACCAGCACCACATCCTCTTGTACCACTTTTTTTGTGAAGAATTTATCTTCCAGAATCTGGCAGTAAGTTTTGGTTGTTCATTTTTAGTCCATCTCTGCAAAACAGACTT
Organism: Ctenopharyngodon idella; assembly: GCF_019924925.1. Taxonomy (NCBI): domain Eukaryota; kingdom Metazoa; phylum Chordata; class Actinopteri; order Cypriniformes; family Xenocyprididae; genus Ctenopharyngodon; species Ctenopharyngodon idella. The sequence continues at coordinate 28,521,568 of NC_067221.1, forward strand.
CAGGATAGGAGATGGACTAAAAAAATGAACTCCCAAAACTTACTGCCAGATTCTGGAAGATATATTCTTCACCATGTCCAACCATAAAAACAAGTCCTCACATACATTTTGAAGGTGCGAAGGGAGACAGTTAACAGTCCTAAACCTAGACTAAAGCCCTGGTCACACTAGACTTTTAGCACACAACATTTCTAATGAACACTGCAATGTTCACAAAAAGTCATCACATTTTGTGCCATCTTTTTTTAAAACATAATTCAGCATATATGCAGTCTACTCCACTTTACTGCAACTCAATCCTGTAGATTTAAAGTTTGCATTCTTTTATTTCAGCTAAATAGTCATGCTGTGTCGTATCAATCTTCTATTGGTCACAAGTCTTCACGTGATACGAATTCCTAGGTCAGAGTTCACCAAACTTGAACTTTGGAATGCAGCAAAATGTGGAACTTCTTCGCTTTCCCTGCATTTTCTGTCTCCCACATTTGGACGCGTATGAATGGAAGTCAATGGAACGAAAAGTGTAGTGTGACCACCCCTTAAGTGAACTTGCTTTCAACATGTTTAGGCTTGCTGGTTGTGTGGTCTCCCGGCTGGCAAGCCAGGGTCCCCAATTACTTCAAATGCATGCCAATCATTCCCCCCAGCTGTTGACCCCAAACAAAGCCTTTTCTCAGACACCCCCCCCCCCCTCCTCCCCCCTCCTCCCCCCTCCCCCTCCCCCCTCCCCCCTCAGCTGTCTACCACAGTAACCCAAAACAAAGACAGATGTGAAGAAAAGTATGAGTTACTCGCACAAGCCAAACAAAAACCTTCGAGGAGTCCTTCGTGTTTCTGTCTTGGCTTGAAATGCACTTAAATTCTCTGGACAAAAACATGGCAATCTTAGCCAAATCTCAACAGATGGGTCTGCAAGATAGATTTAACATTAGTCCATAATGATTGTTCAGTTTGTTCAGAGTGATTCAAGATGCTTCAATGACATTTCACACATCACAATTGAATGTTACAGATATCGAAAGGATAGTAAGCAAATCTTAAAAGCTCAATACCTGCGCAGTGTCAGCAAAATTAACCTGTGGCCTCTAACCCTGACCCTGTCTGATCTGATTTTGTAGTCAGAACACCTCCTCTAGGGGTAGAGGGGGCCCAAGAAGCATTTGAGAAAGAACATCTCCTCCTATTTCAGGGGTAGAAGAACATCTCTTTCAGAGAGTTAGATGAATTTCAGTCTGCAGTACTGGATCTAGAGTCTGGCTGGCTTGACCTAGCAGGAAAGCGATAGTGGTAGATCCAGCTAAGCAGCAATGGCAGCCTGTTGTACATCTTTCCGCCCCCACGTGTGGCAGCCAAAAAAATCCTAATGACTCCCTTCATAATAATCATGCTAAAGCTAATGTTTACCTGTGAGGCGCGGTTAGCGTGACAGGTTAGTGAATACTGCTGATTAGAGTTTGACAGGTGGATATACCGTAAAGACTTGCTGGATGTGTTTATTTGTTTATGAATTTTTGAATTGGTGACAGCTGTGAAGGAGAGCTAGTATACAGGTTTTGTGTACAGTGTTAGGAGAGCGGTAAACAGAACTGCTTACTATAAGACAACATTTACTTAATAGTAAATTAATATACACATTAGTGTAATGGTTTGATCAATTAGATGTCTGAGAAAACACCTGACTAAGACCTGGTGCTAAATCACTCATTACTTTTTCATACATTTTTCTCTAAAAATTGTAATTTCTTTTTTTTTTTTTTTTTTTTTTTTTTTTACTTGAAAATGCCAGTCAACATACAGCAGCTTTTCTATATGATGACATCTACATGAACAGTTTTGCACCCCTAAATTTATCTATAAATTCACCATCAAACTGTCTTCCTCACAGGAACAAAATGCTACCAAATAACAAGAAGATGACTGGACATGATGGAAACAGTTAAGTAACACACACAGGATGACCTTTAGAGTCGCTGTGGGCTATGGCTACCTAATGAGTCTTGTTCTCTGGATTACCAACACCAGTTAACTGGCACAATGGCTGAGAGGATGAGAAATATAATGTTGTAAATTTGTCTGTTCTAGTCACGTTAGAACACACCAAAACCTACAGGGAAAAAGCAGATATGTACAAACACAGGATAGCTAAAAATCGATTGGACATGGATAGACATTTGAGATTGTTTGAAACATTTCGCAAAGAAAAGCACATGTTTTCCATGTGCTTGTGGGGCCAGATGGATGAGGATGAGATGATTATTCACTCGGCACTAATATTTTGTTTGGCAAGGTCACATGAGAATGTACTTAAAATCATTAACAGAGTTGCCAGTCTACTACAGCTGTAACCAGGTGTAATATCCAAAAGAAAAGTTAATGGACAATACCAAGCACATATCAAAAGAAAATTATTTCGCAGAGGATTTTTCAGTTATGTTTAATTAAGTATCAACTTTGTCATTGATCTTTCTCTAAAACTTCACAAATCAATTTCTGAGATGTAAAAGAGTAATTGGATTTTTACATTTTCTGAAGAAAATGCACATCCATGATTGCCATGATGTTGTGGTGTTGTGGATTGTTGCTAGACTATTGCTGTGTAGTTGCTAAAGTGTTCTAGTGTTTTAAAGCAGTGCTCTGTGGTTGCCAGGTGCTCTGGCTAGTTTCTGGTAGTTGCTTACCCTCTGCAGTCAAAAGAGCCCACCCCCCATGTTTCAATGATATTCTAGTCTATTAGAAATGTCCGTATGTGGCCCAAGATGTTGGGATAGGCATCCCCATGACGCTTTAGAGGACAAAGTGGTTTGAAGAATGGACGGACCTAAGTTTGAGCAATAGCAATAGTGATTCTTTCCTTTGGCAAGTACTGGTAATATAATTAATGTGGATAACATTTCTGAGATTACTTGGTCTTGGAAGAATTTGATGAGAAAATAATTGAATCAAACTGAATACACTGACGTTTATATTCGGGAAAATACAGTAACTCTGCAAATTTAGGCATAGTTTTTCACATTGTTGTGATCTGTAAGGTTGTAAAATGCACAAATGTATTTACTAAGATTGTTTTTTTTCTCAAGATTAACCTGAGAAGCAGTTCAGACTTCAGCAACAGTCTCCACAAGTAATCTCATTGGTTTCTATGAGAAACAATATTATCAAGCCACAATATCTTAGAAAATAATTTAACTATAAATGTAGGGGTAGCAGAGTAGGACACACACAATATCGGTGCATACAGTAGCGTGCGTGTGGTTAGCATTAGTAAGAGGTTTAATCACGGAGCTCGACACAGGTCAGCTGCTCAGCGATGGTGACTGTGTGACTGGCACAGCATGGGTGCACCACAGAACTCCACATGACTCTTCCTATCGACCTCACACCATGGCACTGAGAACACCAGCACCCAGTGACAGGTACGAGAGCTGTTCCACTCTCTAATTTGGGCTTCCACTAAAAGCCTTTTCTAAAAGCATGCAAACATAGACCTTAATGATGTGTTTGTCCAGACCATAAAAGGCATAAAAATGGACTTGAGAAGATGGGAATCCTAACATGCTTTGACTGTAGGGGTCAGTAACGTAGCATTTATGGTTTTTATTGTAAGATGCATGACAATATAATGACACAGCATCCATGACGCTGATTCTATGGATACAATGATACATCGATCTTTTTCATTTCAAATAGAAGACCAAAATGCTTTTTACAAAACCAATTAATCTTAAAATACCAGATAAATTTATTTTATTTATAGAGTTATTTATATTTGCTGCTGACATAAATTACATAGCTTTTCCTATATATTAGTGACTCTCGTAAAGTCTAAGTGTACCTTGTACTACATCTAGAAGTACTGCAGCTGGTGCCTATAGGAACTAAAGACTCTTTTCACAACTGATGCCTATAAAGGAACCAGTTACTTTAGTTTAGTCCTTCAGAACCAGTAGTACCTTATTTTTTTTGTTACCAAAACTATAATTAAAATATAGCCGCATTGGTGATCATCGGGGTCCAAGGACAAATGGCTTGTGTAGAAAATACAGTTATACAATGTCCCTATCTCTTTTCAAATAAAATCTTTAAGTGTCTTTATGGAAGTATTATTCTATGTACTATATTAAAATAAACAAATAATATTGTCTCTTTCCTTCAATTGGACAACAATACATACAGTCATGTAATATATATATATATATATATATATATATATATATATATATATATATATATATATATATATATATATATATATATATATATATATGTATGCAAACTGATTATATTGTTTGGTTGTTGTTGTTGTTTTTTTGAAACTATAATGAATTTATATAATTTTTTTACTACAAGTCCAGTGACTTGCACCAATCATGATTTTTCTTGGCCGATTCAGTTTTTTTCCACATTTATGTTCTGTCTACTTCATTATCATGGACGTTTAGTTTGTTATTTTCAGTCACATGTGTTCCTTTGTTCAGTTTCCCACCACTCTATCCGTTGTCATGGTTATTCATTTAATGAGCACAGCTGTTTGTAATTGTTCATCACCGTTTGTGTATTTAAGCCCTTAATTTTGATTCACTCTTTGTCTGGTATTATTTGTGCTAGAGTATACGCTGTTTGCACGACACACTGTTTTGTTTGTTGGATTATTATATTCTCAGTCATTTAATAAGTCTTGTATTATTGTTATAATCATCTTCCTTGGAGGACTTTTAAAAAGTAGGTTTTCAAAGAAATTCTAAATGGTAGACAGCAATTTTGACCAAATGCAGCATAATTGGTATCATTGTTCTCAGTATGACTCACTGAATTACACTAGTTTCATTAAAACAGACAAAAATAATTAAGCTATTAGCATTCTTGGAAATTTCATTATAATTTGACCACAAGGAGGTCTCGAAATTTGAGTACCTTCAGGGCATGGTGCCACTGATTCATAACAAGTTTCTTAATGATACAGTAATGCGTTCGTAAAATACAACATTTTATGACAAAATTTCAAATGGTCGACACACACAATGGCTGATATGGAAATTGGGTATCATTTGACTTGGCATGCTGCACCAAATCTAAAGAGGGCCAATTTTGAAGTTATGAGCAAAAAAGGCATTTTTCATATCTCCTGACCACTAGGTGGCACTGTGCTGAAACGGTGCAGGTATCCTCAGGTCATGGTTGTCATAACACACCAAGTTTGGACTGCTTGCGTTAAAACATTCCAGAGATATAGCCTCATGTTCTTTGTCAAATTTGTCCGTATGGTATTCGAGAACGGTTTGACTAATCAACTTTCAATTTTTTTGTCGGCATGGTCTAAAGATGATCTGGCTCAATTTTCATGAAAATCATAGCCACAGTCTAGGAGGGGTTCAAAAAAAGAGAATTCAGAAAATTCTAATTGGCGGAAACAATTCATAACATCATTGGGTGCAATCATATTGAGCCAAGTATGCCAAATTTCACAACTTTTTAATCATATGGTTCTAAGGGCTGCCATAGACTTCAGGAGTGGAAGAAGAAAAAGAACACTAAACGATAAAATAGGTGACTATGCACCTTCGGTGCTTGGCCCCCGGTAATTTTAAGAAGAAAATCAGTAAAAATACATAGGGTTCTGGCACCTTTGGTGCTTGGACCCCTAATTAGCCTAAACATCTTGCCAGGAATATACCAGGCTTGGAGACAAAGATGTTGGTGAACTAAAGTGTGAACCCAGGTATTTACTGACACAAATGGAAAAAGGATAAAGGCAGGATAGTCAGTTCAATTATGGTATACTGGATGGATAATATCCTTTTCTCTTTTATGAGGGTGAAGGAGAAACCACACACAGGGGAGCAGGTGAAACGAAGGCACACACACATTAGTGTTGCCAGTAGCAACTTTTCACACTGCTTAAGAAACTTTTTTTTTCTTTCAAAAAGCGAATAGTGAAAAATCTTTTTGGACCACTGGTTAACATTTAGTCAGTCACTACATCATGTTCAAATCATATATATCAAATCATATCAGTATATTACTCCCTAGTTCAGTCTTAAAGACTGAAGACTGAGTGTAATCATGCACTTAACCTAGCCTAACCAAAAACAACTATTGAGACAATCAATTCATCTGCCATCAATAAACCATAATTTACAAAGTAAAAGACAAGTCCTTTTCATAGCAATGCATCTAACCTGACTTCTTGCTGTGTGACTGATAATAGATAATAAAAAGTGTAGGATCTGTTATTGTATCAGTTTGTTTTGTTTTTTCATGTTATGCATCAAGCAGTGACACTCTAATGGACTCAATGAAAAAGCAATGCAACTTTTATAAAAAATAAAATAAAAAAAAAACCTCCTAGTTTGATGCAAGCACAATGAAACAGCAAAAGCATGAACTCCATTAAGGTATATTCTGGGTTTGACTTGCCTACGGTTTTGAGAGCGACACCCAGTTCATGCAATAAATGTGCATGCATGGTTCATAGCTCAGGGTTTTTACAGTCATTTTATGGGTTTTTTTAGTCATCTAATCTTGGCTGTAGTCACTGATCATTTTGGCCCACAGTCCACCCAAAGCCCTCTGTGGAAGAAAACAGTCTGTGGTGGGAGACGGAAAAAACACATGACATGGTAGTGCCACTAATTAACGTCATTTCATCAATCCATGACCACCAAAAGCTATTCAGATTCCATATTGGCTTTCCGGTTTTGCCTGGCTGTGCTTCTGTCTGCGATGCCCATCACTGCATTTCCAACAACAGCCTACATATCTACAAAACACACAGCTGATTGGGTTATGGTAGGAACGGACCAGCCCTCTCTTAAAAAATTGAGGCAGACCTCCAAGCTGTGGTTGGAGCCATTCTACCAGAATATTGAGCCGTTTGGATGCAAGTGTGCCAAACACATTTAAAGACATTCCCCAGAGCAATAACACCATATAATCAAGGCAGGGTTGGGATGACTCCTGCGGGAAAAGCCATTCTTAAAGCTTGTTGAGGAAGCCATTGAGGTAAAAAAAAAAAAAAAAAAAAAAGTAGAAATTTAGGAATGGCTTTATGTTTTTCAAGTGGTTACTTGAAATGTCACGAAAGCCAAAGAAATGTTCATAATCTTAAGTGTGTTTATAGTACAAAAGTTACACAGTTAAGCTGTCTAGTAATGATACACACGTTTGTGGAGTTGTGCCTTTAGAGAAAAAAAAAGAAAAAAAAAACATTATGTGCCTGTTAAGTGAAATGTTAACAATGGCATTTTAACTTTGATTCAGTAAATTGTCTGTGGGTGTGTATACAGCCTCTGAAGGAAGTGGTCACATGTGAGGATCTTCAGTTGCAGACACTGCTATTCTCTGGCACTGAAAGGCGATCCACCGCAGCTCAGGCAGCAGCTCTCATCAACATTCCCAAGCACAAGTCTAGTCAAGAGATTAAATCTGAATTCTTATGCAGCAAAATGCTTCTGTACAGGGGCTTTCCTATGAGCTGTGGCCAAAAAATGTCATTGCAAACAGATCAAACTGACCACAACTACTTTTGAATAAAACTGCTGCTCTGTTTACCTTCTCCCTGTTTCCTCGTCACACAGCTCTCTGTGCTCATATCTGTTTTGCCACTCATTTCCCACTGTCCTAAGGTTTCATAAAGGAGCAGATGATGACTGAAGAGCTGTGCACTTTTACAGTAGTGACTGCACCCCCTGGTGGAAACATCAGGCACTGCAAGTACTGCCACACCTATAACAGGACCTATGACAGGTTCTGACAAAACATGACCCATTAATTAGTTAAACTAAATCAGAATAAATGACAGATGAATTACATGATGGTTGATGCACAGATTTAATTGCATATCTAGAAATGCAAGAGGGCAGAGGCTGAGTGCTAGAAGCACAGAATTTCCTGTAGAAATACTGTAGAAGCCTTGGGACTGTTCTGACCTTGTTCTGGCTGGGTTCCGGAGGACGGAACTTCACTAGATCCAGAACTGGTTGAGCCTTCATTACAGGGTTATAATGCACATACACATGCATGTTGTTGCAGCCAACATCTTCAACACAGTGTTTTGGAATACGTACAGTAAGTAACAAAAGTGCAGCTGTGGTTAAAGAGACTACTAAACCATCATAAGCTAGAAAAGTGTCTGAAACTGTAATTTCAATTTATAAATATATTCAATTGAATAGTTTCTTGCTAATGAGTGTAAATATATTTCACCAGTCTTCCTTTTAAATTACAAAAAACACAATACATCTGTCATAAATACAAATGCAACTGTTTTGTGCTTCACATTATTTAGAAATTGTAGACACTTCATACATTGTGATTTACATCTCTGTTTATATTAGAATCATAATTTAAGTGGGAATAACCAGCATCTCACACAAAAGTCATAAATATCTTCCCTCATTTCAATTCAGGTTTACTTTTAGGACAGCAGTTCTCCACATGTGACCCCAGTCTGGCTTCCATGGGAGATCTGCATAAACTTGTCAAAGCCAGGCACAAAAGAATTTCATTCCATGGATATTCAAGGCTTATTTTCCCCATGTTTCCCAGCATTTAACCTCTTCCCATTTCTTCCTTCAGGCTGTCTGAAGTGAGCTCTAAACCTAGACAAAAAGTGTGCAGCCCTGTAGGCTATTACCTTGTTTCCAAGGAACATTCAATGGTCCACCACCACACTTTGTCCCCAACCATCCAAACCTGGTCTCCCTGGGATTGCTATTAAATGAAATACAGCTGAAATAAACATTGGGCACCTGCCGCAACAGGCTAGATGGGACGGGTGGTAAAAACTAAGTCTTTGCATTCTTGTGGCCAGGATGACAATTTCAGCAGCGGCTCAACTAGGCAAGGAATCCCACCCAACCCTCAGAGACGCAGACCGAGGTCAAACAGAGACTGTGTTTAGATTTCACATATGCTACACCGCACTGGGGAAATTGGGTATGCAACAATGACCCTCTATTTAAGTAAATCAGAGCCCAGAAGATGCGGCATGTGCTTCATGGAAGGTATTTATTTGCACTTTAGTAGAAACAAGTGTGACAACATGTCAAAATATAATGATTTCATGCTGGCTTTGGCACAAATGGCAAGGTTGAAAAGACATAAGTGTGGTTTGTGTCGATGTCTTGGAGAGTACACCTCCCTTTCACTGACTGTAGAGCTCAGCAAAAAAGTCTTAGCTATCTGGAAAATGACACCCATATCACCATTCAAATATTAACACTCATTGTGTGAGATAAGAAAGAACACCCATTATGCCATAGTGAAATACATCACTAATGAGTTTCCTATACTTTGTTTTCATGACCCGATAACATGGAAGTACAAGTGATTTCCGTCAAAGTAGACAAAGTGCTGAAACTGGCAAAGTTTGAATACTTTTAAACAATGGCTAGTTAGCCTCACATAAACATGACAAATTGAATGTTAAAAATATCAAGGCATTTATTAGATGAAGCCTCTTGACACAGCATATCTGCTTATTATCAGACATTGCAGTGTATCTTTTTCCATGTAATGTGCCAAAAAACAAGGGGAAAATATTCTTAAGAGGCTAATTGCAATTGATAACAATCTTTCAGATAAAATAATGGAGACTATAAATCTTTATATGAAGTACTATCCCACCCATGCTAACACAGGCCAGCATTTATTAAATTTATTGACTTCCTAAGAGGGGGCAGAATAGGCTTAGACCCAATCTACAACCACTGCCGCCCAACAAACCGGTTTACTGCTTCATAATGTTCAATGGGCCCTGAGGGAGCCACTCCCGCCCTGGCCCTTGATTTGCCCTAACAATATCCTCTCCTTAGCACACCTTTTTACATTGAATCTTCCATCACTGTTCGCCATGGAGCCAAGAGAAATAATGTTACAGTGTCATAAACTTTTCAACAGTTGTTGAATGTGAAAAAATGTTCTACCTTGTACATCACTACAGATCCTGCCACACTGGATTAGAACACCAGGACAACATCAAATGCCCACCTGTCTGTGGACTATGTCCAAGAATTTTAGATTATATGTAACAACTCATTTAAACCATAATTATCATTGTAGGCTAACACATATTTTGTTACACATTATATTTTAAGAGTTTCATATCAGTCAACGTCGCTACTTTTACCCTTGTTTACGCAAGTGACAATGGTTCAAAGACGATGGTTTAAAGTTAAACACAAGTTTCTCGAAACATGAAGTTCTGGTGTGACCGCTGAAAGGCGCGTAATGGAAGAATATCAATAAGCAGAAATGAACGCGTCATAGAGGAATACATTCCAAAGGCGTTCCCGCTGTATTACAATTACCTCAATTAAAATTATGCTAGGGGAATGTTTATAGGGGGAACTGGGGAAACTGTAAATTCAACACACATTCTTGAACTTGCGCTTATTAAACTTAGTGAGCGAGTAAAATGGGTGCCAAAACCAGTGTTTATGCTGGATGAAGAAATATTATCTGCGATCTGAACAGACGTTTTGGCCACCAGGTTAGAGATCCTCGTAGCTTTATTGTTAACAGCTGTTGAGAGCTGCTCGTGTCTAGTTTCATTCCTCTACAAGCATCTATGAAAAAAGACAAACCTGACCGGCTTGTACCTGCCCGTCACTAAATTAAGAAATTGATAAATGTCCTGAGTATTTAATACGTGTGTAAATAGGGGCGATATCTTTAATGAATTTATAAATAAATTAACTGGAGAGTTCACGCAAACATCACGTTGTTATAATGAGAACATTACTCACACTAAATCGCAACTTTACAGGTTATGGAGCGAACTTTACATAACTTTTCCTCTATTTTGCTGAGTCTTTTTTGTTTATGATCTTTGATTCATCATTTCACATCTAACTTTTCATATGTCTATTCATTAAAAAACTTGAAGCTTGAAAAACATTTAAAGCTTGCCTACCCGAAGTAAGCTGTGCTCGGTCCGGGCAAGCTGATCAGATGCACTATAATGGCAAATGATAACCATCCCAGGAAAAGGTGTCCATCCAGCATTTTGTAGCGGCTCTGGGGCAGCTCATTTCGTTCGTCCTAAGTTGCTGTGTAAAATCCTTGCTTGTGAGAACGGCACTTCTTATACACTCCGAGGATTTCTGCGCCCCTCCCATTTACTTAGAACAGGAGAGAGAGAGAGAGTGAGTGAGTGAGTGAGTGAGAGAGAGAGAGAGAGAGAGAGAGAGAGAGAGAGAGAGAGAGAGAATTGAATTTGAATTTCAAAAACCCTTTATTACAAATTTAAAACATTGTCCAGTCGGTTAACACATCTGTTAAACAATAATCAAAACAGAGAAGACAAAATTATCTTAAGAGGGAAGCAACATGCAAGTTGTCATCAATAATCTCACACAAAGCCCGCTTATAACACCAAATCAAATCAAAAGAAACATTCATAGCTTTAAAATATTGAAAATCATGAACTGAACTGATCATAAACTGAAATAAAAGCATTAACTGCAACTGCACCATGTAAAATTCTCCACTGTAAGAGAGAGAGAGAGAGAGAGAGAGAGAGATGGATTTACATTTTGTCTATTTACATTTGCTGTTTACCTAAGCATTGCCAATAATAATTGTGTTACTTCTACTGTAGAATGGAATTAAATGTACAGGTTTTCTGATGTAGACTTCTACGTAATCTCTATACTGCCTTTTTAATTTCAGACAAAAGATTTAGAGCTGATGAAAGATATTGAGCACGCTCAACCAGCATATTAATATTTTCCCCATTATTCATGTTTTATTTGGTTATCGCTTACTCAGTAGAGTCAAAAATCTACTCATGTCCACAGAGACCGAGTATTTCTTTCATTAATTTCTGAGAGGACATATTGGCAAAAGTTCAGTGGTAGTGAACAATTACAGGTAAATTATTTTGTATTAGATAGATTTTGCAATAACTAGACGAAACATTTAATAAGAAAGCAAAAAAAAAAAAAAAAGATATTTGGAGTTATAAATCTTGATGAGAGATTTGTTTTGGCAAGAGCAGAGGAGAGAAGGTTGTCTATTCTTGTTTGAAAGCTTTTTATTGATGAGCAATGAAGGAAATATACACCACTCTCCTAAAAAGCTCATCTAAAGCTAATCTGTTCTGCATTGAAGTAGATACCAATTATTGATGCACAAAGAATGATGTGTCATTAATACAATGTCCTTAAACATTAATGAACCCAGTTAGAGCTGAAGTCACAGATGAAACACAAATCTTGGCATCAATATCCACCCCTTACACATCTTTGTTTTGGCAGTGAAAGGTTGGAGAGATAGGGATCTGTTGGGCTGGTTCCAGCTCACTCTTGGGTACACCTGGAAGGAGCCCTTGACATGCTTGACATGACAGCCCTTGAATGCTGCAACAATATGGACCTTTTCAAACACAAGGATCACAGTAGCAACAACAGGTGGGCTACTGGAATCTTTTGCCAAGTTTCTGTTTGCTAAGCATGTTCTGTTCTGCTGGATCATGACACAGGTAAAGAACAAGGGTGTAATGGCATTATTGAGGATCTACCCAAGCAACCACGAGGCAATGACGTATGCTTTGTTGATACCAGATGATAGGGCATTCAACCTCACAAATTAAAGAACTGGATTTAAAAACTAAATGGCAAAGACAAGATTCCATAATTCATATAAGCCTGGGTCCCTTAAAGTCAACATAAATTAGGGGCCAAGCACCAAAGGTGCGTAGGCACTTATTGTAATTGTTGGCATTCTTCTTCTTCTTCTTATTCTTCCGCTCTGGGAGTCTATGGCAGCCCATAGAACCGCTTGTGGGAAAGTTATGAAATTTGGCACACTGATAGAGGATAGTCTGAAATGTCAACATAGCAAATTTGGAGTCTCTAACTCAATCCCTCTAGCGCCACCAACTGTCCAAATTTGCACTTTTGTGCTAATACCTTTTGAACCATAATGGCTAGAAACAAAATTATCTCCTCTGATTCCTTGGCTCATGCCGATTCGATTGTACCCTATGACTTCATTTTGCATCATGACAATTTGTCCACCATGTTGAATCATGTGAAAACCTACTTTTTGGAACTTGTTCTATTTTCATAAAAATCAAATCAGATCATCTTCAGACCATGCTGGCAAAAAGTTATTAAAAGGGCTGAGGGCTTATATACACAGCAGACAAAGGGAGAAACTAACTAGACACACCTGAACTGAGGAACCTAATCACTTAGAAACCATAGAAACAAACATGGAGAGAATAGAGGAGAACTGAATTAATTAACAGACTAGAAGATTAACAGGAAAAGCAACACAATAGGTGTGTTAAGCCCTGGATACACTGCACGATTTTAGCAATCCTATAAGATCATTACTTTATCACACTGTGCGACATGGATCTACTAAACTTGGGTACGACATGCATGTAGACTGTACGATGATGACACCTATTGAATCGTAGGCTACGATGCAAGTTTCTATAGAAGAATAAAACGTCATCAGCATGCGCTAGTGGTAAACAAAACACCATGTTGAATCACACTTTGGCAGTTGTAGTTTTTATGTGTGCTGAAAATAAGAAGTAAGAAGAAAATAGGCGAAATAAGAAGGCAAAAGAGCTTGAGGTAAGCAGTTTTAAGTTTTGGGGGGGGGTTCTTCCAATCTCATGTTAATCTTGAGTACCTATAGAGTAGTATAGCATCCTTCATATTGCCAAAAAGTCTTTAGTTTTATCATATTTATGAAAGATACATACACCGTACCGAGTCTTTCTGAAAACAGCCGAGCGCCTGGAGGCGTGTCATGTGAGTGGAGATAGAGTGACGAGCTGTCTAGAGTACGCGCAGCTTTTGTGTAGAGATCGTCTGCAAGCTATCAATGGTCAGCTAAATTTAAACACGCAATACACCATCGCATTATCCATGGATAACTTTTGAATCACTGTAATGAATATAGCATATAGTGAATGATGAATAATGAATTTATGAATTCACTACGTTCGTATTGTTTACATTATATGCACTTATGCACCTATTGCCAACAAAACAGACATTTGATGCAGTTTTACTCACCACCTGTGGTTCCGACTCATGACCAGGATCATTATCGCTGTGACCGCTCAATCTTTCAGTTTCAAACGATCTGTAAATCCAGCGTAGAACTGGGCCTTGTTTATGAAACCATAAGCGCCGATCCTGAGGGCTTGAGCAGCCACGGAAAATATATTCTCCATTAATTTTAACCAATAAAAAAGTGATTGAAACTATCAGTTTCTATGGTTATTTTAATAACCAATATCGAGAGTGCATCAATGTAATGCTTGAGCACAAATTTCTCAGCTCCACTGGGTTCTTTGGGAAGCAAAGTTATCTTTCCCTCACAACCAAAAACACACTTCTTTGGTGACATTGTTGATTTCATGGTCTGAAAACAAAGTGACAAATCTTTCTCGAGCAAGTCCTGTGACTAGTGCAGCGCTGCTGATGACTTCATAAAGCCGAACGAAGCACATTGATGGGCGTGCTCTTGCTCTCTCGCTCTGGTCGATGTGCACGTGCGTACTCTTCCAGGAGAAGTGCCCGTACAAGGAAAATATTTTTGTCACAGAAATACTCTGTCATACGTCCAACTCGTGTTTTGAAACTTTGGCCATGTTTAGCATGAAAATCCAACTCTTTAACAGAGTAAATAAGTCAGAATGCATGTAATAGCGTTATACCCCCCCTTTAAGTTTTTGCGCCATGTCGCTTTGATTTCATGTCGCATTTTTATTGGCTGGTCAGTAGACGTAGGTCGTAGCAGCAAACACACTGTGTGTTGATCATGCTGAATTTCTGACACTGTCAGAAAACTATCCTAGGCTATCTTTGGTCGCAAAACTGGGAAAACGGCCATCTTTGAACCTCTCTTTGAACCTTGTACGACATAAGACCACCGATTAAGAGCCACGATCACAGAAATCGGCATGATTGTTTCATGATAGAAATCTTTCGTCTAGGACAGCCAAAAATCGCGCAGTGTATCCCGGGCTTTAGACATCGGCTGTGGCTGGATGCAAACGATCAGCAAGAGTAGCCGCATGCAGTCAGGGAGGAGCTGAAAAAGGAGACGTGAAGTCGAACACTTTCTCCTTCCTGTAGTGACGCTCGCGCAGCTTTTGCATACTTTATCACAGTTGAAGTGAAATAAATGCAATATTTGACTAATACACAGATGTTTCAGAGACATTTTCATTCAATACTTTATGTACTGCTTACAGCATCTGTTTTTACAAGAATAAAGTTCAATATAAGCCTGTACTATTCAAATACTAACCCTCTACCGCACGCATTATGGTAGACCTATAGACAAAAATATTTTTGACTCTTTTTCTTTTCTTAGAATGGCTTAACTTGAAGTGCTGTAAAAAAAAAAAAAAATGGGGGAAAAAAAAAAAGGAAAAAAAAAAAAACATTTAAGGTTCTTTATGATATTGTAATGATGGGTCGGCAGAGCGGGGATCCATTTGCAAGCTTTATTAAGAACAGTATTTACACAGGTAGACAGGGGCAGAGGCAGGAACATAAACAAGGACAGGCAATGGTCGAGGCAGGCGGCAGACAAACAGAATCAGGGTACAGGCAAGGATCAGGGCAGGCAGCAAACAATCACAGTCCAGGAAACAGGCAAAGATCAGGGCAGGCAGCAGAGAATCACAAAGAATAAACAATCCAACCGGAAACCAGGAAACAGTCCACAAGAAAACGCTTAGAAATGATCACAACAGCAAATCAAGACTTCGCCCTGAGGTGGTGTGTGTGTGAGTCCTTTATAGTCCAGGTAGTGTGCTAAGCTGTATGTGGCAACTGGTGATTGGTGTGGAGTGTGCATGTGATTGGCAAGGAGGATTATGGGAAATGGTCACAATTAATCAAAACAGATAAAAACAAAATTAAGAACTATCACTTTACTGCATTCTTGGTACATAAAGTAAAAGACAACATCTGTACAGATATTGTACAGATATATAATATTAGGACTGTCAAACGATTAACCGCGATTAATCGCATACAAAATAAAAGTTTGAGTTTGCATAATATATGTGTGAGTACTGTGTGTATGTCACAACCACCGGTTCCCGCAATACACTTCCCAGCATTCCCTCTACCCTGCACCTGCATGTCATCACCTTCACACGCACCTGAAGACCATCATCATCATTAACACTCATTTGGACTTGTATTTAACCACTCACCTTTCCCACATGTCTTGGTCGGTGATCGTTCGTATGTTAGTGTGTGTGTATCTCCAGTGTTCTTGTATGCTCCTTTGGATTATCTAGTAAAGTTTGACTTTGATCTTATACTTCTCGTCGTGCGTGTTCCTACACAGCTAATTGTAACAGAATTACCGACTGCCCTAAATGGATGAATGGGCCAATTTCATCACATTGGCTCAGGAGAGCCATGACTTTTTGGTTTATTCTTCACGTTTTTTTCCTTTTTGCCGTCAGCAGCCAGCTGGAGGATGAGGAATTGAGGAAGTTGTACTGGATCGGGGCGAGCTACAATGGACCTTGTGAGCTTCCTGATACCACCGGCTTGAACTAGAGGGAGGCCATTCTGAAATGCGTGGAGTTCAAGCGGTCCCGATCCGGAACCCCTCTGTACCCAGTTCCCAACCAGAGACCCACCGCCGATGGAAACGACGACCCCGCCGTGACGTCAGAGCCCGCGCCAGGAGGAGCGACCGAACCTGACATCACCCCGGAGCCTGAGGTATTTCCAACTGAGGAGAAGTTTGAGTCGGGGGTCCCTTTCAGCGGCGAGGGAGTAGGTGTCGAGGACGTTGAGCTGGAGAGAAGCCCCGCCCACCCGCCCGTCACTGAGAGTGAGTTCACCAACAACAATACTACTTCTCAGCTGTTTGAAAGCTCTCTATTGGACTTATCAATTCCCACCAGCCTCTCTCTGCCACATCCTCTACTGGAATGTTCTACAGAATCTCCATCTCTGCCTTCTTCCCTGACCCCAACCAAGTCTGCTGTTCTGCCCGAGCTGTCACCCATCAGTCCCGCTACACCACCATCACCTCCTCTCAGTGACATGGTTAGATCGCGGGACCACTGTGAGCCATCTCCTCCGGGGCGTGAGGATCCCGTGGCTCCGCCTCCAACATCTGTTCCCGTCTCTCCTCCTCAACCCGTCGACCTGACTCCTTCACCTACGCTCCTCCCTCCCTCGTGGTCTGCTGGGACCTTCGAGCCATCGGCTTCGCGGAGCTGCCTCGGATCGTCGACTTCACCTGGGTCGGATGTCACATCGCTTACGCAACGGACTTCCGGGCCGTCCGTTGCTCTCCGGCCCTCCACCCCTACTGCTCCAGCTAGCTCCGCCCTCCCTCAGGCTCCGCCGCCGCCCTCGGTCACTCCAGCTACACCTCAGCCCTCAGGACCCTGCATCCTCCTCGGATGGTCGTCGCTGTGGCTCCATCGCGGTCGCCTGGGTCGTCGTCATCGATCCGCTCCATCTGTCGTCCATCTGCGCCGTGGGTTCCTCCATCGCCGCGGCTGCCTTTGCTCGTCCCCAAGGTGGCTCTGATGCCTTCACCACCATGGCTCCTCCCTTCAGCGCCGCTGCCGATGTACAGCATCCTGGTTGGGGACTGGGCCTCCATCAGACTCATCCTACAGCTTCACTGTCCACCTCCTGAACCCCCTCCGGCCTGCCCCTTTGGATGTTCCTCTACGGCGCGAGGATGCGCCTTGCCGGAGGGGGGAAGTACTGTCACAACCACCGGTTCCCGCACTTCACTTCCCAGCATTCCCTCTACCCTGCACCTGCACGTCATCACCTTCACACGCACCTGAAGACCATCATCATCATTAACACTCATTTGGATTTTAACCACTCACCTTTCCCACATGTCTTGGTCGGTGATCGTTCGTATTTTAGTGTGTGTGTATCTCCTGTGTTCTTGTATGCTCCTTTGGATTATCTAGTAAAGTTTGACTTTGATCTTATACTCCTCGTCGTGCGTGTTCCTACACAGCTAATTGTAACAGTGTAATTAATATGTATGTATAAATACACACAAATTAATGTATATATTTAAGAGAAATATGTATGCACAAAATATTTTTATTTATAAACAAACACAATTTATGAAAAAAAAAATACATATACTTGTAAATATTTCTCAAATATATACATGAATGTGTTTGTATTTATATGTACATAATTACACACATGTATTAGGCAAACTCAAACTTTTATTTTGTATGCGATTATTTATATATATATATATATAGCTAAGGGTACATTAGAAAACTTCACTTTTCACCCAGTTTGCAATATGGTCACACCACTTTCAAAAAATATGGTTTGACTGGAATTCGATGGAAAGAATTAGCCCATAGAGACTTATGCACATTTATGTTTCTGTTAGGTATGCATGGAGATTTACAAAAAAAAAAAAATATATACTGACCGCTGAAGATGATGATTGACAGGCTATTTGCACTGATGTGCCTGTTGCCTTCCAGGCTTTTATGGTTAGGTGTGTAGGACAAATTCACTCCTACACACAAAGTGCATCCATGTTCATGGATTTGTAATTCTGTTTTTCCAGATCAGACGTGCTCAAACATGCATCTGTGAATGATCACCCTTGTGAAAAAAAAAGTGCACTTTAGTATACTTTTATAAAGTGTACTTATTGAACAAATAATATACTTTAAAAGAACACACTTAAGTGTGAATTAAATGTAATGTTTTCATTGCTTAAGTGCATTCTATTTGTAATTAATTTCAAATGTATCACAGATTAAGTTCATATTAAATGCAATTAGTTGAACTTTTGAATGATTTTTTTTAACCACTTAAGTGGGACTTTAATACAACTTTATATTTACCTTCGTAATTGCTTCTAGTATATTTAAAATATAGTTGAAGCGCACCGCTCAATGTACTGACAAGCAATTAATGTGACCTAAAATATATTTTAATATCAGTTATCAATACACTTAAGTGTGAATTAAATGTAATGTTTTCAGCCGCTTAAGTGCATTCTATTTGTAATTATTTTTTAAATATATCACAGATTAAGTTTATATTAAATGCAATTAGTTGAACTTCTGAGTCATTTTTTTAAACCACTTTAGTGGTTTAGTGGACTTTAATACAATTTTTTTTATGTACTTTTAAATATGGTAAAAGTGTACTTCCGAATGTACTGACAAGCAATTAATGTGAACTAAAATATACTTTAATGTAATTTACATGTACACTATTATATAATTTAATACATTTGTTATTACATTATTTGTAATTACAAATAATAATGAAGTTACAATTTAGTATATTTCAAAACTTAATTACCAAGTTACAATCAACACAAATGCAAATTGAAACCCTCTACATTTATTGACAAAACAATCTCTAAAACAAATACACAAAAACATTTTTGTTGATGCACAAGAAAAACCCAAGACTATACACAATCACAAACAATTACAACACTTTAACTCTCATTTAGAAAGAGTCTGGAGGACAGTGAGGCTTATATGCACAATCATTTTCTCCCTCACATACAAAGGTACCTAAACCTACCCATCACAAAACTTTCTGCATTTTTTACATTTTCAGAAAAAATCATTCTGTATGATCTATAAGATGATAAATAAGATAACACCCATGAATTCATACAAACAAAATGTAATGAAAAGTTTCAAAACTTTGGGTAACACTTTACAATAACTTTTTATTAGTTAACTACTTTAGTTAACATGAACTAAGAATGAAAGATACTTTAAAGCATTTATTAGTCCTAGTTAATATTAATTTTAACATTTACTTATGCATTAGTAAAATCAAAAGTTGCATATGTTAATAGATAATGCACTGTGAACTAACATGAACAATGACTATACATTTTATTAACTAACTTGAAAAAACTATATTTTTTATTACCTAATGTTAACAAAAATTAATAAATACTGTAAAAAAGTTAATGCACATAGTTAGATCATGTTGTCTAATATATTAATTGATGTTAACAAATGAGACCTTATTGTAAAGTGTTACCGAACCTTGTTACTTATAAGCTCTGAAACCTTTACTAGCACAAACACTAAACAGGACCAAAAGGTTTCTTCTAAATTCTTACTCCAACATTACAGTGAATGTAATTTTGGAAAAAAAAAAAAAAAAAAAAAAAAAAAAAACTTGACGAATTCCAAAGGCACAAAAACAAAAAATGTCCCAGAAGCTCTCCATCGGCAGAAAACCTCAAATGTCCATGAAGCTGCGCACCATCTCTACACAGTATGCGTAAATGGACATGTTCCAAAGAGGCAGGAAAGTAAAAAAAAAAAAAAAAAAACCTTGAGGGAAAAAAAAAAAAACAGAAGGAAAACAATTGTTTGTAAACAGAGTCAGTCCATTATTATAATTGGCTCAATTAAATGAAAGCAATAGATATAGATATATAGTTGCACTCCAAAGTTTATATACACCTTTGTAGGTTTTAAAAATAATCAAAAATGGACAAAGACATTTGCTGTCCTTTTCCACCACCCTCCTAGACCCATTTGGTATTCCTAAAGGCAAAGAGTTGCTGATAGAGATCGAAGCCTGCGGCCAAGATATGTACTGTGTACTGATCATCTCCTCCACTTTAATACCAGTTACAGTGTGAAATAAATATGAATGAACATCTGAAGATATGTTACAAGATACAGTACAACTTACCAAAATCCATAACGTCACATTTAATCGCTCAATCAGTGTTTCAATTTATTTAACATTATATTTAATGCATGTTTGAATAAATCATTTATGACAGCCACGATTTAAATGTTTATATTTCAAAAAACGAATTGGAGTAGAAATATGATTTTGTGATTCTAAAGTTAGTATTATAACTTTATTATAAAAAAAAGCATAATTGAGTGTAATTTAAGTGTTTGTACGTAAATAAGTTAATTTTAACCTTCAATATTATAATAATATAGTACCAAGTGACTCCCTCGTAATAGTTTACAGCATTATTTGAAAGATTTTTTTCCTCAAGAAAATTTACCATTAACTGCATCTGATATACATCCAAAATAATCGATACTGAATTGAAATCGAATCGTAAGCTTGTGAATAGAAATCGAATCGAATCGTGAAAATTGTGTCAATACCCAGCCCTACTGAATACTGTTAGAATACTGTTATTTCATTTGTATCTTTGTTCTATATTTATCTATGCTTATAATTTGTTCATTATTTTCTATGTGCATTCACTCACCTACAAAATCAACCCAATCATCCTAAAATGATTAATTTTTTCCAGATAGAGCTATTTAAGTCATCTGGTGAATTTTTTTCATATCGCAATATATATTGCAGAAAAAAATATCACAGTGTCATTTTTTTCCAATATCGTGCAGCCCTAAACCAAACATTATTAAACTATTTCAATTATAAATGATGTTCTAACTAGTTTTGATTGGGTATTACCTTTGATGTGCTATGTATTGCAATATAATATTGTTTCACTATCATAATGCTCTCCCACATATTTTGCTATTGTAACTGCACTTATTTCCGTCGTTGGTATAAGTGGCAGTGGGTGGTAATAGCAAGATGGTAGATATAAGGTTTTTTGTCTGATAATGTTTCTTTAGTCATTCGGCCATCCTGCAGCCTGAACCACTGTAGGCAAATCACCGTTACACCTTGCAGTATCTGCAAAATGTTAATAATTTTAATAATAAGAGGGATCATAAAAATTGTTGTCTTTTTATTTAGTACTTCCCTGATGAAGCAGTTAATTCTGCAAGGTGTAAGTAAACTTTTGACCGCAACTGCATCACCTAAGATGAATTACCTCAGTCATCAGGACAACACCGTAGTAGAATCCTGGGAGAGGCTCCTTCACATTTCCCACAAACACCAGGATTCCAGTGACCACACCATCTTCACTGACACTGGCCTTTAAAAATAGAGAACATTTTTATAAACATTTTTATTCCTACTTTACAGGGAATTAAACATAACTTTATCAATTACACAAATATAGATAAATAACCCAAGACCCAAGCAAATTGAGGGGTCGTTCACACAGAATGTGTTTTTGCTTTGAAAATAATGATATAATATTATTATATATAAATATATAATGACTAGATGGGGATTTGTAAGTGCACAGGTGAGAATTTATTACTTGCAAATAGAAAAGATTCAAAGCATTTAAAAGCTATAAGGATAGTTGATGGCAGTGTTTTAGCTTGTAGTGTGTGATCAGGGTGTGCTGGCTGAATTAATGGGAGAATTAATGGCAAAACTTGTAACATCACCTCATCAATACGGGTCTTTGATTCCACACAGCTTGCACTGTATCTCCAATAACAAATCTGTGCTGATCCTACAAAATGAATATATAACTCCAGATAAGCACAAACATATTACATATTACAAATACAAACAGTAATTGAACACCTCACTTTTCAAATGCAAAAAGAAAAATAGATTATAAGCAGTATTTCCAGAAGGGGGTGATACTGAACATTACTGGTGATTATAATAGCGATTAGATGGATTAAATGTATATAAATGTCTTTGAATGTTACAAGATCAGATCTTTGAATTTAGTTCTGCAAATTTAACTTTAAGTCATTTAGTTAGTTTGAAATGATTTAAAAAGTCAGAGTTCAATTAAAATATTATATTTTCAGCAGCCAAATTCTTTGAACACGCCCACACACGCGATCACATTCATATATAACAAATTATTATAATGCAATCATAAATAAATTATAGGAAACATGATTAATTCACCTCCATATTGCGATTAAACTAAATAAGTTACACTCTTCATGGCAATAAGAACTGCTATGTTACGGTGAAAAAATAAAAATAAAGAAAGCATATATCAAGATACTTACTTGACTCTTTATTTGTAGTACATAACGTCCGTGTATCTTTTGGTCATTCGTTTTTTGATTTAATATTCACTGTAAAAAATGAATGTGATTTTAACGGTAAAATATTGTAAAAACGCTACGGAAAAAAATTGTAAATGGGTTAACAGTAAGTTCCAGTACTATATACAGGGAAAAACTGTAAAAGCTATTACCAGACATTTTATGTAATTTTCACAGTAAAATGCTGTAAATTTTACAATTTTTAGAAGTAAAAAAGAACAAATCAATGTATAATTTACAGTCAAAAACTGTAAACTGATATTCCCACAATTCCCTGTGTGACACTCCACATTTGAAAGTATTTTATTTAAATAATCATGTTTCTTAATAGTTTCTGTTATCAGTTATGTACATTAGAGTTTTATGTTACATCTTCTGTTGTTTAATGAATGTTTATTGCATTACTTAAGTGTTGTGGGTTACCATGATGGTGTTTTGCGTTTACGTGAATCACTCTGTGCACCTTCTTTATATTAATATATACTTCAGCTCATGTAAAAGCTATTTGTGATGAACTCCGATTCTTCATGTGGCTTTGTCATTTACCACCTGCATTATAATGGTGGTTATTGTCAGTATATGTTAAAGTTACAAAACAGATTTTAATAGTAGTGTGCATTGTTTTATTGCATTGAATTTATTGGTTTACATTCAAATTTTCTTGTTTGTAAATTACAGTTTTATACTGTAAAATTTACAGTTTGTTCTGTAAATGTGTTTACAGTTTTTTTGTATTTTTTACAAAACTATTCTGGCAACCGCAGCTGCCAAAATTATT
Organism: Ctenopharyngodon idella; assembly: GCF_019924925.1. Taxonomy (NCBI): domain Eukaryota; kingdom Metazoa; phylum Chordata; class Actinopteri; order Cypriniformes; family Xenocyprididae; genus Ctenopharyngodon; species Ctenopharyngodon idella. The sequence continues at coordinate 28,545,261 of NC_067221.1, forward strand.
TTGTAAAAACTACGGAATTTCTTTTACAGTGTTGAAATCGGGAAATGAAAAAACGGCACCTTTTTCGTTTTTCATTTTTTTCAAACAAAACAAAAAACAAGAATTCGGCTCGATTTTTTGTTTTTCGTTCAGGGGTAGAAAATGGATAAACAACTTGAATATTTGATCTCTACATGTGGGCGGGAATGAAACACCCCTTTCCGCTGATTGGTCAACCAAACATTAAACGGTGCAGTCATCAGTTCTTCCGCAGTTCAGCGCAGCAGAATAATAGTCCTTCGCTGCGATGGATTGCAATGTTTATTGCAACTACATATAATCTCTTTTAAATTTACATTTAATCTTAATCTCTATCTCTTTCTCATCAAACAGCCAGACTAACGAATGACTTGACACATAGGCTACCATATCGAGGCAGAGCCTATAGGCTTTCTTCTGTGTGTCCATAAATTCGGCAACTTACGCGTGTTTAGCTCAGAAATATTATTATCATTATTCTAGTTTATCTGAGAAATAACAATTTACTTAACTCCTGCAATCACAACTACCTAATATCCAACACCGCTTTGGCACACTGCCTGTTTTATTATTGCTGACTAGGGATGGGCGATACCACTTATTTTGTTTTCGATACGATACTGATACTTTCAAGGCCAATATCACCGATATCGATACCAATACGATACCTCTAATGTGAACTTATAGATTTTAACATTTATTCAATTATTGAATTACTAAGAGTAAAATGGGTTATGATACCCTCTTAACATTATATTTGAAAGGCATTTTAACATTCAGTATGCCTTAATTGCAGTTTATTACATTATATTTTTGTTTACACATGGTTAAAATGTTTACTTGGTAAACCATGGGAAATCTACAAATAAGCCTACTATATGCCTAGCTGAACTATGGTCACTGTAGCAATGGTTCATTTTCATAAGGGACTGCCAGTGACAGGCTGTTGCACCCATAAAATGAAACATTTGTATTCTGACAGAACATCAATATGAACTTTTAACGTTCAATTTAAATAAATGTAATTGCACAAATTATGTAGGCTACTGTTTTATTTTGTTTATTGTGAAATAACTAATAATAATATTATTATATTTTTCTGTCTTCTGTTAAGCATTGTTCTGGGCTGTGTTTCCCAAAAGCATCAATGGTTTCTTACGATACTACAAACCCGATTCCAAAAAAGTTGGGACACTGTACAAATTATGAATAAAAAAGGAATGCAATAATTTACAAATCTCATAAACTTATATTTTATTCACAATAGAATATAGATAACATATCAAATGTTGAAAGTGAGACATTTTGAAATGTCATGCCAAATATTGGCTCATTTTGGATTTCATGAGAGCTACACATTCCAAAAAAGTTGGGACAGGTAGCAATAAGAGGCCGGAAAAGTTAAATGTACATATAAGGAACAGCTGGAGGACCAATCTGCAACTTATTAGGTCAATTGGCAACATGATTGGGTATAAAAAGAGCCTCTCAGAGTGGCAGTGTCTCTCAGAAGTCAAGATGGGCAGAGGATCACCAATTCCCCCAATGCTGCGGCGAAAAATAGTGGAGCAATATCAGAAAGGAGTTTCTTAGAGAAAAATTGCAAAGAGTTTGAAGTTATCATCATCTACAGTGCATAATATCATCCAAAGATTCAGAGAATCTGGAACAATCTCTGTGCGTAAGGGTCAAGGCCGGAAAACCATACTGGATGCCCGTGATCTTCGGGCCCTTAGACGGCACTGCATCACATACAGGAATGCTACTGTAATGGAAATCACAACATGGGCTCAGGAATACTTACAGAAAACATTGTCTGTGAACACAATCCACCGTGCCATTCGCCGTTGCCGGCTAAAACTCTATAGGTCAAAAACGAAGCCATATCTAAACATGATCCAGAAGCGCAGGCGTTTTCTCTGGGCCAAGGCTCATTTAAAATGGACTGTGGCAAAGTGGAAAACTGTTCTGTGGTCAGACGAATCAAAATTTGAAGTTCTTTTTGGAAAACTGGGACACCATGTCATCCGGACTAAAGAGGACAAGGACAACCCAAGTTGTTATCAGCGCTCAGTTCAGAAGCCTGCATCTCTGATGGTATGGGGTTGCATGAGTGCATGTGGCATGGGCAGCTTACACATCTGGAAAGGCACCATCAATGCTGAAAGGTATATCCAAGTTCTAGAACAACATATGCTCCCATCCAGACGTCGCCTCTTTCAGGGAAGACCTTGCATTTTTCAACATGACAATGCCAGACCACATACTGCATCAATTACAACATCATGGCTGCGTAGAAGAAGGATCCGGGTACTGAAATGGCCAGTCTGCAGTCCAGATCTTTCACCCATAGAAAACATTTGGCGCATCATAAAGAGGAAGATGCGACAAAGAAGACCTAAGACAGTTGAGCAACTAGAAGCCTGTATTAAACAAGAATGGGACAACATTCCTATTCCTAAACTTGAGCAACTTGTCTCCTCAGTCCCCAGACGTTTGCAGACTGTTATAAAAAGAAGAGGGGATGCCACACAGTGGTAAACATGGCCTTGTCCCAACTTTTTTGAGATGTGTTGATGCCATGAAATTTAAAATCAACATATTTTTCCCTTAAAATTATACATTTTCTCAGTTTAAACATTTGATATGTCATCTATGTTGTATTCTGAATAAAATATTGAAATTTGAAACTTCCACATCATTGCATTCCTTTTTTATTCACAATTTGTACAGTGTCCCAACTTTTTTGGAATCGGGTTTGTAAACGCAGCCCTGTTTGAATGTATACACTATAGCGTCGGCAGTGAGCGAACGCTCTCTGTGATTGACTGGTTCTGACTTTTAGCATTTGCGTGTTCAGATGAGCAGGAAAGTACTTCTACTATAAATTATTTGCTAACATAGGTTATTTGTCCAATTCAATGCATATTGTATGCATTAAATTTATTGTAAAATAAACAAAATAACTGGTAAAAAAAAAAAAAAAAAAAAAAAAAAAAACACACACCTTAGTATCGATATTTTAACTGGAGTATCGATACTTTCAATACTCACCGTCAGTATTGATATATCGATACTTTATATCGATCTGCCCATCCCTATTGCTGACTAGTGACCACCTATCAAAATCTGTGTGGCAATGCTGCGCGACTCATGGGACAGCACAGAGATATAGTGAAGCCCAGACCAGTATCAATTTAAGTCATCATACACAGAAGTAATAACTTTTGTTTTAGGCAATACGCTGAGATTATTTAATTAATATTAAGTATTGGCCGGCTAACTGATGGCATACAGAACGGTTATTTTCTCTGCCAACTAAACTTCCAAAGCAAATAATGTCACAGAACCGTTGAGCGACTGACTCGCAGTAGGCACACAGAGTTGTTTCATTCCTGAATGAATAACAGTCTTTGAACAACCCATTAATAAAGACGATGATTCAGTGACCAATTAATTGGACAGCCACTTGATTTTATTCTTGAATGAATCGAATCCCTACTCGTTTTGAACGAATCAACAAATGAATAAATGACTCCTTTCTTTAACACAATGACTTACCGCCACCTAGTGGCGATATTAGGCCTCCTTTCATAATCCAAGTATCATTTCATTTTGTCATTTCATATTTCTGAATAAAAAGGTTGTTTAAAATATTAATCTCATTATATTATACAGTTGTAATTAATGTGTAAATGTATTTACTGTAAGTAGCTACATCCGAAAGCATCATGCAGTTGGTTGATTTAATTGATAACAGCCTATAGTGTCATATTATTCTAATTGATTTGACTACATTTAAGAATTTAACATTATAGATAGCATACATATTTAATAAGAAATTATATGTGAAGGTAAAAAAAAAAAAAAAAAAATAAAACTGAAAATCATTTGTCCCATATGGGAAAGTTAATTTCTGACACTGGTAGATGGCATTAAATATGAAAACCTTTCATCTCTGGTTTATTGTACAAAGTCTTATTTCAGTGTTTTATTCATATAACTCAAACAAGTTCACCTTAAAATCATTAGCCTATGACAAATTCATATTTCACTAAAGTCAATCACTGAAACATTCTGTGGGATAACGGCATTATGATATCCATCTGTTGTATAATAGATGTGCTGTGGACATTAACTACGGTACGATGGCATTTCTTTTCATATCTGTCATATTATTTCAAGTTCCTCCATTGTCCAAATCTCAGAGTATTGCCTTAAAAAAAGTTATGCCATCTGTGTATGATGACTTAAATTGATACTGGTCTGGGCTTCACTATATCTCTGTCTGTCCCGTGAGTCGCGCAGCATTGCCACACAGATTTTGATAGGTAGTCAGCAATAATAAAACAGGCAGTGTGCCAAAGGTGTTGGCTATTAGGTAGTTGTGAGTGCAGGTGCTTAGTAAATTATTATATCTGAGATAAACTAGTATAATGATAATATTTCTGAGATAAACACGCGCAAGTTGCCGAATTTATGGACACACAGAAGAAAGCCTTGTCTAGGCTGTGTCTCAAGCCATTCGTTAGTCTGGCTGTTTGATGAGAAAGAGATTAAATGTAATTGTTAGTTGCAATAAACGCGTTAAATCCATCGCAGCGAAGGACTATTATTCTGCTGCGCTGAACTGCGGAAGAACTGATGACGGCACCGTTTAATGTTTGGTTGACCAATCAGAGAAAAACGGGTGTTTTATTCCCGCCCACATGTAGAGATCAAATATTCAAGTTGTTTATTCATTTTCTACCCCTGAACGAAAAATGAAAAATCAAGCCGAATTCTTGTTTTTCGTTTTGTTTGAAAAAAATAAAAAACAAAAAAGATGCCGTTTTTTCATTTTCCGATTTCAATGTTAAATCAAAAAACAAATGACCAAAAGATACACGGACCGTCTCATCTGTAGTCATCCAAACGTGCGCTCCTTTGTTTTCTTCTTCTTTGATCAGTAAAGTTTTTTTTTGTTTGTTTGTTTTTTGTTTTTTGTTTTTTTTGATCAGCAAAGTTGCCTCACGCATCGCGATTACAGAAAGATGGCTGAAAGTGCATTTTTCAAACTCTGGTGAAGTAGTGCGCCGTCATGACGTAGTATTTTGGCGTATGCGCGTTAAACAAAAAGTTTATAGGCTATAATACGTGCATGATTTAATTTCTGTTCAAGTTGAAGTTTTTCTAATTCATTGTTAGACTGTAAGTTTACAGAACTTGACTCATTCAACTAACTAAACTCATTCACCTAACTAAAAGTCAGTCATTTTTACAGTTTAGTCTGATTAAAATTAAATGTATTTTAACTGAATATGAATTCAAATTCATTTTGTTTATATTTGTTAAACTTTTGCTTGCAATTAATGCAATTAAATATGTTTAATCGACTTAGAACAACATAATGATATTAAAAGTATTATACACATATGTAAAGTACAGCACTATTGCATTAAGTATCACAAATACAGCACTCCATAAATGACATTTTATGTCAATTATTATGTAGAAAATTGACATTAGTTGAGTTTAGAGCAGGAGCTGGTGATGAAAATTTCAACAATAAGTTGTACTGGATTATATTGTATAAGCAATTGTATTGAAATTCAGAAGAAAAATACATTTCAAGTGTATTAATGCACACAGTATATATTAAAGACTAAGCACATTTAAAAAACATTAACAAATGTCATTTTGGACAACACTGTCACAGACCCCCCAGGCTCATCCATCAGCCAATCACAGCGCACTCCCTCTCCCGAGTTCTAACCACGCTCACCTGATCCCCATCACCACGCAATCAAGACCAGACACTTAAGCACAGCACTCACCTCAGTTCACTGTCTGGTCTCGATTGACACTAGGACTGCTACTCCCATGCGCTTGCATCGAGAGGAATACTTACCTGCTCAACCTCAGCGATCCTCCTAGTTCCCTGCAAAGTGTCTGCGTGTGTGTGTGTGTGTGTGTGTGTGTGTGTGTGTGTGTGTGTGTGTGTGTGTGTGTGTGTGTGTGTGTGTGTGTGTGTGTGTGTGTGTGTGTGTGTGTGTGTGTGTGTGTGTGTGTGTGTGTGTATATATCCCTATCCCTACCGTTCCTGTTTGGTCCATCCGCCTCTGCTCCTGCCATCCTTCACGAGTCATTCACCTGCAACAAAAGAAGGACAGTATTACCATTTCTATCAGTCATCCCTATCATCTATTTAACAGTCACTTACCTGGTCATCTGTTCATCTCACGCTGTGGTCTAATAAAGTCACTCATTATACTAACCTGTTGTCTCCCGCTCCTCTGTCCATAACAGAAGACCGGACCAACGTTACCATACTACAAACAGTATGAGCTCCCCGGACCCTTTCCAAGATCTCGTGGATGCGCTTCGCCACGCACTCATCTCCAATCCTCCCACTCCTTCACCGGCTCTCACTTCCATCAACAACACCATCGCTCCTTCGCCACCTGTGTACGCCAGTCCCATGGCCAAACCAGCGCCCTTCTCTGGCTCGGCGGAGGACTGCAACGGCTTCATCCTACAGTGCTCGCTGGTCCTGGAGATGCAGCCGCTATTATACCCTGATGACCGATCCAAGGTAGCTTTCATTATCTCCCAGTTAAATGGACGTGCTTTGCAGTGGGCAGAAACCATCTGGTCGCAAAATGGACCCGCAACTCAGTCTCTGGCGAATTTCCTCACCCATTTCAAAGAGGTTTTTGGAAGACCCATTGGTGATTCAGCGGTGGGTGAGCAACTTTATCAATTAAAACAAGGATCTATGTCTGTCCATGATTATGCCCTCAAGTTTAGAACTCTGGCCACTGCCAGCGGATGGAACGAACGAGCCCTGCTTACCACCTATCGTCAGGGTCTGGACCCCAGGGTGCGGCTGCATCTCGCTGCATACGAGGACTCCATCAGGCTTGAACGTTTCATCCAACTATCAATCAGGTTCGCCACTCGTATGCAGTCATGTCTAAAAGAACATCAGGACCAGCTGCTACGCACTCCCTTCCTCCATCAGCCAGAGTCCATCAGCCCTCCAGAACCAGTACCTGAACCCATGCAATTAGAAAATAATCGTCTGACTCCCACTTAACGCCAGAGGAGGCTGACCCGAGGGTTATGTTTGTACTGTGGTGTATCTGGACATGTGAAATCTACGTGTCCCACTCGTCCTCCTCGTCCCATGGTGAGTGCTGTTATACCATCCATTAAAAAGATGAAACTGCTCACCACTGTTGTAACACTTACTGCTGTCAATGTTTCCATTCCAGTCTATGCACTCCTTGACTCTGGGTCAGCTGGCAACTTTGTCTCTGGTGCCCTCTGCCATCAGCTCAAACTCAAGACGATCCCCGTGCCGGCAGTCTACCAGATCCATTCAGTAACTGGCAAGCCACTTGGCCGCAAACCAGTCAACATGTGTGCCGGTCCCGTCAAACTCAAAGTTGGAATCCTTCACATGGAAGATCTTCATCTATTGGTTCTGGAGGATTCCACCGCTGATGTGATCCTAGGGCGCCCATGGTTGGAGCAGCAAAACAAGGATCTATGTCGTGGAACTCAAACCAGAACTCCCTACGCCAACCTACCACTGGACTCACACCCTTCCAGTGCGTATTCGGCTACCAACCCCCTCTGTTCCCCTGGCCCGGGGAACCATCGGACGTTCTTGCAGTTGACTACTGGTTCCGGGAGAGTGCGAGGGTCTGGGACACAGCACACCACCAACTACAACGTGCTCTCCGCAGGCGCAAGATGACGGCCGACCTTAGACGCTCCAAGACCCCTATTTACCAACCAGGTCAAAAGGTCAATCACAGCGCACTCCCTCTCCTGAGTTCTAACCACGCTCACTTGATCCCCATCACCACGCAATCACCACCAGACACTTAAACACAGCACTCACCTCAGTTCACTGTCCGGTCTCGATTGACACTAGGACTGCTACTCCCATGCTCTTGCATCGAGAGGAATACTTACCTGCTCAACCTCAGTGATCCTCCTGGTTCCCGTGCAAAGTGTCTGCGTGTATATGTATCCCTACCGTTCCTGTTTGGTCCATCCGCCTCTGCTCCTGCCATCCTTCACGAGTCATTCACCTGCAACAAAAGAACAGTATTACCATTTCTCAGTCATCCCTATCATCTATTTAACAGTCACTTACCTGGTCATCTGTTCATCCCACGCTGTGGTCTAATAAAGTCACTCATTATACTAACCTGTTGTCTCCCGCTCCTCTGTCCGTAACAAACACTTAAATAATTTATTTTAATTTCAACTTTTCATGTGCTTTAGTATAATATTCAATACATCAAAATAAGTGTACTTATTTAAAACACCATAAAGTCATAATTAAGTGCATTTTTAAAAAGTGCTCTTAAGCATGTTTAGAAATATTGTCATGAATGTGTATTTACTTTAAAGTTAATTAGACATTGTTACAAAATGCTTTTTTAAAATGTGCACTTAAGCGTGTTAATAAATATTTTCATTAAAGTATATTCTTTTTAGGTACACTTAAGTGGCCTTTAATTTTAATTATATTATCTGCAAGTGCACTTTTTAAAAAGTATACTTTTAAGATTTGAAGTACACAAAAAGTACACTTTCAATACAATTAAGTGCACTTCTTTTTCACAAGGGCAGAATGGCTTCAGTTTTGAGCATGTGCACAGGAATAATTAACCAGTAATTTTCATTTTGAGCCACCACTTAAAATGATTTGATTCTGATCTTTTTTGTCACATAAGACAAACACAAGAAACGTTTCTTATAGCAACTCTTTAATTAACTGTTTTGTGGTTTCAAAAAAAAAAAAAAAAAAAATCTTAAATTAATCATTTAATTAATCTGGCAGATGCTATCCAAAGCGACTTACATTGCTTTCAATGTATTTCACATTTTTAAGCTTTGATTGGTCACAATTTATATTAGGTGTCTTTAACTACTGTTAAATGACAAAAATAAGTACAATTTACTTATTGTGTTTATATTGTATTGCTATTGCGGTGGGGTACAGGTAAGGTTAGGCACAGGTTTGGTGGTATGGCCAAGTTTAAGGGTGGGTTAAGTTGTAAGGGAAGGGTCAATAGTGTAATTATAGATGTAATCTAAGAAATTTGTTACAGCTGTTACAATGTTAAAATGTGCATTGTATGAAATAAATAATTTAAACATTTTCAAATCTTTTTGTCAGGTTGTTTTCTTTCAATTAGGAAAAGTTTTGTATTTATTTTTTGGAACTGATTGATCATAGGCCTTATTTATCTGAGCTCATGTACCTTTTGTGGATAATTTTGTCAATTTTACAAAAAATATGAAAATATGTTTATCACACTAGTGTGCTTTAATGTTTAAACAGGAAATTTGTTTTGAAATGGTTTTATTTTGTTTTCATTTATTACAAAATGGCACAAAGTCACACTTGTGGTGTTCCCGTTCAAAAATGACCGGGAAAAATGACTTATAAATCACTTGTTATTGATCTGAGCCTCACTGATTTGAGGAAGAAGTTCATCTCTGTGCAAAAGAAAGCCTGTTAATACTCAAAATAGTTTATGTACATGAACGTACGTGTATGTGCATAGATGCAGGAGTATGCATGTATCCACACATGCACAGGTCCGAGGCCTTTATTTTTGCAAGCCCACATGTACATATGTGAACATGAACATGATGAACATGCTCCTGAACACTAATTGTTTCTCTAAATTTCGACCAATATAAGCTCAGGACCCGTATGTATAAAGCCGCTCAGAGTAAAATTTTAGTCTTAAAGGGTTAGTTCACCCAAAAATGAAAATAATGTAATTTATTACTCACCCTCATCCCGTTCCACACCCGTAAGACCTTCGTTAATCTTCGGAACACAAATTAAGATATTTTTGTTGAAATCCGATGGCTCAGTGAGGCCTGCGTAGCTAGCAATGACATTTCCTCTCTCAGGATCCATTAATGTACTAAAAACATATTTAAATCAGTTCTTGTGAGTACAGTGGTTCAATATTAATATTACAAAGCGACGAGAATATTTTTGGTGCGCCAAAAAAACAAAATAACGACTTATATAGTGATGGCCGATTTCAAAACACTGCTTCAGGAAGCTTCAGAACGTTATGAATCAGCGTGTCGAATCATGATTCGGATCGCGTGTCAAACCGCCAAACTGCTGAAATCACGTGACTCTGGCGCTCCGAACCGCTGATTCGGTTCGGAGCGCCAGAGTCACAGTAAGCAGGCTCTTAAATAGTACTATTGCTAAACTTACCACACCAAAAATAGTGGCCAAAATTGATGTGCAAAGGGTTTTTTTTTTTAATTTTTATTTTTTAAATGACCATACAATTTTGCTTAAACCATCAAAATAAGAGGAAAATATTTTGATGTTTATATTATTTAAATGTTTTAAAATATGAGGGAAGAATAAAACACTAAACTAAGCAAAGGTATTTATCTGACACAATTTTTTGCAAAAAAAAAAAAAAAGGGAAAACTACAGCTACAGGTTTCAGAAAAACAAAAAAGCTCAGAAAAAAGGACACATTGACTACAACATAATCAGTTTTTAATATTTCATTGGTTCTCTCTTGTTTTTGCATGTGTTCATAATTACTTTGCATAACAGCCTGGCCAAAAATAATTTGAAATAATTTGAAAATTCATTTCATTATCACACATGAAACAATTGACTCCAAGCACAGCTATGGCTGGACATCACATTTGGCCACTACTCTATGGCAGTTCATTGACTTTCCAACTGACCATCAAACCATGTGGCAAAACATGCCACATTTATGTTGATAGTGGGCTTCCCTGGAGTTGTTGGAGCCATTGATGGAACTCGTGTTCACAACATCGCTCCAATTGTAAATGAGGAGACATATCAATAGAAAAAGATTCCACACCATCAATACTAATTTGTGATAATTTTGCACAATGCAAAGCTATTTTAAAAAATAAATTAAAATATTTCAGTGTCTTTTTAAATGATTTCTTTTATAATAACATTAAATTATTGGTGCTGTGCTGCTGTGACCTCACCCTTGCAGCCAGGCTCACTATTGGCTGATTCAGAGGTTGAGGGCGGCCATTTTGAGTTGACATCATTGTAGTCCTTAGTTCACAACACTTAAGTCAGCACTTAAGAATCAGTCTTATACTTTACTAAAAGTTGCTTTTAGCTTCTTTATAAAAGTCTCCTACTCCTGGTCCTACTCTTTACTAAGAATTTTTTGACACTTAAGTCAAAACTTAAGACTATTCTTAAGAGCATTTCTGAGAAGTTTTACACTGTAAAAAATGAAAAGTTGACTTAACTTAAAATTTCAAGGCAATTTGCTGCACAGCTTTTTTGAGTTTACTCAACTTTGGACCAAGTTGTTCACTCAACCCAAATCACTGAGTAAAGTCACAGGTCTATTTTTTGTTCAGTTAACACAGTTTTGTTAGTTAAAAAGACTTGTAATTCATTTCCAATGTGTCTCAAAAAATTATGTTATGTGAACTTTTTTCTGTGAGTTTTATGGACGTTTTGTTCTAGTTAGCATTTACACAATGTTATAAAATAAAACTATAACTGCAGGCTTCAAGTTTTATTATCTTGAATGTTGAAAGAAATACAAACAAGGTCAAATAATAGCCATACTTCCTAACAGAAAAAAATGTCAATAAAATAAAAATACTGGAAAAATGTCAAAATCAAAAAAAAACAAAAAAAAAAAAACAAACTGAAGATAAATGAAGATTCACTTTTAACCTTTTAACATGTAAAGGCTTTGAACTAAAAAAAAAAAAAAAAAAATAGTACAAATACAAATGAAATTCAAATAAAAATGGCACAATAAAGAATCTGAAAAGATGAAAATAAAAAAATAAACAAACAACAAAAAAAATTAAATAAAAATGACATTGTAAGACATTATATTCACATTCGACAACTAAGTTTAACAATCCCTTTGATTAATAAACATTTTAACATTAAGATGCTAATATTTGTTTAATTCCAAAGATGATCACACCAAAATTTCAACATTCCCAGCAAGAGTTTAGTTTTCAGGGACTGTACCCTTGCAGAGCAGAATGTGCCCATTTCCATAAAACCAAAAAAACTAAAAGTAATAATGACATGAAACAGTCATGACAGTAAATTAAACTCTCTTAAATAAACGCGGTACTAAAGCGCTTGCCCAGTCATAAACCTTCATTGCAGTGATATTCTTTTGAGCTCTTTAGTATTGTGTAAACTTACCACATCAAACATAGTGGCCAAAATTGATGTGCAAAGTTTATTATTTTTTTTTAAATGACCCTACAATTTTGCTTAAACCATTAAAATATGAAAATATTTTTATTTTTTGTTTATATTATTTAAATGTTTTAAAATATGACATTGACTACAACATAATCAGTTTTTAATATTTCATTGGTTCCCTCTTGTTTTTGCATGTGTTCATAATTACTTTGCATAACAGCCTGGCCAAAAATAATTTGAAATAATTTAAAATTTCATTTCATTATCACACATGAAAGAATTGACTCCAAGCACAGCTACACGATATGCTTACATCTTTTAACACATTTTTAAAAATATTTGAATTAAGGTTGAAGATGTCAATTTTCATATGGCTGGACATCACATTTGGCCACTACTCTATGGCAGTTCATTGACTTTCCAACTGACCGTCAAACCATGCAGCAAAAGCAAGCCACGTTTATGTTGATAGTGGGCTTCACTGGAGTTGTTGGAGCCATTGATGGAACTCATGTTCACATCATTGCTCTAACTGTAAATGAGGAGTCATATAGCAATAGAAAAATATTCCACACCATCACTACTAATTTGTGATAATTTTGCACAATGCAAAGCTATTTTTAAAAATAAATTAAAATATTAAAAGTTTCATTGTCTTTTTCAATTATTATTATTATTTTTTTTATAATAACATTAAATGATTGGTGTCATGCTGCTGTGACTTCACCCTTTCAGACTCTCTATTGGCTGATTCAGTGGTTGAGGGCAACCATTTTGAGTTGACATCATTGTAGTCCTTAGTTCACAACACTTCAGTCAGCACTAAAGAATCAGTCTTATACTTTACTAAAAGTTGCTTTTAGCTTCTTTATAAAAGTATCTTACTCTTAGAAAAGTCCTACTCTTTACTAAGAATTTTTTGACACTTAAGTCAAAACTTAAGACCATTCTTAAGAGCATTTCTGAGAAGTTTTATACATATGGGCCCTGAATGTATTGAGGAGGTCCACACTGATAATGCTTTTGAACCCATTACTTATCTGATAAGAGAAAAAAACAGGTTTCAGCTATAAAATTGTTTAACAAACATAAAATCCATCACAAAATTAAACTCAATTATAAAGACCACTACAGCTAAATACCTCCTACCTCCAAAAACATGGCCACTAAATAAGCTTTATGTGTTTGTGGCTATTGCTGACCAATGTTATGCTATGGTGTATATGATGTACACCAACAATCTAAAACTTATTTTCAAGAAAGAATACAAAAATAATAAATCGTATTGAGCCCATTGTAAAAGAAGAGTTTTAAGCGCATTACACTGAGTCTTACACCATGTCTGCGCTGGACACGACAGCGACACGACAAAAGACAATAAACCCATCAAGAACAAGACATTTGTAGCTTCGCGCTGCATCCACTGATTATGGATTCATATCCATTTCCGTTGAGTACGATATGTAGACGGTTAATCTAACAAGTCCACTTTATCATGCTTTTTCTGTGATGTAATAAACAACACGATTACATTTTGAGTTAAGTCTATATGACAAATCTACACATTATTTCTGATAACTGGTAAATATAGCCAGGATTGCAAAAAATTAAGTTAGATTTGCTAGATTGCATGTTAGATTACATGTGGCAAACAATGCTTAATGATCAAACTGATGTTTTACGAACATTTTAACAATCTAATGAATATAATAAAATGAATAAAGATACTTACTTTAAACGATGAAGTTTTAAAAGATGAAGTTTGTCGTGATCTCGTGCTGCACATTTGACTGACGATCAAAATGGCGCTATCATTCCATGTGAGCTCCAACAGCGTTTTCTGTGATGTAATAAACACAATAATATTTTGAGTTAAGTCTATATGACAAATCGCACATTATTTCCGATAACTGATAAAAATAGCCAGGACTGCAAAACATGAAGTTAGATTTGTTAGATTGTATGTGAGATTGCATGTGGCAAACAATGCTTAATGATCAAACTGATGTTTTACAAACATTTTAACAATCTAATGAATATAATAAAATGAATAAAGATACTTTAAACGATGAAGTCTGAAAAGATGAAGTTTGTCATGATCTCGTACTGTATGGCGCTATCATTCCATGTGAGCTCCAACAGCGTTTTCTGTGACGTAATAAACAACACAATTATATTTTGAGTTAAGTCTATATGACAAATCGCACATTATTTCCGATAACTGTGATAAATATAGCCAGGATTGCTATTTTAGATTAGATTTGCTAGATTGCATGTTAGATTACATGTTGCAAACAATAAAGATGAATAAATGAAAATGAATAAAGATACTTACTTTAAAAGATGAATTTAAAAAAGATTTTAAGTTTGATCAAGTTTGATCAAGTTTGTCGTGATCTCATACTGTATGGCGCTATCATTCCATGTGAGCTCCAACGGCGTTTTCTGTGATGTAATACGATTATATTTTATGTCAAATCTTTGAAAAATCGCACATTATTTCCAATAACTGTGATTGCGACATATTTTCCAGGATTGCGACATATTTTCTCCTTGATGAGTTTGTGCAAAAATGATTTAAAATAAGCATGCCCAGTGACACTACATTACTTAATTATGACTTTAGTTTCAAAACCAGGCCAAACAATAAAGACACTTACTTTAAACGATGAAGTTTTTTTCGTGATCTCATGTGTGCTTGTAAACTTGCATGTGTATGTCCAGTCAACAGTTCTAATTAAGTTGGTCAGACAATTTTTGAACCAACTTATTTCCACTTGTTAAGTCAACTTTTTTTAGTTTTATTGTCCAGTTAACTAATAGATAATAGTTATTAAAACTTTTTGCAAGTTGGATTTTTTACAGTGTATACATACAGGCCCAGATCAATAAGGCCTACAATCAATCAGTTTCAAAAATAAATACAAAACCTGTCCTAATTTAAAGAAAACAAGTTGACAAAAAGATTGAATCCAATATTTGGTGATAAAATAGTGTAACAAGTGATTTATAAGCTATTTTTGTAGGCCGGTCATTTTTGACCGGGAACATCACAAGTGTGATTTTGTGCCATTTTGTAATAAATAAAAACCAAAATAAAACCATTTCAAAACAAATTTCCTGCTTAAACATTAAAGCACACTAGTGTGAAAAACTGCAAAAAAAAAAAAAAAAAAAAAGACTTTTTTTTGTAAAATTGACAAAATTATCCACAAAAAACACTTTTTTCTCATTTAAAAACTGAGGTACGTGAGCTCAGATTAATAAGGCCTACGATTGATCAGTTCCAAAAAGAAATATAAAAACTGCCCCAATTGAAAGAAAACAAGTTGACAAAATGATTGAATCCAATATTTAGTGATAATGTAGAATAATGAGAGATTTATATGCAATTTTTTGTATGCTGGTCATTTTTGACCGGGAACACCACAAGTGTTCCAATGTGGAAAAAATTAATAATTTTGATCATTTTTGTAATTATCAATTTTTGGAAAGTTGTTAGACTCTGGGTGAGTAAAGTCAGTAAATTTTAGTCCAATGCAATAACATAACATAACTAGCATTTTCGGGTATGGGAAAATCCTCTTCGGGTCAAAATGACCCAAACACAACCTGAGGGTTAACCAATATGATGTATTGTAAGAATCGGTTTACTCACAACATATAGACTCACTTAGTGTGACGCTCAATCAAATGGCCTCCCTCTCTCTGCATAAGTACACACCCTACAACAGAATGAATCTTACTTTAACCTATCCAACGCTTGTGAATACCAACAGTAAGTAATGAACAGTTGACAGGAAATAACAGTTAGGCTGGGAACTGGGTTGTGGGGTTCTTCTCATATAATGCATTCCTCTTGTAGTGACTCCCTGAGTGTATGTAAATATATTTAACATTAATGCATTACAGTCAGACTTTTTTTTTACTGCCAAACTTTTCAGGGCCCTGCGGTATTTTCAGGATTTTTAGGCATCATTAGTGGTTTGGGATGTGGAGGCTGACACTGCATCTGTGGAGCAGGGCTGTCTCAGGTCTCGTACCTCAGACAACTATGGAGTCACCCTAGTGTTTATTTTCTCTGAATTATCTGAGGGTAAACTATCACTATACCCTGACATAAACGAGGGGCTTTAAACCACACATTTAAAGTCCATGTGAAATCAAATCCTTATTTACTGTCTCATCTTCAGAAAGTTGGTGTTATTGCTCTTATTGCAAGCAATTTATTTGTGTATGATATTCCAAAGGACAAAAGTTGTCTCTGTAATCTTTACTCAAAATGAAACAACTCGATTTGGTGCTAAAATGACTTTCTTTTTTAACTGATGTCACCAAACTCTCCTTTTTCAACTCCTCCACCTCCAACCCCCTGTCACATAGAGACCACTTTTTATGATGCAATCAATTCCAGATGGATAAAATCAAGTTTCGCCCTACATGTTTTTTTTCCCTAATTGATATCCTGTTTCACTTTGAAACACGTCACATTACAGAAGTAAAATGGTTGGTTGTTTCAGTGGTCCAACATGTCAACTTCTGGTTGCAACTAGTGGCTAAGAAATTTCTTATTTAATGTCAACAACAGAATTCACAACCTATTTTGCTTCCATCATATGTATTATTAGGAATGCACAATATATATGTACCACTTTTAAATTAATATATTTTTATACTTTTCATACTTTATAACACTGTGATGCTTAAATTTACTCGTAGCATTTAAAATAATTGATTTTATTTTTTAGTGTTTTATTTAAATTAGTATGAAATAGTTTGCATTTTATTTTGTCTTATCTGTATTAGCCAGAATGTGTGTGTGTGTGTGCGCGCGCATGCGTTTTTGTGACATATCAGGACACAAATTTGTATAATGACATGAGTATGACATAGGTATTACAAGGAGAGGGTGACTTATGAGGACATTACCCCATGTCCCCATTTTTCAAAAGGCTTATAAATCATACAGAATGATACAGATTCTTTTGATAAAGTAAAAATGTGCACAGTTTTCTGGGAATGGGTAGGTTTAAGTGTAGGGTCGATGTAGGGTGATAGAAAATACGGTTTGTACAGTATAAAAACCATTACGCCTATGGAATGTCCTCACAATTCACAAAAACAAACCTGTGTGTGTGTGTGCGTGTGTAGATTTAATGGAAAAATACTTTTTTTTGTGTTACATACCATAATAGAGCCAAGTGGTTGGAGGGGAACCTTTGAAAAATAAGAAACAAGAGACAAAGGCTAAAAGGAAAAGTAATTAGAGGTGGAGCAAGTAATTACGTTTTGTTCAAAGATTATGAATATTTTGGTTATACTTTATTTGTGTCCAAGTTACAATGTAATTACACATTTAAGTACTGAGTAATATTAATAAACCATATACTGGTTTAGGGTAGGATTAGGGTTTGGTTTAGGGTTAGTTACATGTAATTACAGTAAGTATTGTAGCGAATCTGTACAGGTATTTAATTAATTTATGGGTGAAATATATGAATATAATAAATCATAAAGCTTTATGATTAATTATAATACATATACCGACCCGAGAGGGAATTATACATATATTGTGAGTTAATTAAAACGAATTATAATCAGTCACATATATGATTAGTTCTGGTTTGATAATAATTTAGAGAAACTATTAGTTTGTCCAGCAAACCGTTAGCTCCTCATAGCCGATTATAAAAGGAAGGTTTTTCTCTGGCCACGAGAAAGACTTCCTATTCTAGCATCAATGCGTAAAGCAAGGATACTGGATCGAAACGTTAAAGTGACCTGGGTTTGTTGCATGAGCAAAAAAGACAATCGAGCATGAATATAATGTATTTAATATATATGAAACTACGGATACAGAGACTATACTACTAAACATACACAAACAATACACATATATAGAAAGCGAAAGTAAAGTCAAGAAAACAGAGGTGATCAAAGGAATGGCAACTTACTAACAGTTAAAACCTTTGAGAGCCAGCAAGGAAACTCAGCTTACACATCGAGCTTAAAACGCTTTGGAAAGAATGGTTCTATACTTGCATAGGTTCAGGTGCTGTGGTCGTTTCGTGTTTCTGCAGGAGTTTCGGTGCGTGCGGCTGAAGCAATTGGTCCTTTTCCGAGAAGGTGTTCTTCGGCAGGATTTTCAAACAAGGGTTTAACTTAAGAGTAAGATAACCGGAAAATAAAGAAAAAGAGTCCGTCTCCTAGGCGATGAAGAGAGAAGACTTAGGGCGACGGATGAAGAGGGTTTGACAAAGAAACTTGTTGCCAAAAGATGGTCGTCCCGAAGAGAGGGGGCGCGTGATGGAAGCGCGGTCGCCGAGACGTCCGGGAGAGACGTGTGTTAAATGGCGAGAGACAATCGAGAGACCAATGAGAGACGCGTGTCATTGTGTTTTAAGGACAACAGGCCAGAACGCCTCCTGGGATACATCAGCCAATGATGAGGGTGCGATTTTGGCGGGCGAACTCTTTCTTTGTCTCCATTTATGACCTAATTTGCATGGTTTATGAAGTGTCCGATCTGAGTACATTTTCTTCAAAGTACCATTAAAAATAGAAAAATGCATTTTACAGTCATGTGACATACATTTTCAATTAGAGCATAACGAAAGCTTTACAATGAGACCAAACTTGTCAGATGGCAAAGACATAAAAGGTGAGATACAGTTTATACTTGAGTTTTATCGTTTAGAAGAAAACTAATACAACTACAGTCATAGCTAAGTTTATATACTAGGGATAAATACATGCACCTTTAAATACAGCGACGGGTACATATTGGCACAGTCATATTTGGAGGATAAATGTACATTCACAATCTCCATGCGTGTTTGTGAGTGTCTGTATGTGTGTGTGTATTGGGGTTGTGGCCAGTGTCTGTGACCATATGTCCTTTAGTCCCACCAGGGTGACTCTTTGAAGTCTCTGGAGCTGGTGAGAATATGTTCTGTTTTTCTTTACTGGGGTAACAAAGGTGCCAATGGGGCAATTGGTCCCGGACTTGCCGGAGCCGATTCGTGATTTACATGCACAGTTCAGGAGGCTAAAAGCATTCTGAAGATTCTAAAGTTGATTGACTCCGCCGGATCTATCCAGACGCTACAGTATTATTTTTAGTTATTAGTATAGTAACTACATGTAACATGTAACAAGGACAGTGTAAAATAAAGTGTTACGAATATTTTCTTTAGAATAATGTCATCCTATCCAAGGTGAAAAGGAAATACATTTAAATTGTACTTCCCTTTCGAAAGGGAACTTGCGCTGTTTCCCCTAGGGGTCACTATGGGGAATGCCTCTGGCATGCCAGATGTCTGAAGCATGAGTCTAAACAGGACAATGAACTTGACATTGGCAGGCGGCAGCCTATGACGTCACACAGGTGCGACCGTGAGTATAAAAAGGCACCTGCGAATAACGTCATCCTCTTCTTTGTCTTCAGGATACCAGCCTTGTTTGAGCGTGTGTTTATTCAGAGACAATCCAGTATTATGGCAAGCAATAGCATCAAATCGTTTAGGCAGTGTGTTCCTCTGTGTCCGCGTTATCTGACACCAGATGGCACACGATTTGTGCGTTATGTGCATGAGTGAGGAGCATGCATGCTCAGCCCTTGAGGGGGCTGTTTGTGTGCATTTTTGAGTGCCTTCCTTAAGGAATTTCGCTCTCATCTGGCCCTTTTTTCGAGGGAATCGGGCCAGCCATCTGTTTCTCGCAGTTCAGGACCTGCTGTGGCTGAGGCGGGAAGGAGAGTGAAGTTGTGGGGCATGCAGGTGAAGCTCGTGGATGAATTCACAGAGGTATGATTATTTCTCATTCATTTGCGGTTTCTCATTTGCGGTATCTCTATCATCTGATCCGGCAGCGAGTGCGCTCCTTGCTTCGGGCCATGATTAGCAAGATGAGGCTGATGAGATCAATGATGTTAAAAAAAAAAAAAAAAGAGTACTCTCAGCCTGCTTGCCCCGCATATGACGAGTTTTTGGATGTTATGTCCCGTGACACGATGAGATTAGATATGCCGTGGAAATGCGAGAAGCGCGAGCCCCTTTGCGGTCGCCTCGATGAGTGTTTTCTGTCGGAACATAACTGTCCATCTAATACGTGCCTTCTTTTCTCACAGATCTTCATGCTAAGGTGAGGAGATCTTAGAGAAAGCCATATTCTGCTTGCATCTATCGCACTCAGGCGATTTATGCTGTTGTTGAGGGGATGCAGGAGCATGTGGATGCATCGGTCTTAATGGCAGAGCATATGTGGCAGCGGATCGGGCTGGCGCGGCGCTAAACACTATGGCTGTGTATCAGAGCCCGCCAGGCTGATCTGCTGTAGGACCTAGCTTTGCCAGGAGGGGCTCTCAAACGTTTTTGCATCTGGCCCTGAAGCTGGACCTAAGTTGTTTTTGGTAGTTTGTTTTTACTTTTACATCTGTCTTACTGATAGTTCGGCATTAGTGGCTAGTTGTGAATGCGCTGTCTGATGCCAGATAGTTTACTGAGTAGTAGGCTCTCTGTAAGCCTCCTTGGTGACTATTTTTGGTTTTAACAGGGTTTTTTTCAAAACGCTGAGTTGTTGGGCTTTTTAGTATCCTTAGCAGTTCTATAGGAAGTGCATTAAGCCTGTGAGTCCCCTGCTTTTTCTAGGAGTGTTGTCAAGTCATTAGGCTCTCTTTGAGCCTCCTTGTCTACTGCATTTATAGAATAATGCTGTATTGATAGCAGTGATTTTTAGCGTTGCTAGGCCTTCTCTCGCTAGGGTGATATTTTTCTGAGGCCTTCGCTTCCCTGAGCTTTGTATTTATATAGTGCAAGTTGTAGGCTCTTTGAGCTTCCTTGCAGGATATCCTGAGTTTTTGGGTGTTATTAGGTCTCCTCTCGATTTAGAGAGTTGTCTTTTTGAGGCTTCCTCTCCCAGAGCTCGGCTACTTTTTGCTAAGTTGCTAGGCTCTCTCTGAGCCTCCTTGGCTACTGCGGGTGTCATCTGGCCTCCTCTCACTAGTGAGGGTTATTTTTAGGTCTCCGCTCTACAGAGCTCCACCAGGGTAACAGTTTGAGTTGAAGGCTCTCTGTGAGCCTCCTTACTAGACATCCTGACTGTGAGGCGTTGTTAGGCCTCCTCTCGATTAGAGAGTTGTTATGCTGAGGCCTCTGCTCCTAGAGCTCGGCTATCATTAGTTAAGTTGTCAGGTTCTCTGTGAGCCTCCTTGGCTAATATGAGCATCGTCAGGTTTCCTCTCATTTAGAAAGTTACCTTTTTTATTTTTGAGGCCTCCGCCTGGATATCAGTTGTGGTTTGCAGGCTCTCTGCGAGTGAACCTCTCCTCGCAGGTTTTCCCTGAGTGTGGATCGTTGTTAAGCCTCCTCTTGATAGGAGGGTCATTATGCTGAGGCCTCCGCTCCCAGAGCTTGGTTATATTTTGGCTAAGGCTCTCTGTGAGCCTCCTTTTTCTAATATGAGCGTCGCCAGGCCTCCTCTTGTTTTACAGAGCTGTTTTATCCAGGCCTCCACTCTCTAGAGCTCTGCCAGGTTAGCATTCACGGGTCGCAGGCTCTATGTGATCCTCCTCGTGGGATATCCTGATTGTGGAACATTGTCAAGGCCTCGTCTCGTTTAGAGAGTCATTTTAGTGAGACCCCTCACTTACAATAAAGAACTGCAGTATACTGAAGTACAACTGCAGTAAAACTGCAGTACAAAGTAGTATAACTGCAGTATAATTAAGCACAACCATAGATTTGCAGTATAATGAAGTATAATCACAGTACAACTGCAGTACATTGAAGTTCAACAGCAGTAAAACTGCAGTTGTATTGCAGCTATACTGCAATATTGCAGTTTTTTCATGTCCAAAAACCTGCATTTCCCTTTCGAAAGGGAACTCAACACTGCGTTTGACACACTATGGGGAACACCTCCTCGTAAACCGGTGTCTGAAAACAATTATCAAATCACGACAATCCTATTGGCTGGCGACAGCCTATGACGTCATCATTGCGCGACCCGGAAGTATATAAGGAGCACCTAGAGAAGCAGTCATTCCCCGTTTTCCGTCTTCAGGGACTGTTTTGTTTGAAAGCAAGTGATATTAAACCGGTATTAAGGTAAGACAAATTATGTCTGACAAACGTTTCAGCAAGTACGTGCATCTGTGTCCCATAGTGTTGACATCTGATCACACACATAACTAAATATGACGTTGTCTTTTATGAGAACAAAAGAGTATGTACAGGCAGTTCTTGTGGGATCTGTCTGTTTTTATTGTGAGTGTGTTTTACTTGTAAAACTGCTCCACTCTCTTCTGATCTTTTCCTTGAGAGGAGAAGGACCGGCAGCTGCACCTAATGGTTCAGGTCTTACTCTTGCTGAGGCAGAGTAGAAACTAGATCATGGGGTTCTCAGCTGGAGCTTGTTGAAGAGTTGAGAGGGGTGAAATTCCCTGTGACCTTCAACGGCTGACGGGAGAGAGCTGTGGGATTATGATGATGTGTTGTCTTTGACATCATTAGATTCAGCAGCAATTGCTCTTTCTTGTTCTAAGCCAAACAAAAAAGAAGGAGATGGCTGATGAGGATGAAGATGGTGAGCCTCCTGAATCCTCAAAGCCAACCTGCCCCCGCGTATATACAGCTGTTTGAGCTCGTGTTCATCAACATCAGCAGGTTAATTCGCTGGTGTTGATAGAGTGAGTATGGGTACACGTCGATGCCTCCTACTGACGAGATGGGTGCAACTATCTTGTGATATAGGCAGTCACGTTCCATACGTGGCAGCAGGTCAGGCTGGTGTTGCTTTACACACAATGTCTGTTTGTAAGCATATCAGTTGGGCCTGCTGAAATTTTCTTGGTAGGTCTCTTTATATTAATAAAAACCTCAGTTTCCTGTATAGGATGCGGTTTAAGGGCCCTGAAGTTCCATTAGGTTGGCTGGAACGATATATTATTAAGGTTAGTACTTTGTTAGTCCCCTTTATGGATGTGTTGGCTTCATTCTTTGCAGAATTCACTGAAGTGGGCTTTAACTAAGCCGCACTGTTAGCCACCTTATGGTAAAATTAGCTTTCTCCTCTGGTAAATGCTAGAGTTTTGAGATTAGCTTTCGCTAACTTCAGATAGATCTATGTTAAGCGTCGGCCTTAAAGGCCGCCTGACATTGTGTGCTTGGGTTGAGCTCTGCTCCTCTGAGCTTTATTGTAGAAATACAGTATTCTCAGAGTTTGCCTCCTCTCAACTGAGAGTCGTTTGTAGAGGCTGTTGTATCTTAGACCCAGGCAGATTTATGCTTATGTGTTGGCCTTATTGGCCTACAGCTATAGCTGGCCTAGGCTAGAACTTGGGTTTAGGCGGTCTGCTAGAAGCATTTTTTTACGCCTTTTTTATACTACCCGTTATGTGAGTGTAGTTTTTCCTAGTTCTGGCCTCCTCTTATCAGAGTTGTCAGGCCAAGGCCCATTGTCCCTTTCGTGTAGGAGCAAAATAGATAGCAGCTAAGGTAGCAGACTATTGCTAAGTCTCCCTGGTGCCATTGTTTCAGGCAGTGTAGGCCCCTTTTTCACTATGTGAATAGAAACTTTGTTGCTGTGGCCCCGCTCCCCCAGAACTATCTAGTGGTACTTTGACTTCAGTTTTTCCCCTGAACCCCTTGAACTATGTTCAAGCTTGAGTGATATGGTTGTAGCTTTTTATGAAAGCTCCTGTTCCCTAGGGTTCAGTACAGATTGTATCTGTTTTTGGTGATAATTTCTGCTGTGAAGTACCCAACCTGTATTTTTCAGGGTTGGATTAATAGTACTCCCTTGCTATTCAAGGTTGTTGTACTTTATTACTTTAGTTCTGATTCCTGCCCTACACTCAGTAAACTCTAATACTGCCACAGGCTAGCACCCGTGTGTTCTGGAGTAGTAGGCCTGACTTTGGCCTCCTTAAGATTATGGTGACGTAGTTTGTACTCCCCTTGCTGAAAGGGTAAAAAGTGTTTTTACTGAGTATATTGCCTGTTGGAATGTATAAGCTCAGGTTGAGTTTAATAAAGTTAACCTCACTACATAGTTTGGTTTTCATATATGGCTCCCTTAGAGCTTGAACACTGCCACAAGCTGACACTCGTGTTGTTTGAAGTAGAAGGCTCTGTTTGGGCCTCCTACAGAGCACAATAGCTTGTTGTATTACAAGGCTTGTTGGTAGGTGTTTTAGTTAGAGTTTGCTCACTTGGAAACTAGCACTGCCACAGGTTTATGCCCGTGATCGTTTGAAGTAGTAGACCTGTTTTTTGGCCTCCCTCAGAACATAGTAGCGTAATATTCTTTGTACTCCCCTTACTTTAAGGGTTAATGATGTTTTTACTGAGTACATTGCCTGGTGGAATGTGTGGAGAAAATTAAGCTCAGGTTGAGTTAAACTAGTTATCCCCCACATCTGGGTGTCTTTTAGCAGATTAAGCATGTAGTTTTCACATGGCTGGCCTTTGCAAGGCTGCTGTGATAATTCTACATTGTGTAGAATCCGTTCATGTTGCAGGCTCTCTGGGAGCCTACAGTATGGTCTACCTGTTAGGTTGAGCCCAGTACTCTCCTCGTCTAGAGGGTTGTTCTGCATAGTACTTAGCTCCCTAAGTCTGGTCAGTGGTTGAAGGCCTCTCTGAGGCCTCCTTGTTGAAGACCGGCCTCTAGGCTGGTTGTACTCCCCTTGTTTGGGTCCCTTTAGAGTGCACAGCCCCCTCAGTGCAAATAATCAAGCGCTGAGTAAATCCTAGGATTGAGCAGAGTTTTACTCCCCTCACTGGTATGGGTAAAAAGCGCTAAGCTGAGTCCTGCTCTCCAGGATGCCCGTCTCTATGATCTGGTCTGAGTTGTTTACTGCCTCTTTGCAGTCCCTCTTACTGGATATCTTCTCTCAAGAATGTTAATTGAGACTCTGTGATCAGACAGGTTGTTGGCCAAGACTAGGTTTCTGTTAGACCAGGTAGGCCTCCCTGGTGGCAATCAGGGTCGAGTACGTTCCCCTGACTGACTACGACGCATGAGCGTCTTGAACTTTCTGCTAGAATCGATCGATTTTCTCGGACTGAAAGGTAGGTTGAATTTGGAAATTTGTTTTACTTTATATATTACTTTGTTGCTGTGGCCCCGCTCCCCCAGAACTATCTAGTGGTACTTTGACTTCAGTTTTGGTGCGGGAGGCACGAGGCACAGTGAGGATTCCTGCATTATAATATTGAGTTAAGTTTTTAAATTAATATTTGTCTGTTCTTTTATTTGTCTTTGACATGTTAGCTCTGATTTGATGTATATGTTTGCCCAAAATGATCCAAATCTGTAAGAAAAAACATTGTGAGCTAACGTTACATTTGCCTAACTTGGTGTTTTGCTTCATCCAGGGAAAAATGTTAGGATTTTTTTTAGTATCATGATCATGATTTTTTTTAGTAGTAGTAGAAATAGTAGATTATAATAGTAGTATTTGCACAACAAATTAATTGACCTGGCAAACAACTATTGACCGCTAATAATGCTGTAAAAATGTTTCTCCCCTTAGGACCTAAAGCTTTTCAATGATGTTTGATGACTGAGGACACTTTACAATACATGGTAAGTAATTTCTATAAAAACTGATATAGTTGTTAATGGATAATGAATTACTAATGTCCAAACCAGATGTTCATTAACTCACCTTTATGCCATCCCAAATGCATGTGACTTTTGTGGTGTTGTTTTTTTTCTGGAAAATATCTGTTTTGTAATAATTTTGTTTTGCCTGTGTTCCCATGTGTTATTTTTTCAGAAAAAAGTATACATTTGTTTATTTTGTAGTCATTCTAGCAAAAGGCAATGAAACTGTTTGTTTTATGTATACAACTTTAGGATAACCAGACAGATGATTGTGAGGGTGACCTTGAGCAGCTCTTCGTGGTGGTGTTCATTATTCGGAAGTAGGGGGAGAACTTCATGAACCACCTGCTGACATTGACATTGTGATCGAGGGAGATACATTTTTTAATCAACTCACTTGCCACATCAGCTTGTGCCCTGCTTCTGGGTATGATATACATCAACCTATAATGGTTTATATTAAATAGTAATAAAATTGAATTCAGCGTGTTTTAACTTAAACCTTTTTTTTAAATCATATTTCAAGTTTCACTTAATTTTGTTGTACATTGTAACAGTCACATTTCCAAATATTTATGACCCACCTTCTGTCAGTCATACACTACTACTGATCAAATGTTTAAGAACATTGTGCAGTTTTAACTTCCTGTTTGTTTTTGTTTTCTTTAGCTGTCTTACAACAAGTGAAGGATGAAAAAGAGGCCTCAAAGTTTGTATTTGCTGTTTCTGCAAAACTGGCTCCGTTATGCTCCTGATCAGCTTGCAGGGGTTGCTCGTGGTGGAAATCCCTGAGTTCGTCAGAGTATCAATTTAATGAATAAGGACATACTTTTTGCGTTAGAAGAGTAGCTTCAATCCTTGAAAAGCTTCAAGTCCTGAGCAGTGAACTGTGGTACTGTTTCAGTCTGTAGTACTGTGTTTCTGTCTTCGTTTCCATGTGTATTTACTTCCATTTTACAGATGCAGGTTGCATTTATGTTGTCACAGTTTTCCAGGCTCTTTTTCCAATGACTAAAATGCATGTTTGAGCTGTTTTAACTGAAAGTAACTTGCACTGACATCTTACAATTTGTCTGTGCTATTGTTTTGTCTCAGGATGAATGCCAATAATGTTTTTTTTTTATTTTTTTTTATACTACTTAACCCCTTTCACAGACAAGGCTTAAATCTAGTCCCAGACTAAAATGTATGTCTGAGCTGTTTTAACTGTTTTATTTTAATCTTAAAATATGTCACTGCCATTGTTTTGTCTCAAGATAAACACCAGTAATGATTGTTTTTTCTAAGGCATGTCTATAAAAGCTACTGAAATAATTGAACTAAGGTCTGATCCTGGCTTAGCCTAAGCCCTGTCTGTGAAACCAGGTTTATTTATTTTAGTCACCATGAAATGCCATTTTTACAGCCACTTGTTTTTCCTGAATGTGATGTTAATTCCTGTTCAAACAGTGTGTGGTTATAAATGAATACATTACTATGTAAACTGAAGGAAGTTGTGAATTTTTCATTAAAACCATATTAACTGCAGCCCTTACATTGTCTCTGATTGAAATGAGTAGAAATACACTTTTAGACATTTAACTGGCTTAGAATCATGCTGTACATAAAGCAAGATTGATTTGATATTGTTTCCACGTTAATTCAATGTTAAATAGGTGATTTTAATTAAGGTTGAAAAAACATTGATTTTACAATCATGTGGATCTATTTTTCATCATTAAAATAACATTATTTCAGGGTACAAACCTGATGAAAAATCAATGTAAAATTCAACGTTGATTCAATGATAATTTGGTTAATGCATTAACATTGATTCAACGTTGATTCAAGGTTGGTCTGCTATCTGGGACCCTCTTTTCTTTGAAAAGAAGCTTCCAGAAGCCTTTGAGCAGCCTTGGTAGGCCTTCTGTGGAAGGCCTCTTTGAAGCTTATAGCTTGGGCTTTTGGCCATAGGAAATGCTGTCACTGACAGCCTATGTATGAGCATTTTAGTTGAAACTGCTAGTTCTGACATTTGTCTAGCCATTTTTTGGCATGCACTCACCTCAAGCATGGCAAACATAGCGTGTCAAACGCAGTGTCTCGTTCCCTGTTCTCAGGGAACCATGGTTACATACGTAACCTGAGACGTTTTCTATATATAAAAACTGTATAAAAACTATAGTTTTTGTAAGGGCGGCTCCTAGAGCTTGGCTTTTATTGAAGTCTTTATTTGCTAAGTTGTCAGGCTCTTTCTGAGCCTCCTTGGCTAATAGGAGCGTCGTCAGGCCTCCTCTCATTTTTGAGAGTCTCCTCTGAGGCCTCCGCTCTCTAGAGCTCCATCTGGATATCAGTTGCGGGTCGCAGGCTCTCTTTGAGCCTCCTCGCAAGCCTTTCCTGAGTGTGGAACATTGTTAGGTCTCCTCTTAATAGGAGAGTCATTATGCTGAGGCCTCCTTTAGAGGTCTGCACGGGACTGTTTTTTCATCCTGTTCCCGCCCGCTCCCGCAAGGTTGTATTCCGCACGCACCCGCTCCTGCCTAAAATTCACTCTGTGTTCACCCGCTATCCGCATATAGTGATTTTCTTCCCGACCCGACGGGTCCCACTAAATTTAGATAGTTTCCAGAATCTCCCATTTAATCTTCCCCTAAAGAAAGAGAGTGATTGGGGATAACAAATATAAAATGTTGCATAGCATATACAAGATTTGTATTTGTTATTTTTGTCTTATGATGCTGTCAACACCCTAAAAAATGTCAGAGAAAAAATGTCACAAAGAATAATAGGCTAAATATCACAGAGAAAAATAGGCTAAATTAAATAGCCTACAACATGTCCCTCAAAACTATAGGCTAAAAATACATATGAACGAAAACTGTTGGCTTACTAGCTATACTGCAAAATGAAATCTTTTTTAACATCCACGCAAGAACAGAATGACGCTGACTGATGACTGTTTCAGAACGTCTCTCCTCCAAAATCCGATCACAAAGGTTGAATGAAGGTGCACTCGTGCAGACCTCTAATGCAAAGAACATATCTTGCCAGGTTTCTCAGGACAGGGAACTGGGGACTGTGTGAACGCCACCACTGCAGAAAGTTTTGTTCACTTCAAGTTCAAGCACTGATGCGCTGATGTCAAAGCATCTCGGGAGTGACCGGGTTATTGTCAGACTGCCCGCTCCCGCCTAAAGTACACTATAGTTACTGACCGCAATCCACCTTTCATTCGAAATTTAATCCCGCGCAGCAAGAAATCTTATCGGGGTCCCGCGGGAATGCAGACCTCTAGCCTCCTTTTCTAGAGAAGTCGTTAGGCTCTCTGTGAGCCTTCTTGGCTATTATGAGCTTTGTAAAATCCATGTTTATGGTAAGGGCACGTGCCGAGTTCTAAAATAAACAAGGATTTTAGAGAGGGCACGAAGCACTCGGCACGTGCCCTTTCTAAAATCCTTGTTTATGGTAAGGGCATGCGCCAAGTGCTTTGTGCCCTTTCTAAAATCCATGTTTATGGTAAGGGCACACACAGAGTTCTTTGTGCCCTTACTAAAATCCATGTTTATGGTAAGAGCACACGCCGAGTGCTTTGTGCCCTTTCTAAAATCCAAGCTGAGCATCGCTACCTGTGAAAAAAAAAAAAAAGGGAAAAAAAATCCTCCAGGTTAGCATTTACAGGTCGCAGGCTCTCTGTGAGCCTTCTCATGGGATATCCTGACTATGGAACGTTGTTAAGGCCTCCTCTCATTTATGGAGTCGTTATTGTAGTGATTTTGGGTTAGCCTCACACAAGGGCACCACAAATATAGTTATTTATGGTTTTAAATATTAATATTAATATTTTATATTAATATTAATATTGAGTCAGATGATTCCTTGCAATATTTCGGGGCACCAGCAAGGAATCTCACCTTGGCAATAAAAAACAATCATGGAAGATTGTTGACTGAATTAGAATTTTATAAATTGGAGGAAGTTTATCATCTGACCAATCTGAAGGATTTAGTGAGATTCGGGCGAGCTTGTTGAGCCTCTGATTATCAACACAAGAATGACACAGTTTGCAATAAAAATGAATTTATTAACAAAAAGATATACAAGAGTAAAATATCACGCTCACTAAATACTACGAAGGAAAATGACTAAACTACTAAGACAATTGAATCAATAATCAAACAGAAACTACAAACTACTACACAAATGAACATTAACAAAATGAATGCCAAATAGATGAGCAACGGATTGGACAAAGCAATGAATGGGTAATTAGCAGTCAATGGGGGAGTCAATTGTGGTTTTTCTGGATGCTGGTATGAAATAGTAAATAAGCATTTACTATGAATACAGATAACGTGTCTAATACATCTATCTGTGTCCGCGGACCCTAGATAAACAGTCTCTACACAAATAACAATCTCATATAGCAACAACCTAATGGCAAGGCCTTTGGTAAAAGGTTTGGTTAGCTTATATTTACGGTTTACTTGGTCGGGTGATCATTCCG
The DNA here is from genome assembly GCF_019924925.1 of Ctenopharyngodon idella. Classification (NCBI taxonomy): domain Eukaryota; kingdom Metazoa; phylum Chordata; class Actinopteri; order Cypriniformes; family Xenocyprididae; genus Ctenopharyngodon; species Ctenopharyngodon idella. Next base: position 28,575,608 of record NC_067221.1, read on the forward strand.
GGAATGGTAAAACGTCTTCTACTGGTATCCTTCTGTTTGCAGTGGGAGAGACTGGATTGCTTTCCAACAGCTGCAGAGCTGCACTGAGTGCTGGAGGTCTTTGTGTAATCCAGAGAACTGTAGGTTAGATGGTGGTTGGTCTGCAGGATCTTCTGTAGGTTGGAGGTACTTGAGTTATGCAGGTCAGGAGCCAAAGTCCTCTGCAGAAGCAGTTGGGCTGCTTGAAGGTCCGTGCGGTGAAAGGTTTACTCGCAAGAGTATCACCTTTGTCATGCTGTTGCTCTTCCCTCGTCAGGTCAGAAACTCAGAACAAGGGTTTGTTCATTTGGGAAAGCTTTTATTCCTTCCCGCTGGGGAGGGGATTACTAATCCCCACCTCCCCTGCTGTGGTGATGTGATTGGGTTGTAGCATTCAAGGTGTCCACCCATCACATCACCTTTCCATCCCGTGGAACTGTGTCCCAAAATACACAGTTAAACAAAACAATGTCTTTAGAACCTTGGAAATGCTTATTTCTTTTCAAAACCTTTCTCAAGGTCCTTGTGGCAGTGTTCTGAACTCATAGAGTCCAAACTTGATGTGAATTGGTTGAGGTATCACATTTCTGTCTCAGTGGGTGCGATTGCATTGGTTTTTATTCCAGGTGCGGTTTCCACTGTGTGTGTAGTTTCCTGGATGAATAAAAAGACGTATAGGACATGTTCCTTACAGTATTCCTGTCCATTTTTTTGGTGGTTTCAAGCCAATATGTATAAAAATTGTCTTTCTTTTAGAGCATTTTTTTGCTCTTGCTATGCTCTAGCCAGAACTGGTTTGGCAGCCCTAGGAGTCCATGGCCATTCACACCTTGGACTCAGGCATGGAGGGCTGAGGTGAACAAAGGCAACTCGTGATGAGATTAGCCTGTGATCAATGGGCCGTTGATGTCATCTTTCCTGTCCTCCTTCCTGTCCTCCACCTTTGGCAGTCCTGATTACAATAGTCATTTAGTTGTCGTTGAGGGTCCTATCACACTCTTTTGTATTAATCAAAGTGGGGAAAAAAGGATGTCTCTTGTGAAGCTCTGGTGCCATCACATCTGCTGTTCACTACATTATGATGAGGCCTCTGCTCCTTGAGCTCAGCTTTATTGATTTTAGTTGCTAAGTCGTTGGGCTCCCTTGAACCTCCTTGGCTATTATGAGCATCGTCAGGCCTCCCCTCATCTTGAGAATAAACTTTAAGGCCTCCGCTCTCTACAGCTCAGTCTGGATATCAGTCGCGGGTTGCAGGCTCTCCTTGAGCTTCCTCGCAAGCTTTTCCTGAGCGTGGAACGTTGTTAGGCCTCCTCTCGATAGGAGAGTCATTATGTTGAGGCCTCCACTCCTAGAGCTCAACTACCTTTTCGCTAAGTCGTCAGGCTCTCTGTGAGCCTCCTTGGCTATTATGAGCGTTGTCAGGCGTCCCCTCTCTTGAGAATTCTGTGAAAGGGAAAGAAGAATTTATATAAAATTAACCAATGAATAACAGTTTTGCATCCATGATTGAATATGTGACCCTGGACCACAAAACCAGTCGTAAGTCACACGGGTATATTTGTAGCAATAGCCAACAATACATTGTATAGGTCAAAATGATTATCTTTTATGCCAAAAATCATTAGGATATTAAGTAAAGATCATGTTCCATGAAGATATTTTGTAGTAAATTTTCTACCTTAAATATATCAAAAATGTATTTTTGTTAGTAATATGCGCTGCTAATGACTCCCGTTTGCATGTCTCGATTTAAGCGCCAATAGTAACTGAAACCAAGTAGATTGCACAATAATTCTTTTTGCAAACAAATTCAGAGACTTTACACATTCAGATCATGACTCCAATATGCTCCTGTTGCGTTATTTTCATCCTCTAATGAGTCTGCACAAATTGAGTTTACAACAAAAATGTCTTGGTTACGTATGTAACCCTCGTTCCCTGAAAGAGGGAACGGAAACGTACGTCAGTAGTGATCGATGAATTGGGATATCTCCAGAGAGCCCTCTTCCTGATGGTTGATGTATGCAACGGTTGCAGTGCTGTCCGAGCAGACCAGTACGTGCTTGTCTGACAACAGCTCCTTGAAGCGGCCCAGTGCAAGACGTACTGCTAGCAACTCGAGGCAATTGATATGCCAATGCAGTTGGGGCCCCGTCCACAGACCCGACACTGCATGCCCGTTGTACGTGGCTCCCCACCCGGTGGCAGAGGCATCTGTGGCAGAGGCATCATGCCTGGATACTTGTTCGAGGGGAACTCCTCTGCCCAGGGGCGAGTTTGCTCTTGTCCCAGTTGACCCGAAGACCCAACTGGCTAAGGTGAGCTAACACCATGCCTCCGCAACCTTGGTAAAGACGCGGGTCGACAGGGCCAGCCCGAAGGGTAGGACTTTGTATTGATATGCCCAACCCTCAAAGGCAAACCGTAGAAAGGCTCTGTGTCGAGGCAGAATCGAGACATGAAAGTACGCGTCCTTCAGGTCGATCGCTGCAAACCAATTCTGGGGACGGATGCATTCGAAAATGCGTTTCTGCTTAAGCATCTTGAACGGCAGCCTGTGAAGGGACCGATTCAGGACACGCAGATCCAGGATTGGCCGTAACCCACTGTCTTTCTTGGGTACAATGAAATAGGGGTTGTAAAACCCTGACTTCATATTGGCTGGAGGGACCGGCTCGATTGCATCCTTCACCAGGAGGACAGCAATCTCCGCCCGGAGAACAGGTGCATTGTCCAGGGACACGCGAGTGTAGTGGACACCCCTGAACACCGGGGGACGCCGGGCGAGCTGAATCGCATAGCCGAGTCTGATGGTATGAATGAGCCAGCGGGACGGGCTGGGAAGCACTAACCATGCTCCCAGACTCCGAGCCAGCAGGACCAAAGGCACCACAGACATACCCGATGTGGGGCAGCGAGGCAGAGTACTGGGGCCCGACTTGGACGGCATAGCGGCCCGAAGTGGGGTCGGACTCTGCGAGGTGGCAGTGTGTATGGGAGACGGCGCAAGGGAGGTGGCCTCGACATACACACTGGGACCTGCTGGCGAGGTGAGAGGGGGCTGAGAGTGGCGAGGCGGAGCACTGCACACTGCCAGCCATGCCCTCTTGGGACCTGCAGGATTGGGAAAAGGTGGGTACCGCTGGACTCCGGAGAGCCAGCAGCGGGACAACAGAACACACAAATTCCCCCCGGCCCTCCTCCAGGGGAGGGAGAGATGCGGGCGTCATCTCCCAAAGAGCTAACATCCTCTCCCAGGTCGCCCGACTCAGGACCGCTTTCTCGTTCTCTTGCCACCTGGCTTGGCTGGGGTCTGAGCGGGCTGGGCGCCGCATCCGCGACCGGCTCCCTGCTGTCTGGTGGGTGTAGGCTGCTGCTTTGCAGACTTAGCAGGGGCGGAGGACGACGCAGTTTGCACAGCCGGCGGTGGGGTGGAGGCAGCAGTGGACTGCCGGGGCAAGATGTGTTTGATGGCCTCAGTCTGCTTCTGTGCGGCCGAGAACTGCTGAGCAAAGTTCTCGACCTGCGTCGCCAAATAGGCCGACCTGAGACACGGGGGAGTCCAGGAACCGATACTTATCGGTCTCCCTCATGTCTGCCAAGGTCAGCCACAGGTGGCGCTGCTGGACTACAAGCGTAGCCATCGCTTGACCAACAGAGCGAGCCGTCACCTTAGTCACCCGGAGGCATTTTTAGAGTTTTAAACAACTCTAAAAATGCCTTCAGGTCTTTAAAGATGATTTTCTCAATATTTTTTTTTTTTTTTTTTTGCACCCTCAGATTCCAGATTTTCAAATAGTTGTATCTCGACCCAATATTGTCCTATCCTAACAGAGTGTCACGGACAGAAGGGTAGGAGACAACAGGGTTGCAGAAAAAACTGAGTTTATTTCCAAACAGCAAGGAATAACAGAAGTGCAGGTGAGTAATGGTAAAATGGATAATTGAGATCGTGAAACAGAAGTGGTAATACTGTCCTTTCTCTTGCAGGCGGATGACTCGTGGATGGTTGAAGGCAAAGTGGTGGAGTGAACTCACGGAGACGGTAGGGAGACACACACACAGATACTTTGCACGAAAACTGGGAGGCACGCTGGAACGGTAAGGGTAAGTATTCTCAATGAGCTGGAGTATTGGAAGAGTAGTCCTTGTATCAACGAGACCGGACAGTGAACTGAGGTGAGTGCTGTGCTTAAGTATCTGGTGGTGATTGCATGATGATGGGGATCAGGTGTGTGTGTGTTAGAACTCTGGTGAGGGAGTGCGCTGCGATTGGCTGATGGAAAAGCCTGGCGGGTCTGTGACAGTACCCCCCCCTCCACGGCCCGCTCCTGAGGGCCGAGGACCCCGACTTCGTGGTGGTCGTCCTCTTCCACGGGGAGCAGGTCGGTCTGGATGAGTAGCGTGGAAAGTGTCGAGCAGAGAGGCATCAAGGATGTCGTTTCTGGGAACCCATGAGTGCTCCTCGGGACCATAGCCTTCCCAGTCCACCAGATATTCCAGTAGACCACCACGGTGCTGGGAGTCCAAGATCTCATTGACCTGGTTTGCAGCTCCATCATCCAGGATCAGAGGAAGGGGGGGTTCCTCGCCAGGCTCTGTGGAAACAGAAACAGCAGGGTGGTGAGATTTAAGGAGTAACACATGGAAAGTGGGGTGAATCCTGTACTGAGGTGGTAGTTGGAGCTGATAGGTGACCGGGTTGATCTGCTTCATGATGGTGAAGGGACCAATGAATCTGGGTCTGAGCTTCTTGCAGGGCAGGCGCATTCTGATGTCCTGGGTTGACTGCCAAACCTTTTGTCCTGGCTGGTAAACTGGAGCGGTGGAGCGTCTCAGGTCGGCTGTCATCTTGCGCCTGCGAAGAGCTTGTTGCAGTTGATGGTGGGCTGCGTCCCAGACCCTCTCACTCTCTCGGAACCAGTAGTCGACTGCTGGAACATCCAGTGGTTCCCCGGACCAGGGGAACAGTGGGGGTTGGTAACCGAGCACGCACTGGAAGGGAGTGAGTCCAGTGGTAGGCTGACAAAGTGAATTCTGGGCGTACTCGGCCCAACCCAGGAACTGGTTCCAAGAGCTCTGGTGGCCATGGCAGAAGGTACGCAGGAATCGGCCGATCTCTTGGATCTTCCTTTCCGTCTGCCCGTTCGACTGCGGATGGTAACCAGATGAGAGGCTTACGGTCACACCTAGGAGGGCGAAGAAGGCTTTCCAAACACATGAGATAAATTGTGGTCCACGGTCCGATACAATGTCCTCGGGGATTCCATAATACCTGAAGACGTGGTTAAACATAAGTTCTGCAGTTTCCATGGCTGTGGGTAGACCCTTGAGGGGTATCAGCCGGCAGGATTTGGAGAATCTGTCGATGACCACCAGGATACAGGTACAGTTATCAGAGGGAGGCAGATCCGTGATGAAATCCACTCCTAGGTGTGAAGTCCTTGGGTCAGCCGTCTCTGCCGTTCAGCGAAAGTTCTCCAATTGCATAGGTTCTGATACTGGTTCTGGAGGGCTGATGGACTCTGGCAGACGGAGGGATGATGTGCATAGCAACTGGCCCTGGTGTTCTTCGAGACACGACTGCATATGAGTGGTGAATCTGATGGAGAGTTGAATGAAGCGTTGAGCCCGATGGAATCCTCGTATGCAGCGAGATGCAGCCGCTGCAGGGTTGCAGAAATTACTGAGTTTATTTCCAAACAGCAAGGAATAACAGAAGTGCAGGTGAGTAATGGTAAAATGGATAATTGAGATGGTGAAACAGAAGTGCTAATACTGTCCTTTCTCTTGCAGGCGGATGACTCGTGGATGGTTGAAGGCGAAGTGGTGGAGTGAACTCACGGAGATGGTAGGGAGACACACACACAGATACTTTGCACGAAAACTGGGAGGCATGCTGGAACGGTAAGGGTAAGTATTCTCAATGAGCTGGAGCATTGGAAGATTAGTCCTTGTATCAACGAGACCGGACAGTGAACTGAGGTGAATGCTGTGCTTAAGTATCTGGTGGTGATTGCATGATGATGGGGATCAGGTGTGTGTGTTAGAACTCTGGTGAGGGAGTGCGCTGTGATTGGCTGATGGAAGAGCCTGGTGGGTCTGTGACACAGAGCAAGCCCATACATGTGTGTGTCAAATTTGGTGAAAATATCTCATTTCGTTTTGGAGTTATAAACATTTATATGTATGAGATCATAAAAATGACCCATGGATGACTTTGTTTAGATTTTTTTTGCCACTTCATATCAACATTTTGACATTTGCGTATCAGCATATCGTTAACCAGCTAAGGTTCCGTGTTTCCTACGCTGGTTTCGTCTCGATCGTACGGTTGATGACCCAAACCGAGTTTCGTAACAATACACTAATGCGTTCATAAAATACAGCATTTTCGTACAAAATTCAAAATGGCCAGTGGCCAAAATGGCTGATATGGATATCATTCGAACAACAAAACCATCCCAAAAGTAGCATAATCACGGCACAAGTGTAAAAGTAGCCCAATTCCATACTTGGCAACAATGAGCCAAGCGTCGTTACATGGCTAGCGGCTGTGTGACAGACAGCTGACAGCATGCATTTTAAAAAGGGAAAGGGATGCAGAAAAGTTTCATGACTTTCTGTTGGGTTTTGACATGCTTCACTGCCGGCGACGACGGGACACTGGACCATATAAACAGGTAAAATATGTATGGTTAAACTGTATAATGTGACTTTTATATCATTAGCATCTATTAGTTAACCTTGTTTTTTTTTTTTATGTTAAATGAAACGTTAACTGTGAAAATATATACATTCATATTTATACATTTACTTTAAATTTAAATTTAAAGTACAGTAGGATTTTATTGAACTCCATTCCATCTCAGAGACAAATATTGTAATTATGAAAAACTGACGTTTTGGACATCATGGATATTACGGTTTGATTTAGATATTACATATTGGAGAAACCGGGGGATTGCTTACTTTTATATGTGAGTTCACACAGAGTTCACATCATGTAAATTAAATGTTTTTACATTAAAATACATCGTTTTATAGCTACATTACTTAAAGTACCTTTTACAACTATTTACAACAGAGAGTAGGCTTAACATCAGAAAAACAACATAACATTTCAATTAACAGTAGGCCACTTGACATTTGACTTGACATTTGATATTCAACAGTGCTTTGATCTGCCTGCATTGACACTATTCTTTTAAGAGCTGCTGTGCAGCCAGATAATGTACCAGTTATCAATGTAAAGCTGCTTTGACACAATCTACATTGTAAAAAACGCTATATAAATAAAGGTGACTTGACTTGACTTATATAAAACAGAACAAAGCATATTTGTGTATTTGTGTGTACTTTCATTCAGCTGAGTGGAGCTGCTGGACCTGGATGAGCTCCACATTAGAGACCCTGGTAAGACCTCTCTGCCAGTGAGACATCATCTGGGATGAGTGCATGTTTCCACTGTCCACTGCGTATCTACCAACAGGTTTGCAGGGCTGACTCAATCGATGGCTGCCATGTCACTGAGATATTTTCAGAAAGAGGGAAGAATAAAAGAAATTAACTCACAAACTCAAATCAAACCATAAAATATTTGAACATGCAAAACAGTTCTTTGGTCCATTCAAATTTTCTGCATCCTAGCTTTACAAATACAAATGAAGAGTTTGGTTCCAAAATGCTATAACTCCATTTTGATTAATTTGGGTAAAAGGGTGTTTCCTTTACCAAGAAAGTGGCAAGATGAAAACCACTATTTTCTGTTTCAAACTTTCACACAGCATCTTTTGGTTATAAAAACATTAAAAATTACATTTTATCTACATCTACATTTTGATTTTAAAAGGTTTATTATAAAAACAGATTATTTTTTTCCCCAAAATGCAATAAATCCATGACACGTTTAAAAAAAAAAAAAAAAAAAACGCAATTAATCCATCAATATAAAAATTATTTTTCATATTGAAAATACACAACAAAGTAAGTTGATTCACATATATGACAGTCTCTGAGCTTTGCCAATACTAATCTTATATACAGGCATTTTACTAAAAATACATTCAGCCGTCGCTCCCAAAATGAATTCAACGAGTCATCTTGTTAATGTTATAAATTAATTATGCCTCCGTTTGTCATTACCGATTAAAGAGCATCTGGCACCACCTCACAGTTAAAATAAACACATTTACCGAGTACATTGGTATTAAAAACGGCTTTTAAAAACTGTCCATGATTCAGTTTTGGGGACTGTGACAGAAGTTTGATGCTGTCTTGGAACAAGCAACAGCTTGACCGAGTGCCTCATCTTCTTAATCTCCTCATGTAAATGATTACATTTCGATGACTTGCTTTTCTTCCCCACCACAGAAACCACCACGGGTTCATCAATGCTGTCAAAAATCTCTTGAGACTTCTGTTTTTGTTGATCACAAAGTACAAAGCAGATAAGGAAACTAGGAAGCCAGGTGTATTTAGGGCGCCGCCATTACTGTTTACAGTGCGTGGAATGGTGCGCTGTGATTGGTTGAGCGGATATATCGCGTTCTGCAGAGAAAGGAGACTGGCATTTGTCGCGTTTTGGAAAGAAAGGGAGAAAACATGACAGAACACAACGGATATCGCATTTTGCGCAAAATTAATAAATGACTTTTCAATACCGACCAGATACAATACTGATTTTGGCGGAAACTTTTTTTAAAAATGGCGTTTATCACGTTTTGGAACCAAACTCTTCAAATAGTCATGCTCAGCAGGTATATTTTAAGATATGTCAGTGCAAGTTTATTTTAGTTAAAACAACTGAAACATGAATTTTAGTCTGGGACTAAACATTTTTAATGTTTCTTTTATATAGTGTTCATATTTTTTCACCAGTATGTATCTAAATCAAACTGTAATATCCATGATGTCCAAAATGTCAGTTTTTCATAAACACAATATTTGTCTCTGAGATGGAGTGGAGTTGAATAAAATCCTAAAGTACTTTAAATTTAGACTTAAATACAGAGTAAATGTATAAACATGAATGTATATATTTTCACAGTTAACGTTTCATTTAACATAAAAAAACAAAACAAACAAGGTTAACTAATAGTTGCTAACAATATAAAAGTCACATTATACAGTTTAACCATACATATTTTACCTGTGTCCAGTGTCCAGGCATCGTCAGCACTGAAGCATGTCAAAACCCAATAGAAAGTCATGAAACTTTTCTGCATCCCTTTCCCTTTTTAAAATGCATGCTGTCAGCTGTCTGTCACACAGCCGCTAGCCATTTAACGACGCTCGGCTCATTGTTGCCAAGTCTGAAATTGGGTTACTTTTACACTTGTACCGTGATTACGCTACTTTTGGGATGGTTTTGTTGTGCAGACCTGGCAACCCTGCACCTCAGTTAGACCTTCCTCCACTCCAAAGCCCCACCCCTTTCACGCACTTTGAAGGCTGCAGACCCTGAATTGGGACACAGCTAGTGCCGCAAGTCTGATTTGGCAAGCTTTTCGTTGAATTCATTTGTGCAGTTTTCGAGAATGGATAGTTCTCTCAAAAAGCTTTTGATAACTTTTTGCAAGCATGGTCTGAAGATGATCTGGTTCAATGTTTTCATGTTAATCGGAGTAACAGCCTAGGAGGAGTTCAAAAAAGTAAGTTTTTTTGGAAAAATCAAAATGGCGGGAAAATTTTCATGATGGAAAATGACGTCAGAGTGCAATCGAATCGTCTTGAGCCAAGGAATCAGAGGGAAAAAAGGAATTCGTTTCTAGACCTTATGATTTAAAAGTTATTAGCATAAACATGAGTGAAATTTTGGACAGGTGGTGGCGCTAGAGGGATTGAGTTAGAGACTCCAAATTTGCTATGGACACAGTTGAGACTGGCCTCTATCAGTGTGCCAAATTTCACAACTTTTTAGCATACGGTTCTATGGGTTGCTATAGACTTCAATGGCGGAAGCATAATAATAAGAAGAAAACTAACGATTTCAATAGGTGCCTAGGCACCTTCGGTGCTTGGCCCCTAATAAAAAGATTTTTACATGAGTGATTTAAAGGAAGCACAAATTAGACACCTGGAATGGATGCGTTGCTAATATTTTCCTTCCAAGATTGACCAAATCACCCTCTATTAGGCCCAATTCAAAAATCTCTATAACAGAGGTGATACGACATTAATTAGAGGATGTTTAAAATTTATTAGGTTTGAGAAATGTCCCTGAGCCAAGACTCAAACTCGGACTGAAGCACAACTGATGTTCTGCCTATGAGGCTATCGGCTCCAACACATATATATATATATATATATATAAAAAAGTAATGTTAATTATATACATTATATATATATATATAAAAAAAAAAGTAATGTTAATTATATATATATATATATATATATATATATATATACACACACACACATATATATATATATATATATATATATAAATTATTTTATGAGTTATACATGGCATATTTGAGCTACGAAGGAAATAGATATACATTTAAAACCATAGATAAAACCATATATTCTGGTTAAAGCTCTGTATTATTCTTTTCTGAACTACAAAAGATTTCCAGCAGACATGAAGATTATACTATCATATGAGGTTGATTAGGTTGAGCCAATCGTGTGATGAGATAACTTCTGATCAGTTATCCACTGCTTATTTTTTGTGTATTTTTAAGGCCTCTCCCAGCAACAGATTACCCATCTGATCACGGCGAGTATTGAACTCCCATCAGAACTCCCATAAGAGAGCCCTCCCAAACTAAAATAACCAAAGGTTCACCTCACCACCATCGGAGGCTTACCCGTCCGATCGCTGTGAGTATTGAACTCCCGTCAGACGCTGTGAGAGCCCGTCGGCCGGAAAAATATTCTCTGCCCTTTCCAGGTTGAAGCTTACCCATCTGATCGCTGTGAGTACTGAAGTCCTGTCGGATGCCACAAGAACTCTGGGTTCAGGCCAAATACTGAGCTCGGAGCCCTCTCCCCGGACAGCATGCCAAATACGCATACCATTTATTCTATCTGACTTATTTGTAAATGTGAACTCGTAAAAATGGCAAAAAAAGAAGGTTTGTATGTGTCAGACAGTTCAGTAAAGCTTGACAGACTTCAAAGCTTGATGGACAAAATGGCTAATGGCAACAAGGCTTCTCAGCACAGCGATGTGTTTGACTATTTGGGCTGTCACTGATTTATCTGTCGTAAGGTCAGTTGCGCTATAGTAATTGTTTATCTAAAATCTTGTGCTGTCACCTGGCTCACCACTCACCTGTTATCCAGTAAGAACAAGGTGTGACTGCATCGAATACCTTTTCTATTATTCGTTTGAATTTGTTATGAATTTTGAAGTCATTATCCGTGCCTTTCCGAATAATGCTGGGTACACACTAAAAGATTTTTGAAAACGAATAAGATTTTAATAAGATACACAAAATGTGAGAGACCACAAACATGAGGACAAAAAAATCCTAGATTTAACTTTTGCTCCTATAGTGTGTGGTGTGCCGTGATATGACAAAGACAGCACATCACACACAAACAGATTTTCAACCAGAGTCCCGACCGTGAACACGGGAAATCTCACAATATCTCTTGAGACTTCAGAATAAACTTGATGGACGATAGGCAGGAAGAAATTGCGATGATAGTGTTTGTAATGATTTTGGTATGTTTTACAGGACACGTTGTATAAATACTCATGCTGTTGCCACAAATCGACAAGCTGATCCTCCATCTCTGCTGTCCAAATCCATTTAACTTTGTGCTGTGCCATGACTGCATTTGTTATGCTTCTGTCTTCTGTCAGCTCGCTTTCTGATTGGATATTGTTTCGTTTCCCGTCATAATCTCCAGAGCGTGCACGCGTTTGTCCTCGGGGTTCCCCCCACACATCAGGATTTCTGATCGTAAATCACGATCGGGGCGCCTCCAACGTTCTTCCGAGCAGATTCAGTCACTCTTAATACACCTCACACCACAGGAAAATCTGATAAGATAATCTGGATAAACCATCAAGATAATCGGGACATTACCTAGGATTGTCGGGAGGAGAGAAATCGGCCCAAAATCAGCCCGATTATCTTGTGGTGTGTACCTAGCATAAGTCTTTGGACACTTTCCCACAAGATTCACTCCATTTTTAAGCCTATATCATGCAGCAAATATTTATCGTTGTTTATTTATTGCCTCCTCATTTTGAAACAGAAGGTGAAGCACTGCATGTGACTGTCAAATAGTTACTCTAGACATCACCATCATTACAGCCATGTCCATCTGTGTGAACTTTATTCCATGCTATCATTACAGAGCTGAAATCAGTCGGGTGGACACCTCATTCCTCCCTTTGTTGACCTACTTATCTGACCCCGGCCTTTGAAAACCACGCTCTTCCCTGGAAATGCTTGCCCACTACTGTCACTTTGTCAGTCCCGGAGTCTGAAGAGACAGTGAGGGGAAGGAAAAGGCTTTTCTGCTGAAGGTAGTATCTTATTTGATGACCTTAGAAAGCTTTCATCAGCTATCAGGCTTGACAGACCAAGACAAAGCTCTATGACTCATGTTCTATAAGGTTAACAGCAGGACAAAATAGGCAATCCTCATTGCACACTATTGCACATATTTTTAGATACATTTACACTGCCACCTAATAAATTTACCATCATCTAGTTGCTGTTAATGCTTTTACACTAAAATGCTTTTTTCTTTTTTTTCATTTTTGGGGTTGTTTGCTATGATACTGTGTTTCCCTCAGGGTCACCAGCAATTGAATCTCAGGCCCAGGAATCTTTTTCCTTTATGATGAACTTAAAAAATGTGAGTATTGTGAGGACAGGCAGTCTACAGAGAAAGCCTTTAGGAGATGGACATGCTCTGACATGTTATTACATATTATCAGAAGAATTTCACAACAATTAGAGAAGAAATGCACATTAACAGTAGCTAACTGATATTTAGAACACCAACAGGCTGGGTCTACCCATAATGATAGATAAACTTATAATGCACTTTTATGCAATAAAGTCCACTAATGCACAATGTACAAACAGTGTACGGTTTCTATGCAACATTCCTCAGACACCTTGAAAGGGGCTCCTCTGGACCAGCTCTATCAGTTGAGCAAATGATGCTTAATTTATTTATTTATTTATTTATTTATTTTTTTAACAATCTCTTTAAAAGACTGTTGTCTTTCACCAATTGCTTCTCCCAACACACATTATGTTAGCTAAATATGATGCATACAACATATAGGAAAATATATTTGAGAGTAGCATTGGTATTGTTTGAGGAACCATCAAATAATTCTACAGGACAGGGTATTGAGGAGCTCAGCTTTAACAGCTTGACACATGCACACAGTTTTCCCCACCCCCTTAAACATGTCTTTGAAACATGGCAAATTCTCTCACAAACAGCCCTTAAAGTCTATATTAACCCTCTGGGGTCTGAGGATTTTTGGGCCCCTGAAGCAGTTTTGACATGCCCTGACATTTGTGCTTTTTTCAGTTGCTTATAAACATATTAATGGCAAAAGTGTCATTACACTGTATTCAGCACATACTAGGCTACCATAATATGTGAGCAACATGTATGTACACGTTTGTATTTTTGAGAGAATAACCTTTATGCGTGGTTATTGAAAAACTTAAGTCACTGAAATACGGTCACAAAATAAATATTAAATATGTGTTCACAAGACTTCTGGGTATTGGAGGTTGTAGACAAGAGTTTTTGCTTCAAAATGATGTAAAAAATTATCCTGCCTACTCGTTCATTTAAAACAATATATTGATTTAAATTTTGTAAGACACTTTTTGTCAAGAAAGACAGTATGCGGGAGGCGTGAATCTTTATGAATAATGCCGTGATTCACACCTGAGAAGACAAAGACCCACATAATGACCTGCATAATAACCCGCATAATGAGCCCTTTCAGTCAGGTAGGCTATGTGAGAGGACACTAAAAAAAATCAAAGTACAAAGTAGTTTTTTTTGGTAGTTTATATAGAATATAGAATATAAATGAGACATTTTGAATAAATGAGGGCACATTTTGAGTATACAGTTTTACCTGGAAATAAATCCTGTTCAAAGATACAAGTGAACATCACTTACCTGGCATTCCAAAGTGTTTGGTGTTTCTGCACTGGAGAAAAAAAAAAAAAAACCTTTCCTGCTTCCCGTCAGTATTCTCACCATTGTATTCATTCAGAATGTCCAGTGTGGGCCAATATCTGGTCACTATTATTTTCAAATCTGTGAGATAAAAGAAAAAAAATCCTCTGTGAGCATGCTGATAACAGATATTTATAATGTTTTTGAAAAAAGTCTCATGATCATCAAGCCTGCATTTATTTGATAAAAATACAGAAAAAACAGCAATACTGTGAAATATTACTACAATTTAAAATAATGTTTTTCTATTTTAAAAAAATACTTTAAAAAAATAATGTATTTCTGTGATGCAAAGCGTCTAAACATTCATATTACCTATATGGTATTTTACTATACCATATTACCTATATAGTATTTCACTCATCTCAGTATAGCAATATAGTTTGGGAATAGCTATGGCAATTTACTAAGTTGTGTAGTAAACAAAACCCCGCGTCGATCTGTCCCATTAATTCACACTGAGACACACAAAACTTGCAGGATTCATATTAAAACAGTTTTTTTTGCAGTTTAATATTCACAGACACTAGGCTATATCGCGATTAGAATAAAGAATTTAAGAATAAAAAACAACTTACCTTTCACAATCATTGGCTCGATAGTTGATCCTCAAAATGAAAGTGAAACCAACTCTTCTTCTGAGGTAAATCCTTTTAGAATTATTCCTCACTGCATCTCAAAACGATGAAAAGTACATGAAACTGACTAAACTTGATGCGTTTTTCCGAGCTGATGCGGGTGTTCACTCTGCTGCATTGATTGTCTCAGAATTTGCGTCTGAATAGCGCGAGCGGTCCGTGAGTGTGGCCGCATTAGTGGATAATGAGCTGAGCCGCAAACTACTGACGTCTCTCTTTTCATACAGATTACATAAACTGAGAATATTTGTTTTCGATTTGACTTACATGATTTAAAACCTGACATTTCAACGTTTCTTTAGACATAAGTCTTATTTTTGTGTCATTAGTATTCACTACGGTACAGTTCATTTTCTGAGAACTATCAGATAGGACTTCATTCAGAGAGAGACTACGGCTCGCGCATCATGTTAGTTTTCTTTATTTTGCAAAAAAGAACAACATTTTGTTTTTACTCTGAGTACACAAATTAAAGACGACATTTCACAGATTAGAACGTCTAGGTTACTATTGTAACCCCCGTTCCCTGAAGGAGGGAACGGAGACGTTACGTCGATACTGACGTAATGGGGTCTCGCCTGGGAGCCCAATCACCTCCAAAGGTACAAAACAAGCCAATGGGAATTGGCCAGTGAGATTTACATGCCGGGCCACACCCCCGGCATCCGGGTATAAATAGGACCAGCATACTCACTTCCAGGAAAGAGGGGAAAGCTACGGAGACCACACCCTGCCCGAAGGGAGGTAACATGTGGAAAACACATATGGACTGACCCGAGGGGCAGTAATGCATATGGAAGATCTCTGACGTAGGTCCTACCTCCCGGGAGGAATTCTAGAGCTCAGAGACAGGGCAGAGCAGAGCCGCCCAGGGAAAGACATGGGTTTACCGTGGGATTACCTGAGGGATTACCTGAGGGGAATCACATCATATGGGCATCTAGCCCAGTACAAGGGCTGACCCAACGGGCATGCACACGAGTACTGGACCTGGCGCCGGACGCCTCCGCCGCGACTGGCTGCCGCAGGATGCAGGAGGTACTCCACAAGGTTCACCATGTGGGGAACTGAACTGAGGAGCGGGAAAAGTGCTTGCATTCCCTCAACCGAGGAAAATGGCACAAGCAAGCAAACACCCGTGGCTACCTACGTGTAGACAGCACACGGGTGGACACCGGGTCCACTCTGAGATTATAATATCTCGCGAATGTGTTCAGTGTCACCCAGCCTGCAGCTCTGCAGATGTCTACTACAGAAGCGCCGTGCGCCAACGCCCAGGGGGAGGCAACACCCCGAGTGGAGTGAGCTCGCAACCCGAGGGGGCACGGCTCGCCTTGGGACTGGTACGCCAAGGCGATGGCATCCACTATCCAGTGGGCCAACCTCTGTTTGGAGACAGCCTTTCCCTTCTGCTGACCTCCAAAGCAAACAAAGAGCTGCTCAGAGCTTCTGAAGCTCTGCGTGCGGTCCACGTAAACGCGCAGGGCACGAATGGGACACAGCAACGCTAGGGCTGGGTCTGCCTCCTCCAGGGGGGGTCCCCTCGGTCAGGGAGTACACAGTTCTTGCAAGAGCCCTGGCTCAGAACTACCCTCGTGCAGCTCCTTGAGAGCTTTCGCCTGATGGACCTGCAAGATGGCCATGGCATGCAGGGCGGAGGCCGCCTGTCCAGCGGCAGAGCAAGCCTTAGCAGCCAGAGCTGCTGTCGTCTTACTCACCTTGGACGAGAGGCGCGGACGATTCCGCCAGGTGGCCGCAGACTGCGGGCACAAGTGCACTGCAATCGCACGTTCCACCTGTGGAATGTCCACGTAACCCTTGGCGGCCCCACCATCAAGGGTAGTGAGAGTGGAGAAGGCACAAGAGCGGTTTCGGGCAGTAAAAGGTGCCTTCCATGTCTTCTGAACCTCCTCATGCACCTCCGGGAAGAAAGGCACTGGGGCGGGACGTGGCTGAGAACCACGCCCTGCACCCAGAAACCAATCATCCAACCGCAAGCGCTCGGGACGCGGTGGAGGGTTCCACTCGAGCCCGATGCCCGTGGCGGCCCGGGCAAGCATGGCCGCCAACTCTAAATCCGATTCTGCCTGAACGACCACCCCGGAGGGTGGAAGCTTGGCGTCCTCATCCTCAGAGTTTAAAAGCCCACTCCCCGATGCAGCGATCGACATCTGATCCTCCTCGGGAGCGCCGAAAGTGACGCGGGGAACCTCCGTAGAGGGTCCCGCGGCAGCAGCCGGCAACTCACCGGCACATGGCGTTGTAGAGGAGTGGGAGGTTCGTGGGGGTGGGCCCAACCAAGAAGCTCCCACCGTAACCCTCAGACCTCCCAGAGTGCTAACCAGACCAGCAGCCTTTACAGCCACGGGTGGCTGGGTAGCAGCAGAGGGGACTCGTGCCTCCGTGTTAAAGAAGGAGAGTTGCGATCTCAACACCAACATGGACATGCCCTCACAGTGAGGGCATGTGCCATCCACGAGCGCTGACTCAGCATGCTGTTTACCCAGACAAGTGAGACAGCGATCGTGGCCGTCAGACGAGGTCAGGAAACGACCACATCCAGAAACACACGGACGAAAAGACATCTTGAAAAAGACGCTGATCACCCGTGCTTGCTCTTTTAGAGTACCCACCAGCTGAAGCACACAGGGATGAGTGCTGCACCGTCCTGTGCCAGCGCGCTGACACACCCACCGCTGAACGTGCCTTCCCACCAGCTAGCAAGATCCGAGCTGCCACCGGAACAAAAACAATAAAAGCAATAAAAATTGCTGTTTTTGGAGATAACTCCAAACAATTAAAATTGCTGTTTTTGCTCAATTAGAGGAAATTAACTCTGTAGAGGTGAGAGAACGATCCACAACTGATCGGCTCCGAAGCAAAAGTATGAATGGAAGTGAGTATGCCGGTCCTATTTATACCCGGATGCCGGGGGTGTGGCATCCGGGTATAACGTAACGTCGACGTAACGTCGAACGTGACTGACTGAATCGGAATGGTATATAAATCTTAACTGATATGTCAGATTCACGATTGCACACTAAACAGTCTGACGGCGCGCATTCAATATCTGAGTGAGAGGAGGCCGTTCCCTTGTATATTTCAGAGCTTGCGTCGTTTTCTGCGCGTTACAATAATGCACTCTCGACATTTGTAAATTAAAATACGTCATAAACCTGCGGGTATGATTAAAATTATGCGCAATACCTGCAATCTCGCGCTGACATTCAGGCTCTGTAACTGAAATGTGTGAGTGACAGGAGGAGGCGGGTGTGTGTCAGACTCGCTGTCGAGCAGATGAGAGAATGAGAACGCGCCACTGATAAAATATCAGGGTTTTCATTGGTCCGTTTATGATCTGATTTTTTTTATTGGCTACCGATATGCCGGTCAAAGGTTTGAATATTCAAATTGTTGGCGTACTCAGTAACGGAATGTGATTTTACGAGTAGTGAAGTTAGATTACTTAGCTTAATTTGTACTTAAGTACAAGTAAAATTACAGATTTAAAAATGTACTCAAAAAAGTACAAAAACCCGAAAAAGCTACTTAATTACAGTAACGTGAGTAGTTGTAATTCATTACTTCCACCTCTGCAAAATTGACAGAGTATTTTTAGTCTCTTTCACACTGATAAGAAAAAAACCAAGGTGGTATCGCCGGCGATACCGCCGACTCCAGGGTGTTAAAACACACTTTTCTTCGCTTGTCTCTGCACTCGGATTTCAGTTTGTCTTTTATAGCAGCTGATCTGAAAAACAACAACAACCAAAAAGGCAGGCAAATGATGATTAATGATTTGTTTTCCTTCACAGCCCTTAGCAGTTTCAGATGTATGCTCTCTTATAAGCATCACTTTTTACAATTTAATCTTTGTACTTATCTGTAATTAGAAATGTATATTAGAAAATTAACAGAAAGGCAAAATTGCTTGAACAAATATAAACTAGGGCTGTCAATAGATTATTATTTTTTTAATCACACATTTATCGTGAAATTAAGCATACACCATTTATCATGTTTAACATTCCATTTTGCCATCATTGCCTATATCCAGCAAAGTAAACCATCAAATTGAAGTGTGATTTTCACAAAACTGTATTTTTCAGCCTTTTTTTCAAGGTAAATTTAGATGTCTTTCTAAAAAAGGACACCAAATAATCAAATAATATTTTTTTTAATATAATTCATACATTTATGTAGGCTACACCAAAGCACAAAAAAAAAAAAAAAAATCACAGCAAAAAAAACAAACAAACAAAAAAAAAACCTTTCAGAATTCACAGTGTATAGTATGTGCAACAGCAAAGAGCTTGTTTACATTTTAGACAAGTCAAGTTGCGATACTGAACAAACAGTACCACATGGAGATGCCAAAAAAAAAAAAACCTAAACCAACTGCCTTGAGCTGCATATATACTAAAGTACACAGCATCATACACAGGAAAAATCCAAACATTATCCTGAATGTGTGTGAAAACAATGTGAATGTACTGAAATGTGTCTGTGCATAAAGACAATGTGCGATCAGTGCATCGAGAGCGTTCATACATGATTTGTTTGCACATCAGTATAACGGACTCACACATGCTTCTGTACATCACCGCAATCGTCTTTACTTTGATTGGAATCCTCATCCATCAAAACTTTCATAGCAAGAAGCTGGTTTGCTTTATCCAGCCGAGAAACGCAGTGGGATGTTTCGACGTTCCGTTCAGACAGGAACAACGCAATGCGGGAGGGCTCGCGCTCTTCAGATACAATGACACAATATGACAGAGACTTTGTGTTTTAAAGCAAAACAGACACTGGAATGAATAATTATCTCTGCCATCTCTGATATAATTAGCATGGACTTTAAGATCATCTAAATGCCTGACGTAAATTACTATATGACGCAATTTCACATGCTTCCGTAATTTTTTTGTGTTAAATATGCGTTAAATTATTTTAACGCATTAAGGATTTTGAATTAAGCTCATGCGTTAACGCATAACATGTTTTTTCAAAGATCATTTAGTTTACTACAATGAAGCCAAATTATTCAAGAAATCAGAAATAAATATACAACTTAAATTTGCAAATAAAAAGAAAGTTAAATGTAATGTTGTACATGTTATTAATGACTATTTTTTCTGCCAATGCATTGGACAATGTTTTGTAGTTGTTATAAGACAGACAAATGTCACCACATAGATTTTAAACAAATTTATCAAGTCTTTAGAAAGGGACTTTGACTTTATACTGGTGCTTAAGTTGCTAGATATCTAGTGTCAGTATCATGTTACAGTGGTACTCCAACATGTTATCTATTAGCAAATGCATAGCAGCCCTATCCGCCTAGGAAAAAACGAAATAGTGAGCTTTTTATTTATGCAAACAGCAACTAAAAACTTACCAGTTACTTCTGCGGGCAGCATCTTCATCTGGTCGCGTCTGATTGGTCAAATTAAATGTAGCTGCACTGAAAAACACACGCTGTCACACTTTGTACCAAAAATACGACTGGCACAGACAAGTAACGTTAATTAAATACAAATCTTACCTGGAGTCACAGAATAACGGGGTTCCAAAAGCCACACAAAAGAAAACTGAGATATTTTAATGAAATCTCAGATTTATATCCCTCTGATGAAAGACGATTCACCAAAACATTTAAAAAAATTAATCCCCAAAAATTTTTTAAAAAGTAATCCATATGAATTGCGTGGTCTCTTCCAAGTGCTCTAAAGTGACCTGATCGCTCTAGTCTATATACGACCAATATATTCAAATCACATGAGCCAATATTTTATTCATAATAGAACATAGATAACATAACAAATGTTTAAATGGAGAAATGTTACACTTCTATGTACTAAATGAGCTCATTTCAAATTTGATTCCTGTTATAGGTCTCAAAAAAGTTGGCACGGGGGCAACAACTGGCTGAAAAAGCAAGAAATTTTGAAAAGATTCAGCTGGGAGAACATCTATCAACTAATTAAGTTAATTGATATCAGGTCTATAACATGATTAGCTATAAAAGGGATGTCTTAGAGAGGCAGAGTCTCTCAGAAGTAAAAACAGTGTTGTAGTACTCGAGACTCGGACTCGGTCTCGAGACCATATTGTAACGGTCTTGGTCTTGTCATGGACTCGGAATTGACTCGTACTCGTACATATTAGGACTCGGACTCATTCCTGAGACCACTCGAGTCCCATTCAAAATATTTCATGACTATTACTGTATGTTAATGTTCGGGGGCAAAGAGCAATGATAATATTGTGGTCAATAAAACAAAATGCATCTGAATTATAATTAACATGACAATGTGTACAATAGTAACGAATCGCTCAAAAGTCGGAAAATTCCTATTATTTTTACGTATCCGTCAGTGTGAGGCATTGCTTTGGGTTGCGTGCGCGTGAAACTGACTGATTTTCCACAGTCTGTTCGAAACCTAGGTTCTCGAGCCATATATGGTTCTTTCTCTGAGTGCCTATGGCTCGACGGAAGAAAATAAACCAAACACTTTTTTAAACTTTTTTTTTCTCCATCAATAATCAAAGCTAGCGTGTCGATTTAATTAACAATCTATTTATTATATATTTTAGAATATTACACAATTCATCAATGCCGGTTTGTCATGTATGACACTCCAACCAATCGTGATCTGGCACAACAAGTTCAAATTTCATTGGATAACGTGAAGTGGAAATTACATGGACTGACGAGCGATTTCTGCTGTTTGTCTAATTTTATAAATTAAATTGCATCACTGACAAAATGGATGTTAACTGACGACAAAGCGAAAAGTCGCATTAATGGTAAGTAGTGTTCAATTCATTTAGTGTTGATACACCGTTTACTATTTGATGAAACTATCATAGTTAATGAAGCCAAAGTGCCACCTACAGGCCTATTATGTGAAGTGTAGGCTGGCGAAATGGTGACGTGAAAGGACTTTATTATATTATCTTTTTTGATAATTATTAGCTTACGTGGCATTAGGAAATAAGTCTCTTATGCTCATCAAGCCTGCATTTATCTAATCAAAAACAGCAATATATATTTTAAAAATGTATTACAATTTAAAATAATGGTTTTCTATTTGAATATACTTTAAAATATAATTTATTTCCAATGCAAAGCTGAATTTTCAGCATCATTACTCCAGTCTTCAGTGTCACATGATCCTTCAGCAATCATTCTAATATGAGGATTAATTTTCAAAGTTAGAAAGTGGAAACAGTTGTGCTGCTTAATATTTTTTATAACTGCTGTGATCCTTTTTTTCAGTCGATTGATTTAAAATCTTTGATTTAAAAATGTTAAAAATAACAGCATTTATTCAAAATAGAAATCTTTTCTAACAAATTACCTTTACACCACCTACTATGAGGCTTTTTTACCCTTAACTGATAATATTTTTTAAACCAATATCATTCTAAGTAAATAAAATACAGTGTAGCTACATGCCATGGTATATTTGATGAGTATGATGCCAATTTTATTGTTTCCACCAAACATATACATATTCTTTTAGGTCTTTAGATTTCTTTAGGTCTTGTCTCAGACCCAACCTTATGTGAACTTGAACTTGTCTTGGACTCCAACCTCTTTGGTCTTGGTCTTGACTCGGACTCGAATGAGCTGGTCTCGACTACAACACTGAGTAAAGATGGGCAGAGCTGTGAAAGAGTGCGTAAAAAAGATTGTGGAATACTTTAAAAACAATGTTCCTCAATGTCAAATCGCAAAATCTTTGCAAATCTCATCATCTATTGTGCATAACATCATCAAAGAATTCAGAGAAACTGGAGAAATCTCTGTGCGTAAAGGGACAAGGCCGAAGACCTTTATTGGATGCCCGTGGTCTTCCGGCACTCAGACGTCACTGCATCACTCATCGGCATGACTGTGTCAATGACATTACTAAATAGGCCCAGGAATACTTCCAGAAACCACTGTTGGTAAACACAATCTGCCATGCCATCTGTAGATGCCAACTAAAGCTCTATCATGCCAAAGGGAATGTGTGAACATAGTCCAGAAGTGCCGTCATATCCTGTGGGCCAAGGCTCATTTAAAATGGACTGTTTCAAAGTGGAAAGGTGTTCTATGGTCAGACGAGTCCAAATTTGACATTCTTGCTGGAAATCACGGACACCGTTTCCTCCCGTCTAAAGAGGAGGGAGACCTTCCCGTGTGTTATTAGCGTTCAGTTCAAAAGTCAGCATCTCTGATGGTATGGGGGTGCATAAGTGCATACGGTATGGGCAGCTTGCATATTTTGGAAGGCACTATGAATGCTGAAAGGTATATAAAAGTTTTAGAGCAACATAAGCTCCACTCCAGACAACATCTATTTCAGGGAAGGCCTTATGTATTTCAGCAGGACAATGCAAAACCACATACTGCAGCTATTACAACAGCATGGCTTCATCGTAGAAGAGTCCGGGTGCTGAATTTGACGTAGCAGGCATCAAAATTGAAAGGAGCTCATTTTGTGCATAAAATTATAAAATTTCTCAGTTTAAACATTTATGTTATCTATGTTCTATTGTGAATACAATATTGGCTCATGTGATTTGAAAGTCTTTTAGTTTTTATTTTATTCAAATTAAAAAACGTCCTAACATTTCCGGAATTCGGGTTGTAATTTAACAGTTTAAATTTAGTCTTCTATTAACATTCAAGGCGCATACGCACACACAGCGTATCTGTTGCGAGGCTGCCTGCAACTGTGAGCTCATCATCATAAGAACCAATCAAAGCCGTTCAAAGGCCTTGGAACCAATCAGGTTTCGTCACGTGTGTGTAACGACTGAGACAAATCAGACACAATTATTTGTTATAGGTAACCAATAATTGTTTAAAGCACTCTGGGGCCTGTCCCCCATCCCCCGAGAAGTTCTCTGTTACAAGTTTTATTGCGCTAAAGAATGTGGTTGCCACATGGAAGAGCAGAGAAGAGACACAGAAACGTGCATCTTTCCTGCATTTTCCCCACAGAACACAGACTTTCCTGCATTAATTTATAGACAGACCGTTCTATAAATGAACATGCACATCCCTAGGAAATGGTATCCATTATTGCTGTTGTTGTATTGCACTCATTGTATTCGCATGTTTTATGATACATTTAAGGTAACTTCAATTATGCCATGTTTAGTGTCTATGGGTTCGTATCGAGAAGATTTAAATGCTTGTGTATGCGGTATACCCATAGCTGTGCAACACATCAGTATTACAAGAATCTTTAATAGTTCTCCTTCAAAAACTCAGCCAGTAAATCTTGCTCGATCGTAAAAGCCCTGACAGGAGGCGTGTTATCGCCCGGAAATACAACATCTTCATTGGTCCGGTCAACAACTAAGAGGTGTGACTTTGACCAGAGGTTAAAAGCCAGTGAACAATGCCACTCCCTCTTTTTCCTTGCTTCTTGGACGACTGAAGAGACCCCCTTCTTGCGGCAGGCCTGTAGTCATCTATAAGTTGTTTCATAGTACTTCATCTAACGCAGAAGATACTGGCAACAACTTCGGACCGAACCATCAAGATTACAACCCAGCCGGCAGATCCGATGCTCCTCAGCCTAAAGGCATCTTGCAAGTATCGTACATTTGAACACTAAGCAGCGATTTAGTATTGATTTGTAAAACTTACCTTTGACAAAGGTGTTTTATTACTGAGGAAACTGATGATTCTTTTCCAGATTGTCTATGGCTTTTTCCTATAGCTCTATCAACAGTTCCACTTCCGGTTCAACTCTATCATTGCTCATTCTTACCAATGTATGTGTGTGACCTTTGTGTATGGTATGTGTCTGTTAGTTTAGTTATGTGTTTGTCAGTTAGTTAATAAAGACTGTGCACAATACATGTTTGGTTCTGACTCCGTCTCTTAAGTGATTTAGATCCTGACTACATGCTCTGAGTAGTACTGTACAATACGAATGTTGTTTTTCCATAACCTGGAAATGAACATTTCTTAGAATTAATAAACAATCAACACTGAGTGTTCACTGGACGAAAAGGTTAATTGATTGTAATATTAATGTAGCTACATCCAGTTAATCTGATTAACCGATTTACATATTCATAATTAATCATAATTAATAATCATAATGAGTTATGAATAATTATTAATATTTCCCCTTTGAGTTAATTCGCTACGTGTTACACTTGTTGTTTAAATTTAAACACAAATAAATATATAGGGATTTTTGAAGCATCTTTGGAAAATTGACTTATGATGCATTTCAAATAATATGATGTTGAAATTCTTGTGTAACGCCACACCAGCAGAGGGAGCGCTCGCCTGAGTATTGACACTGTCTCACTCCCTCTGCTTCTACTTGCACTTCCTGTTTGATTCAGTATTTTAGGGTGGTTGTGCACTTGCCCTTTGCGAAGTATTGCCAGTTCATCTGCCTTACCGAGCGTTTTCTTTATTCCTGCCTGTTTGCCTAGTGTATGATTCTGCCTGTTTTCCCTGATTACGTCTGTTGGATTATCCCCTTACTTTGGTAGCCTGATTTGGACTGATGACTGTGTTTAGACCTTTTGCCTGTTTACTCTCCTCTGCCTTTTGGATTACCCTTGTGTTTGCTGCTTGATTGGACTGCTATTCTGGTTGTGACCTATCGCCTGGCTTAACGTTCCTGCCTTTTACACTCACTACTAATAAACATCCACAAATGGATTCTAACGCCGCTTCAGCCTCGTCCTTACAGAATACTTTGCCTCAACTGAATCCAGCGGAAGTTTCCAACTTGCAAGCAGCTTTTGCCTACCAAACTGAAGTTTTTAAGGGCTACCAAGATCAACTCGCTAAGCTCCAGTCTGTCAATGAACACCTGACCCATTACATCCAATCTCTCCCACCGGCCACACCGAAGACGGTAAGCTTTGCGTTACCAGACAAATTTGATGGATGTGCGGAACAGTGTAGAGGCTTTATTCATCAAGTAAAGATTTACTTTGATAACCAGGAAGACAAGTTTGTTTCAGAAGAGATGAAATGCACTTTTATGATGACGTTATTGTCTGGAAGAACTTTAGACTGGGCCGCGGCAGTTTGGGAGACGGATGTACGATTCAGAACGTCTTTTGATTATTTCATTCAGCAACTGCATAAAGTGTTTGAATATCCCGCTGGGGGCAGGGATGTGTCGACGCAAATCCTGCAAATGTCACAAGGTAACCACACCGCCGCTGATTGCGCCATTTTGTTTAGAACGCTCGCGGCTCAAAGTGGATGGAACGACATTTCATTGAAGGCTGTCTTTCAACGGAGCCTGAACCCAGACCTGCAAACTGAGTTGGCATGTAAAGGAGAGGATTTATCGTTTTCTGACTTTGTGACTCTTGCTATAAAGATTGATAACCTGATGCGACAAGCACCGAAGCGAAGAAGTGTGAGGGAATCACAACGCTTTTCGCCGACTGTCTTGCCATCGATGACGTCATCTACCGACAAGCCCGGCGATGAGCCCATGCAACTAGGTTTATCTAGACTTTCAGAAGAGGAAAGAATTAGACAACGTCAACTCCGTCTATACTTTTACTGCGGTGAAGCCGGCCATCGCGGTCAGGGGTGCCCACATAAAGCCCAGACAACCTCACGGGTAAATATTGAATATTTTTCACTACTCAGTAATAGATCTTTCAAGCTCCCTATAGAAATAAAAACTGAAAATGCATCTATTTCATTAACAGTGATGATAGACTCTGGGGCAGCTTTGAGCCTCATACACAAAGATATCATCAAGAAATATGACATTGCCACCCAACCATGCAACTCTCCTATCAAGATCAAGGCCGTAGATAATAACACCATTGGGGAGGGGATCACCTATCAGACCAAGCCATTAACTCTTCAAGTGGGTTTATTCCATCAAGAATTAATCTCCCTATACGTCATTGACTCCCCTAAGCATGAAGTAATCCTCGGATTTCCATGGCTATCCATTCATGACCCCATTATTTCCTGGCATCATGGTGAGTTGACTAATTGGTCCAACTTCTGTAGAAGTCATTGTTTTTCCCAAGTTCCCCAACCATATTTGACCACTAGTATTGAAAGCCCAGAAACGAACAAGACTGTTAACCCAACTGTTATAACGATCTGGCAGAAGTCTTTAGCAAAACCAAAGCCACGCAATTACAACCTCATCGCCCTTGGGACTGTGCAATAGATTTACTGCCCAACACCATGCCCCCTAAAAGTAAAGTCTACCCACTGTCCAGAAAGGAGACCCAGGCCATGGAAGATTATATTGAAGATGCACTAAGCTCAGGGTTCATCCGACCCTCCACCTCTCCAGCTGCCACAGGGTTTGTCTTTGTCAAACAGAAAGATGGAGGGTTAAGGCCATGCATTGATTATAGGGGACTCAATAATGTCACAGTTAAATTCCGCTACCCCCTCCCATTGGTTCCCTCAGCCCTGGAGCAGCTCCGCGAAGCCACCATTTACACCAAACTTGACCTACGGAGTTCTTATAACTTGATCAGAATCAAAGAGGGCGACGAATGGAAAACTGCCTTCCTCACCACTAGGGGGCACTGTGAGTACCAAGTTATGCCGTATGGGCTTGCCAACTCTCCTGCCGTATTCCAGTCTTTCATTAATGAGATCTTCCGGGACCTTCTGAACCAGTATGTAATAGCTTACATTGATGACACTTTGATCTACTCAAAATCCAAAGATGAACATGTCAGCCATGTCAGGACAGTCGTTGCTCGTCTTCTCGCAAACCAACTATACGTTAAGGCAGAGAAGTGTGAATTTCACGTCCAACAGACTTCATTCCTGGGCTCCCACATCAGCCACAAGGGGGTAAAGATGGATGAATCCAAGGTCGAGGCAGTCACAGAATGGCCTCAACCATCCACCGTGAAGAAACTTCAAAGGTTTTTGGGGTTTGCCAACTTTTATAGATATTAAAGTTAACATATCATGTAATGGACAACAGCCTTTTAAGTAGCATAACCTTTTACAAGTACAAACAAGTAAAACTGAATAACATATTAATTTTAAGTATACTTATGGAAATGCTTAATAATAGTTGACAAATGTTTATAATACATTAAGTTGGTACATTGTAAATGTTAAAAATGTCTTTCAAAATATCTTTCTTTTGAAAATATTTAAATTCTACAGTTTCTGCCAATCTCATGTTAATCTTGAGTACATATAGAGTAACAAAGCATCCTTCATATCTCCGAAAAGTCTTTAGTTTTGTCATATTTATGAAAGATAGATATGCTAAACTGAGTCTTTCCGGAAAAAGCAGAGATCCTGGAGGCGTGTCTGCCGTCAGTGCCATGGGCGAAGCTAAAGAGTTACAGCGTGCGCAGCTTCTGCGTAGAGATGTCTGCTAGCTGCAACATAATTATGAATACAAAGGGAACTAAAACATTTGTGTTGTTTACATTATATGCACTTGCACGCTGATTGCCAACAAAACACAGACATCTGATGCAGCTTCATTCACCACCCGCGATCTGCAAATTCAGCGCCGATCTGGGACTTGTTTACAAAGTATTCATCACTGAATTCCCAGGAACAAACATACATGCACAACTCCGTTGCTGCCCCGGAAAAACAAACTTCATCCACTGTTCCCTTAACGCTGGGTCTTTTGGGAAGCTGAAAAAGGTCATCTTTCCCTCACAAACAAAAACACACTCCTTTGGTGACAGGACCTGCGTCTCATTTCGGAGGCTTCGTCCTTCGGAGATCGCATTTGAAGGCTGAATACTTCATCAAGGATGTCATATTTAAGAAAAGTAACAATAATAAAATTGACTGATATTCATTGAAAAGTGTAAAATACTGTAATTTCTTTCTTATGTTGCAATCTAACGGTTATTTTTTTTCAAATGAGATTGCCTCGATGATGTATGCAGCCTTCAAAGGGTGCAGCCCCTGAATTGGGACACAGCCATTGTTGACAAATCTCTCGGCTTCCGTATCTTGAACGAAACGTGTTGATGGGCCTGCTCTTGCTCTTGTTCTGGGTGATGTGTGTGCACGCTTACCAGGGAGAAGTGTCTATACAAGGAATTCCGCCCTTTGTTACATGATAAAGGGCCATACTAGAAAAAAATTCTCTGAATCGTACCGAAACCGGAAGTAGTCATTTGGCACAGAAATACTCATACATCCAACTCGTGTTTTGAAACTTTGGCCATGTTTAGCATGAGAATCCAACTCTTCAACAGTGTAAATAAGTCAGAATGCAAATTTAAATTATCAAATAATAAATAGGATATAATTATTAAATATGAATTTATTCTCATTATTCCAAGCATGTCCCGTTTTATTCACATCAGACAATCATGCCACGTGATCTGCGCACGTGCTCCCACAAAACTCTCTCCTCTACCATGAATAAATCACGATTCGAATGCACAACTTTTATCATTGAGGTGCCATGCCAATATTATTTTTATAGATGTCCACATGAGAAACACCCCAGGTTACTTCACTGTAACCCTGTTCCCTGAGAAGGCGGGAACGAGAAGCTCCGCTTTATTAGCGCTATGGGAACGTCTTTAGTCGTGACCAGCTGTGAATATATGTGTAAAACAACGTCAATGATATTGACCTATATTTATAGCCTTGCGTGACGTCATTGGAATGCGTCGTAAGCGAGGCTATAATTAGATGTGCCACAGGTGCATCAGCAGATATTTTGTCTGAAGAGCAGTCCTGGGACATCCCAGTGCGGCAATGAAGCACAGCTTCTCGTTCCCGCCTTCTCAGGGAACAGGGTTACAGAGAAGTAACCCGGGGCGTTCCCTTTCAAAGGCTACACTCCAAGCTGCGCTTTATCAGCGCTATGGGAATGAGAATACCCATGCCTCCGCACTGTGTGTCCGGACCCCCGGCTGTGAAGTGTGTCACAAAGCGCAGAGTATCTAAGACACTAGCTTGCGATGTTGACTCAAGGATGCAAGAGCCCGGAGTAACATGAACATCGAAACTATAAAACCTTATGAATGTGTGCGGAGAGGACCAACCTGCCGCATCACAAACATTTTGTAAGGGGCTCTTACAAAATGTTACAAAGCTCTAGAAGAGGCAACCCCCTTGGTGGAATGAGCCCTGATGCCTGTTGGCGAAGTTTGACCACGTGCCTCATAGGCAAGGGCAATAGCATCTCTCACCCAATGTGACCTGGTCTGTTTTGTGGCGGCCGCACCCCTTTTATGGCCGCCATGACAAAGGAATAGTTGCTCTGACTTACGCCACTGGCTAGTGCGGTGAACGTAGGCCTGAAGAGCACGGACTGGACACAGTCTGTGAAGTCTCTCCTGCTCTGGCGTCGTGAACGGCGGAGGACAGAAAGCTTCAAGAGTGACCGGATGCAAGTTCGAGAAAGGAACCTTAGGCAGATAGTCAGGATGAGGATGCAAAATAGCTTTCACCATTCCTGGGGCAAAATCTAAGCAGGTTGGCACAATGGACAGAGCCTGCAAGTCCCCAATTCTTTTCAGAGAAGTTATAGCCATAAGAAAAAAACATTTTCAGAGTTAACAGCTTGTCAGAAAGTAACTGAAGGGATCCTGGTTCTAGAAGGAGGCTTAAGCCGCCTAGCTCCTCGAACAAAGCGAGAGAGCAGGACATGCTTGCCCAAAGGCACCCCGTCAATCAGAGTGTGGCAAGCCGAGAGAGCTGCCACATAAACCCTGAGAGTGGCGGGGCATGTACCTGTCGATAATTTTTCCTGCAGGAAATCCGTCGAGGAGAGATATTATCTCTGAGAACCATATTCGGTTCGGCCAACGCAGCGCTATCAGTAAGAGGCAAGTCCCTTGTTGGCGAACTCTGGCTAGAACTCCCGGGAGCAGAGCAACTGGAGGAAAGGCATACAGGCGCATCAAAGGCCATGTATGCGCCATCGCATCCAGACCTAGGGGGGCTGGGTGACTCAGAGAGAAATAAAGGGGACATTGCGCTGTCTGATGGGAGGCGAAGAGGTCCACCTCCGCTTCGTAGAATCTCAGCCATATCTGTTTCACCACCTCGGGGTGAAGTTTCCACTCCCCGCTCAGTAGTTTCTGTCTGGACAGTAAATCCGCTCCCACATTCTGGTACCCAGGAATGTACACTGCCCTCAGTGACAGGAACTTGTCCTGGGCCCAGAGGAAGATCTGTCGCGCTATCTTGTTCAGATAGCACGAACGCAGACCTCCCTGGCGATTTATATAAGAGACTGCTGTTGTGTTGTCCATCCGCACTAGGACATGACAGCCTCTCAGCTGCTCAAGAAGGTATTTCAGGGCCAGAAATACAGCCATCAGCTCTAGGCAGTTGATGTGCCAGACGAGCTGATGGCCCTCCCATTCCCCTTAGGCTGGACGGCCATTTAAGACCACTCCCCAGCCCATCAGGGAGGCGTCTGTCGTTAGCAAACTGCGACGACATGGCGCCCCTATAGCGTGGGACCCAAGGTAAGGAACCGGGGTCTGAGCCACATAGATAGAGTAATCCTTATTTGCCTCAGGGGTTAGGCCCTTGGATGAAACCCCCTGGCTCTGAGCCACAACTGAAACGGTCTCATATGCAGCAGGCCCATAGGAGTCACCGAGGACGCTGATGCCATGAGACCTTTAGGTGTAGTATGCGCCCCGTCCCGAGGGGGGCCATCCCCACAGGGCTGGGTGCAAGACCATCAGGACTTTCTCTTTTTTTGTAAAATAGTCCTGAGGTCTTGCCTGGGAGGTTGCTGTGGGCGGCGAGACGGTCCCCAATCTTTACGAGGGGGAGCTCGACTCGCCACACTTTGTTTCTGCACCTCCCTTTTTGAAGGACCGGGTTGGGACTGGGTGGCCAACGGCCCCTCCCCCTGAGTGCAGGCGAGGAAGGAATTGCACAAACGCTTCCTCAGACTTCTTCACCTCCCGAAACCTGTTGACGACTGTGTTATCAGAGTCGCCAAACAGGCCGGAAGGTGTCACTGGCGCATCAAGCATAAAGACGCGGTCTTTATCTTTGATACCAGTGAGACTGAGCCACAGGTGTCTCTCCGTGCTGACCATAGCAGCCATAGAACGGCCGATAGCACGGGCCGTCTGCTTGGTGGCACGGAGAGACAGGTCTGTGGCACGACGGAGCTCTGAGAATGCTTCCTCGTCAATGGTAGCACCCGCACTCAGGTCCTTCAGCAGGTCAGCCTGATATGTTTACAACACCGCCATGGTGTGCAGAGCAGCACCAGCCTGACCTACAGCTTGGAAAGCTTTACCCACAAGGTTTCTTTAAGGACGATTCTGATCCAGGCGAGAGATAGCTCACAAACGTCTCTTCGACCTGGGGCATCGTCGTATACCCCCGTTCCTCAGCACCCACGATAGTCGAATAAATCGACGTCGAGGGCACAGAGATCAGGAAAGAATAGGGTTTTCTCCATGACTTAGTTATTTCATCATGGAGGTCCTCAAAGAAGGGGAGAGGTTAGCATTGAGATCCCTCCCCCTGGCCACCGGACAGAAACCTATCCTCTAGTTTTGAGCATTTGGGGGTCTCTTTTTCCTGTGGCCAGTCTTGCTGTAATCTGGCCACAGCTCGAGTTACTACCTTGAGTAGTTCCTCAACGGCTTTATCTTCACGTGAGGAACGCTCAGAGGCAGCACACTCGAAAAGAGATTTGTCATCCCCCGCATGAACTGAAGAAGCACCGGAGTGCACTTCAGGATCGCGCGAAGGGACGCGTGGATCAGGTGACAGAGCTGGCGAAAGGGCAGGACCCGTCTCCCGCTCGTCAGCCAAATCCATGCGCGAGCCCCACGAAGGTACAGTGGGTGCTAACTCTTGGAAATAAGCGAGACGAGCGCGAAGCATCTTAACTGTGAAAAGATCACAGTGCTCGCACTCGCCATCTTCTAACGCAAGAGCAGCGTGCTCTTCCCCCAAACAAACAAAGCAATATTGGTGTGTGTCCACGTCGGACATAGGACGCGAGCATGGAGGCACACACTGCTTGCTTTGTTCGCTCATACTTTTTGTCTATAATGATATATATACATATATACACATATATGTATATATGTATGTCTATATATATGTGTATATATATATATATTATATATACACAATTTCACTTGCAAGCAGAGATGAAAGAGGAACAGAGGAGAGAAAGTTCTGCACACTGCCTATCAAATCTAACTCCTAACAAGTGTTGATGAAAGAAAAATGACAGAGCTTGCTTTTTAACAGACTGAAATAGTACTGTTTGTAACACACAGAGATCGCATACACACAACTTCACAGAATGGCCTCTGAAGACAAAAGACCTGCTGATGCACCTGTGGCACATCTAATTATAGCCTCTCTTACGACGCATTCCAATGACGTCATGCAAGGCTATAAATATAGGTCAATTTCACTGACGTTGTTTTACACATATATTTACACATATATTTAAGACGTTCCCATAGCACTGATAAAGCGCAGCTTGGAGTGTAGCCTTTGAAAGGGAACAATTACCATCCAAATAGGGCTTATAACAACTTTTTCTATGTATAGAAAAAAAAAAAAAACCCTATGGAACTTGTTACTATATAAAAAATATAAATGTAATGGGTTAGTAAATGTTGACATTAACCAAGATGTTGCTAGTGCTCATTAGTAGTTTATATTAAGTGTAGAAAAGGAATGCGATATTTTATATTATATCGCAAAATCAAATATATTAAGCATTCCCCCCAGAACGCGATCATGAATGGACCTGTTTTCAGCAGTGGCGGAAAAAACGGAACAAGTCTGCAGGTACAGTTGTCGAAACGCAAAGCGGACCGGGAGCTCGATGCTTTCACATATCATGAAGAAATCGAACTGCAAACGGACCCACAAACAAACCGTACTCAGACCACCTCCAGAGGTAGTCTGAGTACGGTTCATTGTTGGGTCCCTTTAGGGGGGGTCTAAGATCACTTGGTTTGTTCACATATATACGCTGAACCGCTCGGAGAATGTTTAGAGGGCTCAAATGAACTAGGTGTGAAAACACCCTTAGGGTTAAAATTAGAGGTAATGGTGAATTCGGAACATCTGAGAAAACCTAAAAAGGCCAAAATGAACATAGCATCCACTGTGCAGGCGGTATTAATGGAGTGGTAGCCTAGGCGGAGGGTAGAGATGCATTTGGTGAGTAAGTCTAGCGTTAAAGTTAGTCTAGCATCTGGACGGATAGGATGGTTTTTTTGGATGCCTTTAATAAGCAGGGAGAATTTGTTGAAATCTGTGAATTTGTTACTTACGTTACAGAAGTCAGATAATTCCCAACACATAGAAACTCTTACACCTAGATATTATCACATAGAGACTGTGTCTGTACCCCGAATTAGTAAAAACAAAAAACTTCCAAATCCATTTAATGGTAAAAATTTAATTGATGTTCAACAAATAAAAAATAGAGATAATACTGATAAACAAATGATAAAGCTTGGGTTGTTAAATATTAGATCCCTTTCTTCAAAAGCACTTATTGTAAATGATATTATCACAGACAATAATCTGGATTTGCTGTGTTTGACAGAAACTTGGACACCAGGACACCATACAGACTTTAATCAAAGAATTTGCTGATTTTCTATCGGAGTTAGTACTAGCTGCAGATAAAGTCCTTGTTGTTGGTGATTTTAATATCCATGTAGATAATGAAAAAGACGCATTAGGATTGGCATTTACAGACATTCTAAATTCTATTGGAGTTAGACAATCTAATATTGTCACATGGAATCGATATTGATGCCGTTGAAATTCTGCAGCAGAGCGACGACATCTCAGATCATTATCTAGTCTCGTGTATACTACATTTAGTCAAGGCTGCTAAACTGCCTCCATGCCATAAATATGGTAGAACCATCACTTCTACCACTAAAGATCGCTTTATAAATAATCTTCCTGATCAGTTTCATCGCCTTAGCATACCAGATAGCTTAGAAGACCTCGATGTTGCAACAGAAACTATTGCCTCTGTCTTTTCCAGCACATTAGACTCAGTTGCTCCTTTGCGTTTAAAAAAGATTAAGGTCTTAAAGGTAGCAGCCAGAAAAATGGAGCGCAGCTGGAAGAAAACAAAACTAGAAGTTTTTCACATTTCGTGGAGAGAGAGAATGATTGAGTACAGAAAGGCCTTAAAAACTGCTAGATCTGCCTATTTTTCAAAACTTTTAGAAGAAAATAAGCACAACCCTAGGTATTTATTTGATACAGTGGCTAAATTAACAAGAAATAAAGCTTCAACTTCTGATGTTTCCAAAGAGCACAGCAGTAATGACTTTATGAACTTCTTTACTTGCAAGATTGACAATATTAGAGAGAAAATTATAACCATGCAACAATCTACTACAGTATCACATCAGACAGTGCATTGTAGTGTCCCTGAGGAAAAATTCAATTTATTTACTGCTTTAGGAGAGGAAGAATTGTCTAAACTTGTTAAATCATCAAAATCAACAACATGTATGTTAGACCCTATACCGACTAAGCTATTGAAAGAGATGCTTCCAGAGGTCATAGATCCTCTTCTTAATATCGTTAATTCATCTTTATCTCTAGGATACGTACCGAAAACTTTTAAGCTGGCTATTATTAAACCTCTTATTAAAAAACCACAACTTGATCCTAGAGAATTAGTCAATTACAGGCCGATCTCAAATCTAACTTTTCTGTCAAAAATACTAAAGGCAGTATCATCTCAACTATGTTTCTTTTTAGAAAGAAATAGTATCTGTGAGGATTTCCAGTCAGGATTTAGACCGTACCATAGTACTGAGACTGCTCTCATTAGAGTTACTAATGATTTGCTCTTATCATCAGATCGTGGTTGTATCTCTCTATTAGTGTTACTGGATCTTAGTGCTGCATTTGACACTATTGATCACAATATTCTTTTAAATAGACTCCAAAATTATGTTGGCATTAGTGGAATTGCACTGTCATGGTTTAAATCATACTTATCTGACCGTTATCAGTTTGTAGTAGTAAACGAAGAGATGTCATATCGATCACAAGTTCAATATGGAATACCGCAAGGCTCAGTACTAGGACCGTTGCTGTTCACTCTGTACATGCTACCCTTGGGAGATATCATTAGGAAGCATGGCATTAGTTTTCACTGTTACGCTGATGATACTCAGCTCTATATTTCTTCGCGCCCTGACGAAACTTACCAATTCACAAAATTAATGGAATGCATAGCTGATATAAAAAATTGGATGACCAGTAATTTCCTACTACTAAATTCAGAAAAAACAGAGATTCTAATTTTTGAACCAAAAACTTCTTCACGTAATAACCTAGAATACTGTCTAACACTTGATGGCTGCTCTGTTAAATCTTTGTCGTCAGTTAGGAACCTGGGTGTGCTCTTTGATACCAATCTTTCATTTGAAGGCCATGTTTCTAGCATCTGTAAAACCGCATTCTTCCATCTTAAAAATATATCTAAACTACGACATATGCTCTCAATAACAAATGCAGAACAGTTAGTTCATGCGCTCATGACCTCAAGGCTAGATTACTGTAACGCTCTACTGGGTGGTTGTTACGCTCGCCTGTTAAACAAACTACAGCTCGTACAAAATGCAGCAGCTAGAGTATTTACTCGAACTAGGAAGTATGACCATATTAGCCCAGTTCTGTCAACACTGCATTGGCTTTCTGTTAAACATCGTATAGATTTTAAAATCTTGCTAATTACTTACAAAGCACTAAATGGTTTAGCTCCCCAGTACCTGAGCGAGCTCTTAATGCATTATAATCCTTCACGTCTATTGCGATCTCAGAATTCAGGCCAGCTGATAATACCTAGAATACCAAAATCAACTGCAGGCCGTAGATCCTTCTCCTATGTGGCACCTAAACTCTGGAACAATCTTCCTAGCATTGTTCGGGAAGCAGACACACTCTGTCAGTTTAAATCTAGACTAAAAACGCATCTCTTTAACCTGGCATACACATAACACATTATCAATTTATTTTTTTAAACCCGTTAAAGGATTATTAGGCTGCCGGAAATTAGGTCAGCCGGAACCGGGAACACTTCCTATAACACCAGATGTACTCATTACATCAGAAGAAGAATGGCATCTACGCTAATATTAGTCTTTCTGTTTATCCCGAGGTTTACCATAGTCAATCGGATCCAGGCCGTATCCAGGTGAGATTGAGGACCTACGCCTTGACACGACCACAACGCACCCCTGAAGTGTCAGCAGAGATTGAGTCAACTAGATCATCCATTGTGAAGGCCTCATCGACACGACAGCCAGTGGCACAGTTCCTCAACAAACCATCCATACCGGCGTGATGAATACGATGTATTGAACTGGATTGAACTGGAATAAATACTTTAAATGTTGCGATCCTATCGGGCTTATGATAGCTACCTGAATCGTAACAAAGCAGTGTTTGCCAGAGGAGGACTGGCCCCCCCGACTAAGCCTGGTTTCTCCCAAGGTTTTTTTTCTCCATTTTAACACCTATTTGCCACCTGTTTGCCACCTGATGTCACCTGTTGGAGTTTGGGTTCCTTGCCGCTGTCGCCTTTGGCTTGCTTAGTTGGGGACACTTGATATTTGATATTCAACAGTGCTTTGCATCTGCCTGCATTGACAGCATTTTCTTTAAGAGCTGCTGTGCAGCCAAAATTATATACCATTTATCACTGTAAAGCTGCTTTGACACAATCTGCATTGTAAAAAGCGCTATATAAATAAAGGTGACTTGACTTGACTTTGGAGGAGGGTGAGCCGAAAATTAGTTTGTGGAAAAATTGGATTCCACTTAAAAAGCCTTTAATGGATCCAATTTGGAGGCTCTTGGCTGTGTTGAGATAGGAGATGAACGACGTAATGGTGAGCAGAGAGAAGTCTGGGAAAGGCAGGTTAAAAGTGAGATGAAAAGTTTCATCTCCAAGCTGTTAGGTACGATTGGAGGGTTCTAGGGAAAAAGGTTTGAAAAATGGAGTTGAGAGAAGCGTTGAGCAGTGGTCTCAACGGGTGATTTATGGGAAGATTAATTCTGAATAGTGAGGCACTGGAGTCGAGTTGGAGTCCCCTTATGGAGCCAGCTGTCTGAATTTTTGAAAAGCAAAGCGTGAGAGAAAGTCAGCATTTTGATTTTTTTGACTCAGGAACATGCTTAGCCGTTATTATAAATTGATCGCAAGCTGCGATCCAAATAAGGCGTCTTAGGAGTGGCATCATTGCAGGTGCATGAGAGCGGGTTTTATTGATGCATGCATGGTTGCTTCATTGAATGGCTTTATTGAATGGCATGAATTAGTTAGAGAGATTTGGTCTTCTAACGCAAAAACAGAGGATGCAAAGGAGAGAAGATGTGAGATGAAAGGGCGGCTTTGCGGGATTATGCGCATTGCGAAGTTTAGGTGGCCGAGCAGAGATAGGAGTTTGCGCTTAGAGCAGTTTGGGCTCTCTAGTGGTGGAAGTGACAAGAATTATTCTGTCGATTTTCTCTTTGGGTAAAAAGGCCTGGAATTTAACTGTGTCCAGATTAATGCCTAAAAATTCAATGGATGTGGCTGGGCCCCTGGTTTCGTCCTGGGCGATCGGAAAACCAAGCTCAGAAAAAACCTTTTGGACTGTGATGAGATGCACTGCTGGGATGGCATCGGGAGGCGAAATGATTAGAAAAGTCATTGAGCAGGTGAATGAGATAAGGAATTGTGTATTTGTTTGAAAGAATCCAGCAAATCGCTTCAGATAGCATATCGAAAATCTTGGGGCTGCTTTTGCAGCTGAAAGTTAAGTGGATGGCGAAGTAATATTTTGTGCCCCTGCCAAATAAATGCCACGAATCTGGGTGGATGGGCATCACTTTAAATGCCAAAGTGATGTTGACTTAAGCGAGCCAAGCACCGCGACCGGCATTTTTGATTAATGATATTGCTTGGTTGATGTGTTAGTGAAGAGAAAATTCTTCAAATGGGATAAGTCTGTTTATGCTTGGAAACGGAGAACTGTGCGGGGCTGAGAGATCGATCATTAAGCGT
Organism: Ctenopharyngodon idella; assembly: GCF_019924925.1. Lineage (NCBI taxonomy): Eukaryota > Metazoa > Chordata > Actinopteri > Cypriniformes > Xenocyprididae > Ctenopharyngodon > Ctenopharyngodon idella. The sequence continues at coordinate 28,614,471 of NC_067221.1, forward strand.
TTTTTTTTTTTTTTTTTTTAAATCAGAATTCCTTGTAGCCACTCCAATAGGGCTGATGCAAAAGTGTTCGAAAGGAGGAACATCAAAAGGTCTGATCATGAAGCCTAAATTAACTTCCTTACTGATCAAGTTGTCTACTGTGTCGGGTTCTGCAAGAGCGGATTGAAGAAGGAAGGCTTTCTAGACCAGGTTCAAAACCATGCTTGAGACCAAACAGCAAATACTTAGTAAAATCAGGATTGGAGTGTCGAGACAATTCAGATGACAAACATAAAATATTGATAGGAGTCGACAAGTATTTTTTTGAATTTTTATTAGCAGATTTCCTGGCGGCATATTGGGCGGGCGTGAGCACCGCCACAATAATTGCATATGTGCAAAAATCGACACCGCTGTCTTGTGCATCCGCCTATATTAAAGTGACTGCAGACCTGTCTTCTCGTGGAAAAGGCTGTGGATCTTCCAGAAGAGTTTAAATTTGTGGTTGCTGGACGCAGAACGTAACTCGTTGATTTTTCTTGACTTGGGACTGGAGTTGGAGGAATTGAAGGATTAACTTGGGGACAAGTCATGGTGGAATGTGCGACCAATCTACAAACTGCACAGGAAATGTTTTGAACGCCTAGGAATATTCTGTTTTGGAGATCCGTATCCAGCGCACCCTAATAGGGGCACTGATTCCATTGGGCAATTCGAACGGCACATTTTGCTGAAAACAGCTTGTGGTAGGTGTAAAAATGTGAACTGCCATAGGATAACGCGAGCTCTGCTAATATCGTGAGATAGTCGTTTAGCTCGTGCCTCCTATAGGGAAAAGCAGCACAGATAATTTCTGTGTATTGGCTGAACGTGATGCAAAATTCTGAGAAGGAAAAGATTCGGGATGGGTTATTAGTTGGATTTTTTAGTGTAACTGAAAAGTCGCCACCAATCAATTTGGTGATTAGGATCAGACTGGAGAAGCAGGGAAAGGAGTGATGATAAGTCGATATCCGCACCTGATAAAATCTGTGCTCTGACGTTGCTGGCGACAGGGGGAGGTTCCGAAGCGATGGCGTTTGCAGGTATGGGCATCTGTGCTGCTGTAAACAGAGAAAACAGTGATTTTGCCTAAGGAAGAATGTTGTGAGGGAGAAACTCCAGGGCCGACGTTGAAAGCGGAGGCAGCCCCACACTTGGGGCAGCCCCTGGGGCTTGGGAAGTGACGGAAGGAAAAGGAAGGCTGGAGTGGAAAATATGCAGACTGGACCTGCGCCGCTAGCGGAGGCAGCCTCATGCTAGGGTCTGCTGTAGGCCACTGATAGGGAAAAGGGTTAGCAGCAGCATTAGGAAAAGGAGAAGGAAAAATTGTCTGCAACTCTAGCGGTGTCACAGACACGCCAGGCTCCACCATCACCCAATCACAGCGTACTCCTTCACCTGAATACTGATCACGCACACCTGCACCCCATCAGCACAGCTATCACCAGCAGCATAAAAGACACACTCACTCACACAGTCATTGTCCGGTCTCGTTAGCATCTAGACATATCTTCATGCTCACCTCAAGGACTCCTTCAAGCTACTTACCCGTCTCCAGCGTGTTCCCAAGTCTCTTTCGTTGTTCCTCGTCTCGTGTGAGTTCTCCTGTGTCTTCTCTGCTCCAGTCAGTCTCCAGCCCGCTTCTTCTGCCAAGGAAAAGGACAGTATTACTCAGATATCCTTATCAGTTACCTGCAAAATCCACGTTCACTCACCTGCACTGCTGTTCATTCTTCTGGTTGTTCAATAAACATCCGTTACGTGCATTCCTGTGTCTCTGTCCCTTCTGTGTTGTAACAAGCGGAGGCAGCCTCAAGTTAGGAGCCGCAAGCCAAGGACAATGGGGAGGGTTTGAGACAGTGGAAATGAAAGGCTGGAACGGCTCAGTCTGCTCCGCTAGCAGAGGCAGCCTAACGCTAGGAGAAGACATTCGTTGATTGGGGCGGGTAATTCCGTACGGGGTGCGGCGCCGGAAAAAGCAGCGGAGTGTGGCTGAGTAAAGGGAGGAGGAGGGTGCGGCCTAGCAGTGGCAGAATCTTGGTCAATTATTCTTCTTCTCCGAAATGAAACGCATTTTTGAGGGCCTAAACATGCTCAAAAACTCATGAAACTTTGCACACGCAGCAGAAGTAATGAAAATTTACGTCTGATATGGGATTCAGAATTGGGTGTAGCAAAATAGCTCAATAGTGCCACCTATAAAATTTCAACAAAGTGCCCCTCACGCTATGTTTCACGTACAAGTATGAAATTCAGTACACACATCTAACAGCCCAATACCTACAAAAAGGTCTCTTGGAGCAAAATCTGAAAACCAAAAGGAAGTCAGATAGTTTTAATTTTCTTTGCAAAATTTGTGGAATTTTTGCCATTTCCAGATGTTGTACTTTAACGAACTCCTCCTACAGCTTTAATCAGATCAATGTCATATTTGGTCAGTCTAATCTTAAGACCTTAGCGATGTTAAATTGCAAAGATCTTGAGTTTTCGCTGTAGGGCGTGTCCATGGTGGCCTGACAAACTTTGATGTTTCACCATGAAACAAGAAGTTGTTGTATTTCGGGCATACAATGTCCGATCTGCCCCACACTTCATGTGTTTTATTAGAGTCCTGGCCTGAAGACATCTACATGGCAATATTCAGTTACAGTCATAGCACCACCTGCAGGCAACAGGAAATGTAATGTTTTACACTGTGATTAACTCATTTGAAATTGACCTATGACAAAATTAATCTAAATTTAAATGATCTCATGGATGTGGTTGTTGTGGTTCATGGTCATAGCGGCACCAACTGCTGCAGTAAATAACCAGTTCATTTGTAGTGCACTGACTATATAGTTTTATATAATTAGTTTAATAATTTGGTTAATAATAACTTAAAAAAGACTTAAAAAAAAAATAAATAAAAATGTTAAACGTCCAGATGAATTTAACTGCTAATGATAACTTTGCTATAAATGCTTTTAGTTAGTATTACATTTGAATGTACAGTTGTGGTCAGAATTATTGGCACCCTTAGTAAATATGATCAAAGAATTTAATAAATCTGCATTGTTTATCTTTTTGATCTTTAATTAATAAAATTAGCAAAAATCTAACCTTTCATTGAAGGAAAAGATTTGAAAGTGGGGGGAAAATCACATTATGAAATAAATGTTTTTCTCCAAAACACGTTGGCCACAATTATTGGCACCTCTAGAATTTTTTTATGAGTAAAACATCTCTGAAGTATATTCCCATTCATATTTACATTTTTTTTTAGCACACCAGGGTGATCAAGAACATGAAGTTGTCCAGCCATGACTTCCTGTTCCACAGGAGTATATATGTGGCGAAATTCCGTTCATGGATATCTCCGCCCCGTGAGGAGTATTAATTGAGTGGTGTGTGTATATATAAAGGGCATCCCCAGGCTAGCGTGATATCACGTCATTATTGCGTCATTGTTGCATTATTGTTGCGTCATTGTTGCGTCTGGGTTTCCGGTAGTCTGCTGCTCAATCTGAGGTAGGTGTTTGTTTAGCATGGCTATGGTTTGGCATTCATATTGTTTGTTGACTAACTTTTCTGTGTAGCTGGTGTCTGTTCGTGGTTACTTTATTACTGCTTAAGAGGGTTGGCTCCCCTGCGTTACTGCTATAGAGTTCCTGTTTGAAAAGAAATCGCTTGAATGTACAACACAGAGTGCTGTGAGGGACTGCTGCTCTCCTGCTAGGTACGTAAAGTGTATTCTTCATGTGCGTGCACGGAATGCTAATGAGTTTATTTGGTGTATGTGTGATGCGTTATTTTTCTGTTCAGTGAACTTTATAAGGAATTGGTTTGCTGGATATCTACCGGAAGTCCTGCTTGTTGGTATATAAACCCACTTATGTCCCTATGGTCATCTTGAAGTTATGTCATTTTAATGTAATTGTTTCATGTATTTTAGGCCTGTAAACTGGGTGGGGTCTATCGCTGCATGGCCTAGTCTCGACGCTGCTGTTTTGCTTTGCTTTTTTTTTTTATTATTATTTTTGTTTTTGGGTTTGTTATTTTTGATTGCTTCTTGTTGTTTGATATTCTGTGCTGCCATTGTGTTTGATTTATTCAGTTTAATCTGTTACTTTCGTTAAATTGTTTTCTTTTTCTGGTTTGTTAATATTCTCCTATTTTTTTTAAGTTTTTTTCTCTTTGTTTAGTGCTGTTTTTTTTTTTTTTGTATTCTGTTTTGGCAGCCAAGTGTATGTATGTATGTATGTATGTATGTATTATATTATATTTGATCCCTTAGTATAATGTGATTTATTTTTGTTTTCCTTGTAGTTAAATCTTTTGTCTGTTGTGGTTTTGTTTTGTTTGTTTATTGTGGTGAGATTCATAACCAGCGCTACTCTGCCTTTGTATTTTGATTTTTGTTACTAACTACCCATTTCCACCATCAGGGCAATAATTAAGGAGTTCCAATCAATTAAAGATGTTACAAATCTGCCTGGAAGAGGCAAGTGTGTCTACATCGTCCTAATGCGTGGTGAGGAGGAAAGTTTGAGTGGCCAAAGACTCTCCAAGGATCACAGCTGGAGCACACCTGCAGAGATTAGTTGAGTCTTGAGTAATAAATTATCAATAATAAATAAAAAATTATCAAACAGCACCTACATCACCAAAAGTTGTTGAGGGTTTCAAGAAAAATCTTCTGCTTTCATCCAGAAACAGTCTCCAGCATATTCAGTTGTCAGACTGGAACTTCAAACGGGACTGGCTTCTATGTTCAGATGAAACTAAAAAAAAAGAGCTTTTTGGTGGCAAACCCACCAGATAGGTTTGGTGCACACATGGATGAAAAGTACCCCATGCCCACGGTTAAACATACTGCTGGATCTTTAATGTTGTGGGCCTATTTTTCTGCTGGAGGTCATGGAGATCTTGTTCAGATACATGGTATCATGGATTCTATCAAATACCAACAGATAAAAAATCTAAACCTGACCGCTTCTGCTAGAAATCCAATAATGGGTCATGGTTGTATCTTCCATCAGGACAATGATCCAAAACAAACATCAAAACCAACACAAAATGTGTCACTGAGGACAAAATGAAGCTTCTGCCATGGCCGTCCCAGTCCCCTGACCTGAACCCTATAGAAAATGAGTGGAGTGAACTGAAGAGAAGCACCACCAACATGGAGCTGGGAATCTGAAGGATCTGTAGAGATTCCGCATGAAGGAATGGTCTCTGATCTCTTGTCAGGTGTTCTCCAAACTCATCAGGCATTATAGGTGAAGATATAATAATTCAGACTAATTTCTGTAAAAGTATAGATTTTATTCTTATTGTTTAAAATGTTATTGAATTATCTGACTCAGCTAACTGGTCAGTCTCCAACTGATTCTTAAATCTCACTCTGCCTCTGTGCCTGTATGTGTTTGTGGGTGTCAGTGACACCTTTAATGGTTTAGAAAAATACATAAAAATCCTTAAGATAAATACTGGACTTAGATTTGCACTGGATTTAGACTAACAAAATTTTGAGCTGCAAAAGATAACTTTGCACTCATTTCAAAGTGACCTATGACATCCTATGACATGAAATTCATCTAAACTAAATGATCTTATGGATGTGGCTGTTGTGGTTTGTGATCATATGGGCACAAACTGCTGCAGTAAATGTAGTGTATGGGTCAATGACGCATAAGGATTTTCGACAGGCCAAATTTTAAAATACAAAAAATTATATCTATTGCAATTGTTCAAACATTAAGAATGTTGTCTACACATAAATTCATATTAAAATTAAAATAATTTAATTATTAAAATTAAAATAAAAATTAATTAAATTAAGTGATTTTAGTTTTTTTTTTTTTTTTAATCTAGATGAATTGGCCATAGCCTTAAAAAAAAATGTCATGTGGTGCGACTGTGATTTATTTTAAAACTAATTCATTTCCTTAACATGGAAATGAATTTTGGTTTGAATGTGGATTTTTCACTCTCTCTCTCTCTCTCTCTCTCTCTCTCTGCCCAAGAGCCTGAAGTTGTCACCATTGCTTTGTGTACAGGTCCTTGTCCGAGAAGTCTCCAGGAGGAGGTGGAACTCCTGTCTTCTGTGTAAGGATGAAAGTATGAAAGGTTGTTCCGGGTCTGCAGAGACAGGTAAGAGCGGTCGTGCATTAATGATAGCAGTAACTTTTGCCATTAGTGTGCAAAGAACTTCGTGGGTTAAGTGAGTGTTCAGCTGCAGAAACATTGAATCTAGGATTCTATCTAGGATTCTTCTGGCAATGCAAATTATATGCTCCCACGAGCCTCCCATGTGAGAACTGTGTGGTGGGTTGAATTCCCAGCTGCATCCTTGCTCACTGAGGTACCTCTGCACCATTTTGTCCATTCCAAGCTCCTTGCATGCTCCAATGAAATTGGTACCGCAATCGGAACCTGTTTTGCAGGTCCTCTGAGTGCAAAGAATCGCCTGAGAGCATTTATGCAGCTTGAGGTGTCCATAGACTCGATGACCTCGACATGTACAGCTCTCAAACTCATACAACAGAACATGATGGCCCACCGCTTGCTCTCTGCCTGTCCTTCTCTGGTGCATCTGGTTGTGACAGACCAGGGTCCAAATACATTGAGCCCCACATACATAAAGGGAGGGCAGGTTTTGAGGTGTTCAGATGGCAAGTCCACCATGCGTTGTTCTTCCAGCTTTCCACGCAGCTTGCGAGAGGTTATGCATTTGTGGAGTACTGAATTGATTAGCGCCTTGCCTCCCAAGATCCACAGTCCCACTGCCCTGATCGCTCCTTCCGTCAAGTGACAGCCTTGATGTTTAACTTGCTCATGGTGATGTCGAGTGAGCAGTAGGGAGATGTGGCTATCTTTGGGCAGAATTATTGGAATTTTTTTCTGCAGTTGCAACCTGAGAGTGCTTTAGTCGTCCTGCAACACAAATGAAATCATCCTCCATGTTCGGACTGAGTTTCCGCAAGCGGCTACTTTTGGATACTGCTTGGTTAGCTTGGAGGGCTGACAGTTCTTTTGCAAATGCAGCTTTTTGTGTTGCTTTAAGGATAACGTTCCTTGCTTGGCCCATTTCATCTGGAGTACGAGGTAAGTCACATCGGAGCCAACTTTTGCATTTACTGTTTTGGTTTGTGTGTTTGCATGATTTTGCCATGTGAACTAGAAATGCTACTCCTCTTACTAGGGAGGTGAAGGTGAAGAACCGTTGGAATCGGTCAGAGGTAAGCTCTGGTTTTTCCAGGTTAGTAGCACATGTTTGTACTTGTGGTCGGATTTCTGAGTCCTTTTCAGGTTCAATTAGCTCAAATGTCTCATTTGTTTGTGTTTTCTCTGCAGGTGGCTGACGCAGGAAGGAGGGACCAGTGAACCACGAAGTCTGTGCCAGGCAGGATGCAGGAAAGGATCTTGATGCATGATCTGCAGGGTTTTCTTCCGTACGTACATAGTGCCATTGCTCAGGTCTTGAGGACTGACGGATACATTGGATTCTAATGTGGACATAAACATAGAATCATTTTGACTCATTATAAATGTAGCCAAGCACCACTTTACTGTCTGTAAAGAACTTTATGTCGTTCAACTCTAGATCCAGCTCATCCTGGATGAAATCTGCCATCTCTACTGCTAAGACAGCAGCGCACAGCTCAAGCCTTGGGATAGTAGGTTCGGACAGGGGTGCTAGCTTTGCCTAGCCCATAATGAATCCTACTTCAACTTGTCCATCTTTCTGAAGTGCTTTCAGATATGCCACAGCACCTATGGCCTTGGTCGATGCATCTGGGAATACACACAATTCTGTGTGTACTGCTTCAGTGAGTGAGGTTGTTGTGTATGTGCGCCGGACATTAAGCTGCTTTAGGTCTTGGAGAGAATCTCCCCAGGCTTCCCATCTGCTTAGTTTGTCCTCCGGGAGAGGTGTGTCCCAGTCTGACAGTTCAGAGGTAAGTTCTCTGAGAAGGGCTCTTCCCTGGATCGTGACAGGTGCCAGTAGACCCAGAAGATTGAAAACACTGTTGACAGTGGAGAGGACTCCACGGCGGGTGAATGGTTTGTTAATGGTCGACCTGGAGTAGGTGAATGTGTTGGTCATGATCTCCCACAGCAGACCTAAACTCTGTTGTGTGGGGGAAGTTCCTCCACTCAGATCGAGGTCTTTGATTACTGGAGCACAATCTTCGGGTGGGAAAGCTTCCATGACTGTCTGAGAGTTTGAAGCGAACTTGTGTAAGTGGAGGTTTGACTCAGCTAGTGAGGCCTGTGTTCGTTGGAGCAAATCAATTGCCCCAGCTTCAGACGGTACAGATACCAAACCATCATCAACATAGAAATGTCTTTCCACAAACTTGACGGTATCAGCACCATGCTCCCGTGCGCCTTCTCTGATGGCTCTTCGCAGCCCGTAAATGGCCACTGCAGGAGATGGCCCATTTCCAAAGACGTGGACCTTCATTCGATACTCAACAATTTCCTTGTGGACATCATTGTCCTTGTGCCATAGAAAATGTAGGAAGTTGCGATGGTCTTCATGCACCAACAAACAGTGGAACATCTGCTGAATGTCCGCTAGGATTGCAACCTTCTCTTTCTGAAAGCATAGAAGGATGCCCACAAGGGAGTTATTGAGATCGGGGCCTCAATAGATGGCATGTCGTTGAGAGAGACTCTCGAGCACTGGAATCAAAGACTACCCTGATCTGATTGGGTTTTTGTGCATGGTAGACCCCGAATGTTGGAAGATACCAGCATTCATCCTCTTCTCTCAGTGGACACACTACCTCAGCATGTCCGTTAGCGAAGATCTTTTCCATGAATGCCACATACTGTTGCTGCATCTCAGGTTTCCTCTTCAGGGTACATTGCAGGGATGTGAATCGATTAACTACTTGCTCTTTGTTGTTTGGCAAGGGCTGGCATGGTTCTCTGAACGGTAGAGGAGCTACCCAGCTGTTAGCATCGTTTCTGTAGACATTTGTGTCCATTATTTTTAGGAAAACTGTGTCTTCCACGGATGGAGCAGGTTTATCATCAATGCTCAGTTATGTTAAACACTGTCCTAGTGTCTTCTCGGTTGCTTTGCCAGACATGTTACAGCTTCGCTGCATCTCCTTGATCTGCATAAAGCTTGTGCAGGGTTGAAAGATTGAATGGCGACCAATTTCCAGCACATTGGTCTTGAATGTGTTGACCGTTGGCTTATGTACATTACCCAGGCACACTTCTCCTATTACTACCCAGCCCAGGTCCAGTCGTTGGGCAAAGGGGGCGTTGATTGGTCCATTGACCTGCTGCCTAACCTTGTGTGCCCTTATGACATTTCTTCCGAGTAGCAGAAGTATTTCTGCTTCTGGTTCCAGTTCTGGAATGTGCTTGGCAATGTGTCGGAGATGAGGCTGGTGTAGAACTGCACTTGGCGCTGGAATTTCAGACCGATTATTCAAGATCTCATGACACTCAAGGAGTGGTGGAAGAGAGATGAGAACTTTGGACGATTGCTCTGGTCGTCCAGAATTACGTAGGCGTTGATGGCCATGTCCTTGGAAACCCTTGGGGTATATCTTCACAAGGCAGATCCACTTGACCTGGGCCGCATACTTCTGTGCAGCTTGTACTGACAACAACCATGTTAGAATGATCTTCTCCCTCCCCGCTGTCCTCTTGTGAGGTTGAAGAAGACTTAGCTGCTTGAGGTGATGGGCCAGGGTGCATGGCCGCATCATGACTGGTGCTGCCGCATTCAGTGCACTTCACAGAAGACTTGCATTCTTTGGCGAGGTAAGAAACCGAAGAACAGCATTTGAAACATATTCCTTTCTCCTTGAGGAAGGCCTTTCTGTCATCGAGCAGTTTGTTTCTGAATGTTCTGCATTTTTTCAGGGGGTGTGGTTTATTGTGTAATGGACAGTTTTTGGTAGGGTCGTCATTGGCTACAGACACATCTGTTTTGTGCACTGAGATGGGTTTGTTGGTATGGAAACTCTTCACAATGAATCTGTCAGGCTTTGTGGGTGTTGTAGCACTGCTTTGATGCATAAAGCTACAGTCGTTTCGCTTCTTTGCCTCATGGCGCACAAAGTTACAGAAATACTCAAAGAGGGGAAACTGACCATGGTTTTCTTCTTTGTAGAATGACCCAGAAGTCATCCACTTGTCTTGAAGCCCATATGGAAACTTGTCTACAATTGGTCCAATTCCATGTGAAGTGTTGAGGTATGACAGACCTGTGAGATAACCATCTTCCTTAGCACCTTGGATTTCCAAAAGCAAATCTCTGAGTTCACGTAATTTGATGTGGTCTTTAGCTGAAATCCTAGGAAAACTGTCCAACCGCTGAAATAGTGACTTTTCAATGATTTCTGGTGCAGCATAGCACTCACATAGTCTCTCCCATGCTTTGTGTAAAGCGAGATTGGGGTTGCTGACATGTGTTTCACCTGTTCGCAAGATTCCTTTTCCAGCCATTTAGTCATGAGGTCTAATTCTTGGGTTGCTGTGAGGTGAACTTAATGAGCTGCGTTGGTGAACAAAGAATACTATGACCGATAATTCGGAGGTTTATCATCAAATTGGTACAGTCCTGAATTAACAAATTCTCGTCATGCCAAATACTATGCCAAAGGCTCTGCCTGAGGTGGCGTGCTAGGTGGAAGAATGTATCGAGGAGCATATGACTTAGCATGCACGTTCATGATGGGGCTTCTGACTTCAGACTTCATCGCACCTGCAGATAGATCAGGAAGGTTTGTTGCAGGTAAGTGCATACTATCAGCTTTCTCAGACTTTGGCTTGTTGATAGACTGTGTACATGAAATGTCTTTCGCAGGCAGACTCTATGTTAAGAAGCTGTTATGTGAGTCAGCGTATAATGGAGGATCAATCAATTTGAACTTTCTCTGATTCAGATCTTCCTCTTTCAACTGCAGCATGCATTGATAGTTCAGCATCTTCGAGCACTTGTGCCTGCACTGTGGCCGCATCAGCTTCTCTATGTAGTGTTAACACTTCCAACTGAGTGTCCATTCTTACTGTTTCCAGCTTGATTTTGAGCTTCTCTTGTAGCCTTTTTCATTTTCAGTTTATTCTCTTGGCTGGCATATGACGCTCTCACTTTGGCGGCTTCAGCTCTGGCCCGGGCGTGAGCTGCACTTGCCGATGATGTGGATGACTTGGCACTTCTAGCGCAGCACACAGATGACTTGCTGCTTGTTGCCATCTTAACCACTTTAAACATCAAATGGTGCCTTTTCACTGTAGTGTTCTCGTGCAGTGTGTTGAAACTCTGACTAAACACCAAGTTAAACCATAGCCAATGAAGACAGAGTCGTAGTAAGGTTGATCATTTACGGTCATTCTTCGTCATTAACATGTTGCGGTGAAAACTGTAATAAAACAATACAACAATATTCAATGTCTGTCTTGATTAATCATCCAATTATAAATATCCGTAACACAAACAATCACTGCTGTTCTCGCTGTAGTAGCAGCTATAATGGCTATTAGCATCACTGTTAGCTTGTTTTTAACAACTTATCAAACATCATCTTTTTAACAAAATCCTTACAAATATATAATCTTTAACATGTCTAATGTCACATAGATGAACTTATGGCATTGCCTCTACTATATAGTAAGGGAAAAGCAGTAGGCGAGCGAATAAGTGTGTCCGAATCCTTAGTATTCATAAAAGAGTAGGCGAGAATTACCTGGGTGATGTCTAATTCTCGCGAGATTTGGACGTGCGTATACTTAAAGTGCGTCCGAATATACCTACTTACCTACTATAGTAGGAGAAAACAGTACGGGAAACGAGTAGTATGTCCGAAAACCTCAGTATTCACAAAAGAGTAGGCAAGAAGTTACTGGATGGCCTACTGCATCCGCCCAGATTCTGAAGTGTGCATCCGATGGACACTCTTCTATCCCAGGAGGCCACGGGAGAGGATACGTCCTAATCGAACACGGAGGAGAAAAGCGGCGCGGATGCTTTCAAATGTGAGTATTAAAAACCAAAAACACGGTTCCTTGTGTTAAAATCGCATTTGTTGAACTACTGTAGATTAAACTGTTAAAGTGTTGAAGGTGTAAAGACGCTAGACAGTATAGTATAGATGTGATTTTGCTGTAAAAACACGTTTTATTGTGTACAGCTAACAGGGGAGCTTCAGTAAGCACACGTTCGTCTCCAAAGTGGATTTACATTTATTATTGTTATTAGGGGCCAAGCACCGAAGGTGCGTAGGCACCTATTGTATCTGTTGGCGTTTTTTTATTATTATTATTATTATTATTATTAGGGGCCAAGCACCGAAGGCGCGTAGGCACCTATTGTATCCGTTGGCGTTCTTTTTATTATTATTATTATTATTATTATTAGGGGCCAAGGCGCATAGGCACCTATTGTATCCGTTGGCGTTCTTTTTATTATTATTATTATTATTATTATTATTATTAGGGGCCAAGCACCGAAGGTGCTTAGGCACCTATTGTATCTGTTGGCGTTCTTTTTTTTTTTATTATTATTATTCTTCTTCCGCTCTGGAAGTCTATGGCAGCCCATAGAACCGCTTGCGGGAAAGTTATGAAATTTGGCACACAGTTAGAGGACAGTTTTTGTCCTTAGCAAACTTGGAGTCTCTAACTCAATCCCTCTAGCGCCACTAGCAGTCTAAAGTTGCACTCATGTTTATGTTAATAACTTTTGAACCGTAAGGGTTAGAAACAAAATTCATTCTGAATTTTCTGAAAAACCTACTTTTTCGAACTCCTCCTAGGCCGTTACTCCGATTTTCACGAAAATTGAACCAGATCATCTTCAGACCATGCTGACAAAAAGTTATTAAAAGCTTTTTGATTAACCCAACCGTTCTTGAAAAACACGCAAATAAATTTAACGTAGAGCACCCCAAATTGGACTCAAGGTTATTTCTCCGCAATGCTTTATCATATTCAGACCAAACTTGGTACATGTCATCACAAGCATGACCTGAGGCAACATGCAGCGTTTCGGAGCAGCGCCACCTACTGGTTCGGAGATACGAAAAATGGCTTTTTTTGCTTATAACTTCTGATGGGTTTGTCCAAAAATCATAAATTTCGTTGGATTCGGGGCATCATGCCGAGTCGAATGATGTCCAATTTTACCATATCGGCCATTTTGGCTGTCGGCCATTTTGAATTTTGTGCTAAAATGCTGTATTTTACGAACGCATTAGCATATTGTTAGAAACTCGGTATGGGTTATCAGCACAATGCCCCAAAGGAGCCTGAGAAGTTTCGGACCAGCGCCACCTAGTGGTAAAATCAATTATTCAAATGCTTATCAATATGGGTGTGGTCAACTTATTTTCAAAAGAGTCATGTCCTTAGACTCCTGAATCCCTGCTGAGTCCAACGATACCAAACATGCTAGGTTTCGACTTATGGTTTGTCCGCCATGTTGAATTTTGCGAAAAACCTGCTTTTTCGAACTCCTCCTAGGGCGTTACTCCGATTTTCACAAAAATTGATACAGATCATCTTCAGACCATGCTTGCAAAAAGTTATTAAAAGCTTTTCGATAGATCCATCTGTTCTCGAAAAAAGGCATAAATGAATTTGACGAAAAGCTTGAGAAATCAGACTTGAGGTTATATCTCCAAAACACAAAATTGCCATTAAGTGCTATACAGTATTATGATATAAAATGTTCTATTATATGAATGCATTGGTGTACCATTACAAAACTCAGTATGTGTCATCGGCACCATGTTTTGAAGGTTCTCAAATGGTTTCGAGACAGCGCCTCCTTGTGGTCAAATTTTACAATGAAATATTTAAAAAATGCTAATAGCTTTATAAAAATGTGGCCTATTGTAATGAGACTTGTTTTATTAGGTTCCGTGGGTCATGCTGAGAACACTGATGCCAATATTACAATAGTCAGCCAAACTTACTGTCCGTCATTTTGATTTTCTTTAAAACCTACTTTTTCAAACTGCTCTTAGACCATTCATCCAATTTTCACCAAAATCGAATCGTATCATCTTCAGACCATGTCGAATTAAAGATATGGATTTCGTGTTGATAGACGAAACCGTATTCATATACCACAGTGAAGAATTAGAGTCTTGATGCCCAAATGACTCTTGAGGCTGTGTCTCTGCAATGCTTTGACATATTGACACCAAACTTTGCGATTGTCATTGTCAGCTCACTCTGACCATACCGCATGAATTTGGTCACAGCGCCACCTATTGGTGGAAAGTGATAAACCAGTAAATCTTTATTATTGACTGTATTTGTGATTTTTCAGCTCTTTTGCCTAAAATGATCTTAATAGGTTTGCAGTTCTGTTTATGCTAATAACTTTTGAACCATAAGGGTTAGAAACAAAATTATTTTTTTCCTCTGATTCCTTGGCTCAAGCCAATTTGAATGCACCATATGACATCATTTTCAGTCATGAACATTTTCCCGCAATTTTGATTTTTCCGAAAAACCTACTTTTTCTAACTCCTCCTAGGCCGTTACTCTGATTATCATGAAAATTGAACCAGATCATCTTCAGACTATGCTTGCAAAAAGTTATCAAAAGCTTTTTGATAGATCCATCCGTTCTCGAAAACAACACAAATGAATTCGACAAAAAGCTCGCCAAATCAGACTTGAGGCTATATCTCCAAAACGATTTATCATATTCTGACCAAATTTGGTACATGTTATCACAAGCATGACCTGAGGCAACACCCAGTGTTTCGGCAGAGTGCCACCTACTGGTCTGGAGATACGACAAATGGCTATTTTTGCTTATAACTTCTGATGAGTTTGTCCCTGGACTCGTTAGATTCGGGGTATCATGCCAATTTTACCATATCGGCTATTTTGGCTGTCGGCCATTTTGAATTTTGAGTTAAAATGCTGTATTTTATGAACGCATTAGCGTATCGTTACGAAATTCGGTATGGGTCATCCGCACAATGCCCTGAAGGAGCCTGAGAAGTTTCGCACCAGCGCCACCTAGTGGTAAAATCATATATTCAATTGCTTATAACTTTGGGTGTGGTCGACCCATTTTCACAGGAGTCATCTCCTTACACTCCTGAATCCCTACTGAGTCCAACAATACCAATCATGTTAGGTTTTAACTAATGTTTTTTTTTCGCTATGATGAATTTTGCAAAAAACCTACTTTTTCGAACTATTCCTAGATGCTTTATTTGATTTTCATGAAATTCAAATCAGATCATCTTCAGTCCATGCTGACAAAAAGTTATCAAAAGCTTTCTGATAAACTCAACCATTGTCAAATAACACACAAATTAATTTAACGTAGAGCACCCAATTTGGACTCAAGGCTATATCTCTGCAATGCTTTATCATATTCAGACCAAACTTGGTACATGTCTTCCCAAGCATGACCAGAGACTACAAGCTGAGTTTCGCTGCAGCGCCACCTACTGGTCTGGAGATACAAAAAAATGGATCTTTTTGCTTATAGCTTCCGATAGGTTTGTCCAAAAATTTTAAAGTTTGTCTTTTTAGATTCGGGGCATCATACTGAGTTGAATGATATCCAATTTTCCCATATTGGCCATTTTGAATTCAGTTTGAAAATATTGTATTTGATCAACGCATTAGCGTATCGTTACAAAACTTGGTATGGGTCATCAGCACGATGTCCTGAAGGAGCTTGAGAAGTTTTGAAACAGCGCCACCTAGTGGAGAATTTTTTCATATTCTTATAACTTTTGATCTGGTTGACTTATTTTCACGGTTGTCATATCCTTAGCGAGTGTCATTGTCACCTCACTCTGACCATACCACATTAATTTGGTCACAGAACCACTTATTGGTCGAAAGTGATAAACCAGTAAATCTTTATTATTGACCGTAAATATCATTTTTTTTAGCTCTTTTGCCTAAAATGATCTTAATAGGTCTTTAATTGCTCACTGTTGCAGTTGATCTGATGCTCCATGTTAGCTGGCTTGTCGCGCCTTTTTTGCTTGGCCCCGTAATTGCTGCTTGCAGCTATATTTAGGGGCCAAGCACCGAAGGTGCGGAGGCACCTATTGTATCCGTTGGCGTTCTTTTTTTTTTATTATTAGGGGCCAAGCACCGAAGGTGCGGAGGCACCTATTGAAATCGTTAGATTTCTTCCTCTTATTATTATTATTCCACTCTTGGGTCTATGGCAGCCCATAGAACCATATGTCCTGTCCTAACTCGATTGCTCCTGTCTGTCCTAACTCGATTGCTCCTGTCTGCCTCGCTGCTCAGATTGGTTTGCGTCTGTAACTCCGTATAGCTTTGTTTTGAATCTCTTACTTTTATTCATTGTTGCTTATTTTTTTATTACCTTATATGTAATATTGCCTACCACACTAATCTGACGTCGCTAGCTTGTAATATTTGAATCTAAATCGCTGTTACAACGCATTTGCATTTGCAGCGCTAGCTTGTTAACTTGTTAACAGTCGCTCGCGCGCTCCTTTTTCAACGCGTTCTTCAAACAGCTGTGGTAAGTCGGATCAGTCTACAAACACGGTGAGTCATGTCATCCTCTCCCAGCATTGCTACCTGTTCCATTTGCCACATGTTTACCATAGCTCTCTCTGTCAGCGACGAGGGATTTACATGTCATAAATGTAGAGAAAAAGTCAGGCTGACAGAGAGAATCTCAGAATTAGAGACACGCATCCAAACTTTAATCGAGGATAGTAAGAATGCAAGGGCTTCAGATACTGTTTTGGATGCGACTAGCTTAGTGAACTCTGTACATTGTTCGGTTCCGGCTGTAGAGCCCGCGCAGCAGGGCACTTGGGTAATGGTGAGGCGGCCTAGCCGCGGAAAACACCACTCTTCCGTTCCAATAAGAATATCAAACAGGTTCTCCCCACTCAGTGATACACCCGCTGAGAATCCTGTTGAAAGTGCCCTAGTTATTGGCGATTCTACTACACGGAACGTGAAAATAGAGACACCAGCCACCATAGTCACATGTTTGCCGGGAGCCAGAGCACCTGACATCAAAGCAAATTTAAAAGTGCTGGCTAATGCTAATCGTAAATACTCTAAGATTATTATTCACGTCGGCACTAATGATGTTCGACTTCGCCAGTCGGAGATCACTAAAATTAACATTAAAGAGGTGTGTGAACTCGCAAGTACAATGTCAGGAGAAGTAATTTGCTCTGGCCCCCTTCCTGTTCGTCGGAGTGATGAGATAGTTAGCAGATTATCATCACTCAATGGCTGGCTGTCTAAGTGGTGTCCGCAAAATAATATAGGTTTCATAGATAATTGGAAAAGTTTTTGGGGCAGACCTGACCTGTTAAAAAGAGATGGTATTCATCCCTCCCGGGATGGTGCTGCTCTTCTCTCTAGTAATATGGCACATAGTCTTAGAACTGAAACATGACAAACTGGGGCCCAGGTCAGAAAGCAGACAGACTGGCTAAACCGACCGTCTGCTAGCTGCCTCACGTTACAGAAGTCAGAAAATTCAGATAACTCTCAACACATAGAAACTCTTACACCTAGATATTTTCAAATAGAGACTGTGTCTGTACCCCGAATTAGTAAAAACAAAAAACTTCCAAACCCATTTAATGGTAAAAATTTAATTGATGTTCAACAAATAAAAAATAGAGATAATAATGCTAAACAAATGATAAAACTCGGGTTGTTAAATATTAGATCCCTTTCTTCAAAATCACTTATTGTTAATGATATTATCAAAGATAATAATCTAGATGTGCTGTGTTTGACAGAAACTTGGCTAAAACCGGACGATTACATTACTTTAAATGAGTCTAGTCCTCAAGGTTATGATTATCGACACAATGCCCGTCAGAAAGGCAAAGGGGGAGGTGTTGCTGTAATCTATAGTAATATTTACAGTATTAGTCAGAAGTCTTTCAAATATAATTCCTTCGAAACTATGGTACTTTACGTAACATTATGTAAGTTGACATTTGTGCTGGCTACTGTATACAGGCCACCAGGACACCATACAGATTTTATCAAAGAATTTGCTGACTTTCTATCAGAGTTAGTACTAGCTGCAGATAAAGTCCTTGTTGTTGGTGATTTTAATATTCATGTAGATAATAAAAAAGACGCATTAGGATTGGCATTTGCAGATATTCTAAACTCTATTGGTGTTAGACAACATGTGTCAGGACCCACTCATTGTCGTAATCATACTTTAGATCTAATATTGTCACATGGAATCGATATTGATGCTGTTGAAATTCTGCAGCAGAGTGACGACATCTCAGATCATTATCTAGTCTCGTGTATACTACATTTAGTCAAGGCGGCTAAACTGCCTCCATGCCATAAATATGGTAGAACCATCACTTCTACCACTAAAGATTGCTTTATAAATAATCTTCCTGATCATTTTCATCGCCTTAGCATACCAGACAGCTTAGAAGACCTCGATGTTGCAACAGAAACTATTGCCTCTGTCTTTTCCAGCACATTAGACTCAGTTGCTCCTTTGCGTTTAAAAAAGATTAAGGAAATTAATCCAATGCCATGGTACAATGACCACACTCGGGCCCTAAAGTTAGCAGCCAGAAAAATGGAGCGCAGCTGGAAGAAATCAAAACTAGAAGTATTTCGTATTTCGTGGAGAGAGAGAATGATTGAGTACAGAAAGGCCTTAAAATCTGCTAGATCTGCCTATTTTTCAAAACTCTTAGAAGAAAATAAACACAACCTTAGGTATTTATTTGATACAGTGGCTAAATTAACAAGAAATAAAGCTTCAACTTCTGATGTTTCCAAAGAGCACAGCAGTAATGACTTTATGAACTTCTTTACTTGCAAGATTGATAATATTAGAGAAAAAATAATAACCATGCAACCGTCTACTACAGTATCGTGTCAGATTGCATTGTGCAGTGCATTGTAGTGTCCCTGAGGAAAAATTCAATTCATTTACTGCTTTAGGAGAGGAAGAATTGTCTAAACTTGTTAAATCATCAAAATCAACAACATGTATGTTAGACCCTATACCGACTAAGCTATTGAAAGAAATGCTTCCAGAGGTCATAGACCCTCTTCTCAATATCGTCAATTCATCTTTATCATTAGGATACGTACCAAAAACTTTTAAGCTGGCTATTATTAAACCTCTTATTAAAAAACCACAACTTGATCCTAGAGAATTAGTCAATTACAGGCCGATCTCAAATCTCACTTTTCTGTCAAAAATACTAGAAAAGGCAGTATCATCACAGCTATGTTCCTTTTTAGAAAGAAATGGTATCTGTGAGGATTTCCAGTCAGGATTTAGACCGTACCATAGTACTGAGACTGCTCTCATTAGAGTTACTAATGATTTGCTCTTATCATCAGATCGTGGTTGTATCTCTCTATTAGTGTTACTGGATCTTAGTGCAGCATTTGACACTATTGATCACAATATTCTTTTAAATAGACTCAAATTATGTTGGCATTAGTGGAATTGCATTGTCATGGTTCAAATCATACTTATCTGACCGTTATCAGTTTGTAGTAGTAAACGAAGACATGTCATATCGATCACAAGTTCAATATGGAGTACCACAAGGCTCAGTACTAGGACCGTTACTGTTCACTCTGTACATGCTACCCTTGGGAGATATCATTAGGAAGCATGGCGTTAGTTTTCACTGTTACACTGATGATACTCAGCTCTATATTTCTTCGCGCCCTGACGAAACTTACCAATTCACAAAATTAACGGAATGCATAGCTGATATAAAAAATTGGATGACCAGTAATTTCCTACTACTAAATTCAGAAAAAACAGAGATTCTAATTTTTGGACCAAAAACTTCTTCACGTAATAACCTAGAATATTGTCTAACACTTGATGGCTGCTCTGTTAAGTCTTCGTCGTCAGTTAGGAACCTGGGTGTGCTCTTTGATACCAATCTTTCATTTGAAGGCCATGTTACTAGCATCTGTAAAACCGCATTCTTCCATCTTAAAAAATATATCTAAACTACGACATATGCTCTCAATGAAAAATGCAGAACAGTTAGTTCATGCGTTCATGACCTCAAGGCTAGATTACTGTAACGCTCTACTGGGTGGTTGTTCTGCTCGCCTGATAAATAAACTACAGCTCGTACAAAATGCAGCAGCTAGAGTTCTTACTAGAACCAGGAAGTATGACCATATTAGCCCAGTTCTGTCAACACTGCATTGGCTTCCTGTTAAACATCGTATAGATTTTAAAATCTTGCTAATTACTTACAAAGCACTAAATGGTTTAGCTCCCCAGTACCTGAGCGAGCTCCTAATTCATTATAGTCCTTCACGTCTATTGCGATCTCAGAATTCAGGCCAGCTGATAATACCTAGAATATCAAAATCAACTGCAGGTGCTAGATCCTTCTTCTATTTGGCACCTAAACTCTGGAACAATCTTCCTAGCATTGTTCGGGAAGCAGACACACTCTGTCAGTTTAAATCTAGACTAAAAACGCATCTCTTTAACCTGGCATACACATAACACATTACCAATTTATATTTCCAAATCCGTTAAAGGATTATTAGGCTGCATAAATTAGGTCAGCCGGAACCGGGAACACTTCCTATAACACCTGATGTACTCGTTACATCAGAAGAAGAATGGCATCTACGCTAATATTAGTCTTTCTGTTTATCCCGAGGTTCACCATAGTCAACCGGATCCGGGCCGTATCCAGGTGAGACCAAGGACCTGCACCTTGACACGACCACAACGCAGCCCTGAAGTATCAGCAGAGATTGAGTCAACTAGATCATCCACTGTGAAGGCCTCATCGACACGACAGCCACGACACAGTTCCTCAACAACCGTCCATACCGGCGTGATGAATACGATCCTCAATCGGATGGAACTGAAATAAATACTTTTAATGTTGCGATCCTATTGACCTTATGATAGCAACCTGAATTGTAACAAAGCACTGTTGGCCAGAGGAGAACTGGCACCCCGACTAAGCCTGGTTTCTCCCAAGGTTTTTTTCTCCATTTTAACACCAATTTGCCACTTGTCTGCCACCTGATGTCACCTGATGGAGTTTGGGTTCCTTGCCGCTGTCGCCTCTGGCTTGCTTAGTTGGGGACACTTGACTTGACATTTGATATTCAACAGTGCTTTGATCTGCCTGCATTGACACTATTCTTTAAGAGCTGCTGTGCAGCCAAACAATGTACCAGTTATCAATGTAAAGCTGCTTTGACACAATCTACATTGTAAAAAGCGCTATATAAATAAAGGTGACTTGACTTGACTTGACTTAAAAAGTTGTGAAATTTGGCACAGTGATAGAGGACAGTCTGAACTGTGTCCATAGCCAATTTGGAGTCTCTAACTCAATTCCTCTAGCACCACCAGCTGTCCCAATTTGCACTTCTGTTTATGCTAATTACTTTTGAACCATAAGGGTTAGAAACAAAAAAAATGTTCCTCTGATTCCTTGGCTCAAGCCGATTTGAATGCACCATATGACGTCGTGAAAATTTTCCCGCCATTTAGATTTTTCCAAAAAACCTACTTTTTCTAACTCCTCCTAGGCCGTTACTCCGATTATCATGAAAATTGAACCAAATCATCTTCAGACCATGATTGCAAAAAGTTATCAAAACAGCACAAATTAATTTGATGAAACGCTCGCCAAATCAGACTTGAGGCTACATCTCCAAAACGCTTTATCGTATTCAGACCAAACTGGGCACATGTCATCATAATCATGACCTGAGGCAACATGCAGCATTTCGGTGCAGTGCCACCTACTGGTCCAGAGATACGAAAAATGGCTATTTTTGCTTATAACTTCTGATGAGTTGGTCCAAAAATCATAAATGTGGTGTCGTTAGATTCGGGGCATCATGCTGAGTCGAATGATATCCATTATTACCATATCAGCCATTTTGGCCGTCGGCCATTTTGAATTTTGTGCTAAAATGCTGTATTTTATGAATGCATTAGCATATTGTCACAAAACTCGGTATGGGTCATCAGCACGATGTCCTGAAGGAGCCTGAGAAGTTTCGAACCAGTGCCACCTGGTGGTAAAATCAAATATTCAAATGCTTATAACTTTGGGTGTGGTCGACTTATTTTCACAAGAGTCATCTTCTTACACTCCTGCATCCCTACTGATTCCAACGATACCAAACATGTTAGGTTTCAACTTATGGTTTGTCCGCCATGAATGTTTTTTTCTTTCATATGCTAATAACATTTTATCTGGTTGACTTATTTTCACGGGAGTCATTGTCACCTCACTCTGACCATACCACATTAATTTGGTCACAGCACCACCTATTGGTCGAAAGTGATAAACCAGTAAATCTTTATTATTGATTGTATATATCATTTTTCAGCTCTATTGCCTAAAATGATCTTAATAGGTCTTTAATTGCTCACTGTTGCAGTTGATCTGATGCTCCCAGCCATGTTGGCTGGCTTGTTCTGCCTTTTTTGCTTGGCCCCCGTAATTGCTGCTTGCAGCTATATTTATTATTATTATTCTTCCGCTCGAGTCTATGGCAGCCCATAGAACCGTATGTAAAAAAGTTGTGAAATTTGGCACATTGATAGAGAACAGTCTGAACTGTGTCCATAGCCAATTTGGAGTCTCTAACTCAATCCCTCTAGCGCCACCAGCTGTCCCAATTTGCACTTCTGTTTATGCTAATTACTTTTGAACCATAAGGGTTAGAAACAAAAAAAAATTTGAATGCACCATATGACGTCATTTTCCGTCATGAAAATTTTCCCGCCATTTTGATTTTTCCGAAAAACCTACTTTTTCGAACTCCTCCTAGGCCGTTACTCCGATTATCATGAAAACTGAACCAGATCATCTTCAGACCATGTTTGCAAAAAGTTATCAAAAGCTTTTTGATAGATCCATCCGTTCTCGAAAAGGGCACAAATGAATTCGACGAAAAGCTCGCAAAATCAGACTTGAGGCTATATCTCCAAAACGATTTATCGTATTCTGACCAAACTTGGTACATGTCATCACAAGCATGACTTGAGGCAACATGCAGTGTTTTGGCGCAGTGCCACCTACTGGTCCGGAGATACGAAAAATGGCTATTTTTGCTAATAACTTCTGAATGGTTTGTCCAGAAATCATAAATGTGGTCACGTCAGATTCGGGGTATCATGCTAAGTTTTATGATATCCATTATTACCATATCAGCCATTTTGGCAGTCGGATATTTTGAATTTTGTGCTAAAATGCTGTATTTTATGAACGCATTAGCATATCGTCACAAAACTCGGTATTGGTCATCAGCATGATGCCCTGAAGGAGCCTGAGAAGTTTTTTGTAGTAAGTAGAAGTAGAAGTAATTGCTGCTTGCAGCTATATTTAGGGGCCAAGCACCAAAGGTGCGTAGGCACCTATTGTATCCGTTGGCGTTTTTTTTTTTTTTCTTCTTCTTCTTCTTCTTCTTCTTCCACTCTTGAGTCTATGGCAGCCCATAGAACCACTTGCGGGAAAGTTATGAAATTTGGCACACAGTTAGAGGACAGTCTGAACTGTTTCCATAGCAAATTTGGAGTCATCATGCCGAGCCGAATGATATCCAATTTTCCCATATCGGCCATTTTGGCCGTCGGCCATTTTGAATTTTGTAAATAAATGAATTTTGTCTAAAACGCATTAGCGTATCGTTACGAAACTCGGAATGGGTCATCAAAGGATTCTGAGAAGTTTCAGACCAGCACCACGTAGTGGAGAATTTTTTTTTCATATGCTTATAACTTTTGATCTGGTCGACTTATTTTCACATGAGTCATATCCTTAGACTCCTGAATCCTTGCCGAGTCCAACGATACCAAACTTGCTAGGTTTCGACTTACAGTTTGTGCGGCGTGGTGATTTAGCGCTTAAAAAACGATTGCGAATATCTTTGAAACCGTTAGTCCGATCGAGACGAAACCAGCGTAGGAAACACGAAACCTAAGCTGGTTAACTAAATGTCACAGCCCAAATGTCAAAATTTTGATAGGAAGTGGCAAAAAAAAAATCAAAACAAAGTCATCCATGGGTCATTGTTTATGATCTCTTACATGTAAATGTCTATAACTCCAAAATGAAATGAGATATTTGCACCAAATTTGACACACACATATATCGGGTCACCCTGAGGACACACTAAAAAATTGGTGGGATTGTGCCTCTTGGTGGCGCTATAATTGAACAAAACATGAACTTTCCATTAACTACAATACAGTATTATGATATAAAATGCTATATTATACAAATGCATTGATGTACCATTACAAAACTCAGGATGTGCCATCGGCATCATGCTCTGAAGGTACACAATAGGTTTTGAGATAGCGCCTCCTTGTGGTCAAATTTTATAATGAAATTTTAAAAAAATGTTAATAGTTATATATAAATGTGGTCTACTGTAATGAGATTGATCTCAATTGATTCCGTGAGTCATGCTGAGAACATTGATGCCAATTTTGCCATATTCAGCCAAACTTCCTATTGTGTTTGGGACTTAGCTCCAAGAGACCTTTTTGTAGGTAATGGGACGGTACATGCATGTACCGAGTTTCGTACATGTACGTCGAACGTAGCCCGAGGCGCACACCGTTGAAGTTTTAAAGGTGGCGCTATCGAGCCATTTTGCCCCACCCATTTCTGAAACCTATATAAGATGTCAATTTTCGCCAGTCCTGATGCGTGTGCAAAGTTTCTTGAGTTTTCGAGCATGTTTAGGCCCTCAAAAATGCAATAATGTTTGGGAAAGAAGAACAATAATAATAAACGGAGGAAATCCAATAGGGTCCTCGCACTTTGGTGCTCGGGCCCAAATAATTAAAGCTGCAAGCAGCAATGAAAGGGCCCCTTGCACCCAGGCTCACCGCCACCCGCTGGCCTCAGGAAAACAGTGAACAGTGGGCGACATGCATGTAAGCGAGTAAAGGCCAGGACTATTATCGAACATGTGAAGTTTGGAGCAGATCGGACATCGTATGCCTGAGTTACAACAACTTCCTGTTTCGTGGCGTTAATTGCAAACATTAGCACTTAGCCAAGTGTTGCATGTTTTAACATGTTTCTAGTATGTTTGCTACTTAGTGGCATATCGAAATGTGTTTCAGGGAGTGAATTACAGTATAAAGCATGCCATTTCCTGTTGCCAGCAGGTGGCGCTATGACTAACTGAATATTGGCAAATGGATGTCTTTAGGCCAGGACTCTTATCACACATGTGAAGTTTGGGGTTGATCAGACACTGTATGCTTGAGTTACAACAACTTCCTGTTTCATGACAATAATAGCATGCTTTAGCAGTCAGCTAGGTGTTGCTAACATGATTTAGAAAGTTTCTAGCATGTTTAGTACTCAATTGCATATTTTAGTATGTTGCTGATAGTGCATCATATTGTTAAAAACGTCACTTCCTGTTGCCAGTAGATGGAGCTATTACTATAACCGAATATTGTCATGTAGATGTGTTCAGGGAAGGACTCTTATCAAATGTGTAAAGTTTGGGGTAGATTGGACATTGGATGCCTGAGTTACAGCAACTTCCTCTTTCACTGTATTAACCCTCTGGGGTCTGAGGATTTTCGGGGCCCTGGAGAAGTTTTGACATGCCCTGACATTTGTGCTTTTTTCAGTTGTTCATAAACATATTAATGGAAAAAGTGTAATTACACTGTATTCAGCACAATCTAGGCTACCATAATATGTGAGGAACATGTATGTACATGTTTGTGTTTTTAAAGGAATAACGTTTATGCGTGGTTATTGAAAATACAAAAAACTTAAGTCACTGAAATAAAGCCAAAAAAAAAATATTAAATCTGTGTTCACAAGACTTCTGGGTATTGGAGGTTGTAGACTAAAGTTTTTGCTTCAAAATGATGTAAAAATTATCCTGCATACTCGTTCATTTATAACAATATATTGATTTAGTTTTTGTAAGACACTTTTTGTCAAGAAACACAGTATGCATGGAGGCGTGAATCATCATGAATAATGGGTGATTTACACCTGAGAAGACAAAAGAATCGCATAAAGAACCTCTAATGAGCTGCATATTAATGAGGCCTTTCAGTCAGGTAGGCTGTGAAAAAACCCTCTGTGATCATGTCTCAAGCTCATCATGGTGTATATCAAACATACAGAAAAAACAGCAATACTGTGAAATATTATTACAATTTAAAATAATGGTATTCTATTATATACTTTAAAATATAATGTATTTCTGCGATGCAAAGCGTCTGAACATTCATGTTACCTCTATGGAATTTCATATAGTCTTTTAGCTTAAAAGCATGCACATTTGGAGAAATATTGATGGATTCTCATATGTTTATGTCAATTTTCTATACAGAGGAGTAATATGTATTGTCATCACTGTGAGCGCTGGATACTGTGTTTTCAATTCATACTTGCAGCCGGAGGGCGCTCTGTACACCTTTAGTCCACAAATTACTCTAAAGAAGAACAGGATATTCAGGAACTAACGGCATGTCTTCCAGAGATCGCTAACCATGGCTTTAACATCCAGATAAACACTTTTCAAGACAATAAATGCACGATTGAGATGATATATACATGTATTGCCTCAGAATTTGCGTCTGAATAGCGCTCGCTCCGCGGGCGTGGCCGCATTAGCGGATAATGAGCTGAATCACGGGCGTCTGACATGTGTCTCTTTTCATACAGATTACATAAACACAGAATATTTGTTTTCGATTTGACTTACACGATTTAAAACCTGACATTTCAACGTTTTTTTTGACATAAGTCATTTTTGTGTCATTAGTATTCACTAAGTTACAGTTCATTTTCTGAGAACTATCAGATTAAACTTCGTTCAGAGGGAGACGACAGATCACGCATCATGTTAGTTTTCTTTATTTTGCAAAAAGCACCTCATTTTGTTTTTACTCTGAGTGTACACAAATAAAAGTAGATATTCCACAAATTTTAATGGTGTATAACTCTTAATTATATGTGCAACATTGACGGAGTATTTTGAGTCTCTTTCACACTGGTAAGAAAAAAAACCGAGGTGGTATCGCCGGCGTAACCGCCGACCCGAGGGAGTTAATAGCATGCTTTAGCACTTAGCTAAGTGTTTTGCTAACATTTTTCTAGCATGTTGTTAGCCTGTTTAGAACTTGCTGGCACATTTTAATATGCTGTCAGGAGTCCATAACAGTGTTAACCCTCTGGGGTCTGAGGATTTTCGGGGCCCTGGAGAAGTTTTGACATGCCCTGACATTTGTGCTTTTTTCAGTTGTTCATAAACATATTAATGGAAAAAGTGTCATTAGACTGTATTCAGCACAAACTAGGCTACAATAATATGTGAGGAACATGTATGTACATGTTTGTGTTTTTGAAGGAATAACGTTTATGCGTGGTTATTGAAAAAAAAAAAAACTCACTGAAATAAAGCCAAAAAAAAAAAATTAAATCTGTGTTCACAAGACTTCTGGGTATTGGAGGTTGTAGACTAAAGTTTTTGCTTCAAAATGATGTAAAAATTATCCTGCATACTCGTTCATATAAAACAATATATTGATTTAGTTTTTGTAAGACACTTTTTGGTAAGAAACACAGTATGCGTGGAGGCATGACTCATCATGAATAATCCTGTGATTCACACCTGAGAAGACAAAGGATTTGCATAATGACCTCTAATGACCTGCATATCAATGAGCTCTTTCAGTCAGGTAGGCTGTGAAAAAACCCTCTGTGATCATGTCTCAAGCTCATCATGGTGTATATCAAACATACAGAAAAAACAGCAATACTGTGAAATATTATTACAATTTAAAATAATGTTATTCTATTATATACTTTAAAATTTAATGTATTTCTGTGATGCAAAGCATCTGAACAGTCATGTTACCTCTATGGCATTTCATATAGCCTTTTAGCTTAAAAGCATGCACATTTGGAGAAATATTGATGGATTCTCATATGTTTATGTCAATTTTCTATACAGAGGAGTAATATTTATTTAATATTTATTGTCATCACTATGAACGCTGGATACTGTGTTTTCAATTCATACTTGCAGCCGGAGGGCGCTCTGTACACCTTTAGTCCACAAATTAATCTAAAGAAGAACAGGACATTCCAGGAACTAATGGCATGTCTTCCAGAGGTCACTAACCATGGCTTTAACATACAGATAAACACTTTTCAAGACAATAAATACACGATTGAGACGATGTATACATGTATTGCCTCAGAATTTGCGTCTGAATAGCGCTTGCTCCGTGGGCGTGGCTGCATTAGCGGATACTGAGCTGAATCACGGGTGTCTGACATGTGTCTCTTTTCATACAGATTACATAAACACAGAATTTTTGTTTTCAATTTGACTTACACGATTTAAAACCTGACATTTCAACGTTTCTTTAGACATAAATCTAATTTTTTTGTGATTAGTATTGACTAAGTTACAGTTAATTTTCTGAGAACTATCAGATTGGACTTCGTTCAGAGGGAGACGAGAGGTCACGCATCATGTTTTCTTTATTTTACAAAAGCACAACATTTTGTTTTTACTCTGAGTGTACACAAATAAAAGAAGATATTCCACAGATTAAAATGGTGTATAACTCTTAATTGTATGTGCAACATTGACGGAGTATTTTGAGTCTCTTTCACACTGGTAAGAAAAAAACCGAGGTGGTATCGCCGGCGATACCTCCGACTCGAGGGAGTTAAACATGTCGCTTCCTGTTGCCAGCAGGTGGCGCTATGACTATAACTGAATATGGGTTATGGACATGTGTTCAGGACAGGACTTTTATCAAGTGTGTGAAGTTTGGGGCAGATCGGACATTGTTTGCCTTAGCTACAGCAACTTCCTGTTTCATGGCGAAACATCAAAATTTGTCAGGCCGCCAGGGACACGCCCTTTTACGAAAACTCAAGATCTTCGCAATTTAGCGTCGCACAAGCCTTATAATAATAATAATAATAATACGTTTTATTTATATAGCTCCTTTCCAGGGCTCAAGGACGCTTTACAATTATCAAGGAAGAGATAATACAAGTAGACAATGATGAAAACAATAATGGACAGGGAAGCATACAGAAGAATAGAGTCAAATACAGAAATACAAAACAGGACTTAAGAGACATAACATAACATTCAGAGAAATATTAGTAATAATGCAGAGCAATCAATTCATCAAATCAGAGGTATAACATTCAGAAAACAGGTGAGTTTTGAGTAATGATTTAAATTCAGAGATATTATTAACAAAACAGAGTGAGCGGGGCAGAGAATTCCAGAGTTTGGGTGCGATAGTACTGAATGATCTGCCCCCCATTGAAGAGAGGCGATGCCAAGGGACAACGAGAAGGCCAGAGTCAGAGGAACATAGTGATTTGATTATACAAACCAAATTTGAAGATGATCGGATTAAAACTGTAGGAGGAGTTCGTTAAAGTACGAGGCCTGAAAATGGCAAAAACTGCACAAAAAAAAAAAAAAAAAAAAAATTGCACAGGAAATTCAAAATAGCTGACTTCCTGTTGCATTTAGGACTGAGCCAAGAGACTTTTTTGTAAGTAATGGGACGGTAGATGTATGTACCGAATTTCGTACATGTACGTCGAACGTAGCCAGAGGCGCACACCGTTGAAGTTTTATAGGTGGCGCTATCGAGCCTTTTTGCCTCACCTATTTCTGAAACCTATATCAGATGTCAATTTTCGCCAGTCCTGATGTGTGTGCAAAGTTTCGTGAGTTTTCGAGCATGTTTAGGCCCTCAAAAATGCGATAATGTTTGGAAAAGAATAATAATAAATATAGCTGCAAGCATCGATGACGGGCCAAAGCCCGGAGGCACCGCCACCCCGGTGGCTTCAGGGCAACTGTGCACGGCGGGCAATGGACATTTAAAGCAGTTAAACATAAAAGGACTATGTCAAATTCACACCACATTTACTACAGCAGCTGATGCTCCTATGATCACAAACCACAACAGCCACATCCATGAGATCGTTTAAATTGAGATGACTTTCATGTCATAGAATGTCATAAGTCAATTTAAAATGAGTGCAGAATATCATCCTAATCTGACATGTCTGTGTGTGTTTTTTTCTCAGACAACCCCTATAAAAATTCTAAAGCAAATTACATACTGTTATTTGTGCAAACTCCACAGTGCTCTGAGAAATCTAATCTAGCCTTAATGCAAATATCTGTGATTGCTGATGTTGTATAATCCTAACACTTCTCTTCATGTGTTTTTTGACCTCCCTGAGCTGTTGTTTGTGCACCAATCTTATGCACCAAAAGCATGCTTTCATTTAATTTTAATATGTGTGGTATAAGAGGAAAAATAAAATGAAAAAATTAATAAATAGAGCCAAATCACAGAACCTGCAAAGACAATTTTAATGTCAGTCTCAGGTAATAGTAAGGTACATGTCTAGAATTTGCTGCTCACTTATGCAAGTTTATTTTAAACAGACACTTTTATAATCATGTGAAATTTACTGAAACGAGTTTTTTTTAAAAAATTTAATTATATCAATAAATAATTAATTTAAAAATTCTAACTGTAATTGTAAAAAATAATAATTGTAACTCAAACAACATTTAGAAAACTAGTCCTGTCCGAATAGTGATATAGTGTTATGGTTCAGTTTCAAATGAGTGTGAAGTTCTCATTTGCAGTTCAAAACTTTTATAAGTTCATCAATAAATAAGTAATCAGTAAAAGGGTTAAAGACCACTAATCAAGATTGTAATACACACACACAGGGAGGGGAGAAAGAGAGAGATAATATATATATACACAGACAGTGACACAGACAGAGACCCACACACAGACACCCCCCACCCCCACAACACACACACACACCCAAATGAACCTGAGGTAGTATGGGGGAGGAGAGAGAGAGAGAGAGAGAGAGAGAGAGAGAGAGACAGAGACAGAGAGACAGAGACAGACTGAGAAGATCATTTTAAACCAAAAAAAAAAACATCTAAATTGTGACAAAGTAGTCTTTGATAAATGTTTAAATATACCTGCACAAACAGTATAAAATAAAAACTAAATCATTGTTCTATCTATATAAACTATTGATCTAGTGCTTGATTTATCCAACCCTGTTTAAAAATAGGTATATGCTGCCCTCTGTTTGTTACTCTATGTATGATGTTTATCCATTTTTCAATCAAATATAATTAATCTGTCTATTTTTAACTTACACATGCTTTTTAACTTGAAAACTTTTTTAACTTTTTTTTTTTACATTACTTCAATCTATCACCATGGCAACACCGTTCCAGATATCCATTATCTATTCTCAATTTAACATCTTCAATATCATAGCACCATGGTAAAAAATGTTTGGTCTGAATCGAATAAACCCCCTAGAAGTAGTAGTTTAAAATTCAGAGCCTGTTTATTAAAAAAATCCACATTCAAACCAAAATAGCTGACTTCCTGTTGGTCTGAGGTAATGACTGTAAATTAGAAAGTTGTCCTGCTTAATGAGAGCAATATGTGTACCAAGTTTGGTGACTGTAGGTTAAACTAACCCCCCCACTTTTGTCAAAAGGTGGCGCTATAGAGGCCCTGCTCCCTGCCCGTTTCTACGGTTTTGCACATGTCTACTGTACGACACCGCTGGTGTGTGTGTCGAGTTTCATGCAATTTGAAGTCTCAAAAGCTTCCAAAACGAATATTAAAGTATGATGCATTGCCATGGTAACGGTGTTTGAGATATCACAATTCTTTTCAAAGGTCTACATCTGCCATGTTTTGACATTCTGATAAAGTTTGAAGCAAATCGGGTAAAAATAAGAGGGTGATCTCAAAGCATTTTGAAAGTGACACACATCCTGCTGCCAGTTGGTGGCGCTATAACTTTGACTCACAATAGTCACATCCATGTGATCAGCCTCCTACAATGAACACACTGCTGAAGTTTCATAAAAATCAATCAATGTATGCAGACGTTATAACACAATCCGTGGAGGAGTATATCAAATTCCAGAGCATGCATTTTTCAAACAACCCATAATAGCTGACTTCCTGTTGAGCTGGCGTATAATTTAGAGCACGAAAGTTGTTCGGACTGATGAGGTCTTCATGTGTAGCGAGTTTCATACTAATACATGCAAGCGTGTTTGATATATGGCCAAGATTTTGGATCCCATTCAAGGAGGCGCTGTCGAGCCCCCTTTTCAAGAGTTTTTGAGCACGTTAAGGCCTCCCAAAAGCCCTGGAAGGTTGAAGAAAGAATAAATAAATAAAAAAAATAATAATAATCCTTAGGAGAACAATAGGCCCCTGCGCCTTAGTGGCTTGGGCCCTAATAATCCTTAGGAGAACAATAGGCCCCTGCGCCTTAGTGGCTTGGGCCCTAAAAATTAATAAATAGAGCCAAATCACAGAACCTGCAAAGACAATTTTAATGTCAGTCTCAGGTAATAGTAAGGTACATGTCTAGATTTTTCTGCTCACTTATGCAAGTTTATTTTAACGAAGAGCACCCAAATTGGACTCAAGGTTATATCTCCGCAATGCTTTATCATATTCAGACCAAACTTGGTACATGTCATCACAAGCATGACCTGAGGCAACCTGCAGCGTTTCGGAGCAGCGCCACCTACTGGTTCGGAGATACAAAAAAATGGCTTTTTTTGCTTATAACTTCTGATGGGTTTGTCCAAGCATCATAAATTTGGTCTCGTTGGATTCGGGGCATCATGATGTCCAATTTTACCATATCGGCCATTTTGACTGTCGGCCATTTTGAATTTTGTGCTAAAATGCTGTATTTTACGAACACATTAGCATATCGTTACGAAACTCGGTATGGGTTCTCAGCACAATGCCCCAAAGGAGCCTGAGAAGTTTCGGACCAGCGCCACCTAGTGGTAAAATCAAATATTCAAATGCTTATCAATATGGGTGTGGTCAACTTATTTTCAAAAGAGTCGTGTCCTCAGACTCTTGAATCCCTGCTGAGTCCAACGATACCAAACATGCTAGGTTTCGACTTATGGTTTGTCCGCCATGTTGAATTTTGTGAAAAACCTGCTTTTTCGAACTCCTCCTAGGGTGTTACTCCGATTTTCACAAAAATTGGTACAGATCATCTTCAGACCATGCTTGCAAAAAGCTATTAAAAGCTTTTCGATAGATCCATCTGTTCTCAAAAAAAGGCACAAATGAATTCGACGAAAAGCTTGAGAAATCAGACTTGAGGTTATATCTCCACAACGCTTTATCGTATTCTTACCAAACTTGGTACATGTCATCACAAGCATGACCTGGGGCATCATGCAGAGTTTTGGTGCAGCACCACCTACTGGTCTGGAGATATGAAAAATGGCTCTTTTTGCTTATAACTTCTGATGGGTTTGTCCAAAGATCATAACATTGATCTCCTAGGATTCGGGGCATCATGCCGAGTCGAATGATTTTGGCCATCGGCCATTTTGAGTTTTGTGGTAAAATGCTGTATTTTACGAACACTTGCGTATCATTACGAGTCACATCCTTAGACTCCTGAATCCTTGCCGAGTCCAGCGATACCAAACATGCTAGGTTTCGGCTAACGGTTTGTGCGGCGTGGTGATTTAGCGCTTAAAAAACAATTGCGAATATCTTCAAAACCGTTAGTCTGATCAAGACGAAACCAGCGTAGGAAACACGGAACCTAAGCTGGTTAACTATGTGTTTTAACCCAAATGTCAAAATTTTAATAGGAAGTGGCAAAAAAATCAAAACAAAGTCGTTCATGGGTCATTTTTTTTATGATCTCATACATATAAATGTCTATAACTCCAAAACAAAATGAGATGTTTTCACCAAATTTGACACACACATGTATGGGGTCACCCTGAGGACACATAAAAGAAAATTGGTTGGATTGTGCCTCTTGGTGGCGCTATAATTGAACAAAACACGAAATTGCCATTAAGTGCTATACAGTATTATGATATGAAATGTTCTATTATATGAATGAATTGGTGTACCATTACGAAACTCAGTATGTGTCATCGGCACCATGCTTTGAAGGTTCTCAAATGGTTTCGAGACAGCGCCTCCTTGTGGTCAAATTTTACAATGAAATATTTAAAAAATGCTAATAGCTTTATAAAAATGTGGCCTATTGTAATGAGACTTGTTTTATTAGGTTCCGTGGGTCATGCTGAGAACATTGATGCCAATATTACAATAGTCAGCCAAACTTACTGTCCGTCATTTTGATTTTCTTTAAAACCTACTTTTTCAAACTGCTCTTAGACCATTCATCCAATTTTCACCAAAATCGAATCGTATCATCTTCAGACCATGTCGAATTAAAGATATGGATTTCGTGTTGATAGACGAAACCGTATTCATATACCACAGCGAAGAATTAGTCTTGATGCCCAAATGACTCTCGAGGCTGTGTCTCTGCAATGCTTTGACATATTGACACCAAACTTTGCGATTGTCATTGTCAGCTCACTCTGACCATACCGCATGAATTTGGTCACAGCGCCACCTATTGGTGGAAAGTGATAAACCAGTAAATATTTATTATTGACTGTATTTGTGATTTTTTTTTTTTTTTTTTTTTTTGCAGTTTTGCAGTTGGTCTGATTCTCCCAGCCATGTTGGGAGCATCAGACATAAAAACATTGGTGGGATTGTGCCTCTTGGTTGCACTATAATTGAACAAAACATGAAATTTCCATTGACTACAATGCAGTATTATGATATGAAATGCTATATTATACAAATGCATTGATGTACCATTACGAAACTCAGGATGTGGCATCGGCATCATGCTCTGAAGGTACACAATAGGTTTGGAGACACCGCCTCCTTGTGGTCAAATTTTACAATGAAATATTTAAAAAATGCTAATAGCTTTATAAAAATGTGGCCTATTGTAAATGAGACTGGTCTTATTAGATTCCATGGGTCATGCTAATAACATTGATGCCAATTTTGCCATAGTCAGCATAACTAAGTCTCCACTACTTTGATTTTCTTTAAAATCACACTTTTTTAAACTACTCCTAGACCATTGGTCCAATTTTCACCAAAATTGAATTGTATAATCTTCAGACCATGCCGGCAAAAACTTGGAAAACGTATGGATTTCATGTTCATAGACATAACCATTTTCCTATACTGCAGCAATGAATTAGAGGCATGATGCTAGAATGATTGTTGAGTCTGTATCTCTGCAATGCTTTGACATATTGACACCAAACTTTGCAAGTCAAGTCAAGTCAAGTCACCTTTATTTATATAGCGCTTTTTACAATGTAGATTGTGTCAAAGCAGCTTTACATTGATAACTGGTACATTGTTTGGCTGCACAGCAGCTCTTAAAGAATAGTGTCAATGCAGGCAGATCAAAGCACTGTTGAATATCAAATGTCAAGTCAAGTGTCCCCAACTAAGCAAGCCAGAGGCGACAGCGGCAAGGAACCCAAACTCCATCAGGTGACATCAGGTGGCAGACAAGTGGCAAATTGGTGTTAAAATGGAGAAAAAAACCTTGGGAGAAACCAGGCTTAGTCGGGGTGCCAGTTCTCCTCTGGCCAACAGTGCTTTGTTACAATTCAGGTTGCTATCATAAGGTCAATAGGATCGCAACATTAAAAGTATTTATTTCAGTTCCATCCGATTGAGG
Source organism: Ctenopharyngodon idella (assembly GCF_019924925.1). NCBI lineage: Eukaryota > Metazoa > Chordata > Actinopteri > Cypriniformes > Xenocyprididae > Ctenopharyngodon > Ctenopharyngodon idella. Next base: position 28,650,137 of record NC_067221.1, read on the forward strand.
ATCGTATTCATCACGCCGGTATGGACGGTTGTTGAGGAACTGTGTCGTGGCTGTCGTGTCGATGAGGCCTTCACAGTGGATGATCTAGTTGACTCAATCTCTGCTGATACTTCAGGGCTGCGTTGTGGTCGTGTCAAGGTGCAGGTCCTTGGTCTCACCTGGATACGGCCCGGATCCGGTTGACTATGGTGAACCTCGGGATAAACAGAAAGACTAATATTAGCGTAGATGCCATTCTTCTTCTGATGTAACGAGTACATCAGGTGTTATAGGAAGTGTTCCCGGTTCCGGCTGACCTAATTTATGCAGCCTAATAATCCTTAACGGATTTGGAAATATAAATTGGTAATGTGTTATGTGTATGCCAGGTTAAAGAGATGCGTTTTTAGTCTAGATTTAAACTGACAGAGTGTGTCTGCTTCCCGAACAATGCTAGGAAGATTGTTCCAGAGTTTAGGTGCCAAATAGAAGGATCTACCGCCTGCGGTTGATTTTGATATTCTAGGTATTATCAGCTGGCCTGAATTCTGAGATCGCAATAGACGTGAAGGACTATAATGAATTAGGAGCTCGCTCAGGTACTGGGGAGCTAAACCATTTAGTGCTTTGTAAGTAATTAGCAAGATTTTAAAATCTATACGATGTTTAACAGGAAGCCAATGCAGTGTTGACAGAACTGGGCTAATATGGTCATACTTCCTGGTTCTAGTAAGAACTCTAGCTGCTGCATTTTGTACGAGCTGTAGTTTATTTATCAGGCGAGCAGAACAACCACCCAGTAGAGCGTTACAGTAATCTAGCCTTGAGGTCATGAACGCATGAACTAACTGTTCTGCATTTTTCATTGAGAGCATATGTCGTAGTTTAGATATATTTTTTAAGATGGAAGAATGCGGTTTTACAGATGCTAGTAACATGGCCTTCAAATGAAAGATTGGTATCAAAGAGCACACCCAGGTTCCTAACTGACGACGAAGACTTAACAGAGCAGCCATCAAGTGTTAGACAATATTCTAGGTTATTACGTGAAGAAGTTTTTGGTCCAAAAATTAGAATCTCTGTTTTTTCTGAATTTAGTAGTAGGAAATTACTGGTCATCCAATTTTTTATATCAGCTATGCATTCCGTTAATTTTGTGAATTGGTAAGTTTCGTCAGGGCGCGAAGAAATATAGAGCTGAGTATCATCAGTGTAACAGTGAAAACTAACGCCATGCTTCCTAATGATATCTCCCAAGGGTAGCATGTACAGAGTGAACAGTAACGGTCCTAGTACTGAGCCTTGTGGTACTCCATATTGAACTTGTGATCGATATGACATGTCTTCGTTTACTACTACAAACTGATAACGGTCAGATAAGTATGATTTGAACCATGACAATGCAATTCCACTAATGCCAACATAATTTGAGTCTATTTAAAAGAATATTGTGATCAATAGTGTCAAATGCTGCACTAAGATCCAGTAACACTAATAGAGAGATACAACCACGATCTGATGATAAGAGCAAATCATTAGTAACTCTAATGAGAGCAGTCTCAGTACTATGGTACGGTCTAAATCCTGACTGGAAATCCTCACAGATACCATTTCTTTCTAAAAAGGAACATAGCTGTGATGATACTGCCTTTTCTAGTATTTTTGACAGAAAAGTGAGATTTGAGATCGGCCTGTAATTGACTAATTCTCTAGGATCAAGTTGTGGTTTTTTAATAAGAGGTTTAATAATAGCCAGCTTAAAAGTTTTTGGTACGTATCCTAATGATAAAGATGAATTGACGATATTGAGAAGAGGGTCTATGACCTCTGGAAGCATTTCTTTCAATAGCTTAGTCGGTATAGGGTCTAACATACATGTTGTTGATTTTGATCATTTAACAAGTTTAGACAATTCTTCCTCTCCTAAAGCAGTAAATGAATTGAATTTTTCCTCAGGGACACTACAATGCACTGCACAATGCAATCTGACACGATACTGTAGTAGACGGTTGCATGGTTATTATTTTTTCTCTAATATTATCAATCTTGCAAGTAAAGAAGTTCATAAAGTCATTACTGCTGTGCTCTTTGGAAACATCAGAAGTTGAAGCTTTATTTCTTGTTAATTTAGCCACTGTATCAAATAAATACCTAGGGTTGTGTTTATTTTCTTCTAAGAGTTTTGAAAAATAGGCAGATCTAGCAGATTTTAAGGCCTTTCTGTACTCAATCATTCTCTCTCTCCACGAAATACGAAATACTTCTAGTTTTGATTTCTTCCAGCTGCGCTCCATTTTTCTGGCTGCTAACTTTAGGGCCCGAGTGTGGTCATTGTACCATGGCATTGGATTAATTTCCTTAATCTTTTTTAAACGCAAAGGAGCAACTGAGTCTAATGTGCTGGAAAAGACAGAGGCAATAGTTTCTGTTGCAACATCGAGGTCTTCTAAGCTGTCTGGTATGCTAAGGCGATGAAAATGATCAGGAAGATTATTTATAAAGCAATCTTTAGTGGTAGAAGTGATGGTTCTACCATATTTATGGCATGGAGGCAGTTTAGCCGCCTTGACTAAATGTAGTATACACGAGACTAGATAATGATCTGAGATGTCGTCACTCTGCTGCAGAATTTCAACAGCATCAATATCGATTCCATGTGACAATATTAGATCTAAAGTATGATTATGACAATGAGTGGGTCCTGACACATGTTGTTTAACACCAATAGAGTTTAGAATATCTGCAAATGCCAATCCTAATGCGTCTTTTTTATTATCTACATGAATATTAAAATCACCAACAACAAGGACTTTACCTGCAGCTAGTACTAACTCTGATAGAAAGTCAGCAAATTCTTTGATAAAGTCTGTATTGTGTCCTGGTGGCCTGTATACAGTAGCCAGCACAAATGTCAACTTACATAATGTTACGTAAAGTACCATAGTTTCGAAGGAATTATATTTGAAAGACTTCTGTCATTGTCACCTCATTCTGACCATACCACATTAATTTGGTCACAGCGCCACCTATTGGTCGAAAGTGATGAACCAGTAAATCCTCATTTTTTATCATTTTTCAGCTCTTTTGCCTAAAATGATCTTAATAGGTCTTTAATTGCTCACTGTTGCAGTTGGTCTGATGCTCACAGCCATGTTAGCTGGCTTATTGTGCCGTTTTTGTGCTTGGCCCCGTAATTGCTGTTTGCAGCTATATTTATTATTAGGGGCCAAGCACCGAAGGTGCAGAGGCACCTATTGAAATCGTTAGATTTCTTCTTCTTCTTCTTCTTCTTCTTCTTCTTCTTCTTATTCCGCTCGAGTCTATGGCAGCCCATAGAACCATATGTTAAAAAGTTGTAAAATTTGGCACACTCATAGAGGACAGTCTGAACTGTGTCCATAGCCAATTTGGAGTCTCTAACTCAATCCCTCTAGCGCCACCAGCTGTCCAAATTTGCACTTCTGTTTATGCTAATAACTTTTGAACCATAAGGGTTAGAAACAAAATTCTTGTTTCGTCATTTTCTGTCATGAAAATACGAAAAATGGCTATTTTTGCTTATAACTTCTGATGAGTTTGTCCAAAAATCATAAATGTGGTCTCGTTAGATATTCGGGGCATCATGCTGAGTCGAATGATATCCATTATTACCATATCAGCCATTTTGGCCATCGGCCATTTTGAATTTTGTGCTAAAATGCTGTATTTTATGAATGCATTAGCATATTGTCACAAAACTCGGTATGGGTCATCAGCACGATGCCCTGAAGGAGCCTGAAGGAGCCAGCACGACTCCTGAATCCCTGCTGAGTACAACAATACCAAACATGCTAGGTTTCGACTTATGGATTGTCCGCCATGTTGAATTTTGCGAAAAACCTACTTTTTCGAACTCGTCCTAGACGCTTCATTTGATTTTCATGAAATTCAAATCAGATCATTTTCAGTCCATGCTGACAAAAAGTTATCAAAAGCTTTCTGATAAACTCAACCATTTTCAAATAACACGCAAATTAATTTAACATAGAGCACCCAATTTGGACTCGAGGCTGTATCTCTGCAAGGCTTTATCATATTCAGACCAAACTTTGTACATGTCACCCCAAGCATGACCAGAGACCACATGCTGAGTTTCGGCGCAGCGCCTCCTACTGGTCTGGTGATGGAAAAAATTGCTATTTTTGCTTATATCTTCGGATAGGTTTGTTCAAAAATCATAAAAGTGGTCTTTGTAGATTTGGGGCATCATGCCAAGTCGAATAATATCCAATTTTCCCATTTTGGCCATCGGCCATTTTGAATTTTGTGTTAAAATGCTGTATTTTATGAACGCATTAGCGTACCGTAAAGAAACTCGGTATGGGTCATCAGCACAATGACCTGAAGGAGCCTGAGAAATTTCGGACCAGCGCCACCTAGTGGAGAATTTTTTTTTTTTTTCATATGTTTATAACTTTTGATCTGGGCCCTTATGTATAAAGCCGCTCAGAGTAAAATTTTAGTCTTAAGTGTGTCAAAATTCTAAGAATGACGTAATTTTACTCTGATTCTTAGACTTAATAAGTATGATTCATAAAGGTTCCTAAGTGTTAAGACTAGGTCTTAGCTCCTAAATTATTTAAAAGAGTTGGAGAGGTCTCTTAACCTAGTTAAGAGTAACAAGATGGCAGCAAAGAAGAGGAGACACACGCTTTCCAATGAAGATATGATGTATTGGAGTTATGATATAAACTTGATTGTCAATTCTTTTTGTAACTGATCTAATAAGAAATGTAATAACTTTAAATAAATGTAATAAATTTAATAAATATTACTTAAACATTACTTAAACAATGTTTAATGCATTTTAATACATGTAAAGGTGCTGTATGAGATTTCTCAAATTTGTTATTGAACACTGTTAGTATTTGAAATCAACCCAAACAAATACACCCCTCTCTTCATTGCTCCGTCTCCAAAACTCACACTCCAATACTAATAACCCTGCTCCGAGTCGGTCTCAAACACCGGCACAAACGCTGCTGGCATGCGAGGCGAGTGCATTAACAATGACGCTAAACACCTCATGCTCTAGCGGGCATCAATGTGCATCAGTTTAACTGCACAACTCTCACTATTTGGCCGCTGTTACACACGCAATACGAGAGTGGATGTCTGTTTATCACAGCTGACGCGCAACAAAATGCTTCACGAAAAATAAAGCACAGATGATGAACGAACGACAAGGAAGCACAAAAAATTAACGTACAGTACACAAGAGTAAATACAAACAAATACATGTAAGTAAAACTAGGTTTTGATTGTCTGGAGCTGCTATTCTGTTGGCTGTTCTCTCTCCAGCGCTGGAAAGCTTTTCTAATATAAACGCGGTCCTAATGCGCTTGCCCAGTCATAAACCTTCACTGCATATTCTTTTGAGCTGTTTAGTATTGTGTAAACTTACCACACCAAACATAGTGGCCAAAATTGATGTGCAAAGTTTTTTTTTTTTTTTTAAATGACCCTACAATTTTGCTTAAACCATCAAAATATGAAAATATTTTTATTTTTATGTTCATATTATTTCAATGTTTTAAAATATGACATTGACTACAACATAATCAGTTTTTAATATTTCATTGGTTCTCGCTTGTTTTTGCATGTGTTCATAATTACTTTGCATGACAGCCTGGCCAAAAATAATTTGAAATAATTTGAAATTTCATTTCATTATCACACATGAAACAACTGACTCCAAGCACAGCTACACGATATGCTTACATCTTTTAACACATTTTTAAAAATATTTGAATTAAGGTTGAAGATGTCAATTTTCATATGGCTGGACATCACATTTGGCCACTACTCTATGGCAGTTCATTGACTTTCCAACTGACCATCAAACCATGCGGCAAAAGCAAGCCACTTTTATGTTGATAGTGGGCTTCCCTGGAGTTGTTGGAGCCACTGATGGAGTTCGTGTTCACATCATTGCTCTAACTGTAAATGAGGAGACATATATCAATAGAAAAAGATTCCACACTGTAGCAAATTAACTCAAAGGGGAAATATTAATAATTATTCATAACTCATTATGATTATTAATTATGATTAATTATGAATATGTAAATCAGTTAATCAGATTAACTGGATGTAGCTACATTTAAGATTAATATTACAATCAATTAACCTATTCGTCCAGTGAATACTCAGTGTTGATTGTTTATTAATTCTAAGAAATGTTCACTTCCAGGTTTTGGAAAAACAACATTCGTATTGTACAGTACTATTCAGAGCATGTAGTCAGGATCTAAATCACTTAAGAGGCAATTTATTAGCAGACGGAGTCAGAACCAAACATGTATTGTGCACAATCTTTATTAACTAACTCACAAACACATAACTAAACTAACAAACACATAACATACACGCAGGTCACACACATACGTAGGTAAGAATGAGCAATGATAGAGTTGAACCGGAAGTGGAACTGTTGATAGAGCTATAGGAAAAAGTCATAGACAATCTGGAAAAGAATCATCAGTTTCCTCAGTAATAAAACACCTTTGCTGACAAAGGTAAGTTTTACAAATCAATACTAAATCGCTGTTTAGTGTTCAAATGTACGATACTTGCAAAATGCCTTTAGGCTGAGGGGCATCGGATCTGCAGGCTGGGTTGTAATCTTGATGGTTCGGTCCAAAGTTGTTGCCAGTATCTTCTGCGTTAGATGAAGTACTATGAAACCACTTATAGATGAGCACATGGCTGGGTTGTAGGCCGAGGCCTACAGGCCTGCAGCAAGAAGGGGGGTCTCTTCAGTCGTTCAAGAAGCAAGGAAAGAGAGGGAGTGGCATTGTTCACTGGCTTTTATCCTCTGGTCAAAGTCACACCTCTTAGTTGTTGACCGGACCAATGAAGATGTTGTATTTCCGGGCGATAACACACCTCCTGTCAGGGATTTTACGATCGAGCAAGATTAACTGGCTGAGTTTTTGAAGAAGAACTATTAAAGATTCTTGTAATACTGATGTGTTGCACAGGTATGGACATACCGCATACACAAGCATTTAAATCTTCTCGATACAAACCCATAGACACTAAACAAGGCATAATTGAAGTTACCTTAAATGTATCACAAAACATGCAAATACAATGAGTGCAATACAACAACAGCAATAATGGATACCATTTCCTAGTGATGTGCATGTTCATTTATAGAATGGTCTGTCTATAAATTAATGCAGGAAAGTCTGTGTTCTGTGGGGAAAATGCAGGAAAGATGCACGTTTCTGTGTCTCTTCTCTGCTCTTCCATGTGGCAACCACATTCTTTAGTGCAATAAAACTTGTAACAGAGAACTTCTCGGGGGATGGGGGACACCCTACCTATAACAAATAAATGTGTCTCAGTCGTTACATAATCCCCCCCCTTTCGATCGTTGTTGTCCCTCTTATGGCAACAGCAAACGACGTTGAAGGTGCAGAAAGATCAGACACCACTGGCACACAAGACTGGAAGGCTGTCATGGGCTCTGGTTGTATGTGTCTCCTGGAGTGGTGGTCGTTCCATGGCGGTTGATGTAGACCGTAGACAAGCTCAGGTCTCTGAGCTGGTGCTGCAGGCATTGAGTCAAGTCAAGTCACCTTTATTTATATAGCACTTTTTACAATGTAGATTGTGTCAAAGCAGTTTTACATTGATAACTGGTACATTATTTGGCTGCACAGCAGCTCTTAAAAGAATAGTGTCAATGCAGGCAGATCAAAGCACTGTTGAATATCAAATGTCAAGTCAAATGTCAAGTGTCCCCAACTAAGCAAGCCAAAGGCGACAGCGGCAAGGAACCCAAACTCCATCAGGTGACATCAGGTGGCAGACAAGTGGCAAATAGGTGTTTAAATGGAGAAAAAAAACCTTGGGAGAAACCAGGCTTAGTTGGGGGGCCAGTTCTCCTCTGGCCAACAGTGCTTTGTTACGATTCAGGTAGCTATCATAAGTCCGACAGGATCGCAACATTCAAAGTATTTATTCCAGTTCCATCCAATTGAGGATCGTATTCATCACGGCGGTATGGACGGTTGTTGAGGAACTGTGTCGTGGCTGTCGTGTCGATGAGGCCCTCACAGTGGATGATCTAGTTGACTCAATCTCTGCTGATACTTCAGGGCTGCGTTGTGGTCGTGTCAAGGCGCAGGTCCTTGGTCTCACCTGGATACGGCCTGGATCCGGTTGACTATGGTGAACCTCGGGATAACCAGAAAGACTAATATTAGCGTAGATGCCATTCTTCTTCTGATGTAACGAGTACATCAGGCGTTATAGGAAGTGTTCCCGGTTCCGGCTGACCTAATTTCCGGCAGCCTAATAATCCTTTAACAGATTTGAAAATATAAATTGGTAATGTGTTATGTGTATGCCAGGTTAAAGAAATGCGTTTTTAGTCTAGATTTAAACTGACAGAGTGTGTCTGCTTCCCAAACAATGCTAGGAAGATTGTTCCAGAGTTTAGGTGCCAAATAGAAGGATCTACCGCCTGCGGTTGATTTTGATATTCTAGGTATTATCAGCTGGCCTGAATTCTGAGATCGCAATAGACGTGAAGGACTATAATGAATTAGGAGCTCGCTCAGGTACTGGGGAGCTAAACCATTTAGTGCTTTGTAAGTAATTAGCAAAATTTTAAAATCTATACGATGTTTAACAGGAAGCCAATGCAGTGTTGACAGAACTGGACTAATATGGTCATACTTGCTAGTTCTAGTAAGAACTCTAGCTGCTGCATTTTGTACGAGCTGTAGTTTGTTTAACAGGCGAGCGTAACAACCACCCAGTAGAGCGTTACAGTAATCTAGCCTTGAGGTCATGAACGCATGAACTAACTGTTCTGCATTTTTCATTGAGAGCATATGTCGTAGTTTAGATATATTTTTAAGATGGAAGAATGTGGTTTTACAGATGCTAGTAACATGGCCTTCAAATGAAAGATTGGTATCAAAGAGCACACCCAGGTTCCTAAGTGACGACGAAGACTTAACAGAGCAGCCATCAAGTGTTAGACAGTATTCTAGGTTATTACGTGAAGAAGTTTTTGGTCCAAAAATTAGAATCTCTGTTTTTTCTGAATTTAGTAGTAGGAAATTACTGGTCATCCAATTTTTTATATCAGCTATGCATTCTGTTAATTTTGTGAATTGGTAAGTTTCGTCAGGGCGCGAAGAAATATAGAGCCGAGTATCATCAGCGTAACAGTGAAAACTAACGCCCTGCTTCCTAATGATATCTCCCAAGGGTAGCATGTACAGAGTGAACAGCAACGGTCCTAGTACTGAGCCTTGCAGTACTCAATATTGAACTTGTGATCGATATGACATCTCTTCGTTTACTACTACAAACTGATAACGGTCAGATAAGTATGATTTGAACCATGACAATGCAATTCCACTAATGCCAACATAATTTTGGAGTCTATTTAAAAGAATATTGTGATCAATAGTGTCAAATGCAGCACTAAGATCCAGTAACACTAATAGAGAGATACAACCACGATCTGATGATAAGAGCAAATCATTAGTAACTCTAATGAGAGCAGTCTCAGTACTATGGTACGGTCTAAATCCTGACTGGAAATTCTCACAGATACTATTTCTTTCTAAAAAGGAACATAGTTGTGATACTACCTTTTCTAGTATTTTTGACAGAAAAGTGAGATTTGAGATCGGCCTGTAATTGACTAATTCTCTAGGATCAAGTTGTGGTTTTTTAATAAGAGGTTTAATAATAGCCAGCTTAAAAGTTTTTGGTACGTGTCCTAGTGATAAAGATGAATTGACGAAGAGGATCTATAACCTCTGGAAGCATTTCTTGCAATAGCTTAGTCGGTATAGGGTCTAACATACATGTTGTTGATTTTGATGATTTAACAAGTTTAGACAATTCTTCCTCTCCTAAAGCAGTGAATGAATTGAATTTTTCCTCAGGGACACTACAATGCACTATCTGACGCGATACTGTAATAGACGGTTGCATGGTTATAATTTTTTCTCTAATATTATCAATCTTGCAAGTAAAGAAGTTCATAAAGTCATTACTGCTGTGCTCTTTGGAAACATCAGAAGTTGAAGCTTTATTTCTTGTTAATTTAGCCACTGTATCAAATAAATACCTAGGGTTGTGTTTATTTTTCTTCTAAAAGTTTTGAAAACTAAGCAGATCTAGCAGATTTTAAGGCCTTTCTGTACTCAATCATTCTCTCTCTCCACGAAATGCGAAATACTTCTAGTTTTGTTTTCTTCCAGCTGCGCTCCATTTTTCTGGCTGCTAACTTTTGGGCCTGAGTGTGCTCGTTGTACCATGGCATTGGATTAATTTCCTTAATCTTTTTTAAGCGCAAAGGAGCAACTGATGTCTAATGTGCTGGAAAAGACAGAGGCAATAGTTTCTGTTACAACATCGAGGTCTTCTAAGCTTTCTGGTATGCTAAGGTGATGAAACTGATCAGGAAGATTATTTATAAAGCAATCTTTAGTGGTAGAAGTGATGGTTCTACCATATTTATGGCATGGAGGCAGTTTAGCCGCCTTGACTAAATGTAGTATACACGAGACTAGATAATGATCTGAGATGTCGTCACTCTTCTGCAGAATTTCAACAGCATCAATATCGATTCCATGTGACAATATTAGATCTAAAGTATGATTACGACAATGAGTGGGTCCTGACACATGTTGTCTAACACCAATAGAGTTTAGAATATCTGCAAATGCCGATCCTAATGCGTCTTTTTTATTATCTACATGGATATTAAAATCACCAACAACAAGGACTTTATCTGCAGCCAATACTAACTCCGACAGAAAATCAGCAAATTCTTTGATAAAGTCTGTATGGTGTCCAGCCAGTGCCTTGACAGTGTGTCACCTGTCACCCTAAAGTTGGTTAGTGCGGGCGAGATGTTTGCTGGTGGCAAGGTTCAGGTCTTTGAGCTTGCTCAGCAGGTGTCGAGGTAGCAGGTGCCTTGACAGTGTCACCTGTCGTTCGGACACCCATGAAGCAGGTGGTTGCAAGAAGAGGTTATGGGAGTTGTAGTGTGAAGAGTGTTTCAGACTGACCTAGGGTTGATGACAGAAGGGCAGCAGGTGTTTGTTACCTCTGCTCTCAGTCAGAAGGAGTCTGAAGTTTGCTGTGTCCCTCTGCTCTGGTGGCGGCGCTGACTTGAGCAGGTCTGAGTGGTGTTGTGTGAGTGGTCAGAAGCTTGTGCTTCTGAGTACTTCTCAGGTAAGTACAGTTCAAGGAGCTCTCTTATTAGCGTTAGAAGCTCCTACAGGTTCGATGCAGGCATGTCCAGTCGCCCTTGTGCAGCCTCTGGGTGGAGGTTGTTGCTGGAGGTCTTTGAATGTCACTTCATGTGCCATTCCAGGGTTCATCTGAATTAATCCTTCTCCTTCTGCGACTGCAGAGGACTTCAGGAAATGGGCAGGTAAAGTGTCCAGTAGAAGGCTTTGGCTCACCCCTTTGTACCTCGGTGCTTGTCTAGGGGAGGCTCTTCTGCTGATTCCATTTGGAGGAGTGAGATGTCTCTGCTGCAGGTAAAAGTGTCTCAGTTCTCTTTGGAACATGTTAAGTTCATCTTTTGTGTTGTCCAGCTGCTGGGTCAGAGCTTCAATCCCAGATCTGGACACATTCAGGTGACCTTCACGGGCCTTGATTCTGGAGTCTTTGTCCAAAAGTGCAGAATTTGCCATTTTTTAATAGCGACTCTTCGTGAAATAGTTCCTTTCCCTTTTTTTTCAGGTACTCTCTGGCTGTCTTTTCAGCTGTAAGATCGTTTTGAAGTCTGTGGATTTTCTTCTGTGACTCCACTCTGCCAGGGACATTGTGTCTGTCCTGAGCCCCCATCTCTAGCTGGTCTATGCGGCTTTTAGCATGTGTCAGCTTCTTGTGAGATCCTGCGATCTGGAATTCGAGGTTGTTTACCTCCTGTTTCAAACATGTGAGGTTGTGGGTCAGGAAGAAGTTGGTTTCAGCCAGATCTTTGTGATTATACCTCTGGTTTGAGTCATCTGCCTTTACTTCTCTTCCATCATTGTCCAGTTGCTTTGGCTCTGGTGCTGTAAGTGATCAGCAGCCCTGGTTAGGAGGGTGTTCCTCACGACACTTAGCCAGTCCTTTGGTCTGCCATCTGGGCAGTTAGGCTGAGCATTCTGCAACATTTTGGCGCACTTGTGGTGAGAGTAAGGGCAAGAGACTAATGCAAGGTCAAACAGTGTTTGGAGCTAAAGGCACAATGGGCAGCTAGGTTTAATAAATGACTTAAGATGGATCTTATGGTCAAATTATTTTTCAGAACTTACTGATGGCTCACAACAGGCTTGATCTCTGAACAATGTCAAAGAGCAAGAAAAGAAAGAGGAGAGTTTTCCTATTAGATTTGGTTTATTAGTGGTGCTCAAAATTATGCCATAGCAATCGTTCAGATTACTTTTGTAGCTGGCTCATAAAACTGAAGCAACTGTTGTAAATAAACAAACCAAGGAGGAAAGTATGTCTAGTTATTTTCGTGGTTCTATTGGGGAATGAAACCACACTAAAACAAAAGGAAAATGTAAATTAATCAAAGAGATGAAAGAAATAATACTAAAAAAAACAAAAAAACAAATAGCTGACTGCTATTCTGATTAAAATAAAATAAAAAGATTTGAAGTGATTAAACAGCAAAATGACCTGGTATTGGGAATAATCAATAGCACTAGTGATTAACAGCTGCAGCATTTTCAGGACCGCACCACGTGTGTGTGTCTCCCTGAAGTTTAGTCGGTGTGCTATTGAAAAATCTCAATAAATCCTAGAATTCTTCTTTAGCTAAACAGTTTACATGTAATTAAATTTAGATTTAATTACCCTAGTAACTGCAGATTTATCTGAACAGTGTTCAGGGAGAAATGCACCTAAGTGCAGGTAAAATTAGCTGAGAAGAATTAAAGGTAAGGAAAGAGAAAGATCAGAAAACCAGGAATGTGGTAAAAGGAAACTGGTTTAGATCACTTCACACTGCATACATACAAGCTGTAGTTAAAGGCTTCAAGTAAATAATGCTAACCGTTAACTGTAGTAGTTTAGTCAGCCACCTTAGCTGGAGGGCTGCTAGGTCGTATTAGCTTAGCTTCCTAGCCTGGTTTGTTTACAATATGATGTCCAGTTGGTACTTCCTTTGACAAGTTGTTGTCATGAGAAGCAGTGCATGTCAGAGCAATTCAACAGTTCATGAAGAATTTCTGCACATTTGAAACGAGTTACGCATCGAGTTAAAATGGGGCGCTTATACTTCAATAATTCAAACTTAAATTCAGTAAGATGCAAGTATGGTTTGACATTTGCAAATTTTTACTCATGTAAAATTCTTCTCTCTACTTAAAACATCTTCTTGACTAATTTAAAGAGTAGTTACACAGATTTGCCGCGAGTCAAAACTGGTCTAAGCGCGCAGAAGTCTCGTCTTGTGAATAAATACTGATGTTTCTATCGGCCAATGAAACATAGTATTGATCACCAGGTAGCTATGCTTGTAGATGCAGCTAAAGTTTAGATGAATGAGTCCCTCTGACTATAATTCCTAAGGCCTTTGCTCTGTAGAAAGGAAACCTTCATCCAAATCTACATTCATATAACACTGTACTGAGATTTTTCATCAGAAACAGGTTAAGCAATACTGCAATTGGTATTTCTTCAACCAAAGTAGAATAATCACTTCTGGTACAGTTCACATGCTGCTGAGCTGAGATTCCTTCATCAAAACAGACTTACGCTCTAATACTGAAATTAGGTTTTCTTCGCAAAAAAAAAGGGTAACTTTACACTGATACCATTTGACACGTTAAGATGTGTTAAGACTCTTTCTGTTACAGCAGAGGTGTCAATTCAAGCTATAGTTTTATCTGCATCTAACAAGCCAGCAACCACCGATCTACATGCGAATCAAACGTTGTGTCAAATGTCATGTCGGAATTATCAATTATTAAACACACTTTTAGTTGGACGGTGGTTTAAGCGAGGGGCGTTAGGCCGTGCTAGCTTAACCAGCTCAATCTTGTGTCATAGTGATATAGCTGGAGTTAGCATTTCCTTCGACAAGTCGTTGTCATGGAAATCGTCTCGGTTACGTATGTAACCCTCGTTCCCTGAAGGAGGGAACGGAGACGTACGTCAGTAGTGACCGACGAATTGGGATATCGCTAGAGAGCCCTATCAGCTTTGAGTGAACTACAACAGGCCAATGGAGTTGGCGTGCGATATTTGCATAATGCGCACCGCCCCCGCCCCCGCCAGGTGGTATAAATAGGGGAGCAGATGCAATCGCACTCTGTTTTTTCAGCAACTGTGGCGACGGGACGTACGTCTCCGTTCCCTCCTTCAGGGAACGAGGGTTACATACGTAACCGAGACGTTCCCTTTCAGTCGGTCACGTTCGACGTACGTCAGTAGTGACCGACGAATTGGGATCCCAAATAAAGCGCCACAGTATGAACCCCTTCCAGTGCCCAGCGCAAGCTCTAGCCACCCGGCGCATGTCCCTGGGATGGCTCCACCTGGTAGGGGGAGATTCATCTGACAGGTGACAGCAGAGCTGGCTCTGCTAGGGAAAGACACGGGCTCGCCGTAGGGAGTTGACCGTGGACAAATACACACATGGGACCGCTCACGTGGAGGGGTCACGACATGTGGAACCCAGCCAAACGTCAACGTCGGTGACGGAGGTTTGGCCTGGCATCAGACACTCCGCAATGTCCGAGCCGAAGGGGGAGGCGGAGGAACTCGACTGGAGTGAAAAGGATGCACGTGTCCGGCCCAGGGGGCGGGAGTGGCATTGCAAGCCGACACTAGAACGGGCTCTTCGCGTCTACCGGCTGGTGGAAGCGAGTACACGGGAAGATACCGGTTCTACACGAAGGCTATAGAATCTAGCGAACGTGTTAGGAGTCGCCCAGCCCGCAGCTCTACAGATATCTGTCAGCGAGGCGCCGTGCGCCAGCGCCCAGGGAGAGGTCACTCCTCTGGTGGAGTGGGCTCTCAACCTGAGCGGGCAAGGCACGCCCTGGGACTCATACGCCAGGGCGATGGCGTCCACTATCCAGTGGGCCATCCTCTGCTTGGAGACAGCCTTTCCCTTCTGCTGGCCTCTGTAACAGACAAAGAGCTGATCTGAGGTCCTGAAGCTTTGCGTTCTGTCCACGTACAGGCGCAGAGCGCGGACGGGACAGAGCAAAGCTAGGGCTGGGTCTGCCTCCTCCGAAGGCAGCGCTTGCAGGTTCACTACCTGATCTCGAAAGGGAGTGGTAGGAACCTTGGGCACATATCCAGGCCGGGGTCTCAGGATAACGTGAGAGTCACCGGGCCCGAATTCCAGGCACGATTCGTCAACCGAAAATGCGTGCAGGTCCCCTACCCTCTTGAGCGAGGCCAATGCAACCAGGAGGACGGTCTTTAGGGACAGTACTTTTAACTCGACTGATTGCAAAGGCTCGAAGGGACGACCCCGGAGAGATGTAAGAACCAGGGTCAAATCCCAAGAGGGTACAGAGGGGGGCCGGGGAGGATTCAGTCTCCTCGCCTCCCTCAAGAACCTGACGATCAGATCGTGCTTCCCTAGCGATTTACCATCAACTGCATAGTGATGTGCGGCGATAGCGGCAACATACACCTTGAGGGTGGAGGGAGACAGCCTTCGCTCCAGGCCCTCTTGCAGAAAGGAAAGCACGGTTCTGACCAAACATGATCGGGGGTCCTCTCGCTCTGGTTGAGAGGAACACCATTCGACGAATAGGTTCCACTTCAGCGCATAGAGGTTCCTCGTAGAAGGAGCTCTAGCGGAAGTGATGGTGTCTGCGACCGCTTGCGGGAGATCACTCAGAACCTCCGCGTCCCGTCCAGGGACCACACATGGAGTTTCCACAGGTCGGGACACGGGTGCCCCGTCTCTGAGTCAGGAGGTCCTTCCTCAGAGGAATGGGCCAGGGAGGTGCTGTCGCGAGGAGCGTGAGGTCCGAGAACCAGGTCCGAGTGGGCCAGTATGGAGCCACTAACAAGACCTGCTCCTCGTCCTCCCTGACTTTGCACAGGAGCTGTGCGAGAAGGCTCACTGGGGGAAACGCATATTTGCGTAGGCCCCGGGGCCAGCTGATTGCCAGGGCATCCGTGCTGAGCGTGCCGCCGGTCAGGAAATAGAACAACTGGCAGTGGGCAGTCTCCGGGGAGGCGAACAGATCTATCTGTGCCTCGCCGAAGCGCTGCCAGATCAGCTGGACCACCTGGGGATGGAGCCGCCATTTGCCCGGAAGCGGAGGCTGCCGTGAGAGCTCGTCGGCTGCACGGTTGAGCACGCCGGGGATGTGAATGGCACGAAGCGACCTCAGATGCTTCTGACTCCATAGCAAGAGATGGCGGGCGAGTTGCGACATACGGCGGGAGCGTAGACCACCCTGATGGTTGATGTACGCAACGGCCGCAGTGCTGTCCGAGCGGACCAGTACGTGCTTGTCTGTCAACAGCTCCTGGAAGCGGCCCAGTGCAAGACGTACTGCTAGCAACTCGAGGCAATTGATATGCCAATGCAGCTGGGGCCCCGTCCACAGACCCGAGGCTGCATGCCCGTTGTACGTGGCTCCCCACCCCGTGGAGGAGGCATCTGTGTGGACCACAGCATGCCTGGACACTTGTTCGAGGGGAACTCCCGCCCGCAGGAACGAAGGGTCCGACCACTTGGTGAGGGTGCGACGGCAGTTCGGTGTCACGGGGACACGGAACGTACCGCGCTGCCACGCCCATCTCGGGACCCGGCCGCGGAGCCAGTGTTGAAGCGGCCTCATATGAAGCAATCCGAGCGGCGTGACTGCGGCTGCGGATGCCATATGCCCCAGGAGCCTCTGAAAAAGTTTCAGTGGGGCCGCTGTCCTGCGCTTGAGCGTACTCAGGCAGGTCAACACTGACTGGACGCGCTCCTCGGTGAGGCGCGCAGTCCGGGCGACCGAATCCAATTCCATACCGAGATAAGAGATCCTCTGCCCGGGGGAGAGTTTGCTCTTGTCCCAGTTGACCCGAAGACCCAACCGACTGAAGTGAACTAGCACCATGTCCCTGTGTTCGCACAACTGCTCCCGCGAGCTGGCCAGGATGAGCCAGTCGTCGAAGTAGTTGAGGATGCGAACGCCCTGTTCCTTGAGCGGAACAATGGCCGCCTCCGCAACCTTCGTGAAGACGCGGGGCGACAGGGCCAGCCCGAAGGGTAGGACTTTGTACTGATATGCCCGACCCTCGAACGCAAACCGTAGGAAGGGTCTGTGACGAGGCAGAATCGAGACATGAAAGTACGCGTCCTTCAGGTCGATCGCTGCGAACCAATCCTGGGGACGGACGCATTCGAAAATGCGCTTCTGCGTAAGCATCTTGAACGGCAGCCTGTGAAGGGACCGGTTCAGGACACGCAGATCCAGGATTGGCCGTAGCCCACCGCCCTTCTTTGGTACAATGAAGTAGGGGCTGTAGAACCCTGACTTCATATCGGCTGGAGGGACCGGCTCGATTGCTGTCCTCCTGGCGAAGGATGCAATCTCCGCCCGGAGAACAGGTGCATTGTCCAGGGACACCTGAGTGTAGTGGACACCCCTGAAGACCGGGGGACGCCGGGCGAACTGAATCGCATAGCCGAGTCTAATAGTGCGAATGAGCCAGCGGGACGGGCTGGGGAGCGCTATCCAGGCTTCCAGACACCGAGCCAGCGGGACCAAAGGCACCACAGACGCACCGGGGGTGGGGCAGCGAAGCAGAGTGCTGGAACCCGACTCGGACGGCGCAGCGGCCCGAAGTGGGGTCAGACTCTGCGAGGTGACAGTGTGAATGGGAGACGGCTGGGGGGCGGCCTCGACCATCACACTGGGACCTGCTGGCGAAGTGAGAGTGGGCTGCGAGTGGCAAGGCTGAGCCTCGCGCGCTGACAGCCGCAGTCTCTTGTGACCTGGAGGATTGGGAAACTGCTCTTTTTGTGATGAAGTGGGTACCGCTGGACTCTGGAGAGCCAGGCTGGGTGAAGCTCTCTACCGCGTCGCCGAAAAGGCCGACCTGTGATATGGGGGAGTCCAGGAACCGATATTTGTCGGTATCCCTCATATCAGCAAGGGTCAGCCAGAGGTGGCGTTGCTGGACCACAAGCGTGGCCATCGCCTGACCAACAGAACGTGCCGTCACCTTAGTCGCCCGGAGGGCGAGGTCCGTGGCGGCACGCAGCTCCCCAAGCAGCTGCTGGTCAAGACCTCCCTGGGGCATTTCCATCAACGCTTTTGCCTGATGAACTTGCAAAAGGGCCATGGCATGCAAGGCGGAGGCAGCCTGTCCGCAGGCTCTGTAAGCTTTCTCTGTCAAGCCTGACGAGAATTTACAGGCCCGGGATGGGAGACGCGGCTCACCGCGCCAGCCAGAGGCCGTTGGACACAGTTGCATCGCAACAGACCTCTCGACTGGGGGAATCCGCGTATATCCCCTAGCCTCCCCGCCATCCAGGTTGGTGAAGGCGGACGAGGGACCAGGTCTCGCACGAACGCTATAGGGCGTCCGCCAGGACCTGGTCACCTCATCATGCACCTCCGGGAAGAATGGCATCGGGGCGGGGCGCTGGGGACCAGCGCGGGCCGCCCTGAGGTACCAATCATCGAGCCGAGAAGGTTCGGGACACGGTGGAGGGTTCCAGACGAGCCCGACCTTCTCGGCAGCCCGGGAAAGCATAGCCGTCAACTCAGGATCAGGCTCGGACAACGCTACGGTCCCGGAGGGAGGTAACGCAGCCGAGTCCTCATCTCCCGAGGACTCTTGCTCACCTTCCGATGCCGCAATCGACATGCAGTCATCCGCCGGTGCTCCGAAAGAAACGTCTGGTCGCTCCGTAGAGGGACCAGCACGCTCAGTCGGCAACACCACCGGTTGCAGTGAGGTAGAGGGGACAGGGGCCCGCGGAGCGGCGCTCGGCGGGGAAGCCCTGACCGTGATCCTCAGATCACCCTGCCTATACGCCGGCGCACCGTCACCCCGGCCGAAGCCAGAGAAAACGGCGGCACGGGACATAGGAGAGGGGACCCCCGCTCCCTGAGAACCAAGGAACGAGAGTCTCGATCTCAACACTGCAATAGTCATGTTCCCACAGTGAGAAGATGAACTATCCACAAAAGCTGCTTCAGCGTGCTCAACGCCCAGGCACGTGATGCAGCGATTGTGACCGTCAGCGGGGACCAATGAACAACCGCATCCAGTAACGCGCAGACGAAATGACATCTTGAAAAAGACGCAGGGTTCGTCTGTGAAGCTCTTTCAGGAGGGGAAACTTCAGCTCTCTTGTGCTGAAGCACACAGGGAGTGTCACGATGTGTTCGGGTACACCACTCCCCGAACACAACGGAGGAACCGGCCCAAATCGCAACAGACACAATGCTGGGAATTGGAAATGTGTGCTGTAAAAACAGCAGTTGAGAGCTTTAAGCTCAGGCTCCCCGGGAAGCTCGCGACCTCGCTGAAGTGCCGTCACACCAACACAAGAAGAAGAAATTTTCCTTTCTTTTCTTAGCTTGAAGTATTCATTGAAGTCTGAAGCTGGAAACACACTAGATGGCTCCGAAGCGAAAGACAGAGTGCGATTGCATCTGCTCCCCTATTTATACCACCTGCCGGGGGCGGTGCGCATTATGCAAATATCGCACGCCAACTCCATTGGCCTGTTGTAGTTCACTCGAAGCTGATAGGGCTCTCTAGCGATATCCCAATTCGTCGGTCACTACTGACGTACGTCGAACGTGACTGACTGAAAGGGAACAATGTGCAGCAGTGCTCAATCGAACAGTGTATATCAAATGTCTGCAGGTTTCAAAATAGCTCGTCGTGGATGGTCATGAGCATTTGAGACTTACACATTCATTCAAGGTTCCCTTCCACTCAGTGAAATTCATATTTTACTAATGCAGACTCCTGCTTTTCTGCGAACACACATTTTCACCTACTTTAAAAGCTTTATGCCCTATGCTGACTAGGAACCTTTGTAGAAGCTATGTGGAAGGCACTGTGTTTGCAGTTCAAAGTCACTGGGGTCTTAAAAACCCCTTCTGAGGGGCCTTGTGTGTTACAGGCCTTCTGTGTCAGGTCACATGAATGGCATTGTGTGAGGACAGGTTGTGCTGCCCAAAAAGGTGACTAACTGGTGTAGGAGGCAAAGGTCCTGTTGGTGTCCTCCATTCATTCCAGGTTTGTCTGACCTTGGGACTTTCAGATCTGCCCTGCTTGGTGTCGAGGGCAGCACTCAATCTGCGTTCAGACTTCTGGGTCTGAGAATGCTGACTGGTTTCAGCTGCTAATAGTCTGATTGGAGGTTTTCTGGCTGTTAAGTCAGAAATCGTTGTGATTCTGGTTGGATGTGATCCAGAACAGAGAGCCTGTCTTGGTGGGTCACACCAGTCAGGGACTTAGGGCAAAAGGAATGTCTCATATGTTGGCATGGGCACTGTGGTCTTCTAGGCTGCGGGCTCTGGCCCCTCCCCTCTTTGTTTAGGGCTGGGGGGAGCTTGTGCTGCTGTCCATCAGGGTGCATGTTCCTTGTGTGGTCCATTTGCAGTTGGTCGGACTGTTTCAGTTCTTTTTGGACCACAACGAGTTTGTCTCCCACGCTGCTGAATTGCTGAGTCAGTGTTTGGATTTCAGCTCTGTATGCGGATGGCCTTCAAGGGCCTTAGCTTTAGTGTCTCTTTAAATTCAAACATTTCTTTACATTCTTTAAATGGCAAAGTTCAACAGCTGTCAGAGCCTCCTGAAGACTGGTGACCTCCCTCAGTTGCTCTGCTCTGTTAGGGTCCATGAATCTGTCCTGTGCCTTCTCACGCTGAGTAGGTTGGTTCTCTCTGGAACTCTGTGACTTGCAGCGTTCGTTCATTTACCTCCTGTTGGAAGCCCGTGTGAGCATGGGCTAAGGAGAAGATGAAGCTCTTTGTGGCTCAGGCCGAGTGTCAAGTGTCCGCTGGTGCTGCCGACCTCACCGTCCCTTGCTCTGCTGTTGCAGGTCGTTGACTGCTTTGGCTGAAGGGTGTCCATCACATTGTTCTGCTGGGTCTCCAGGGGGTCCTGGATGGCAGGGCTGGATGTCCTAGGCAAACTGGCACACTTATGGGTACACGAGAGAGAAAGAGAGAGAGAGATGGCACAGGCAAATGCAAGTTCGTACAGCTATATGTGGGCCATGTAGGGAGTGAATAGCTGAAGTAGGGGAAGCCGGTATGAGACTTAGTGCTTGTCACAACTAAGGGGTTTGAGTATCTGTTCACAGCTGTAAGCTGTGTTAACTGATGACTGGGCTGGTACATGTCGTTAAACTATTACTCAGAATACTGATGGTTCTTTTCCATAGGTTGTCACCATGAGGGTAACGAATAGAACAAACTGGTAGAAAAAAAACAATAAGATGAAATCAGAAAGGGGGAAGGGAGAAAAGAGGGTTTTACCTATTTTGTTTTGCTAGGAGATATGGTTAAGCAGGTGTCACTTGTTCAAGTAATCACCTAATCTCTAGGCTAACAGAGAAACACCAAATGCCTTGAGGTCAAAAGGAAAAGGAACAAAGGGGAAGAGTTTCTAGTCCTTTCCGGAGCCAAAAGTGCATTGGATGGTAGCCGTACTTCGTGTACTCGGCATTAAGAAGTGAGGAGGGGTAGCTAAGAGATAGGAATTAGGATAGTAATAACCTATAACTCATTATACCTCATTAAGGAAACAACAGTTTCTAGAACTATTGTAATCCTATAAAAAGAGGGAAGATGGTGATGATAAAATAACACAATAAATAGGGTAAAAGCAGAAGGTCCTTTTAGCTCTAGGGAACCTAAAGGGGAGGTGAATACCCAAGTTGATTTAATTAAATGCTAAGTTTAATTAAATCCAACTTGGCTGAATAGAGATATTCAGGCTTAAACAAAAGAAAGTGAATGAAATAAAATAAGACACATAGAGGAGGAATTAAGTCGAAATAAAAATGAAATTAGAATTTCCTTATAGATTTAGGAATCTAAAAGGAAAGGTAAGTAGACAATTGATTTAATTAAATTTTTAAATTTAACTAAATTCAACTTGGCTGAATAGAGATACTTAACAGAGTGAGTGACACCACACACACACACACACACACAAATGGTTTAAACCAGAGATGGGTGCCTTTGAGGCGTGATTTGTGAAGCTTCGGAACCCATGTGAATCATTTGTCTTGCATCAGTGATTCGGAGCGTGTGTCAAACTGCTAAAGTCACGTTATTTCAGTAAACGAGACTTCATGATGCGTCATAGCTGTTTCAAAGTGATTTGAAATGTCCATGGTTCATCTCTAAGTCTCATGAACCCATGTCTATACATGATTTGTACATGAAACGTGTATAACACATTTAAATGACGCATTTGATAAAGGGAAGAGACGTATTGTCATGTTTGTCTGATATAGTCCCGTTTTCATTAACAAGCTCTACCGTTTACTGAAATATCATGTCTTAACAGAAACCTCATGTTGATTTGTTGATCACTTTTAATTGATTACATTTGAAAACATTTGTGAATGGTTTATTAAAGATGTCTTGTTAAGTCTTCGCTACGCTTACTGTTCTGACCCGCAAGGGGCGTTTTGAGCAGTTCGAAACAGTGAGTCGTTTGTGACTCAATTGATTTGTTTGATTCTGAGCTTCACAACGCTTTGTGTCCCCATCAACAGTTCAAATCAAAATCCCTCCTTAAAAGGATCCCAAAGTCCATAAAGTCTTTGGTTTGAATGCTTCACGCTTGCACGTGTCTAGGTGCTAGCAGGGTGCTAGCAGCTTTTAGTCGAGGTAAAGGGTTTTAACTTGTAGGGTATATGTGTAGGGTTGCTATAGAGCTAGATTTGGCTACACGCGGTTTGTTGTTTGCACAACAGTCTGTGATGTGGGTGCTGTTATCAGACTTTTAGAGGTGTCTGCTCTAACACGCTCTGTTGTCATGCGCTGCCAAGAGACCAATGCCAGCTTGCAACACAATCAGAATAGAGCAGAATTCTAATCATGCTGCAAGTCCGCATTGAGAACTCCAGTGTGGCCACGTATAACTCACAAATCACAACAGCACATCACTTCACAGACAGTGGTGAATTGCTAGGTAGCTAAGCTAGAATTTACACCACATATTCGTTGCGTGTGTTTCATATGGGCGGTCCAGCGCATTAATATGAATACAGTGATGTAACGAATAGTAAAAAGGCCTTAATCGGTGACTGAGGAGCATCGCCCAGAACACCATTACAAACGCTGTAGTGAGATTTCTTCGTCACACAGGTAAATTTATGCTGCTTAATCTGGAATTCCGTCATCAGAAAAAGGCTTATGCATTTAAAGCTGAAAGTGGGGATTTCTTCACCCAAGATCAGGTTAATTTATTTTAATACCCTTTGTACATGCTGCTAATCTGAGATTCCATCGTCAGAAAAAGACTTATGCATTTAAAGCTGAAAGTGGGGGTTTCTTCGCCCAAGATCAGGTTAATTTATTTTGGTACCCTTTTGTACACGCTGCTAATCTGAGATTCCGTCGTCAGAAAAAGTCTTACGCTCATTTAGCAACTAAAATTGATTTCTTCGATAATTTCAGGTTAGCTTCTTCGTACAATTTAAACATGCATTATAGCATCGAGGAACGTTCTGCCGTTCAAGGGAATGCGCATTTAAGACCCAGTTTTGCTGATTTTATCAGAAATTTGTATGTGCATGTATCAGATGTTAATAAAGATTATGCAAAAACACATGATTGATTACTGGTCCGTCTGCAAATAATTGCTTAAAATGATGCCCGCATTCTCCACCAAATGTAGCGAATTAACTCAAAGGGGAAATATTAGTAATTATTCATAACTCATTATGATTATTAATTATGATTAATTATGAATATGTAAATCAGTTAATCAGATTAACTGGAAGTAGCTACATTAAGATTAATATTACAATCAATTAACCTGTTCGTCCAGTGAACATTCAGTGTTGATTGTTTATTAATTCTAAGAAATGTTCACTTCCAGGTTTTGGAAAAACAACATTGGTATTGTAAAGTACTACTCAGAGCATGTAGTCAGGATCTAAATCACTTAAGAGGCAATTTATTAGCAGATGGAGTCAGAACCAAACATGTATTGTGCATAATCTTTATTAACTAACTCACAAACACATAACTAAACTAACAAACACATAACATACACGCAGGTCACACACATACGTAGGTAAGAATGAGCAATGATAGAGTTGAACCGGAAGTGGAACTGTTGATAGAGCTATAGGAAAAAGTCATAGACAATCTGGAAAAGAATCATCAGTTTCCTTAGTAATAAAACACCTTTGCTGACAAAGGTAAGTTTTACAAATCAATACTAAATCGCTGTTTAGTGTTCAAATGTACAATACTTGCAAGATGCCTTTAGGCTGAGGGGCATCGGATCTGCAGGCTGGGTTGTAATCTTGATGGTTCGGTCCAAAGTTGTTGCCAGTATCTACTGCGTTAGATGAAGTACTATGAAACCACTTATAGATGAGCACATGGCTGGTTTGTAGGCCGAGGCCTGCAGGCCTAGGCCTACAGGCCTGCAGCAAGAAGGGGGGTCTCTTCAGTCGTCCAAGAAACAAGGAAAGAGAGGGAGTGGCATTGTTCACTGGCTTTTAACCTCTGGTCAAAGTCACACCTCTTAGTTGTTGACCGGACCAATGAAGATGTTGTATTTCCAGGCGATAACATGCCTCCTGTCAGGGCTTTTACGATCGAGCAAGATTAACTGGCTGAGTTTTTGAAGAACTATTAAAGATTCTTGTAATACTGATGTGTTGCACAGGTATGGATATACCGCATACACAAGCATTTAAATCTTCTCGATACAAACCCATAGACACTAAACATGGCTTAATTGAAGTTACCTTAAATGTATCATAAAACATGCGAATACAATGAGTGCAATACAACAACAGCAATAATGGATACCATTTCCTAGGGATGTGCATGTTCATTTATAGAATGGTCTGTCTATAAATTAATGCAGGAAAGTTTGTGTTCTGTGGGGAAAATGCAGGAAAGATGCACATTTCTGTGTCTCTTCTCTGCTCTTCCATGTGGCAACCACATTCTTTAGCGCAATAAAACTTGTAACAGAGAACTTCTCGGGGGATGGGGGACAGGCCCCAGAGTGCTTTAAACAATTATTGGTTACCTATAACAAATAATTGTGTCTGATTTGTCTCAGTCGTTACAACACCATCAATACTAATTTGTGATAATTTTGCACAATGCAAAGCTATTTTTAAAAATAAATTAAAATATTAAAATGTTTCAGTGTCTTTTTTTAATGATTTTTTTTTTTTATAATAACATTAAATGATTGGTGTCATGCTGCTGTGACTTCACCCTTGCAGACTCGCTATTGGCTGATTCAGAGGTTGAGGGCAGCCATTTTGAGTTGACATCATTGTAGTCCTTAGTTCACAACACTTAAGTGCGACTTCAGTCAGCACTTAAGAATCAGTCTTATACTTTACTAAAAGTTGCTTTTAGCTTCTTTATGAAAGTCTTCAACTCTTAGAAAAGTCCTACTCTTTACTAAGAATTTTTTGACACTTAAGTCAAAACTTAAGACTATTCTTAAGAACATTTCTGAGAAGTTTTATACATACAGGCCCTGGTTGACTTATTTTCATGGGAGTCATATCCATACTGAGTGTCATTGTCACCTCACTCTGACCATACCACATTAATTTGGTCACAGCACCACCTATTGGTCGAAAGTGATAAACCAGTAAATCTTTATTATTGACTGTATATATCATTTTTCAGCTCTTTTGCCTAAGATGATCTTAATAGGTCTTTAATTGCTCACTGTTGCAGTTGGACTGATGCTCCCAGCCATGTTGGCTGGCTTGTTGTGCCGTTTTTGCTTGGCCCCATAATTGCTGCTTGCAGCTATATTTAGGGGCCAAGCACCAAAGGTGCTTAGGCACCTATTGTATCTGTTGGCGTTCTTTTTTTTATTTTTATTCTTCTTCTTCTTCCGCTCTGGAAGTCTATGGCAGCCCATAGAACCGCTTGCGGGAAAGTTATGAAATTTGGCACACAGTTAGAGGACAGTTTGACAGTTTGTCCTTAGCAAATTTGGAGTCTCTAACTCAATCCCTCTAGCGCCACCAGCTGTCTAAAGTTGCACTCATGTTTGTTAATAACTTTTGAACCGTAAGGGTTAGAAACAAAATTCTTTTTTCCTCTGATTGCGTGTCTCAAGACGAATCAAATGCACCCTATGACGATTTTCAGCCATTTTGAATTTTCTGAAAAACCTACTTTTTCGAACTCCTCCTAGGCCGTTACTCCGATTTTCACGAAAATTGAACCAGATCATCTTCAGACCATGCCGACAAAAAGTTATTAAAAGCTTTTTGATTAACCCAACCGTTCTTGAAAAACACATAAATAAATTTAACGTAGAGCACCCCAAATTGGACTCAAGGTTATATCTCTGCAATTCTTTATCATATTCAGACCAAACTTGGTACATGTTACCACAAGCATGACTTGAGGCAACATGCAGCGTTTCAAAGCAGCACTACCTACTGGTTCGGAGATACGAAAAATGGCTTTTTTTGCTTATAACTTCTGATGGGTTTGTAAATTTGGTCTCGTTGGGTTCGGGGCATCATGCCGAGTCGAATGATGTCCAATTTTACCTTATTGGCCATTTTGGCAGTCGGCCATTTTGGATTTTGTGCTAAAATGCTGTATTTTACAAACGCATTAGCATATCGTTACGAAACTCGGTATAGGTCATCAGCACAATGCTCCAAAGGAGCCTGAGAAGTTTTGGACCAGTGCCACCTAGTGGTGAAATCAAATATTCAAATGCTTATCAATATGGGTGTGGTCAACTTATTTTCAAAAGAGTCATGTCCTTAGACTCCTGAATCCCTGCTGAGTCCAATTATACCAAACATGCTAGGTTTCGACTTATGGTTTGTCTGCCATGTTGAATTTTGCGAAAAAACCTGCTTTTTCGATCTCCTCCTAGGGCGTTACTCCGATTTTCACAAAAATTGATACAGATCATCTTCAGACCATGCTTGCAAAAAGTTATTAAAAGCTTTTCGATAGATCCATCTGTTCTCAAAAAAAGGCACAAATGAATTCGACGAAAAAGTTGAGAAATCAGACTTGAGGTTATATCTCCACAACGATTTATTGTATTCTTACCAAACTTGGTACATGTCATCACAAGCATGGTAAGAATACGATTTTGCGAAATCGTGCGAAAAACCTACTTTTCGAACTCGTTCTAGATGCTTCATTTGATTTTCATGAAAATCAAATCAGATCATCTTCAGTCCATGCTGACAAAAAGTTATCAAAAGCTTTCTGATAAACTCAACCATTCTCAAATAATATGCAAATTAATTTAATGTAGAGCACCCAATTTGGACTCGAGGCTGTATCTCTGCAATGCTTAATCATATTCAGACCAAAATTGGTACATGTCTTCCCAAGCAGTTTCGGTGCAGCGCCACCTACTGGTCTGAAGATACAAAAAATGGCCTTGTTTGCTTATAGCTTCCGATAGGTTTGTCAAAAAATCATAAAGCTTGTCTTTTTAGATTCGGGGCATCATACTGAGTCGAATGATATCCAATTTTCCCATGTCGGCCATCGGCCATTTTGAATTTTGTGTTAAAATGCTGTATTTTATGAACACATTAGCTTACCATTACGAAACTCGGTATGGGTCATCAGCACAAGGCCCTGAAGGAGCCTGAGAAGTTTCGCACCAGCGCCACCTAGTGGAGAATTATTTGTTTTTTTCATATGCTTATAACTTTTGATCTGATTGACTTATTTTCATGGGAGTCATATCCTTAGCGAGTGTCATTGTCACTTCACTCTGACCATACCACATTAATTTGGTCACAGTGCCACCTATTGGTCGAAAGTGATAAACCAGTAAATCTTTATTATTGACTGTATATATCATTTTTCAGCTCTTTTGCCTAAAATGATCTTAATAGGTCTTTAATTGCTCACTGTTGCAGTTGGTCTGATGCTCCCAGCCATGTTGGCAGGCTTGCTGTGCCTTTTTTGCTTGGCCCCGTAATTGCTGCTTGCAGCTATATTTCTTCTTCTTCTTCTTCCGCTCTTGAGTCTATGGCAGCCCATAGAACCATATGATAAAAAGTTGTGAAATTTGGCACACAGTTAGAGGACAGTCTGAACTGTGTGCATAGCAAATTTGGAGTCTCTAACTCAATCCCTCTAGCGCCACCAGCTGTCCAAATTTGCACTCATGTTTATGTTAACTTTTGAACCGTAAGGGTTAGAAAAATAGAATTCTTTTTTCTTGTGATTCCTTGGGTCATGACGAATCGTTTGCACCCTATGACGTCATTTTCCGTCATGAAAAATTTTCCGCCATTTTGAATTTTCTAAAAAAACATACTTTTTCGAACTCCTCCTAGGCCGTTACTCCGATTTTCACGAAAATTGAACCAGATAATCTTCAGACCATGCTGACAAAATGTTATAGAATTCAAGTTGATTTTACATAGCGCTTGCGAAAATAGACATAAATCTGTATCTCTGCAACGCTTTATCGTGTTCAGACCAAACTTGGTAAAAGCTATCACAAGCATGTCCTCAGGCAACATGCAGTGTTTCGGCGCAGCACCACCTACTGGTCTGGAGATTATAACTTCTGATGGGTTTGTCCAAAATTCATAAGTTTGGTCTCTTTGGATTCGAGGCATCATGCCGAGTCGAATGATATCCAATTTTCCCATATCAGCCATTTTGGCCGTCAGCCATTTTGAATTTTGTGCTAAAATGCTGTATTTTATGAACGCATTCGTGTATTGTTACGAAACTCGGTATGGGTCATCAGGACAATGCCCTGAAGGAGCCTGAGAAGTTCCGGACCAGCGCCACCTAGTGGAGAATTTTTTTTTTTCATATGCTTATAACTTTTGATCTGGTTGGCTTATTTTCACGGGAGTCACATCCTTAGACTCCTGAATCCTTGCCGAGTCCAACAGTACCAAACATGCTAGGTTTTGACTTATAGTCATAGTGATTATAGCGTAGTGATTTAGCGCTTAAAAAAGGATTGCGAATATCTTCGAAACCGTTAGTCTGATCGAGACGAAACCAGCATAGGAAACACGGAACCTAAGTTGGTTAACTATGTGCCACAGCCCAAATGTCAAAATTTTGATAGGAAGTGGCAAAAAAAATCAAAACAAAGTCGTTCATGGGTCATTTTTTATGATCTCTTACATGTAAATGTCTATAACTCCAAAACGAAATGAGATATTTGCACCAAATTTGACACACACATGTATGGGCTCACCCTGAGGACACATAAAAAAATTGGTGGGATTGTGCCTCTTGGTGGCGCTATAATTGAACAAAACATGAAATTTCCTTGAACTACAATACAGTATTACGATATAAAATGCTATATTATACGAATGCATTGATGTACCATTACGAAACTCAGGATGTGCCATCGGCACCATGCTCTGAAGGTACACAATAGGTTTTGAGAGAGCGCCTCCTTGTGGTCAAATTTTATAATGAAATTTTTAAAAAATGCTAATTGCTTTATATAAATGTGGCCTATTGTAATGAGACTGATCTTACTAGATTCCGTGGGCCATGCTGAGAACATTGATGCCAATTTTGCCATAGTCAGCCAAAGTTCCTGTTAGTCATTTTGATTTTCCTTAAAAACCTACTTTTTTGAACTCCTCATAGATCATTGCTCCAATTTTCAATAAATTTGAATCGTATCATCTTCAGACCATGCTGACAAAAAATTGTGGATTTTTTGTTGATAGACGAAATTGTATTAATTTACCACAGCAACAAATTAGAGGCTTGATGCCAAGATGACTTTTGAGGCTGTGTCTCTGCAAGGCTTTCACATATTGACACCAAACTTTGCGAGTGTCATTGTCATCTCTCTTTGAACATACCTCATTAATTTAATCACAGCGCCACCTATTGGTCGAAAGTGATAAACCAGTAAATCTTTATTATTGACTGTATATATCATTTTTCAGCTCTTTTGCCTAAAATGATCTTAATAGGTCTTTATTTGCTCACTGTTGCAGTTGGTCTGATGCTCACAGCCATGTTGGCTGGCTTCTTGTGCTGCTTTTGTGCTTGGCAGCTATATTTATTATTATTATTATTATTATTGTTATTATTATTATTATTATTATTTTATTTTTATTTTTTTTCCATCATCCGGGGCTTTTTGGCGGCCTTAACATGCTCAAAAATTGGCACACACATTGGAATCTGCGGCCATTAGGACGCCGCAGAGGCTGGTACCCGGGCATGGCAGGAGGGCTCGACAGCACCCCCTTGAACAAAGTCCGAAATCTTGGTCCATATATCGAACACGCTTGCACGTATTTGTATGAAACTCGGTACAAATACCTCATCGGGCCTAACAACTTTCGTGCTCTAAGTTATATGCCACCCCAACAGGAAGTCAACTATTACGGGTTGTTTGAAAAACGCATGCTTTAGAATTTGATATACTCCTAGGCAATTAATCCGATCACCACCAAACTCGGTCAGCAGGAAGTCAAGACATTGAGGATGTAAAATTGCCAGTGGATTTTTGATATCTCGGACGGTTTGGCCATTGCGAGGCAACAAATTTATGGCAAGAAAAGGGAATCAGGAAGTGTGTTATAACTTATGCATACATTGATTGATTTTTATGAAACTTCAGCTGTGTGTTCGTTGTAGGAGTCCAATCACATGAATGTGACTCTTGTGAGTTAAAGTTATAGCGCCACCAACTGGCAGCAGGAAGTGTCACTTTCAAAATGCTTTGAGATCACTCTCTTTTTTTTTTTTACCCGATTTGCTTCAAACTTCATCACAATAATGTCAAAACAGGGCAGATGTAGACCTGTGAATGTATTTGTGATATCTGAAATATTGTTGCCATGGCAACATGTCAAACTTTAATAATATTATTGAGTGTTTTTGAGGCTCTTAACATGCTTCAAATTGCATGTAACTCGACACACACATCAATATTGTCGACCAGTAGACGTGGGCAAAGCCTTAGAAACGGGCGTGGTGGAGGGGCTCAGTAGCGCCACCTTTTGACAAAAGTGGGGGGATTATTTTTTTACCTACAGTCACCAAACTCGAGACACATATTGTTCTCATTAAGCCGGACAACTTTCTAATTTACAGTCATTAGGTCCGACCAACAGGAAGTCAGATATTTTGGTTTGAATGTGGATTTTTCACACTCTCTCTCTTTCTCTGTCTTTCTGTAAATGTGTTATAACTTATGCATACATTGAGTGATTTTTATGAAACTTCAGCTGTGTGTTCGTTGTAGGACTCCGATCACATGGATGTGACTATTGTGAGTCAAAGTTATAGCGCCACCAACTGGTAGCAGGAAGTGTGTCACTTTTAAAATGCTTTTAGATCACCCTATTTTTTTTTTTTTTACCCGATTTACTTCAAACTTCATAAGAATAATGTCAAGACATGGCGAATGTACACCTGTGATTCGATTCTTGATATCTCAAATGCTGTTGCCATGGCAATGCATCAAACTTTACTATTTGTTTTGGATGCTTTTGAGACTCTGAGCATGCTTCAAATTGCATGAAACTCAATACACACATCCGAGATGTCAACCAGTAGACATGGGCAAAAGCCTAGAAATGGGCAGGGAGGAGGGCCTCTATAGCGCCACCTTTTGACAAAAGTGGGGAGGTTAGTTTTAACTACAGTCACCAAAATCTGTACATGTATTGTTCTCTTCAAGCTGGACAATTTTCTATTTTACACTCATTAGCTCCGACCAACAGGAAGTCAGCTATTTCGGTTTGAATGTGAATTTTTAAAAAAAACAGGCTATCAATTTTATACTACTACTCCTACTGTTACAACACAGATGGTCGGAGACACAGGAAGTATAATATAAGATGTTTATTCCACAACCAGACGAGCAACGGTGAAGCAGGAGTAAATGGCAAATCTTCAAGTGAATTGTGATAATGAGAATGGTGATACTGTCCTTTTTGTTGTAGGCAAGTGGAGCTGGCAGTATGCTGATATCCTGGAGCAGAGATGATGTTGGAGAACACACACGAAGATGGAGTACACAGAGGGAGAACAGGAAGCACGCTGGAGACAGGTAAGTAGTCGACTGGAGTTCTTAAAGTAAGCATTCAGGTAAGATCTAGATGCTAACGAGACCGGACAGTGAGTGTGTGTGTGTGTGTGTGAGAGTCCTTTATACTGCCTCTGATGAGGGTGATGATAAGGGTGCAGGTGTGCGTGATCAGTATTCGGGTGATGGTGGAGCCTGGCGTGTCTGTGACAGTACCCCCCCCCCCTCCATGGCCCGCTCCTGAGGGCCGAGGACCCTGACGTCGTGGTGGTCGGCCTCTTCCATGCGGTGTAGGTCTGCGTGGAACGTGTCGAGCAAGTTGGGGTCGAGTATGTCGTTTCTAGGTACCCATGAACGTTCCTCAGGGCCGTAACCTTCCCAGTCCACAAGGTATTCCAGGGGACCACCACAGCGCCGGGAGTCCAAGATGTCATGAACCTGGTAGGCGGCACCGTCTTCTAGGATGAGAGGAAGGGGGGGTTCCGCGGCTGTGCCAGGCTCTGTGGAGACAGAAACAGAAGGGGTGGTGAGGCTTTAGGAGTGAGACGTGGAAAGTAGGATGAATCCTGTACTGAGGTGGTAGTTGGAGTTGAGATGTGACTGGATTGATCTGCTTCAGAATAGTAAAGGGGCCAATGAACCTGGGACTTAACTTTCTGCATGGCAGACGCAGCCTGATGTCCCTGGTGGACAGCCAGACCTTCTGTCCTGGCTGGTAGTTGGGAGCGTTGGAACAACAAAGGTCTGCTGTCATTCTGCGTCTGCGCAGTGCACGTTGGAGTTGGTGGTGTGCTGAGTCCCAGACCCTCTCACTCTCTTGGAATCAGTGGTTGACTGATGGTACATCCGATGGTTCCCCTCACCAGGGGAACAATGGGGGTTGGTACCCGAGTACGCACTGGAAGGGTGTGAGACCAGTGGTGGATTGCTGCAGGGAATTCTGTGCGTACTCAGCCCAACCCAGGAACTGGTTCCAAGAGTCCTGGAGGCCGTGACAGAAGGTACGGAGGAAGCAACCGATCTCCTGGATCTTCCGCTCCGTCTGCCTGTTCGACTGCAGATGGTATCCAGATGAGAGGCTTACGGTCACACCTAGGAGAGAGAAGAAGGCTTTCCATACCCTGGAGATGAATTGGGGCCCTCTATCCGACACGATGTCCTCTGGGATCCCGTAGTACCTGAAGATATGGTTGAACATGAGTTCAGCGGTCTCCATGGCTGTGGGCAGTCCCTTTAAAGGATCAAATGAACAGATTTATAGAATCTGTCAACAGTCACCAAGATACAGGTACAGTCATGGAAGCAGGTAAGTCGGTGGTAAAGTCAACTCCGAGGTGTGACCAGGGTCTGTTGGGAACGGGCAGAGGATGGAGTTTACCAGAGGGAAGATGACGAGGGCTCTTAGAGATGACGCATTCCTTGCATCCCTGCACGTACCTTCTGATGTCAGCTGCCATGTTCGGCCACCAGAAGTGCTCTTTCAGCAGCGAGAGGGTTTCATTGACCCCTGGGTGGCCAGTGCCCAGTGACGTGTGGGAGGTGTGGATGAGGGGAGTGCGCCGTGTCCGGGTGATGTATTGCAAACCTGGTGGGCAACCTGGCGGAGTGTTGGTGGAAGCATTGGAGGAGGGTAAGGTCTCTTCTGATCAGGTGATAGGACTTATTATGAGTTTCTCAGGCAGAATGGGTTCATGTTCTTTGGTGTTCTCTTCAGGGTTGTATAGACGAGACAAGGCATCCGCCTTAATATTCTTCGGGCCAAGACGGTAGAAGATGGTGAAATCGAACCTAGTGAAGAAAAACGCCCATCACGCTTGTCTTGGGTTAAGTCTTTTTGCATCTCGGAGATATTCTAGGTTCTTGTGATCTGTCAGCACTAGGAACGGATGTTGTGCACCCTCCAACCAATGCCTCCACTCTTCCAGGGCCAACTTGATGACGAGAAGTTCCCTGTTGCCGATGTCGTAGTTTACCTCCGCCGGGTTGAGTTTGTGGGAGAAGAAGGCACATGGATGGAGTCTACTTGGGTTCCCCTGCTGCTGAGACAAGACTGCTCCAACTCCGGTGGTGGAGGCATCCACCTCCACGACGAAAGGCTTGTCTGGATTGGGGTGAACGAGGAGAGGAGCAGTGGTGAAGGCTTTTTTCAAGGTGTCAAAAGCGTTGGTGGCTGCTTCTTGATGGCTTCCACTTTCCCCTCGTCCATTCCGATGCCACTGCTATCGATGCTATAGCCAAGGAACTGCACTGAGGGTTGGTGGAAGGAGCACTTCTCTGCTTTGAGCAACAGTGGTATTCCCTCAGGTGTTGCAGGACCTCCGCAACGTGGTGGCGATGTTCGGCCATGCTTTGGGAGTATATGAGGATATCATCGATGTATACCAGAATGAACTTGTGAAGGAACTCCCGGAGCACCTCATGGATGAAATCCTGGAATACGGAGGGGGCGTTGACAAGTCCATACGGCATGAGATATTCGTAGTGGCCAGTAGGGGTCACAAAGGTGGTCTTCCACTCGTCCCCCTCACGTATCCGGATGAGGTTGTATGCGCTGCAGAGGTCCAACTTGGAGAAAACAGTGGCACCACGGAGATGTTCCAATGCAGCTGGGACGAGAGGAAGTTGGAAGTTATCCAGTTGCATGGGTTCGCTGGGTGGTTCTGGAGGGCTGACGGATTCAGGTCGGCGGATGGATGTTGAAAATTGTAGCAAGACACGACTGCATACGAGTGGCGAAGCGTATGGAGAGTTGTATGAAGCGTTCAATCCCGATGGTATCCTCGTATGCAGCGAGATGCAACCGCACGCGTGGATCTAATCCCTGACGATAGGTGGTGAGTAACGACTGTTCGTTCCATCCACTGGCAGCTGCAAGCGTCCTAAACTGAAGAGCATATTCATTCACAGTCATCGATCCTTGTTTCAAATGATACAGTTGCTCACCAATTGATGAATCCCACGCAGGTTTTCCAAAAACCTCCTTGAAATGGGCGATGAAACTGGTGAGTGACTGGGTTAAAGCGTTCTTTTGGGTCCAGAGAGTTTCAGCCCATCGAAGCGCCTTGCCGTTTAACTGTGAGATGATGAACGCCACTTTAGAGTGATCATCCGGGTACAGGTGCGGTTGCATCTCCAGGACCAGCGAGCACTGCAGAATGAATCCGTTGCAGTCTTCCGCCGAACCTGAGAAGGGCGCCGGTTTAGCCATGGGACTGGCGTTGGACTGGCGTACACTGGCGGTGAAAGAGTGGTGCTGGCGTGTGCGGAAATGATAGCTGGTGGATTGGAGGTGAATGTTCGGCGCGTAGCGTTGACAAGCTCTTGGAATGGATCCGGGTTGCTCATACTGGCGTTCTTCGGTTATGGTCCGATCTTCAGTTACAACACAGATGGTCGGAGACACAGGAAGTATAATATAAGATGTTTATTTCACAACCAGACGAGCAACGGTGAAGCAGGTGAGTAAATGGCAAATCTTTAAGTGAATTGTGATAATGAGAATGGTGATGCTGTCCTTTTTGTTGTAGGCAAGTGGTGCTGGCCGTATGCTGATATCCTGGAGCAGAGATTACGTTGGAGAATACACACGAAGACGGAGTACACAGAGGGAGAACAGGAAGCACGCTAGAGACAGGTAAGTAGTCGACTGGAGTCCTTAAGGTAAGCATTCAGGTAAGATCTAGATGCTAATGAGACTGGACAGTGAGTGTGTGTGTGTGTGTGTGTGTGTGTAAGAGTCCTTTATACTGCCGCTGATGAGGATGATGATGAGGTGCAGGTGAGCGTGATCAGTATTTGGGTGAGGGAGTGCGCTGTGATTGGGTGATGGTGGATCCTGGCGTGTCTGTGACACCTACAGGCTTTATACAATTTACACCAAACTTTTTTAACTTGGTGCTAAGATATTGAAGTTGTTAAATTGCAAACGGATGTTGGATATCTCAAACGGTTTGGCCATGGCGAGGCAACAAATTTATGGCGAGAAAACGGAAACAGGAAGTGTTATAACTTCCGCATACATTGATTTTGATGAAACTTCGGCTCTATGTTCGTTGTACAAGGCTGATCACATGGATGTGACTATTGTGAGTCAAAGTTATAGCGCCACCAACTGGCAGCAGGAAGTGTGTCACTTTCAACATGCTTTGAGATCACCCTCATATTTTTACCCGATTTGCTTTAAAGTTTATCAGAATAATGTCAAAACATGGCAGATGTAGACCTTTGAAAAGAATCGGGATATCTCAAGCATTGTTGCCTTGGCAACGCATCAAACTTTGATATTCATTTTGGATGATTTTGTGACTTTTAGCGTTCTTCAAATTGCATGAAACGCAACACACGTCAGGATTGTTAACCAGTAGACATGGGCAAAGCCTTAGAAACGGGTGGGGAGGAGGGGCTCTATAGCACCACCTTATAGTGCAGTAAATGTGGAGTGAATTTGACATAGTCCTTTGCTGTTTAACCGTTTTAAATTCCTAATGCCCGCTGTGCACATTAGTCCTGAAGCCACCGGAGTGGCGGTGCCACCGGGCTTGGGCCCGCCTTCGCTGCTTGCAGCTATATTTAGGGCCAAAGCCAATGGTTGAAGGCCCTATTGTTCTTTTGCTTTGGCCCTATTGTTTTCTTTAGGATTATTATTAGGGCCAAAGCCAAAGGCTGAAGGCCCTATTGTTTTCTTTAGGATTATTATTATTATTATTTATTTTTTTTTATTTTTTTTTTCTCTATGTTTTTGGCACTTTTGGGGCCCTTAACATGTTCGAAAACTCTTGAAACTTTGCACACACATCGGAATACGCGGCCATCAGGGCCGGGCAGAAGCTGGTACCCGGGCGTGGCAGGGGGGCTCAACAGCACCCTCTTGAACGGGGTCCGAAAACTTGGTCCATATATCAAACGCGTTTGCACATATTAGTATGAAATACACATATAGGTACACATATAGACCTCATCGGGCCTAACAACTTTCGTGCTCTAAGTTATACGCCAGCTCAACAGGAAGTCAGCTATTATGGTTTGTTTGAAAAATGCATGCTCTGGAATTTGATATACTCCTCCTAGGTGATTAATCCAATCACCACCAAACTTGGTCAGCATGAAGTCAAGACATTGATGATGAAAAATTGCCAGCAGATTTTTGATATCTCAAACAGTTTGGCCGTGGCGAGGCACCGAATTTATGGCGAGAAAAGGGAATCAGGAAGTGTGTTATAACGTCTGCATACATTGATTTTTATGAAACTTCACCAGTGTGTTGGTTGTAGGAGTCTGATCACATGGATGTGACTATTGTGAGTCAAAGTTATAGCACCACCAACTGGCAGCAGGAAGTGTGTCACTTTCAAAATGCTTTGAGATCACTCTGTTATTTTTACCTGATGTGCTTCAAACTTCATCAGTGTAATGTCAATACACAGCAGATGTAGACCTGTGACAGGATTTTTGATATTTTAAACACTGTTGTCATGGCAACGCATCAAATTTTAATATTCGTTTTGGAGGCTTTTGAGACTCTTAGCATACTTCAAATTGCATGAAACTCGACACACACCAGCGGTGCCATACAGTAGACATGGGCAAAACAGTAGAAACGGGCGGGGAGCAGGGCCTTTATAGCGCCACCTTTTGACCTCCAAACTCGGCACACATGTTGCTCTCATTAAGCCGGACAACTTTCTAATTTACAGTTATTACCTCAGACCAACAGGAAGTCAGCTATTTTGGTTTGAATGTGGATTTTTTTGAATAAACAGGCTCTGAATTTTAAACTACTACTTCTAGGGGGTTTATTCGATTCAGACCAAACATTTTTTACCATGGTGCTATGATATTGAAGATGTTAAACTGAGAATGGATAATGGATATCTCGAACGATGTTGCCATGGTGATAGATTGAATTAATGTCAAGAAAAGGAAAACGGAATGACTCATATTTTCTATAAAAAAACACTATACACAATTAATTTATATATAGAATAATACAAATGTTTGAAATAAACACATTTTATTATGTTTTTTTTTTTTAATTTAAAAAGCATGTGAAAGTTAAAAATAGACATTAATTATATTTGATTGAAAAATGGATAAATATCATACATAGAGTAACAACTAGAGGGCAGCATATACCTATTTTTAAACAGGGTTGGATAAATCAAGCACTAGATCAATAGTTTATATAGACAGAAGAATGATTTAGTTTTTATTTTATACTGTTTGATAAATGTTTAAATATACCTGCACAAAGACTACTTTGTCACAATTTAGATGTTTTTTTTGGTTTAAAATGATCTTCTCTCTCTCTCTCTCTCTCTCTCTCTCTCTCTCCTCCCCAATACTACCTCAGGTTCACTTGGGTGTGTGTGTGTGTGTGTGTGTGTGTGTGTGTTGTGGGGGTGGGGGGTGTTTATGTGTGTATTACAATCTTGATTAGTGGTCTTTAACCCTTTTACTGGTT
This sequence comes from Ctenopharyngodon idella, assembly GCF_019924925.1. Taxonomy (NCBI): domain Eukaryota; kingdom Metazoa; phylum Chordata; class Actinopteri; order Cypriniformes; family Xenocyprididae; genus Ctenopharyngodon; species Ctenopharyngodon idella. Next base: position 28,688,805 of record NC_067221.1, read on the forward strand.
ACTTATTTATTGATGAACTTATACAAATTTTGAACTACAAATGAGAACTTCACACTCATTTGAAACTGAACCATAACACTATATCACTATTCGGACAGGACTAGTTTTCTAAATGTCGTTTGAGTTACAATTATTATTTTTTACAATTACAGTTAGAATTTTTTAATTAATTATTTATTGATATAATTAAATTTTTAAAAACCCCTGTTTCAGTAAATTTCACATGATTATAAAAGTGGCTGTTTAACCCTCTGGAGTGTAAGGCTGATTTGGGGCCTGGAGAAGTTTTGACATGCCCGGACATTTGTGCTTTTTTCAGTTGTTCATAAACATATTAATGGCAAAAGTGTAATTACACTGTATTCAGCACAAACTAGGCTACCATAATATGTGAGGAACATGTATGTACATGTTTGTGTTTTTGAAGGAATAACGTTTATGCGTGGTTATTGAAAAAACAAAAAACTTAAGTCACTGAAATAAGGCCAAAAAAATAATATTATATATGTGTTCACAAGACTTCTGGGTATTGGAGATTGTAGACTAGAGTTTTTGCTTCAAAATTATGTAAAAATTATCCTGCCTACTCCTTCATATAAAACAATAGACAGATTTAAATTTTGTAAGACACTTTTTGTCAAGAAACACAGTATGTGTGGAGGTGTGAATCATCATGAATAATGGGTCATTTACAGCTGAGAAGACAAAAGATTCGCATAATGAGCTCTAATGACTTGCATAATAATGAGGCCTTTCAGTCAGGTAGGCTGTGAAAAAACCCTCTGTGATCATGTCTCAAGCTCATCATGGTGTATATCAAACATACAGAGAAAACAGCAATACTGTGAAATATTATTACAATTTAAAATAGTTGTATTCTATTATATACTTTAAAATATCATGTACTTCTGTGATGCAAAGTGTCTGAACAATTATGTTACCTCTATGGCATTTCATATAGCCGTTTAGCTTAAAAGCATGCACATTTGGAGAAATATTGATGGATTCTCATATGTTTATGTCAATTTTCTATACAGAGGAGTAATATTTATTCAATATTTATTGTCATCACTATGAGCGCTGGATACTGTGTTTTCAATTCATACTTGCAGCCGGAGGGCGCTCTGTGCACCTTTAGTCCACAAATGCCTCCTAAAGAAGAATAGGCCATGTGACAATCCAGGAACTAACCGAACTAAAAGAGGCTTCCAGAGATCGCAAACTATGGCTATGCAAAAGACTTTTGAAGACAATAAATACACGATTGAGACGATGTATACATGTATTGCCTCAGAATATGCGTCTGAATAGCGCTCGCTCCGTGGGCGTGGCCGCATTAGCGGATAATGAGCTGAATCACGGACTTCTGACATGGCTCTCTTTTCATACAGATTAAATAAACAGAGAATATTTGTTTTCGATTTGACTTACATGATTTAAAACCTGACATTTCAACGTTTCTTTAGACATAAGTCTAATTTTTTTGTGATTAGTATTTACTAAGTTACAGTTCATTTTCTGAGAACTATCAGATTGGACTTCATTCAGAGGGAGACGACAGATCACGCATCATGTTAGTTTTCTTTATTTTGAAAAAAAGCACAACATTTTGTTTTTACTCTGAGTGTACACAAATAAAAGAAGATATTCAACCGATTAAAATGGTGTATAACTCTTAATTGTATGTGCAACATTGACAGAGTATTTTGAGTCTCTTTCACACTGGTAAGAAAAAAACCGAGGCGGTATCGCCGGCGATACCTCAGACTCCATGGGGTTAACCCTCTGGGGTCTGAGGATTTTCGGGGCCCTGGAGAAGTTTTGACATGCCCTGACATTTGTGCTTTTTTCAGTTGTTCAAAAACATATTAATGACAAAAGTGTCATTACACTGTATTCAGCACAAACTAGGCTACAATATGATGTAAGGAACATGTATGTACATGTTTATTGTTTTGAAGGAATAACGTTTATGCATGGTTATTGAAAAAACAAAAAACTTAAGTCACTGAAATAAAGCCAAAAAATATATATTAAATCTGTGTTCACAAGACTTCTGGGTATTGGAGGTTGTAGACTAGAGTTTTTGCTTCAAAATGATGTAAAAATTATCCTGCATACTCGTTCATTTATAACAATATATTGATTTAGTTTTTGTAAGACACTTTTTGTCAAGAAACACAGTATGCGTGGAGGTGTGAATCATCATGAATAATGGGTGATTTACACCTGAGAAGACAAAAGAATCGCATAAAGAACCTCTAATGAGCTGCATATTAATGAGGCCTTTCAGTCAGGTAGGCTGTGAAAAACCTGTGATCATGTCTCAAGCTCATCATGGTGTATATCAAACATACAGAAAAAAACAGCAATACTGTGAAATATTATTACAATTTAAAATAATGGTATTCTATTATATACTTTAAAATATAACATATTTCTGTGATGCAAAGCATCTGAACATTCATGTTACCTCAAGTCATGCTTGTGATGACGTACTAAGTTTGGTCTGAATATGATAAAGCATTTCGGAGATACAACCTTGAGTCCAATTTGGAGTGCTCCACGTTGATTTTATTTGCGTGTTATTCAAGAACGGTTGGGTTAATCAAAAAGCTTTTAATAACTTTTTGTTGGCATGGTCTGAAGATGATCTGCTTCAATTTTTGTGAAAATCGGAGTAACGGCCTAGGAGGAGTTCGAAAAAGTAGGTTTTTCAGAAAATTCAAAATGGCGGAAATATTTTCATGACGGAAAATGACGTCATATGGCGCAAATATAGGGCGATTCGTCTTGACCCAAGGAATCAGAGGAAAAAAGAATTTTGTTTCTAACCCTTACGGTCAAAAGTTATTAACACAAACATGAGTGCAACTTTGGACAGCTGGTGGCACTAGAGGGATTGAGTTAGAGACTCCAAATTTGCAATGGACAAAGGTCAGACTGTCCTCTAACTGTGTGCCAAATTTCACAACTTTCCCGCAAGCGGTTCTATGGGCTGCCATAGACTTCATGAGCGGAAGAAGAAGAAGAAGAACAACAACAAAAAAAAAAAAAAAAAAAAAAAAAAAAAAAGAACGCCAACGGATACAATAGGTGCCTACGCACCTTCGGTGCTTGGCCCCTAATTAAAAAAAAAAAAAAAAAAGAACACCAATGGATACAATAGGTGCCTACGCACCTTCAGAGCTTGGCCCCTAATAATAATAATAAAAAAAAAAAACGCCAACGGATACAATAGGTGCCTACGCACCTTCGTGCTTGGCCCCTAAATATAGCTGCAAGCAGCGATGACAGGCCAAAGCCCGGTGGCACTGCCACCACGGTGGCTTCAGGGCAACTGTGCACGGTGGGCAATGGGCATTTAAAACAGTTAAGCATAAAAGGACTATGTCAAATTTACACCACATTTACTGCAGCAGCTGATGCTCCTATGATCACAAACCACAGCAGCCACATCCATGAAATAATTTAAAATTAGATGAATTTCATGTCATAGTATGTCATAGGTCACTTTGAAATGAGTGCAAAGTTTTCTTTTGCAGCTCAAAATTTTCTAAGTCTAAGTCCAGTGTTAATCTAAGTCCAGTATTTGTCTTAAGGTTTTTATTACATATTTTTCTAAACCATTTTATTATATATTTTTCTAAACCATTAAAAGTGTCACTGAAAGTTTGGTGGCAATTGTATGAATCCCCTAAGAGGAGTAGTTAAAATTTCAGACCTTGTTTATTCAAAAATTCCATATTCAAACCAAAATAGCTGACTTCCTGTTGGTCGGAGCTAATGACTGTAATTTAGAAAGTTGTCTGGTTTAATGAGACCAATATGTATACCGAGTTTGGTGACTGTAGGTTAAACTAACCCCCCCACTTTTGTCAAAAGGTGGCGCTGTAGAGCCCCTGCTCCCCTCCCGTTTCTAAGGCTTTGCCCATGTCTACTGGATGACAATATTGATGTGTGTGTTGAGTTTCATGCAATTTGAAGCATGTTAAGATCCTCAAAGATGCCCAAGAATATTATTAAAGTTTGACTTGTTGCCATGGCAACAATATTTAAGATATCACACATACATTCACTGGTCTACATCTGCCATGTTTTGACATTATTCCGATGAAGTTTGAAGCAAATCGGGTGAAACAGGGTGATCTCAAAGCATTTTGAAAGTGACACACTTCCTGCTGCCAGTTGGTGGCGCTATAACTTTGACTCACAATAGTCACATCCATGTGATCGGACTCCTACAACAAACACAAAGCTGAAGTTTCATAAAAAATCAATCAATGTATGCATAAGTTATAACACATTTCGTGTTTCCCTTTTCTCGCCATAAATTTCTTGCCTCGCCACGGCCAAACCGTTCAAGATATCAAAAATCCGCTGGCAATTTTACATCATCACTGTCTTGACTTCATGCTGACCGAGTTTGGTGGTGATCGGAATAATCGCCTAGGAGAAGTATATCAAATTCCAGAGCATGCATTTTTCAAACAACCCATAATAGCTGACTTCCTGTTGAGCTGGCGTATAACTTAGAGCACGAAAGTTGTTAGGCCCGATAAGGTCTATATGTGTAGCGAGTTTCATACTAATGCATGCAAGCGTGTTTGATATATGGCCAAGTCTTCAAAGCCCATTCAAGGTGGCGCTGTCGAGCCCCCCTGCCACACCCTGGGTACCAGCTTCTGCCCGGCCCTGATGGCCGCAGGTTCTGATGTATGTGCAAAGTTTCATGAGTTTGAGCATGGTAAGGGCCCCAAAAGTGCCCGAATAGTCTAAAAAAAAAAAAAAAAAAAAAATAAAAATAAATAAATAAATATAGCTGCAAGCAGCGATGACGGGCTCAAGCCCAGTGGCACCGCCACCCCGGTGGCTTCAGGGCAACCGTGCACAGCGGGCAATAGGCATTTAAAACGGTTAAACATCAAAGGACTATGTCAAATTCACTCCACATTTACTGCACTTTAAGGTTGCGCTATAAAGCCCCTCCTCCCCACCCGTTTCTAAGGCTTTGCCCATGTCTACTAGATAACAATCCTGATGTGTGTCGAGTTTCATGCAATTTGAAGCATGCTAAGAGTCTAAAAAGAATCTAAAACGAATATTAAAGTTTGATGCGTTGCCAAGGCAACAGTGTTTGAGATATCACGATTCTTTTCAAAGGTCTACATCTGCCATGTTTTGACATTATTCTGATGAAGTTTGAAGCAAATTGGGTAAAAATAAGGTGATGTCAAAGTATGTTGAAAGTGACACTTCCTGCTGCCAGTTGGCAGCGCTATAATTTTGACTCACAATAGTCACATCCATGTGATGAGCCTTGTACAACGAACACACACCCAAAGTTTAATCAAAATCAATTAATGTATGCAGACGTTATAACTCTTTCTGTTTCCCTTTTCTCGCCATAAATTCGTTCCCTCGCCACGGCCAAACCGTTTAATTGCAAACAGATGTTGTATATCTCAAACAACTTCAATGTCTTAGCACCAAGTTAAAAAAGTTTGGTGTAGATTGTATTAAACTCTGTAGGAGAAGTAGTATAAAATTCATAGCCTGTTTTTTCAAAAAAATCCACATTCAATCCAAAATAGCTGACTTCCTGTTGGTCAGAGCTAATGAACGTATAATAGAAAATTGCCCGGCTTGATGAGAACAATATGTGTACAGAGTTTGGTACATCTGCCATGTTTTGACATTATTGTGATAAAGTTTGAAGCAAATCGGGTTAAAAAAAAGAAGGTGATCTCAAAGCATTTTGAAAGTGACACTTCCTACTGCCAGTTGGTGGCACTATAACTTTGACTCACAATAGTCACATCTATGTGATTGGACTCCTACAACGAACACACAGCTGAAGTTTTATAAAAATCAATCAATGTATGCATAAGTTATAACACTTGTCCTTTTTCCCTTTTCTCGCCATAAATTCGTTGCCTTGTCACGGCCAAAGCGTTCGAGATATCAAAAATCCACTGGCAATTTTACATCCTCAATGTCTTGACTTCATGCTGACTGAGTTTGGTGGTGATCGGATTAATTGCCTAGGAGGAGTATATCAAATTCCGGAGTATGCGTTTTTCAAACAACCCATAATAGTCGACTTCCTGTTGGGGTGGTGTATAACTTAGAGCACGAAAGTTGTTAGCCCTGATGAGGTCTATATGTGTACTGAGTTTCATACTAATACGTGCAAGCGTGTTTGATATATGGACCAAGTTTTCGGACTTTGTTCAAGGGGGCGCTGTCGAGCCCCCCTGCCACGCCCGGGTACCAGCCTCTGCGGCGTCCTAATGGCCGCAGATTCCAATGTGTGTGCCAATTTTCAAGAGTTTTTGAGCATGTTAAGGCCCCCAAAAAGCAAAAAAAAAAAAAAAATTAATAATAATAATAATAATTAAAGCTGCAAGCAGCGATGAAAGGGCCCTCGCACCTGGGCTAACTGCCACCCATTGGCGTTAGGAAAACACTGAAAAGTGGGCGACATGCATGTCCTACTGCCAACAGGTGGCACTTTGACCATAACTGAATATTGCAATGTAGATGTCATCAGGCCAGGACTATTATCAAACATGTGAAGTTTGGAGCAGATCGGACATTGTATGCCTGAGTTACAACAACTTCCTGTTTCGTGGCATTAATCGCATACATTAGCACTTAGCTAAGTGTTGCATGATTTAACATGTTTCTAGCATGTTTGGTACTTCGTGGCATATTGAAATGAGTTCCTGGGATTGAATTACAGTGTGAAGCACGCAATTTCCTGTTGCCAGCAGGTGGCGCTACGACTAACTGAATATTGTGAAGTTTGAGGCACATCAGACATAGTATGCCTGAGTTACAACAGCTTCCTCTTTCATGGTGAAACATCAGACTTTGTCAGGCTGCCACGGACACACCCTCCAACGAAAACTCAAGATCTTTGATATTTATCATCACTAAAGTCTTAAGATTAGACTGACAACATATGATGTTGATCTGGTTAAATCTCTATGAGGAGTTAATCACAGTGTAAAACATGTCATTTCCTGTTGCCCACAGGTGGCGCTATGACTGTAACTGTATATTGTCATGAACATGTCTTCAGGTCACTACTCTAATAAAACATGTGAAGTTTGGGGCTGATCTGACATTGTATACCCAAGTTACAAGAACTTCCTGTTTCATGGCGAAACATGGAACTTTGTCAGGCCACCACGGACACGCCCTTCAGTGAAAAATCTAGATCTTCGCAATTTAATGTCGCAAAGGCCTTTAGATTAGACTGACCAAATATGACATTGATCCGATTAAAGCTCTAGGAGGAGTTCATTAAAAGTACAACGTCTGGAAATGGCAAAAAATGGCAAGTTAATTCAAAATTTCTGACTTCCTGTTCAGTTTCAGATTTTGCTCCAAGAGACTTTTTTGTAGGTATTGAGCTGTTAAACGTGTGTACCGAATTTCAAAATCTACATGAAATGTAGCGCGAGGAGCACTTCATTAGGTGGCGCTATCGAGCCATTTTGCCCCACCCAAATCTGAAACCCATAACAGACGTAAATTCTCACCACTTCTGATGCGTGTGCAAAGTTTCATGAGTTTTCGAGCATGTTCAGGCCCTCAAAAATGCGATTCACTTTGGAGAATAATAATAATAATAATAATAATAATAATAATAAACGGAGCAATTCCAATATGGTCCTCACACCATCGGTGCTCGGGCCCTAATAATAATCCTTAGGGGATCAAGAGGGCCCAGCACCATTAGTGGCTTGGGCACTAACAATAGGGCCTTCAGCCCTTTACAGGGCTTTGGCCCTAATAATAAATATAGCTGCAAGCAGCGATGGCAGGCCCAAGCCCGGTGGCACCGCCACCACAGTGGCTTCAGGGCAACTGTGCACGGCGGGCAATAGGCATTTAAAATTCATTCATTCAAAGTCATTTGAATACACCACATTTATTGCAGCAGTTGGTGCCCATATGATCACACACAAACACACACACACACACACACACACATACACACAGAGAGACACACACACAGAGAATTTGAATTTTGAAAAAAGACTTTATTACAATTTTTCACATAAAACACTTTTTCAACAAGTCAACATTTACCGTTTTACATTTACCTTTTGTACCACAAGGAAAACAAAACAAAAAAAATTTTTTTACATTAATAAAAGAGAAAAAATATATTTTTCCATCAATAATAAAGCATAGAGCCTCATTCTTACACCATTTCATTTGAAAAGTGATAATGCCATCCATGGATGCATAAAAATGAAAATCAATAAGTATTCTGGATTTTACTGTGGCTAAAAACAGAGTATTAATATCTTGATCTACACCCAGTTCTATTTTGTTTTTTTCTGCTCATATAAATTGCTAATTTTGCTTGACCTATAATAAAATTTAAACACTGACAAATAAACCTCTTTCTTCTAACATGTTTAAAACAAACAATAAATACATCTATAGAAAAAGATTCAGTAAAACTATCAAATAAATTATGTAATAAACTAAACAAGCTTTTCAGTCTAAAACAATCCATATAAGCATGAAAAACAGTTTCTCTCTTTAAACAAAATGGGCATTCTGCAGTAACATCAGAACATTCAAAACTGAAATAAAAGCATTAACTGCTATTGCACCATGTAACAGTCTCCACTGTATGTCCCCAACTCTTTTCCTTAAAGGTGGCTTATACAATGATCTCCATTCTGGTTTATCATCATCACACATTTTTAAAACATCACGCCATGGTGTATCAACCCTTTTATCGAGTGTTTTTTTTTTTGTTAAAAACAAGAACACAAGCTTTATAAAAAGATTTACCAGTACTTAAAAAAAAAAAAAAAAATTAAGACATAGGGATTTTCCAGAGCTTAGAAACATTCCTGAAACATCATCTAAAACAGGTAAAAGAAAAAAATCAGATAATGAAAGAGATGTCTTAGGCACAATTTTGCTTCCACAGTAGTCTGATAAAAGTTTCAGTTCATCAGGAGTCTTTTTTTCCATTTTTCTAATAAATGAAAAACAAATCGTCTTGACTTAATCTTCAGACTCACAGCAACTCTTTCCATATTTTCAAAATCTGGTCCTGTCAAATTAACTAGACTCCCCATTGTACATATTTTGGAAGCCACAAGTGTTTCAGTGAGTCCAGGAATTGTACAGTCATTGTGTGTTAAATCAAAGCGTGCTCCATATATAGGTGGTTCTTCAAGGAGCCAGTGAAGAGATTTAAAATCTCCTTCTCTTTGTATTTTGAACATTTTCCACACTTTAAAAACATTCCGATAAAAAAAATAGGCATTCCATTGATGTTCAGTTTTGACAAGTCCATAAAAAAAAGATTCCTGTCCATTTTCAAATTCCCAAGATTTTGTAGTATTTTACATGCAACTACTTTCCAGCTTGAATTTATTGAACCACTAAGAAGTCTTTGCAAAAATTGTAAACGGAAAGCTGCTGTTCTACTTTGAAGATGCACCAATCCTTGTCCTCCTAATTCTTTAGGTAAAAACAATATACTCTGTGGAACCCAATGTAACTTATCCCAGAAAAAATCAACTAAGATCGCTTGAATCTCTGCTAACAGACGTAAAGGAGTATCTATGCAGGTTAATTTATGCCATAAAGAGGAAGCTATTAAATTATTTATAACTAAGGTCCGACCTCTATATGACATATTTGGGATTAACCACTTCCATTTCTCAAGTCGCCCCCAAATAATTAAAACCTCCTTTTTTCCATACTAAACCAGGAGGAAGGGAAAAACACCCTCTTTTCCAATCTCCTATTAGTAGCGCTTCACTTTTTTCCCAATTAATTTTAGCAGAAGACAGTTTTTTAAAATCATCAAGTACACTCATTAAAACCTCTACATCACTCTGTTGACTAACAAACACTAAAACATCATCAGCATATGCAGAAAGACTTATACTTTTTCCAAAAATTGGCACATTAAAACCTTGTACACTTTTTCTTAATTGCTCTAAAAAAGGTTCAATTGCTAATGAATATAACATTCCAGAGAGCGGGCATCCCTGCCTCACACCTCTAAAAACTTTAAAAGGAGTGCATAAGCCACCATTAATTTTGAGTATGCTCTCAACATTACTGTACAAAACTTTAATTTTATTTATAAAACTTTTACTAAAACCAAAAGCTTTTAACGTTTCCCATAGGTATAAGTGTTCAACTCTGTCGAATACTTTTTCTTGGTCTAGCGAAATCAATCCAATGTCACTATTTGATAACTTAGAGACATCATAAATATCCCTAATAAGGGAAATATTATCAAAAATTGACCTTTTGGGGACACAGTAGGTTTGGTCCGGATGGATCACCTTATTCATAATTTTTGATAGTCTGTTTGCTAAAATCTTTGAAAGAAGTTTATAGTCACTGCACAGAAGTGAAACAGGTCTCCAGTTTTTGATCTCTGTGAGGTCTCCTTTTTTGGGAAGGAGGGTTAGGACTGCTCTCCGGCAACTCAAAGGTAGAAGACCTTCATCCAAACTACCATTGAGTACTTCTAAGAGATCCTCTCCTAAAACATCCCAAAAACATTTATAGAAGTCTATTGGTATGCCATCGATTCCAGGCACCTTTCCGGATTCCATGCTCTGGACAGCCTTATGCAGTTCTCCCAGGCTGAGCGCACATGAAATCTCTGCATTAGCTTCATCAGACACCTTTGGTAAATCCTTGAAGACACTCTCACTGATATTTTCTGGTCCTAATTCACTTCTGTACAGTTTCTCATAAAAAACAATTGCCCTCCTTCTAATCGCTACAGGGTTGGACAACAGAAATCCTTCCTCAGATCGCAAAGCATGAATGATTCTTTTTTGTCCATTTTTCCTTTCAAGATTAAAAAAAAAAAAAACTTTGAAGGTGCATCCATCTGGTCAAGACTTACAAATCTTGATTGGACCAAAGCCCCCTGTGTTGTAACCCCTAATAATTCTGCCAATTGATTCTTTTTTTTTTAGAAAGAATTTTCAAATAACTTTGTTGTTTTGTTAATTCCGCCAATTCTTGTATCTTAATTATGTCAGTCTCTAAGTCTTTCATTGACTGATTTAAAACTTTGGTGTTGTTGTGAGCATACTGCTGACAATACTGTTTAATCTGTATCTTACCAAAATCCCACCATTTTTGTACTGATTGAAAAGATGCTTTTTTTGTTCTGTAATCAGCCCAAAACAATTTAAAAGTGCGTATAAAATCCTTGTTATCTAACAAAGTTAAATTAAAATGCCAATAAGCACTTTTAGGCTTGACAGAATTCAAAATAAAAGGAACACTGTACTATGCAATGGTCTGAAAAACCAACAGGAAAAATACAACAGTTTTTAAAAATACCAGCATGATGCTTAAACACATAAAATCTATCTAATCTTGCCAGAGATAAAACATTATCATGTGCATGTGACCAAGTATATTGTCTTTTATCCTCATGAAAAAACCTCCATACATCAAGTATCTCATGCTTATTAATTATTTGAATGAGACGTTTTCTTGAAGGCATATGGGGTTTAATATGATTTCTGTCACAATTACTCACTGTACAATTAAAATCACCTCCCAAAAATAAATACTCATTAGAAACATCTTGTAAAACAGAACATAGTGTATCTAAAAACAACATCCTATCAATGGTTGAGTTGGGGACATACACACAAATAAAAACAAAATTATGATTCTCCACTTGTGCTCTCACTTTTAAAAGTCTACCCTTCAAAAACTCCTCAACTTGGTACGAGATGGGATTAAAGGTTTTTGCAAACAAAATTGCTACTCCTCCACTTAATGTGGTGTTGTGGCTAAAAAAAAATAACCCTTCCCATTCCTTCATCCAATCATTAACATTATTCACATCACTATGCGTTTCTTGAATCAAAGTAACATCTATTTTTTTTCTGCTTAATTATTTCATACAGCTCAGCTCTTTTTCTATAATCTCTAGCACCATTAACATTCAAGGAGGCAATCTGCACTTCAGCCATACTGAAATAAATGAACAACCAAAAAAACACAAGCAAACCCAAATTACTAATGTTCTTAATCCTCATTTTCATTTAAATCCAGACCAACTTTCCTCACAATCTTTTTCAGACGGTAAACTTCCTTGTTTGAAAGGCACCCTTCTACTATTAGACTTTTGGCTTTGTCATAAAACTGTTTTAGATCAGGGAAATATTCCTTTACAATCACACCTCTTTTGTTTTTTGTGATACTAAGAAAACGTTTTATAACATCAACATCATAGCTTCTGCTTATACCTTCAGCCTGCGACAACACTATACTTGAATCAGACATTTCACTTTCTGACTCTTTCTGCTCTTCAAACACATCTCCTTTTTTAAAACACTTTGCACTACTGCTCTTTTCCACATTTTTCCTTTTTGTCGGCACTTTGAACATCTTATTCTCTATTTCTAACTCAGACACATCTTCTTCCCTCACGTTTTCTACATCACTGTTCAACAATCCAGTTTCTGCATTTGGAGAAGTTTCTGAAGTATCCCTACCTTCATTCATTGATTCCGTTGAGGTCGATCCAGCTTCCACAGGCCCCAAGACAGATGTTCCTTCCCCAGCAGGTTTATCCGCGGTCGGCACTGCTTCGGCCGGACCGACCTCAGACGGTTTTACAGTAGGCCTGTCTTCCTCATTTGCAGCACTATCCTTACTACCTCCAGCTGTGTTACTCTTGTCAGGGCATGAACGGATTAAGTGGCCCGATTTACCACATCCAAAGCATTTCATTTTGTCAGTAGTTACAAACACTACGTATTCAAAATCATCCACACGGAAATTTAGTGCTAAGTCCAGTTCAGCCTCGTCTTTAATAATCATGAAAGCGAATCTCCTAAATGAAACAATATGTTTCAAGAAAGGAGACTCGCACCCGATCGCAATCTTTTTGATCGGCGAAACCAACTTTCCATAACGTGAAAGCGCTTGTGTCAAAATATCATCACTAAGGAATGGAGGGATATTCGATATTGTGACTTTCTTTGATGGTAACTTCAGAGGCAAAACAGGTGTAAGTATTTCATCAATGATTATTCCTTGCGCAACCACCTCGTTTGCTCTTTCCACCGTATTCAAAAAAATCACGGTCGCGTTATTCATTCTGGATGCAGAGAGAATGTTTTGATGGCCAACAACAACTCCTACACCCAGACAGCAAGCCTCCACACTCGCCACGGATACTATTTTAACTCTGTGACACCATGTGAGGAAATCAAGCCCATTCCCACCCTGAGCTGCCATGCTTTCTAAGAAAGCAGGCAGCACGAACAAAACACACACACACACACAAGATAAATACTAAATCAAATAAACAAACTTAGAAGTAAAAAAAAGAAAGGAAAAAAAGAAAGGAAACACAAAAAAGCAAATACACGCGCTCACACTCACTAAGCTCTCACACGCTCCACAAACGCCCACGCATGCGCAGAGAGAGAGAGAGAGAGAGAGAGAGAGAGAGAGACTTTAACAATCCTTTAATTTACAATTCCTTCCTAAAGATCACACAATTACATAAAAAAAAATACAAAAACATACCATCATTACATCGCAAATAATGAATACATATCAATCCCAACCAATAAATAAATAAATAAATAAATAAATACATACATAAAAACTCAGATATAAATTTCTAGAGAGCCATCACTGTCAATTCCACATAAACATTCATTTACTCCCCAAATACAATTAAAAGTCTCCATATCTTTGACCAGTTGAAAATAAGCATATTCTACCTTTAACCTTGATTTTATTAGACCCTTTAAAATTAACACTGCATCATTTGATCACATACCATTTTGTTTACTTTTGCGTGATAGCCAGATTGCCATTTTGGCCTGCCCAAACAAGAAATTAAGCATCACATGGATCTGCTTCCTGTTTTTGTTATACTTCGGCCCATAAATATAAAGTATAGGTGAGAACACTTCTCCTAAAATTCTACACCATTCTTCTAATTGAGATAGCAAAGTTTCAATTCTACCACAGTAAAAAAAATAAATGAAAAACAGTTTCTATTTGCCCACAAAAAAAGACACCCCTCCTCTACCTGTGGATCAAGGTGCGCTCTGTGTCTGTTTGTAGCTATTAAACCATGCACAATTCTCCACTGAAGGTCCCCGGACCTTTTCTCAATGGGCGCCTTGTACAAGGTCCTCCAGCTACCTTTAGAGGAAACTCCTGATCCAAAATCCTCTTGCCATTTAGATTCTTTTAGTCCCTCTAAAGAGTTCATATGTAAAACTTTGAAACAGGTGACATACAGTGCTTTTTTCCCCGGTTTCACTGAAAAATTCTAGTTCAGGAGTCCTGAAGGTAAGCAAAGTCCCTTCCCTTTCTTGAAAATCACCAAAGGCAGGTACAATTTTTAACTCCGGGAAAATAATTTCTGTATCTTCATTAGTTGTTTCCAAAACATGTTTAGAATCCATGGATAAATACCCAAGAAGCTCACTCAACAGTCTCTGTGCCAAACGAACCGACCTCACACCAAGCCCAGCAGCCAGCACCTCAGCAGACATCCATCCACCCGTTGTCATTAAGTGTCCAATCTTTGTAATTCCAGCATTCCTTAAAGCAGTCCTCATTGATGCTGACTTCAAAATTTCTACATCCACAATAGGATTGTGCAACAGGGATTCTTCTCTCATCCACAAACCTTTCACATCCTTAAGATTCCTTGATGTTCTTAGAATTTTCCAGGCTTTCAACATGGACCGATAGAAAGGTGTCAATGCAGACAAATCAACTCCTTGAGTGTCCATAAGAAAAAGATGTCGGTCTAATCCCATACTTCCTCCTTTTCTTAGGAGGGCACAAGCTATTCCAGCCCAGCTCACATCTTTTCCATAAAGTAATCTTTTTGCTGTCTGAAGTCTAAAAGTCTTTATTCTACTTTTAATGTCCACCAATCCTTGGCCTCCTTCTTGTCTAGGTAGATATAACACAGGTGCTCTTAGCCAATGCTGCCCAGACCTAAAAAAAGTCACTATAAGTTTTTGAATACTTTCCACCAATTCCTCAGGGGGTTCTAAGACAGTCATTTTGTGCCATAAGGATGAGGCTACAAGGTTGTTGCAGACCAAAACTGTTCCCCTGTATGATAGCTGGGGGAGCAGCTAATGCCAGCGAGACAACCTAGCAGACACCTTTTCCATCAGGTCCTCCCAATTCTTTCTCTTATAATCCTCTCTTCCTAAAAATATCCCCAAGTACTTTAACCCAGATCTTCCCCACTGTAATCTACCTGGAAGTGTTGGACTATTATAATCCAAACCACACCACAGGGCATCACTTTTATCCCAATTTACTTTGGCAGATGAAGCTTTCCCATAACTCTCTAAAATATCTGTTAAAACCTGAACATCATTTTCATTTCTTAAAACAACAGTGATATCATCAGCATATGCCGAGACTTTTATACAATCATAACAATTTAAGACATTTGTCTGTAATCCAGTTAGCTTTTCTCTTATTTTACAGAGAAGAGGTTCAATGACTAAACTATACAGTTGACCTGAGAGTGGGCATCCCTGTCTTATGCCCCTCTGTACTTTAACAGGAACACTCAGTTCACCCGCCATTTTTATCATACATATGGCATTATATTGATACAATTATTTTTTATACAATAGGATTGATCTTTGTGTATAATTTTATGCAATATTTTGTTTAACCTGTTAGCCAAACACTTTGATATTAGTTTATATTCAGAACATAGAACTGCAACTGGTCTCCAATTCTTTATTAAGGTAAGATCACCTTTCTTGGGAAGTAGTGTTAAAACTGCTCGTTGACAACTTTTAGGCATCAAACCAATACGAAAAACTTCTTGTAGTACTTCATAGAAATCAGCTCCAATTAAAGTCCAAAAGTGCTTGTAATACTCGCCAGGAAGTCCATCTATACCTGGGGTGCGACCTGAAGCAAGTCTTAGTACTGCAGCGCTTAATTCCCCAAAGGAAAGTTCTGTATCCAAAATTTGTTTATCTTCAGCAGTTAAACAGAGAAGATTTTGCAAAAGTTCATTTTGGCTCCTCTCATCTGTGTTCTCAGCAGAATATAACTTAGAATAAAAGTCCACTGCCAATCTTCGCATTTCTACAGGATCGCTTGTATCGCGACCATGACTGTTTTTCAAAATATACATTTTTCTTTCTTGTACACTTATGTTCCAAGTTAAAAAAAAAAAAAAAAAAAAAAAAAGAAGTAGGACCATCCATATCTTTCATTGATAAAAACCTGCTCCTCACAAGAGCACCTTTCACTCTCTCATTTAGAATCAAACTCAACTTTAATTTCTTATCAGACCACTCTTGTATATTAGCAGTAGGATCTCTCACCATTTTTTCTTCAATGACTAAAATTTCTTTCTCAATCCACTCCAAAGTCCGTTTCAAACTCAAAGTTGAATAAGATGTATATTGTTGACAAAATTCCCTTATATGTGCTTTACCAATTTCCCACCAAAGAATTACATTCTCATATCTGCTTTTTTCACTTTTCCAAGTTTCCCAAAAAATACTTAAGATTCACAAAAACTTTTGTCTTGCAGTAACTTGACATTAAAATGCCAATAGGAACTCTTATTTCTTCTAGATATCAATGTGCAGTCAACCGTAATAAGCTTGTGATCAGTAAAATGAGTGGGGACAATAGCTGTATGTACAACTCTATTTTTCATATTGTTTGATAAATACAATCTGTCTAAACGTGCAGCTGAAATTCTACTCTCATTTACCTTTACCCAAGTATATTGTTTTACCAAGGGATTATTTTCTCTCCAAATATCTGTAAAATTAAAAGTTTCAATAATTTTAGTTAAAACAGTAGGTGATTAAAAATTAGGTTCTTCTCCATTTCTATCAAAAGAAGGATCAAGTGTACAGTTCCAATCTCCTCCTAAAATTATCAAATCATTAACCTGCTGTAGTTTTAAAAATACATTCAACTTATTAAACGTATTTATCCTATCAGATGCATTATTACGTGCATAAATATTAACAAATACAAAAATCAGACCATTAATATCAGCTCTAACTGCCAATAACCGTCCCGGCTCAATTTCTTTTTTAGACAAGATTTTAACTTTAGTGGTTGGAGAGAAAAGAATTGCAACTCCTGCACTCAAGTTAGTGCCATGAGTAAGAGCACACTCATTGCCCCACCACAGCCTCCAGTCAACTTCATTACTCAAATCACTATGAGTTTCTTGTAAGAAAATCACATTTAAATTTTTCAACCTGATAAATTCTATGACCGTTTCTGCCTTCCCCCTATCCCTCATCCCATTAACATTCAAGGATCCCACCCGTAAAGTCTCCATGAGAAGAAGAGAGATAAAAAAGAAAGCAGACAAGAAGAAAATCATATTATTCATATTGATTAGTTGGATTTTTCCCCCCTCTTTGGCCTAACTTTTCTTGTCGGATTGCAGTAATGTGTTTCTTTAGTCTAAAACGCTTCTGCTGTGAGAGCTCTTCATGACTACTATGTCTCCTTGCCCACATAACAGATGCTATAAACTTGTCCAAGTCCGGAAAGAAATCACTCACTTCAACTTTTCTACCCTTCGTTTCATCAAGAAATTCACTGATTTGAGCCACAGTATACAAGTCTTCTTTCATCACTTTTGGCATCTCTGCTCCTTCAAACCTTTGTTCATCATCTTTCATGCTATCATCAGTACATTGAGACATTCCATCCAACTCATCGACTGAGCCTTCCTCTACTGCTTGTACATCTGTCTGAGTCACATTCTCATTATTAACCACATTTTCAACTTCCTTACTTAAATGTCTGACAACTGCATAACTACATCCAGCTTGCTCACCCTCAGCATCAGCATCGCTTTCACTCAGCTCATTGTGCCCGATGACTCCTTCAGAAGGCCTTTTCTTCTCTGTCGCTTGATTTTGTCGAATCGTAATTTCATTGTCAGTATCGTTGTCTTTGGACGATCCGCTCTGCGTTGTATCGACAGGCAAACGCTGTTCATCATCCACTTTCTTATTCGGGCAAGAGAAACGTTTGTGGCCTAAATTTCCACATTCAAAGCATTTAAGATTGTCGATACTTGCATACAGCATATGAATTTTCTCCATGACTCACGCGAAATGAGATCTCTAACGTGCGCTCAGGGGAAGTGAGAAACATCAAAACTTGCCGTCTGAAAGAAAGAACGTGTTTCAATGCCGTGTTTTTACATCCTAACGGAATCATAACGGCTTGCAATTTTTCCATATCGCGTCAACTCTTTAGTAATCACGTCATTTGAAATAAAAGGTTCATACGCCGGTCTCGGGCACACACCTGCACCCATTTCGCATCGGTAGATGAGGGTTTACCTGCACAGATTCAGGCGCCATACCGTCACGCGAAAAAAGCCGCGAGCGGCTTAAATTACAAAAGCCCTTCCTAGATTATAAATAAGTTTGCCAAAAAGGGGGAAAAAAGAAGAAAAAGCTGAAAAAAGAACAGTTTTTCACGCTCACTCTAACCAACGCTCCACTCTTCCCACCACACTCGCACATGCGCGCACACACAGAGACAGAGAGAGAGAAATCCACATTCAAACCAAAATATTACAAATTATAATTGTAACTCAAACAACATTTAGAAAACTAGTCCTGTCCGAATAGTGATATAGTGTCATGGTTCAATTTCAAAAGAGTGTGAAGTGTGAAGTTACCATTTGCAGTTCAAAATTTGTATAAGTTCATCAATAAATGGGTAATCAGTAAAAGGGTTAAAGACCATTAATCAAGATTGTAATACACACACACACACACACACACACACACACAGGGAGGGGAGAGAGAGAGAGAGAGAGAGAGAGATTTTTTTTTATTTTTACAATCACTTTATTACAATTGTTCTTCAAATATTTACACACCTACACACAAAAAATAAATAAATATAAATAAATAAATAAAATTTACATCAACTCTCTTATGAATACCATTTCTTCATTGACAACTGAACAAAGAACATTACAACACCGCACTAAAAACATTTATCGTACTCAATTTATGAAAATTAAAATCAATAAGTATTCTTGATTTTACCATATTTTTAAAAAGTAATACGACATCTTGTCCTGACTTCTTTTCTATCTTATTTCTCCTGGTAATATAGACAGCATATTTTGCTTGTCCCACAAGAAAATTAATAACATGACATTTTGACTTTTGCTTTGGACTATAAAAAAAAAAAAACCAAGAATAAAATCTTGTTTTGTAAAACAAATATAAAAAAAAAAATCAAAAATAATGTTTAACAAGTCAAAAAGAGGGTTAAGTCTATTACAGTCCATAAAACAATGAAATATGGTCTCTTGTTCCAGACAGAAAGGACATTTGTCACTTACAGTGGGGTTTAAAATAGATACAAAAGAATTTATAGCAATAGCTCCATGTAAAATTCGCCATTGTAAATCACCAAGTTTTTTTGTTAATGGTGGTTTGTAGATTGCTCTCCAAACAGGCTTAGTTTCAGAATCAATCCCTATTTTTTCTCTCCATACTGTATCTGTTTCAATACTTAAATTTTGCTGACGAATAACTTTCACAATGCATTTATACAGCATTTTCCCTTCTACTGTGCAAAAGTCAATATGCTCATTATTTCCCAATTTTAAGGGGCTAGTAAAACAAGACCCATCTATAGCAGGGGAAATTTCAATATCTGGGAAAAGATCTTTACTGTCAGGGATTAAAGTCCCTGCACCAAACTCTTCTAAAAGTATCTTCTCCTCAACAGTTAAAATCATAGTCAATTTATCAAGAAACTTCTTAGCAAACCGTATTGATCGAATCCCTAAAAGGGTAGCAACTTGTTCAGGTCTCTGAAAATTATATCCTGATTCAGTTGTTTTTTAACTTAAAAATCTTTTTACAACATAATAAATCTATTAGACCAGGAAAATCTTCTCCAGAAACATCAAACCGAGCTCCAAAAATAAGTGGTTCTTCAAACAACCAATAAAGAGAAGTTGCTGGTTCCACCCACTGATGTTTAAAAAGACCCCACACTTTAAACATGCTTTGATAAAAAGCAGGAATTCCAGTAAAATTCAATCTTTTATGATCCATTAAAAACAATGTTAAGTCCATTTCCATATTACCCACTCTTCTCAAAATGCTTAATGCCAATGGCCTCCACACAAGTGAGTAAGGTCCCATTAAAAGTTTCTGTATATATTGGAGACGGTAAGTGGCTCTTCTGCTTGCGAGATTTACTAATCCTTGCCCTCCTTCCTCCTTGGGCAAAAACAGAATGCTTTGAGGAGTCCAATGATAATTGTCCCAAAACAAGTTCACCAGTTCTCTTCACTGAAAAAAGTCTAACATTGCTGTTGTTCGTTTAATGTGTATTTTCTCGTTGAAATAGCTTAAAATTATTATTATTTTTTTTCATTTAAAGTAAACATTTTAGTTTATATTTATGGTTGAATCCATTGTTTTACATTGATACAATATAAATTGGCAGCGGGACATTAAACTGAATTTATTAATTTGATCAGAGCATTTTTATTAGATTAAGCATGATTTGCACATGCGCATTGTTGAGTTGGAGTTCCCGCTCTCTGATTCAAAAAAAAAAAAAAAAAACCGTCCGTCACAGTTGAACTGTCTGTGAAGAACACAACACACGATCTGTTGAGCGGCGGCCGTGACGGTATACTTCAACAGACGTCAGACCCCTCCAGCCAGGCTGCGACACAGAACTACGAGCAACATTGATACAGGTAAGATAAATTTTGTCTATCGTTAACGTTTTTTTCCCAAGTATACCTGACTGGCCTTGACTCTGGCCGTAATTTCAGCGCTCACGCTTGATAGCATGTAAATTATAAGATAGTACTAGAAACGTTAGCATTCTTCATTCAAACTACAACGTTAAGTTACGTTAGCCGCCCTCTGGTCGTGGGTGAGTAATGCTATCACAGGTCGCTAGTTAACTGGCTAATAAATGCAAACTATTATTTCTAAATGCATTTTGTGGGGGCATTGACGTTAGCTAAAGTTACCACGTGTAAGTTAATTAACGTTACGGGTAATGTTAATTCAAATGCATTTGTTCTGCTGAGTGTTTTTAATAGTTAACAGTGGCGCGAAGAGCCTACAAAATGTTTATTTGTCGAGATTACTGTCTTTTAAGAGCTCTGCGGGCTCCGTTTTAAAGCTAGCTAGTGAAGATATCAGTCAGGGTTGCCAACTCTCACGCATTTGGCGTGAGACACGCGCTTTCAGGCTCTGTTACACGGCATCACTCTGCCCAAGTAAATCTCACGCCAAATTGCCAAACCCGTTTTTGATATGAAGTATAAGCTTTTACATTTTTTAAAAAAAGTTTTAATACGAAATTCAAACAATAAATACCGTTTTGGCGCACTTAATGTTGAAAAACAGAGTTGCGACATGCTTTCATCTCGCGGCGGCGCGCGCGGTCACGTGGTTCATGGAGCTCTGTCTGAATAGCTCTAAACAAGCCAGCACTGTCAATACATTTGAATAGACAACAGCTTCACTATACAGGTATTTACAGCAATTTTTGGTAAACAGTACAGCATAGTGTGCATTGATTATTACGTCAACCACATTTACAGTATCATTTTATTATGGACAGTGATGGAGATGCAACATTGTTAACATTAATGTTAATGTTTTTCTTGTATTTAACCCTCAGGTATTCCTTACTAATTGGTCACACTCATACTCATTGGTGGTCAAATGTGACCATACTATCTATTTTTCAATTAAATAAATGTTCTATATTTTAGTTAAATAAAATTTATTGAAAAAATATTGATCTTTTGGTACTAAATACTATTTGTGCAATAATTATGGTCCATTAATGACAACTTTAAAGTATTTTTCTTCTAATATTTTTATTACTTATATTAAAATAATAATAATTATTAAATTATTATAATTATATGAATATAAATATTTTATATATATTATATTATATTATTAATTAATTATAAATATTATAATTAATTATTATAATTATTATTATTATTAAACTTATTTCTGTATGCTCTACTTTTTAGATCAATGCCGAGTTCTTGCGAATTACAACAGTTCCCTTGGAGACAAAGTTCTTGGTGCAGTTGGACAAGCACTCCACCAAACTGTTGGAGGTCATCAGGAGCAAGGGAGGAGTTGTGAAAGAGAAGACCACCAGGACCTTGCAGGTTTTAGATGAGGTATCTATGAATAAGTTGTGTATCAGTGGGATCCATGGCTGAATAGTTGATATGTTTCTCCTATTGATCAACTTTTGTAAATCAACTCTTGCCGGGTCAGCAGCACACATGCAGCCATGATTTAGTCTTGCCTCCTCTTTGTGTCTTTGGGGAAGTAACCTCTTTAAATGTGATTGGGGCACCTTTATACCTCAATGATAAATTTAATATATTTTAATTCAGTTATAACTGCAGCTCACAGTCTCAAACAGAGCTATAGCATTCCAGTTTTTATATCACAGCGTACGCTGGTGTTGCATCAGCTGGGCAGAGTTGATTCACTCTGCGAGTGCACGTTATCAGTTATACATTTGTTTTATTTACTGTGTGAGATAATTTGATGTGTCACGTGACAGCATGTGAAAAAATTTGAATTGCGTGAATCTCATGAGACATCTTTTAACCAGACGAGAGATCTCGTCACTTTTAATTTTGTCACACCCCTTGTCATAAACATCTGATTCGTTTGATTTGCGCCTTGTAACACAGTTCATAGATATGGGAAGAAGGAGGTGGGAACCGGCGAACATTTAAAAGACTTTAATCAATAAATAAACAAACAGAAAGTAAAAGCGGCAGCCCCTCATGGATGACTGCCATGCACACACATAATAAAACGTAACTAAAACGCAACGTAATATCCAGGCCTGGTCCTCTCTCGTCCTTCACTGTCATCACTCCTCCTTTTATTCTCCCGTCACTCCTCTATGAGAGATCCGAGACCGGTGTGACGCACAGCTGGCGCTGATCAATTACTCACCGGCCTCGCTTCACTCTCACAGCTCTCACTCGTCACACGCCTATTCAAGTTCAGTTTAGAGTGTATAAGAGCTTGGCACATTATGATCTAACATGAAATCGGGAGATTTCTGAAACTATAACGTACTTATTGTCTCTTTCTTTTTTATGCAGGAAAATGAGGTTGAAGAACTGGAGCAGGCAACCATGGCGATCTTTATCACTGGGAAAGAGGATCCTCTCCATCCACCAAAAGACATTAAAATTGTCATTGAAGGAACAGAGGTCCTGAACCAGTTGCCCTCAGTTGCAACCGCTTTTGCCATGGTCTTTGGGCTCATATACACACTTAACCTAAAATATCCGAAAAGGCTGCAGTTCACCTTTGAATTTGTGCAAAAGGTCCTGATGGAGCTTGATGGAAAAAAGATGACCCCAAAAGTCACTAGACTGACCACCCAGCTGTACAGCACAGAGTAGGCAGAGCTGAATTGCACAGACTTGTTTGATTTTATTTTCCATTTGTGGTTGAATTTTATGGTGATTTACAGCCAAAACTTTGGATCCTTTTGTAAGAGGTTGCACTTACAAGGCTGCATTTTCACGGCAGCATTTACAAATGTGGCTGCCCAAGTTCGATGGCTACCAGCCTCAAAGGCCGAAGTAGGCAGAGTTTTCTGAAATGTTTAGAAATTACTTTCAAGACTTTGGATCCTTTTGTAAGAGGTTGCACTTACAAGGCTGCATTTTCACAGCAGCATTTACAAATGTGGCTGCCCAAGTTCGATGGCTACCAGCCTCAAAGGCCAAAGTAGGCCAAGTGTTATGGACAACTGGAGAGACTGATTGCAGTGTTCTCAGCATATGCACAGATTTGTATGAAAGAGTTTAGATTTTCAGACCAATGGAGAGGGCCAGGAGCTTGCTATATTGCATATAAATTAGCTGTATTTAAATGTAGAGCTTACAGCTCTGTATCAGAAACTCTGTCAGTGTCTTAGGAGTTAAACTGTTCACTGTCTGAGGAGCAGTTCCAGGATTTGTCTCTGGTTTTCAGCTGAAAGAGAATGTTCATCATCATATACATTTGTATATAAACAGGTATACAATACTGTCTTAACATTTAATTGTATTTTATTTGTTTTATGGTGAAATGTGTTCTGTCAGGACAAACCTTCCTAATTTAATATTACTACTAATGTGATGTCATCAAGTGATGATTTGATTATTTTGTAGCAAATTTGTATTTTTGTGTGAAGCAGACTGTTAATATTCATATATTTGTAACAGATGTTCAATGTCAGTTTATTGAACAATAAATATAAATGTGTTCTAAAGGAAAGTGTTATGATAGTCATTGATCAAAATGTTTTAAAAGTATTTTTTTTTTAAATTTGATTTATTATACATTTCAAATAATGACAACTTTTTTTTATTTATTTTTTTATTTGAGACAACCTAAAAATAATTAATTTACTATAAATATTACCTATAAATATTAGTTTGTTTTAACTTAAAATAATTAGTTTGTTCTAACCTAAAATAATTCGTTTACTTTAACCTATACATATTAGTTTTGTTAGTTTGTTCTAACTTAAAATAAATTGTTTGTTCCAACCTAAAATAATTATTTTGATTAACCTTTAAAAAGTGGTTGCATGGATTTAAACTTTTCAGATTAAACTAAATGAAATGATTTACTTTGAGTCAATGTCAAATATTTTGTGTGATTGATTACTTCAATTTTTTAAAGTTGATCCAAGGTTTTTATTTTTTCAGTGTTTGAATATTTACAAGGAGTCCATTTGGAGGGTCTACACAAGCAAATTTATGCCATAATGAAGATGCCACAAGATTATTAATAACAAGAATACGCCCTCTATAAGACATTTGAGGGAGTAACCATTTCCATTTTTCCAACTGACCTTTTATTTTCTCAAATAGACCTTCCCAATTTTTCTTTATGAAGCTTTCATTTCCCAGATAGACACCAAGATATTTGAAACCTCCTCTTTTCCAAAGCAGTCCTCCAGGTAAAGTGGGAAGATCTCCACTCCAGTTTCCCATTAATATAGCTTAACTTTTCCCCCAATTGACTTTAGCAGAGGAAATGCATTTAAAATCATTAACAATTTTTTCTAACTTATCAACATCATCTCTTCCATTTACAAAGACAATAACATCATCAGCATAGGCGGAAAGATGTAAAGGGTTATTACAAGCAGGGAAAACCAGACCTTTTAGATGATCTTGCAACTTTTGAAGTAAAGGTTTAATGGCTAGGGAATACAACATACCAGACAAGGCACATCCCTGCCTAACTCCCCTCTGAACTTTAAACGGAGCACTCAAACCACCATTAATCTTAAGAACACTCTCAATATTACATTACATAGCCTTAATCATTGATGTAAAAAAAGGACTGAAACCAAAAGCCTCTAAAGTGTTCCATAATGTTGCAGATAATGTTCCAGATGTTCAATTCTGTCGAAAGCTTTCTCTTGATCAAGAGAAATCCGACCGTAGTTAATTCCAAAGAGTTTAGAAGCATCTAAAACATCTCTAATTAAAGCAATATTATCGAAAATAGACCTGTTAGGAATGCAATAAGACTGATCAGAATGAATCAATTGGCTTAAAACTTTACTAAGTCTTATAGCCAAACCTTTAGACAAAATTTTATATTCTGAACATAACAGTGAAACAGGGCGCCAATTGCTGATATACTGAAGATCACCTTTTTTAGGTAACAGTGTAATGACTGCTCTTCTGCAGCTCAGTGACAATAGTCCTCTTTTCAGACTGTCATTAAGAACTGCCAGCAAATCTTCTCCTATGACGGGCCATAGAGTTTTATAAAACTCAACAGTTAGCCCGTCAATTCCTGGAGATTTACCATTCTCCATGCTCATCATGGCAGTGTAAAGCTCTTGCAATGACAAAGTCTGTTGTAGTTTGTTGTTGGATTCTTCATCCACCTTTGGCAGTCCTTCAAAGAAATTATCAGCATCTGCACCCCATTCCATCAGTTCAGATTTATAAAGGTCAGAATAAAAATCTACAGCACAACTACGTATATCAGCAGGCTCAGTGAATTCTTGTCCTGTAGCTGACCGTAAAGAATGAATAATTTTACTTTTACCTTTTTTCATTTCCAAATTAAAAAAGAATTTCGAAGGAGCATCCATTTGAGCCACAGTTAGGAAACGTGAGCGAACTAAAGCTCCTTGTGCTTTAACTCCCAACAGGTCTACTAACATTGTTTTTTTTCCCCTTCAATTCATCAATATGCTTTTTATTTTTTGTAGATGTTATTACATTGTTACAGTCCTCATGTTTCTGTTTTCCCCTGTGACCTAGTTTTCCCCATTCTGTTTGCTTAGTTCATTTGATTCACCTGTGTCTAGTTAATCACCTTGTTAAGTTCCCTTTGTTTGCCTCACGTATATATACACCTTGTGTTCTCCTTCAGTCTCGGTCCGTTCTCGTTTGATGTATGTCGTGTGTATGCTGATATTCTGAGTTTAGTTATTAAATTCTGCCTTTATTGTTCCTCTTCGTCTGCCTGATGTTTTATACCACATGCTAACGTAACATACATCCTGTAATGCAACAGTTTCCATTTCTAAAATCTTCATTGACTGGGCTATATCTCGAGTAACATTCAGAGTGTACTTTTGACAAAAATCTTTTATAAAAACTTTACCACAATCCCACCATTGCTGTAAAGAAGCCTAAAATTGTTTTTGCTGCTTAAGTTTCCCCAAAAAAACTAAAATTATCTATAAATTTTATATCACTTAACAATGAAGTATTAAAAATCCAGTATGCACTCTTACACTTAACATAATTACAACACTGCACAGAACTAAACTGTGATCAGAAAACCCCACTGGAATTTTACAAAATTTGAATAAATTACATTGATACCAAACACTATAAATTCTGTCAAGTCGTGCCAAAGAGATAAAATGTTCAGTACTATGAGCCCAAGTGTACTGTCTGACATCTTGGTTCATACTTCTCCATATATCACATAAATTATGAGTTTCAATCAGCTGTACTAGTGTTTTCTGAGAAGCAGCATGTGGTTCTATATTGTTTCTATCCAACTTGTCATTAGTGGAACAATTAAAATCTCCACCTATAAATAACTCTTCTGGATTTAAACCTTTCAAAACAGCATCTACCTTTTTAAAGAAAAGAACTTTCTAATCCTTTAGTAGGTGCATATACATTCATAAGTGTTACAATACCGAAGAGTCGGAGACGGAAGGTAACAGATAATGGATGTTTATTGACACACAGCAGAGATAACAGTGCAGCAGGTGAGTAAATGGATGATGTTGAAGTGAATGATGAGTGATAGTTAAGTGATACTGTCCTTTGTGGTTTGTAGAGATGACGGTCCTGGATGACGATGGTGAGACGAGACGCTGGAGACTGAAGACACTCACAATACAGACATGGAACACAGGAGGAGACTTTGGAAACACTGGAGACAGGTAAGTATAACAACAGGAGTGGTAAGTCCTAATGCAAACGAGACCAGACAGTGACTGAGTGCGTGTGAGTGTCTTTTGTACTGGTGGTGATTGCCGTGCTGATGAGGTGCAGGTGCGTTTGATCAGTACTCTGTTGATGGAATGCGCTGTGATTGGACGGTGTTGGAGCCTGGCGTGTCTGTGACAATAAGCACCATAGTGTTTTTTTCAAATTTAACTTTAATCTTTAAAAACCGACCACCAAATATTTCACAAGATAAAGGTAAAAAATGTTTTGAAAACAAAACCGCAACACCTCCACTAATAGAGGATTTATGACTTAGGACAATTTGTCCATCCCATTCTCTTCTCCAGTCAGTCTCATTTTTAAAATCACTATGTGTTTGCTGAAAAACACTATATCAATTTGCTTTTGTCTAATAAACTCAAACAGCATCATTCTTTTATGACCATCTCTGTCAGCATTTATGTTTAGAGTTCCGATTTTAAAATTTGTCGTATTTATTTTAGAGACCAGAACAAAAAAAATGAGAAAAGCTGCCAAAAGAATTATTTTTGGCAAAATTTTAGAAGTTGACAACTTCATCATCCTTGATAATTTGTTTTTTGAGTTTGTTCACAAGTTTTCTTAAATGGTAAACCTCTACATCTTGAAAAACTCCCTCCTTCATAAGGTACCTCACATCATTAATGAATTGTTTAGAATCAGGGAAGAAATCTTTCATTCCCTTTGTTTCTTGCAGAAATCTGCTAATGTCTTCTGCTCTGTACAAACAAATCAGGTTTTCATTTTGAGAACTAGTAGACAGATTTGAACACTGAGACATATTTGAATCAGAGGAATCTCTATCATTGTCTGATCCCACATTCTCACTACCAGCATAATCTTTCTTGACTTGTTTAATAGCCTTTCCACAGCTTTTTTCTTTCTTTTAACTGGGATTTTAAAAACAGATTCTGCTTCCTTCTCAAATTCAACATCATTGTCCTCAACACCCATTTCATCAGCATCTGCCACGCAAACATTTTCAGAAAGTTCAGCCTGTTCATCGGACATCAGCAGAGTGTCATTTTTACTAGACTTAACAGTCTCTGTTGTATCAGTTTCATTCTCAGTAGCTACAACTACAAACTCATGTTCAATGGCTTCTACTACAGACGTACTGGCAATATCCGCGTCACCCGCGATCTCAGCCGGAACAGCAGCAGAAACTTGTTTCGAGTTTGTACTCGTACCTGCCCTGTCCGTTTTATTAAGACAATCACGAACAAGATGTCCGATTTTACCACAACTAAAACATTTAATTGTAGTATCAGATGTTGCAAACACTGTGTAGTCGAAACCATCAATTTTGAACTTGAAAACCAGATCGATGTCATCAATTCCATTTTTCAGCACCATAAAACTTGTCTTCTAAACGAGACTAGATGTTTCACTAACGGTGACTTGCACCCGAGAGGGATTTTCTTAATAGGGGATACCAGTTTACCATAACGAGATAACTCTTGCACCAATACCTCGTCTTTAACATGTACACTTTAACTTGTGTGGAAATCGGCATGGAATAGTGAATAACAAAATGACTTTGGTCCCGTTAGATGTTAAAGTGACACCTGTTTGGTTGCTTTGTTATTTCTTGCCATCACAAACACACTTGTAAATATTTTGGAGGTCAAATCTCAATTTTATGTTGACTTGCTGCATTGATGTAAAATTGTCAGTTGGTTCAGTTAAATTTTAGTTTTAGCTGAACTTTTAAATTTTAATTTTAGTTGAGCCAACTGTTCAAAATTTAGATATTTAGGCTTTGTATTGTCTGGTTTTATGACAGATTAGATATTCATATCATATGTAGAAACTAGAGACATGAGAACATTGTCATTGATGTTCAACTACATCTAATTGTTTTGATAGTACATCATTTTTTAGATTCAGAAAAATATTTTAATATGATATTACTGTAGAAATTGAGCAAATTAATGTCTTATTCAATGTTGTATTATTTTTGGTTTTGAACTTAAGTTTAACAGTTTTAAAAAGAGCATGTAAAATTGGACTGTACGTATATAGACAGGGCCTAAAAAAACACTGAAAATTACAGTGACGCTCACCAGTTGAATTTTTATAAATTCTAACAATGCATGAATGTTAACAAACATTAATGATACTCGGAACAGTTGATGGGCCAGCACTGCATCATCATGAAAGTTTAAGCCTAACATTCAAGTACAAGAAGACACGAAAAGGAGCTCATTTCATTACTTGTGTGCTGTGAGGAAAGTTTTGTGTGTGCAGACAGCCGTGCCCAGAAAGCCACGTCTCAGACAGTGTGCGAATACTAAACTTAGCTCTCTTTCAAGTATTTTCGCGCTTGAGTGGACAAATTCACACAAAATTATGTCAAAAGATAGCGAGTATCCTAGTAAACATAGTTTGTTATGTCTTAAGTGAACATAAACAGTCGAGAAAGTAAACATGTGTGCAGTATCTGTCACCGTCACCTTCTCTCTCACTTTCCCCGAACTCCATTTCCCATCATCCCTCCTTCTGCTCACCTGCTCACACTCAGCAATCACCTACACCTGATCATCATCACCTCATCACACTAGCAGCATTTAAGCACACACTTTACTCTGGCACATTGTCTGGTCTTGTTTCAAGTAAGGACTCACTTACCTGCACTACTTACCTTCATACATCGTTGCTCCATCGGTCTCCCTGATCCTCCGTGTGTCTCCAGCGTCTCCCTGATCCTCCGTGTGTCTCCAGCGTCTCCCTGATCCTCCGTGTGTCTCCAGCGTCTCCCTGATCCTCCATGTGTCTCCAGCGTCTCCCTGATCCTCCGTGTGTCTCCAGTTTCTTCATTTCCTAAGACTTCTTCCATCTTCCATCCTCATCACTGAAGTGTGTGCCTGGCTGCTCACGTTCATGATCTCCTCAAATCACCTGCAGTACAAAGAACTGTCAGTATTACCATTCATTATTGAATTCCTGCTTTATCTGCTATACTCACCTGTCTGTTTGGTTATCTGCCACAACCAATAAATACTCATATTGATTCCTACCTTGTTGTTGTGAGTCTGTGTTCCGTAACAGTATCAGTATATTATATCCGTGCATTCACTCTTAAAGTGTCAGCAGCCTAATATTCCTGCTGCTGTGTTTTTAAGCAAACAACAAAGGACAAAGAAGAAATCCCTCACTGCTGAATTAAAAAAAAAAAAAAAAAAAAAAAAGTTATTTTAGACTAGTGGTTTTAGAATTGGAAGTTGGAAGAGAATTGTGAGTCTTCACTGGTATCTAAAATGTTAGTGTCATGGCCGGTAAAACATATTTATGTGTACATTTTCTTAAGTCACCGGCCATTGGCAAGTGTGGCAAAAAGCTAGTTTTAGGCCTTGTGTATATAGAGTTTTGGCAGTGGTTGTGAAAGATGTATTCATGTAGTTTGAAAGATAGTCATTGAATGCATTAATACAAGATTGAAAAAGACATCAATTTGCTACATTTCTACAGTAACACCATATTGAAATATTTTCAGTTTTTTGTTGTGTGAAACCTTTGCTAGTGTTCTGAAATAACTTGATTTGAGACATGAATGAAGTGTTTTGGTAGTTTTAGTTCATTTTGAGTGTGAAATTACTGTTGTGAAGCTGAAAGTTGGTTAGGAGAACTGTGTGAAGAGTATTGAAAAAATTACCTAAGCATTGAGAAATGTGTCCTAATGACAGTAAAAAAAAAAAAAATGAGTCACAGACACTTGTACATTCTAATTTAATGTTAAATAATATTTTTGAGTTGAACAAAACAAGTTAATTTACATGTTACCATTTTTAAGTGACCTTTTTTTTTTCACAATTCCATGCCCATTTCCACACAAGTGTATATGTTAAATTAAAGCAGCAGCAGCATGTGCATGTTATAAAAAATACACCGAAAAAGATTTTGGAGGTCAAAATTTAAAATTATGTTGATTGTTTCATTGAAAATCTTCAGTTGATTCAATTAAAGTGCCAGTGTTAAAGGTATAGTTCACCCAAAAATAAAAATTCTGTCATCATTTACTCTCCCTCAGGTTGTTCCAAACCTGTATAAATTTCTTTGTACTACTGAACGCAAAAGATAATATTTTGGAGAAAGTTTGTAACCAGGCTGCTTTGGGACACCACTGACTTCCATAGTAGGAAAAAAAATACTATGGAAGTCAATGGTGGTCCAAAGCGGCATATAATTAAATAATATTCTTGACTTGAACAAAATCAGTTAATTTACCATTTTTAGGTTACCATTTTTATTTATTCACCATTCTATGACCATTTCCACACAAGTTAAAGTGTACAGCAGCAGCAGCATGTGCATGTTATAGTGATTTCACTACACAAATGGACACTGGTCCCCTGTTAGATGGTGAAGTGTGACATCTGTTTGGTTGCCTTTACATTTACCAATATTTCACATTCTGACTATCTCTGAATATAATGGCAATGTACATAGTAAAACTACAGTATCTCACAAAAGTGAGTACACTCCTCACATTTTAGTAACTATTTTAGTATATCTTCTCAAGGGATAATACCATAGAAATAAAACTTGTATATATTTTAGAGTAGTCAATGTGCTGCTTGTATAGTAGTATAGATTTACTGTCCTCTGAAAATAACTTAACACACAGCCATTATTGTCTAAATAGCTGACAACAAAAGTGAGTACACCCTAAGTGATAACAGCTCTACATCTTTTAACCATGCAAAGCCACATGTCCTATCCATCATGTTCATGTTTTTGTCTGCTTGATAGGACAATACAAATTTGCGTATCTTGTATTAGAGCAGTTAAAATTTGGTGCTTTGAGTACAATTCTCTCATACTGACCACTGAATGTTCAACATGGCACCTCATGGCAAAGAACTCTATGAGGATTTGAGAATTAGAATTGTTGCTCTCCAGAAAGTTGGCCTAGGCTATAAGAAGATCGGTAACACCCTGAAACTGAGTTACAATACAGTGGCAAGGGTCATACAGAGGTTTTCCAAGATAGGTTCCACTCGCAAGGGTCGATCAAAGAAGTTGAGTCCTCATGCTGTGTGTCAGGTGCAGAAGCTGGCTTCAAAAAGCAGATGCTTGAGTGCTGCCAGCATTGCTTTAGAGGTTGCAGAAGCGGAAGGTCAGCTTGTCAGTGCTCAGACCATATGCCGCACACTGACAATTCTGCAGCAATACAGCATGTCAGCATAGAATTTTGAGATCTGACCTCCAAAATCGTTACTATGTGTTTGTGAAAGTAAGAAATGGCAAAGCCACCAAACAGGTGTCACACTTTACCAACTAACAGGTGACCAAAGGCATTTTGTTTAAAAAAAAAAATCACTGTTCACTGTATAAAGTTGTGGCCCACACTTGTTACCTTAAAGTGCTATTTATGCTTGATTTAAAACATAAAACTTAGTTTTGTTGGTGTAAACTGATGTATGTAGGTCCGTTCATTGATGTTAAAAAATATTTTTTTATATATTCAATATATAATATTGAATAAAATAAGTTAATTTATGTTACCATTTTTAAGTGACCATTTTTATTCATCATTCCATGCCCATTTCCACACAAGTTAAAGTGTACATGTTAAATTGAAGCAGCAGCATGTGCATAGTATAGTGATTTCACTACACAAAATGACACTGGTCCCCTGTTAGATGGTGAAGTGTGACATCTGTTTGTTGCCTTTACATTTGGCAATATTCTGTTCATTAAAACAATAAAGCACCAGTTCTTGTCATAAAAATAAAAAAAAAAAAAAAAAAAATATTGTGATGTAAGAAATGACAAAACAAACCAAACAGGTGTCACACTTTACCATCTAACAGGGGACGAAAGTCATTTTGTTTATTCACTATTCATGCCCATTTCTACACTAGTTAAACTGTGTATGCTAAATGAGCTGTTTAAGCAGACACATAATTTTTCTTGCACTTCAAAGTTCACTGTTGTTCCCCATATAACTAAAGAACATGCCATCCATACAAAACCAGACAAGGCACTTCTATGTGGTGGTCAAAGTTGAGTTGACTATTTCATTGAAAATCTTCAGTTGGTTCAACTAAAGTGCCAGTGTTAAAATAAATTCACTTCACACAATTTGATTAAGCCAGCTGAACATTTTCAATGCAGCAAGTCAACATAAAATTTTCAGTCTTGACCTGGTATCATGCAACACCTGTTTGGTTGCTTTGTTTTTTTCGTTTCTTCCCCTATTGATGGCAGTTTTAGCCTGTTTAATTTTATCCTGGTTGTGTATATATTTTTGAATACTGTTCTGGCATCTGGGTTGAATTTCATTTTAAGAGAGAGAAAGTGTGAAAAATCCACATTCAAACCAAAATATCTAACTTCCTGTTGGTCGGAGCTGATGATTGTAAATTAGAAAGTTGTCCAGCTAAATGAGACCAATATGTGTACCGAGTTTGGTGACTGTAGGTTAAACTAACCTAAACTTTTGTCAAAAGATGGCGCTGTAGAGGCCCTCCTCCCCGCCCATTTCTAAGGCTTTGCCCATGTCTACTGGATGACAATCCTGACATGTGTGTTGAGTTTCATGCAATTTGAAGCATGCTAAGAGTCTCAAAAGCATCCAAAACAAATAATGAAGTTTGATCTGTTGCTATGGCAACAGTGTTTTAAAAATATCAAAAATCTTTTCACAGGTCTACATTCGCCATGTCTTGACATTTTTCTAATGAAGTTTGAAGCAAATCGGGTAAAAATAAGAGGGTGATCTCAAAGCATTGTGAAAGTGACACACTTCCTGCTTCCGGTTGATGGCACTATAACTTTGACTCACAATAGTAACATCCATGTGATCGGCCTCCTACAATGAACACACTGCGGAAGTTTCATAAAAATCAATCAATGTATGCAGAAGTTATAACACACTTCCTGTTTCCCTTTTCTCGTCATAAATTCATTGCCTTGCCACGGACAAACCGTTTGAGATATCAAAAATCCGCTCGCAATTTAGCATCCTGAATGTCTTGACTTCATGCTGACAAGTTTGGTGGTGATTGAAAAAAGCCCCAAAAAGCCCCGGATGGTTGAAAAAAAAAAAATCCTTAGAAAAACAATAGGGCCCTGCGCTTTAGTGGCTTGGGCCCTAATTAAAGCTGCAAGCAGCGATGAAAGGGCCCTCGCACCTGGGGCCACCACCACCCGGTGGCCTTAGGAAAACAGTGAATAGTGGGTGACATGCATGTAAGCGAGTAAATACAGGAGAAATATGGCAAAGTCATTTCGACGTGCCACACTTCCTGCTGCCAACAGGTTGGATGGCTGATGATTTCCCCATGCTGTCGTTATCTCCCCCGAGCCCCTTTTTGCCCCATCCTGACAAACCTACGGTCCCACAGGGACAAGTGGAAAACGTTGTTTAAAACGTACCTGTTAGCAATGGGCCTCAATGCTGTCCCCACGAAGCAAAAAATGGCCATACTCCTTCACTGTCTTGGTGCCGAAAGACAGCGTGTTTTTCGCATGCTCGGAGATGTGGACGATTACGCTGCTGCAATTACACTGTTAGATCGACACTTTGAAAAAAAAAAAAACAGCGTCTCCTGCTGAAACAGCTGCATTTCCAACAGCGCAGGCAGCGCGCTGGTGAGTCAATTGCTCAATATGTTGCTGACTTAAGAGGGCTGGCAAAACCGTGCTGTTTTAGTACTTTATCAGATGAGATGATACAAGATCAGTTAATTGAGAAAACAAACAATACACTCATTCGGTAGAGGCTGTTATTGGAGGATGATGATCTCACTTTATAGAAAGCTGTAATTCTGGCCTCTCAAATTGAGTCTGCTGCACAGTGCACTGCTAAATTAAACACAGCACATGAATCAAGCGTGCGCAGTGGGGATATGATACAAGAATGCACACAAGTTCACGGGGCAGAAGCAGAGATATCTTCGAGTGCAGACATACAACATGCACACCCTCAAGTTCAGTGGCGATGTGGAAATTGTGGCTCCACTAGACACTCATCACGTGCCCCTGACTGTCCTGCACAGGGACAAACATGTCAACACTGTCAAAAGCTGAACCACTTTGCAAAATGGTGTCGGTCTGCTCCAGTCCAAGTGCTCCAGTCCTACACAGCGAAACCCACGTGCTAACGGTACAACCCCTGCTGTTATTCATTCAATAAACAGCAATTTAGCAGGTTTTTCTATATCCGCCTTCTCTGAATCTATTTGGATATGGTAGTTCTGCAATCGATGTTATTGGTCTTATACATGCGCCTGTCCAGTATGGCAACAAGGCCCTGCCCAACTTCCCATTTTACATTACACACCATGGCAGCAATATCTTTGGATTGGACCTGTTTATGAGTCTGGACTTTTCTCTGCTGGACAATAAGGGGGCTCAAATTCTGACTGTCAGCTGTCCCTGGCAACAAGAATGGCCAAGGCTGTTTAAAGGCCTTGGGTGCATGGCTGCATTCACTCAACAGCCTCTCTTGGATCCCACAGTTAAACCTGTCATTCAGCCGCTTCACCGCATTCCGCTGGCATTGCGTGAGGAAGTCACGTTAGAACTTGGCAAACTGTAAGCAGAGGACATCATCGAACCTGTTGACACCTCCTCATGGGTGTCTAATCTGACAGTAGCTAAGAAAAAAACTGGCGGACTGAGAGTTTGCGTGGAACTAAGGTCCATCAACAAAGCTGTAATCCCAGATCGCTACCCTCTGCCATCAATCGAAGAGCTGACTACACACTTTCACGGCTCAACAATTTTTTCCAAACTTGACCTCTGTCAAGGCTATTTCCAGGTTCCCCTCCACCTAGACAGCAGAAATCTTACTGCATTCGTTACGCACATTAGCGTATTTCGTTACACAAGGATGCCTTTTGGACTCAGCTCGGCCCCTAGCTGTTTCCAAAAAATCATGTCCACTATACTGGCTGGTGTCCCTGGCACTGCCATCTACATCGATGATGTCATTGTCCATGTCCCGAATGCAGTGATTCATGAACAGCGCTTAAGGGCCACTTTTGCTGCACTCAGTCAACATAATCTGACACTCAACATTCCACGATCATGTACCCTCTTCGCCAGCTGCTCAAAAAGGATGCCCCTTGGACCTGGTCTTTAGCTTGTTCTGATGCTGTGCGCACACTTAAGGAACTGTTGACAAGCCCCCCTGTCTTGGCACACTTCAGTCTTGACTGCCCCACACTGGTCACTTGTGATGCTTCAGCTACTGCTGCTGGCGCTGTTCTTTCACAACTTCAGAATGGCATTGAATGGCCTGTGGCTTTTGCTTCTCGTGCATTCAGTTTGACAGAACAAAATTACTCAACTGGAGATAGGGCTCTGGCTTGTGTATGGGCCTGTGAGCGCTGGCATGCCTACCTTTATTGCCGAAAATTCACCCTTCGAACTGACCACCAAGCCCTCTGTGCACTTATGTCTCCTTCTGGGTCTGGCCACAAACTACTGTGCATGTTCTGCTGGACTGACCGTCTCCAGCAGTATGACTTTACAATACAGTACACCTCAGGCAGAGATAATGTAGTGGCTGATTTGCTGTCCCATTCTGTGTCATAACCTATTGCCTCCTGTCAGGTGGCTGAGGACAAGGACCTTATTGAATTGGTGCATGCACCCCTAACAGCTTTCGTGTCCTTGGAGGAACTCACCGAGGAGTCAGCAGCTGATGCCACGCTCTCTGTAGTCCTATGAGTATGTCCTGAATGGCTGGACAGCTCAAGTTACAACAGATATCCAGCCGTATGCCCGAGTGAAACATGAATTGTAATGCTGGAATGACACATGCTTGGCCCACGGACACCGCGCCATTATACCTGCTAACCTCAGAGGACGAGTGCTGGCCATGGCGCATGAGGGCCATCTCGGCATAGTTAAACTAAAGCAGAGCTGTAGGGATCTTGTATGGTGGTCAGGGTTGGACAAAGACATTGAATAGCTTGTTCGGGACTGTGCTCCATGTCTCGTAAGTGGGAAAACAGGCCCACCAATTCCACCACCACTGAGGTCTTTGCCTTGACCGACTCGACCTTGGGACCACATCCAGCTGGATATCTGCAGTGAACTCCATGACGTGCCCCATCATTTGAGTTTCCTTGTAGTAGTTTATGATCTACACTCGAAGTGGCCAGAGGTTACATCTGTGGGTTCTGTCATGTCCAGTTCCATCATTGATTTTCTGGAGTTGCTCTTTGCCCACTGGTGCCTGTAAAGGACCTTGACGACAGACAATGGCCCTCAACTAGTGTCTGCTGAGTTTACCAGCTACATCCAAAGCAAAGGGATCAAACACATATGAACAGCTTACTATCATCCACAGTCAAATGGGGGTGTAGAGAGATTCAATCAATCGCTGAAAAATGGACTGAGAGCCCACTTGGCACAAGGCTGCTCTTTCAATGAGGCCTTGTCTCAGACTCTTCTACACTACAGAGCAGCTCAACATGCCACCACTGGGGTGTCACCAGCAAAACTGATGCTGGGGCAAGAGCTGGAGTTACCCTAGCACATACTTTGCCCTACTACTTCTCACGGTGGAAACCCTGTGGTGAAAGCCAGGGTACGTGGACAACAGCTCAAAGCACAGAGCAGATTCAATGCAAAGAAAAAGGCTTGGATTCCCAGGATCTTCCTATTGGACTGGGTGCGGGTTCAGCGGCCACACCGGAAAAACAAGCTCCACACTTTCTGTTCGCAGCCCCAGCAGGTACAAAAGCAGTTAGTTCCAGTTACATTCCAGCTATCGGATGGTTCCCGTTGGCATGCCAATCGACTGAGGAAAGTACTGTGCCCTTCTGATGCAGATCACACCCGGGACGCTGTGCTCCCTTGCTCTATGCTCAGTTCTTCATGCCCTCAGATCCCAGCACAACATCCAGTGACTCCGCAAGCAACAACCCTACCAACATCTGCAGCATCACAAGGCAGGCCTACCAGATCACACACTCAGCCTGCTCGCTTTCAGGACTACTTAACGTCCTTTCATACTTAGTTCACCGGGAGGGGAGGGGAAATGTTGCATGTTTAGTTAGACTTATAATCTGATGTTTCATTAGAGTAATGTGTTTTGTTACATTGGTGGGATATAAGGAACGCCGGTCACTTTAAGAGTTCGGAATGAGTAATGACGTTGACACTAGAATTATAGAATGTTTTTCATGCAGTTCAGTGATGTGAGAGAAGTTGACGAGAACAGTAAAAAGTAAAAAGTCCAAGTATGAGTCATCTTTACAGACAGAACAGTTACGTCCTGTGACGTAGTGTGTACTGATTTGGGGGCAGTTATGTGTTTTTGTTTTTCTCTATGTTGTATTTTCTTTTTTCTTTTCTCTTCTGTGCTGCTGCTCTAACAGGAGCTGATTGCTGGCACCTGATACTCGTTTGCTGATAGCCAACTAGCACTTCATTCACTGGCTTTTTCAGTGAGGAAATCAGCTATAAAAGCCATCAAGAAAGCACAGATGGGGAGAGAGGAGAGAAGAGAGACAGAGCCACGTCTTCCTCCACATGGACCTTCTCTGCAGCCCCAGACAATTGTTGCTAGTCGTTTTGTTGTTTAATAACTGATAGTTAGTGCAAATACTGAAATCTGTGATAGAGTTCCTGTTAGTGCTGTTGTTGTGTTCTTAACTAGAGTGTTAATTCCAACTCTCAATGTTGCTGACTCCTTTTACAGTTCTTTATTTATTATTTTGTTAAATTGAATACTTTATTTGTAATTTGTTTGGAGTAGAGTGCCATTTTTGTTTCTCTTGTTATTTCTGTGATAGGTAATTTAGACTTAAAACTGAGTTAGACACTGTTTTGTTTGTTATTTTGCCTATGCCCCCTCCTGAAGCCTTTTTGTGTTCTTATTACTATTTTTTTACACAATAAATCAAATCTGTAGTAGATTTCATATAGATATGGCATATAGATATCTTTAGGCCAGAACTCTTATCAAACGTGAAGTTTGGGGCAGGTCGGACACTATATGCCTGAGTTACAACAGCTTCCTCTTTCATGGTGAAACATCAAATTTTGACAGGCCGCCACGGACATGCCCTTCAGCGAAAACTCAAGACCTTTGGAATTTATCATCACTAAGGCCTTAAGATTAGACAGTCCAAATATGATGCTGATCTAGTTAAATCTCTATGAGGAGTTAATCACAGTGTAAAAGATTATTTTTCCTGTTGCCCGCAGGTGGCGCTATGACTGTAACTGAATGTTGCCATGTAGATGTCTTCAGGACAGAACTCTAATAAAACATGTGAAGTTTGGGGCAAATCAGACATAAGCTGTGTCCCAATTCAGGGGCTGCAGCCTTCGAAGTGCATGAAAGGGGTGGGGCTTTGGAGTGGAGGAAGGTCTAACTGAGGTGCAGGGTTGCCAGGTCTGCGTAACAAAACCATACCAAAAGTAGCGTAATCATGGCAACAGTGTAAAAGTAGCCCAATTTCAGACTTGCCAACAATGAGCCGAGCGTCGTTACATGGCCTCTCAGCTGCGTGACAGCTAAGAGCAGATGTTTGTGAGGGGATTTTAGGGAAATGGATGCAGAAAAGTTGTATGACTTTCTATTAGGTTTTGACATGCTTCAATGCCGATGACCTGCCGCTGACGATTAACTTAAAGAAACTGACATATCTTAAAATATACCTGCTGACCATGACTATTTGGAACAAGCCAGACAATTGTAAAGCTATGATGCCCAAGACAAAATTTGAATGCACCATAGATCTATTTTGCATGTTGAAATATTTTATGGTTTGGTTTGAGTATCTGAGTTAATTTATTTTATACTTCCCTCTTTCTAAAAATATCTGACATGGCAGCCGTCGATTGAGCAACAAACCTGTTGGTAGACAACGCAGTGGACAGTAGCAATATGCATCCCAGATGATGTCCCGCTGCCAGAGGCCTTACCAGCTCAAAAATGTTTTGTTCTGTTTTATATACTGTTAATTGAAAATGTTATGTTATGTATAGAACAATTTATTTTAATGTAAAATTAATTTAATGTAAAATCCATGATGTCCAAATCGTCAGTTTTTCATAAATACAATATTTGTCTCTGAGATGGAGTGGAGTTGAATAAAATCCTAAAGTACTGTACTTTAAATTTAGACTTAAATACAGAGTTAATGTATGTGAAAATATATTTTCACAGTTAACGTTACATTTAACATAAGAAATAAACAAGGTTAACTAATAGTTGCTAATGATATAAAAGTGACATTACACAGTTTAACCATACATATTTTACCTGTTTATATGGTCTGGTGTCCCGTCGGCGGCGGCATTGAAGCATGTCAAAACCTAATAGAAAGTCATACAACTTTTCTGCATCCATTTCCCTTATTAAACTCACAAACGTCCGCTCCGCTGTCAGCTGTCACACAGCTGAGAGGCCATGTAACAACGCTCGGCTCATTGTTGGCAAGTCTGAAATTGGGCTACTTTTACACTGTTGCCATGATTACACTACTTTTGGTATGGTTTTGTTGCGCAGACCTGGAAACCCTGCACCTCAGTTAAACTTTCCTCCACTCCAAAGAACCCACCCCTTTCATGCACTTCGAAGGCTGCAGCCCCTGAATTGGGACACAGCTAATGTATGCCCGAGTTACAACAACTTCCTCTTTCATGGCGAAACATCAAATTTTGTCAGGCCGCCACAGACACACCCTTCAGCGAAAACTCAAGATCTTCGCAATTTAATGTCACAAAGGACTTTAGATTAAACTGACCAAATATGATGTTGATCTGATAAAATCTCTAGGAGGAGTTTGTTAAAGTACAATGTCTGGAAATGGCAAAAACTGCAAAGATTTTCCAAAGAAAATGCAAAATATCTCACTTCCTGTTGGGTTTTCAGATTTTGCACCTAGGGACTTTTTTGTAGGTATTGGGCTGTTACATGTGTCTACCGAATTTCATACTTGTACATGAAACGTAACGCGAAGGGCGCTTAATTGAAATTTTGTAGCCCAAATTCTGAAACCCATATCAGATGTATATTTTCACCACTTCTGATGCGTGTGCAAAGTTTCATGAGTTTTCGAGCATGTTTAGGCCCTCAAAAATGTGATTCATTTCAGAGAAGATGAATAATTGACTCAGCAATTACAATAGGGTCCTCACACCATCGGTGCTTGGGCCCTAATAATAATAAATGGAGCAATTCCAATAGGGTCCTTGCACCATCGATGCTTGGGCCCTAATAATCCTAAGGAAAACAATAGGGCCTTCGCCATTTCAGGGCTTGGGCCCTAATAATCCTAAGGAAAACAATAGGGCCTTCGCCCTTTCAGGGCTTGGAAGTTACTTCACCCGACCCTGCTCGGAGTTGACTATAGTCCACACCACCCCATTGAACTTCAGTGGATGGTACCTGAATTGAATTCTGTAACCCTTTTCCACCGTACACAGGACCCACTGAGATACATTTGGGAAGATTTTTCCATGCTTCTAAGGCTATATCCACACGAAGCCAGAGCTTTCCCTATCCAATCTTTTTTTTTCCTTGCCTCAAGAAATATGTACGTACACACGAAACCACTGAAATGACTCAAGACGATGTAGTATACATGCCAGATCAGTATGTGGCGCTGTAATTCTGCAATAGAGATGCACTAAAAGCAAAGAATAAGACTTGGAGCATGCGCACAAACCTTGTGCGCTGTATACAAACTTTAGTAAAGCTTTAGGCTCGGTAGCTTCGGCAGCACGAACACAAGCATGTAGTATGATGTTGTTGTTGTTGCTGTTCTGGCTGTTAGTGGTGTCTGACTAGGGTCAACATGTGGGGTGATGACATCATCGTTTCATAAAATATACGGATTGGCTGTACACACGAAAACGCAAAGGGCGTCGTTTTCAGATTTATCCACTCTCGGTTTCAAAAAATAGCGGTTTCACCTTATGAAAACGCCGGATCCGTCTGGACAAAACGCCTATACGATACAAAATTTTTGCGTATACAACTAAACTCGTCTCCGTGTGGATGGGGCATAAGTAATCTACTAGGTGGAACAGTCTCTCGAGTCTGACCTCAGGTGTTTTGCATATAGTAAGTTCTGTACCCTGAAGCAACTGGTTGGCAATTTCTACAGGCCTCATATGAGGATGCGAACTCAACAGGGTCGCAATGACATCACGAGAATAATGGCTCGGGAAGCAGCACTTCTGCTGCTGCAGGTATAAGGAGCTGGCGGTTCCTCCCCCTTAATTCAACCCCGCCCCCTGCCTTTATCTACATTTTTAAGGAGGTTGGCCTGGAATGCCTGCATGATTGCCATCGTGTGCAGGCAAGCACCAGCCCAACTTGCCACCATATATGCTTTGCCCACCAATGCGGATGTTGTGCAACAGTTTTTGGTGGGCAGTGTTATTTTCCCATCTGTTCTTTATTCACTCCTCATTTTGCTCCTTAGTAACTTATAAAGTGCCCCATGCCCCCATGTTGGTTTGAGGGCTTTGGTAGGGGTAGGAGTGAAAAGAGCAAGACCTGAGAGGGACTGCTACAGGTATTTAATTGTTTTCTGTCCTAACATTATCCTCTGGAATTCAGAAAGCTCTTATAGATTTAGTTCAACAACAAAAGGCTGTCGTCAGTGAGTCATAATAAATGGAGATTTGACAGTTTGATTGCAAAAGCTTTAAATTTTTCATGCTGCATTTAACAATGCCTAGCAAAACTTTCACATTCCACAAACAGTGAGGTAACATTTGTTATTAGAGTATTGTGTTTAATTTACAAGCTTTTAAATGTCAGCCTGCATGAATGTTTCTGCTGCTGGTGTTCTTGGTTCTGAAAATTATTGTTTATTGTGTCTCTTTAATTATTGAATCCACTGAATTAAACATTTTAGAAGCTATAAATTAAACATGTGTTTAGTGTGTAATTTCTGTGCAACTAAAAAACAGAATTATAATAATGGTAACTGTTGTAAAACAGGTTTCCCCGAACACTCCCCTGTCTGCTATTGTTTGGACAATCACGTACTCCCACCCCAAACTATGCCATTGGTTAAGGTTGAGGCAGTGTTTAAAATGATTTGGTGGTCACTGGGTGTTTACAAGGAATCAACATACAGAAGATTTACTTATAGTTGTCCCTGCATATTAAACTGAGATATAATTTTAAAATGACACAGCTATGAATGAGCTGAAGTCAAGCAAATACTGACCTCCAGTGGTTTTAATTCACAACCACATATCAGCTTAGAACAGGGCTCTTCAATTCTGATCTTCAACATGTAAACACGGTTTTCAGGATTATTAGAAAGTCATAGGCAGATGAGTTTGATTGGGATTGGAGCTAAACTCTGCATGATGGTGGCCCTCCAGGACCATTGCTCAAGTCAGTTGCATGCATCCATAGTGACCTGTTTTTTATAGCCAACCAGGAAAGTTAAAGTGAGTATTCATATTTTAAAAGTAAACTGCTACTACCTTAAAACTGGCTCTTTCCATTGCTATAACCTTGAACAACTACATCATTCTCTTAATGCCTGCTTGTAGCATTTCATTTTTTCACGTATCCTATGCCACAGACCTGATCCCTTGAGATAGACCTAAA
The DNA here is from genome assembly GCF_019924925.1 of Ctenopharyngodon idella. NCBI lineage: Eukaryota > Metazoa > Chordata > Actinopteri > Cypriniformes > Xenocyprididae > Ctenopharyngodon > Ctenopharyngodon idella. The sequence continues at coordinate 28,732,940 of NC_067221.1, forward strand.
CTGACATTTTTTCCTCTCAAGCCACACAGAAGTTCCAGGCAGTGAGTCAGCACCTTACAAAACAGGAATATGAAATATACTGCCCAGCCATCTGCCTGCTGTGAAGGAAAGTGAGACAGAGTGGATTGATGGGACACTTGTCTCAGCAGTGGGTGATATAAGGCAGGATGCTTATGATTTTCTGTTTTTAAGTTACCTCTTGCTCTCTGCTCTTGGGGGAAAAAAAGTAGATTTTATTCCTGCTGTTTGTGAAGCATTAGCTCAAACCTACGGGAAAACAAAACAAAACAAAAAAACAGGGTTGTAAAACATTTTAAAGCAGCAAAGTGCTGTTCCTTTTTTTCTGATCTTGTAGATTTTTATTTTTGTATTATTTATTTTTTCTTTGTGGATTTTGTTTTTGACTTTTTGATGAAGAATTTGGCAAAACAAAAAGAAGTCAGAAAACTGAAACAATCGTCAGAGTCTTTCTACATTGTCTGCCTACAAATATGTAATCTAAAATATCTAAAATATGTAGCAGAGACTTAATGACACACTCTTCTTACTATGGAGCAACCTGGGTTAAAGTGTATTTAAAGGATTAGTTCACTTTAAAATGAAAATTACCTCAAGCTTTACTCACCCTCAAGCCATCCTAGGTGTGTATGACTTTCTTCTTTCTGATGAACACAATTAGAGTTATATTAATAAATATCCTGATGCATACAAGCTTTATAATGGCAGTGAATGGGACCAAAAAGTATGAAGCTTAAGAAAGTGCATCCATCCATTATAACCGTACTCCACACGGCTCCAGGGGGTTAATAAAGGCCTTCTGAAATGAAGCGATGCATTTGTGTAAGAAAAATATCCATATTGAACAAGTTATAAAGTAAAATATCTAGCTTCTGCCAGATCGCCTTCCATATTCAACTTACGGAAAAAACATAACTGACGTTGCGTCAGTTACTCTTTTTTCGTAATTTGAATACGGAAGGCATAGGACGTAGCATAAGCGCTTTGAACTGCAAAAGGCATTACACTTTTTTTGTAAGTTGAATACAGAATGCGGTCTGGCGGAAGCTAGATATTTTACTTTATAACTTAAAGTAAAATATCTATTATATAAATAATGTATATTTTTCTTACACAGCCCACAGATTTACCCACTACGCCTTCTTTATCATAACATCTGTCAACAAAACATCAAATTATCTCTCCTTAAAGCAGAGTTTAGCTCCAACCAGCTCCAATTCACACCTGCTTGGAAGTTTCTAGTAATCATGAAAACCTTGATTAGCTGGATCAGGTGTGCTTGATTAGGGTTGGAGCAAAACTATGCAGAGCTGTGGCCCTCCAGAAATTGAGTTTGAGGCCACTGCCTTAAAGTAACATTTCACCTAATAATGAACATTCTTCCATGATTTACATTACTCACTCTTATGTTCTAAATCAGTGGTTCCTGAACCTGTCTTGGAGGACCCCCAGCACTGCACATTTTGTATAAGGTATTTTTGTATTTTGTTTGAATCAGGTGTGATATGTAAGAGAGACATACAAAATGTGCAGGGCTGGGGGTCCTCCAGGACAGGTTTGGGAACCACTGTTCTAAATTTCCTTTTTTGTTGAAACTGTCTTGCAGTAAATGCAGATACAAGAGAGAGCTGGATCCAAATGTAGAAGGTTTATTAAGGTAATACCAAAATTAAGGTAAAAACAAAACACAATGAGACTTAACTGAGAACACCAACATAACAGTCATAGAAGGACAAGACCCAACAATAAGTACAGGAAACACATAGGGCTTATATACATAAAGGGTAATAGACTAACAAGATACTGTACACCTAGAAAACAATCAAAGATTAATGAAGGGAACACAGGAAAAAGGAACCAAGCACACTACAAACTAAGGAGCTGTTTAAAAAAAATGTATGTGTTTTGACCGCTCATTTACACGACAATGGCGTATTGGGGGTCTGAAAAAGCAAACATTGTCACATGTTTCAAAGTGCAAGTTTTTGAAAATGATACCGATATTATCTCGGTGTAAACTACAAAACAAGGAATTTGTGAAAACAGTGACATCATGCATATGCATATTATGTGTTCAGTCTATAGGTGCGTAGTGTTTCTTTACAAAGTGACATCGCCAACTACTGGCCTGGCATGAATAATACAGCATTCTTAGTCATTTTAGCACAGCCGTGTGAACGGGGATCATTGTGACAATGATGTCATCTGTACGCGAAAAATGCAAAGGAATAACTGTTCCATTTTTTTTATACATCGTTGTTGGAAACCCTAAGAGTCAACGAAACAAAAGCACAGGGAACACAAAACAGGAAACATGTTACAGAAACACAAAATGAGAGGTTATGCAGAATGTCCAAACTGCTCTTTCCCATATAACAAAAGGTATATTCGTAGTTTTCACATGACATCACATCCTGAGGAACGCCCACCTGGAGGGCAAAACAAACTTTCCTCCATTGCCTGCCAGTCATTTTCACTAAGTTTGTACTAAGTACTAATGTAGTAAGACAGTGATATATATATAAAAAAAAAAACCTTTAATTTTATCCACATATTTTTGTTTTTCTTCTTTTGAGAAGGTGAATTGACAGGCTTTTGCTGCAGTTGTATGAATGTTTCGCCCTCCAAGGCACCGTGCCAGTCATGTGACTGAAAACTATGAACAGTGACCAGAGGCTATCAAGCTCCAAATAGAACCATAAAAGTAGTCCATAAAACTTGTCCGGTAGCGATATCAAAATGTATATAATTTCACATTGAAAAATTTGCCCTTTGGTGTATCTCCCAAATCTGCTTTCATTGTAATGAAAAGAGCAGTCTGAATATCCTTAAGATCTTTTCCTTTTGAGTTCCATGGAAGAAAGAAAGTAATAGGAATTTAAAACAACATAAGTGTTAGTAAATACAGGCAGATTTTTAATATCCACATTAATTGTAACATTTTCTGTTTCATATGATGCTAAAATGAAAATGAAGACCTACTACCATATGAGTTAGAAAATAAATTTTGAGAAGGTGGTAAAATAGAACTTAGAAAGAGGAAGGTTGAGTGACTTGCAGCTGGTGTAGAGGTCTGGCCCACCCAGTACACTTTACTCTCCTTGACTATGCATTTCTCCACATGACATCATGGTCTCTGTGAGGTCAGAATAGGCTCATGACAGCACTATAATGTTGACACAAGGTCTCTCTGTTACCCACAGAAAAAGTGTAGGTTGGGCCAAAGAGGATTGAGGGTGTGCATTTAAAAGCACTGAAACCAGGAAAAATATAAAAAGATTCCTGATTTAGTACCCACAGGTTGTGGGTAATAAAGACCTGTGGGTTTGTTTGTTTGTTTGTTTGTTTGTTTGTTTGTTTTTGGCTCTGTCTAACAAATGTCATTCTTAAATTATGTATTGTGTTCTGTGTTAGAAATTACATTTTAAAATTTTTTGAATAAAATTGCAGTCTCTTTTACCATATTAAAGCTACTTTAATAGCTATAGTATTTTATGTGTCCTAAATACATAACATAAATCATATTTACACACCTTTTTGTCTAATTTGATAAAATTATAGCTTGATTGGAAATAATGTTCAATAAAAAAAAAAATCTGTGAAACTTAGCTGACTTTTTTCAAGCATGATCTTCACTGGCAAATTTGTTGGTTGTGGTAGGCATAGTTGATGTCATTTAATAATTGATTTTTATATTTTATGAAATTCTGGATAGGGAACAATTTTTGAAAGGTTACAAAAAATGAAGACATTGTTTTAAAAAGACAGTTTTAGCATGACCATATAAAGAAAAGAAAATAAGTTCTTGAAAAAAAAAAAGTTAAAAAAGTAAAAAAAAAAAAAAAAAAACTGGGACATAAAAGTTCCTTCTAGTTGAGAACCAGTTATGCCTAAATGTTTTATATTCACCTTTCACCATGTTACATTATGGTTATAAATTAACTAAGGTCATGCGCTCATGTATGTCTGCAGTAGTCTCGCATAGCCAGACCTTCAGGTCTGGACTCTATCGCAGCTTTCATTGGCCAATGACCGCACAAGAGGATGTTTGACTGACATGTAACACAACCAATCACAAGTTTGTTTTGTTCCGCGTCATGTTTAGGGGCATGAAAATGTAAAGTCGATGTCCCTACAATAACAGACCGGCATGCATCTAGTAAATTATTCATTCAAGAATGTTGTGCGAGTTTACTGCAACAAAGGACCTGCAGACTTCATACACTTTTGAAAATCCAGCGTTTAATTGATCCTGGTAAGCGCTTATTGTCACAGTTGTAAACACAACGGCGTTCTTCTTCCACAAAGGGTTTTGGCATCACAGCATTTGTTTCCGAGTGGACCATTAAAGAGCGTGACACACAGGTCTCCCGGACATCCTGCAGAATTCAACCAACCAGATGACGACTTTGAAAATCCTGAAGTGTTTCCAGTTAAGTGTGCCATATTTCATTTCATTTATTTATTTATAAAGCACAAATAAACTCAACAATAGTTGACCACTGTGCTGTACAGGACAAATCTAAAATATACAATTAGAATCAGAATCAGAATGAGCTTTATTCGCCAGGTGTGCACAAACACACAAGGAATTTGTTGTGGTTTTCTACAGGAGCTCTTGGTACACACATACATATGACATGAGAACAGAAAGAACATTTAAATAAGTAAACTAAGAAAATAATAAATAAGTAAAATAAAATAAATATTAATATTAATGTGGTATACATCTGGAACAGAAGACATACAGATATGTATTGTATATACAGCAGGATGAATAAAAAAAAAAATATATATATATATATATATATATATATATATATATACACACACAACTAATTTTTACTCTCTCTCAAGTACTAAAAGTGATTAGTACACCGTTTCTTCCTTTCTTCTATAAGAAGAAAGAAAGAAACAAAGAAAAAGGCACATAATAGAAATAAAACATAGCTAAATCTGGCAACCAACTTGACCTCATTTACACACGCAACTGCGTCACAGACAACATCTTGGTAAAACCTCTGCACATTTCCGATCATTTCTTCATTACTTTTAATCTACAACTCCCTATTTGTTCACCACCAACCCCTCTACCAGTTACCTTCAGACGAAACCTGCGCTCTCTTTCTTCTTCTCACCTTTCCTCTGTCGTGTCATGCTCCCTTCCCTCACCCACACAGTTCTCATCTTTGGATGTGAGTAAAGCAACAGACATATTTTGTTCCACCTTAACTTCATCTCTTGATAGTATCTGTCCTCTGTCATCCAGGCCTACACGTGCTACTCCCTCTAATCCCTGGTTATCTGATGTTCTTCGTGAACATCGAACCAAACTCAGGGCTGCGGAGAGGAAATGGCACAAATCAAAAGACCAATATGACTTAGGCTGCTATCAATCTCTGCTCTCATCCTTTTCTGCTGGAATTCATGCTGCTAAATCTACCTATTTCCACAACAAAATCAACAGCGCTTCAAACACACGCACACTTTTCAAAACATTCAACTCTCTCCTCTGTCCCCCTCCACCACCACCCACCTCATCACTAACTGCTGATAATTTTGCTAATTTTTTCACTGACAAAACATCTACCATCAGCAGTCAGTTCTCCGCTCCACACAGACAGGAACTCAGACCAATCACACACACAGCCGCACACCTCCTTTCTTCATTCTCTCCCCTCACTGAGACAGAAGTATCCAAACTTCTCCTCTCCAGCCATCCCACCACCTGCCCTCTAGATCCCATCCCCTCACACCCATCCAGCTAGGCACATCTTCTATTACCCCATCGAATTCGGCCAGAAATCTTGGAGTAATCCTTGATTACCAACTGACCTTCAAAGACCACATTGCAAAGACCACTCGGTCAGGCAGATTTGCACTATACAACATCAGGAAAATCAGGCCCTTTCTAACAGAACATGCAACACAACTTCTGGTCCAGGCCCTGGTCATTTCTAGGCTTGATTACTGCAATGCTCTTCTGGCTGGACTGCCATCATGCACAATCAGGCCTCTACAAATGATTCAGAACGCTGCAGCACGTCTCGTCTTCAACGAGCCCAAAAGAGCCCATGTCACGCCTCTCTTCATCTCTCTTCACTGGCTACCAATTGCTGCTCGCATCAAATTCAAGGCGTTGACGCTTGCTTACAGATCTGCCACAGGCTCTGCACCCTCCTACTTCCACTCACTCTTACGAGTCTACACTCCTACCAGAAGCCTACGCTCATTAAAGGAGCGAAGGCTTGTGGTACCATCACAGAGAGGCACGAAATCACTCTCCAGGACATTCTCGTTCACTGTTCCTTGCTGGTGGAACGATCTTCCTGCCTTTATCCGGAATGCAGAATCCCTGCCAATATTCAAAAGACAGCTGAAAACTCATCTCTTTCGTGAGCACTTAACCTCATCTTAATTAAAAAAAAAAAAATGTATACCTATCCTTTCACTTCCTCTAATCCCTCTCTATTGTAGCTTATGATACTCTGAGCATTACCTAAGACTTGTATTGTGAGCACTTTTTGTGTCTATTTGCCTCGTCATGACGACTCGCTTGTTGTATTCCTCACTTGTAAGTCGCTTTGGATAAAAGCGTCTGCCAAATGAGTAAATGTAAATGTAAATGTAAGATGAGTTAAATGCCTGGGTAAAAAGATATGACTTTAAGTTAAATTTAAACTCATGTACAGAGGATAGGGATCTCAGGGATAATGGGAGATTAATCCACAGCCTAGGTCCAATAACTGCGAATGCACAATCCCCTCGCAACTTCAACTTTGATCAGGGTGGGACAGAACATTTCTGCTTGTGGACCACAGACATCTGACTGGCGTGTTCAAATTTAAAAGTTCAGACAGGTAGGAAGGCACCAGATCATTCAGGGATTTAAAAACGAACAACAATATTTTGAATTCAACTCTATAACGCACTGGCAACCAATTTAGAGAAATTTAAATTGGAGTAATATGTCCTCGCTTACAAACTCCACTTAAAAATCTAGCTGCTGCGTTTTGAACCAACTGAAGCCTTGTCATAGTAGACTGAGATATTCCATAATATAGTGTCACATCCACGCCTGCCCGGACTCCGTTTCCCAGAATCCTCCTGTTCCGCACTCCTGTTTGCACTTCCCTCATCAGTCTTCCCGCCATCTCCCCGGATTCCCAGCACCTGTTGTCCTCGTCAGCACTCCCTTTAAGTTGGACTCACTCCCTGCACTCCTTGTCCGTTATATTGTTAACTTTCCGTGTGTTAGTGTTGGTTTTCTGTTCCTACGTTCATTAAAGACCCGTACTTTGTGGATTACCGTGTATCGCCTCATCTCTACACCACCTACACTGTAACAGAATAACGGACCCAAAAACTGACTGGTAATCTGCAACAAAGATGGGCTTGTTCACCGTCTCTGAGATCCCTGCGTCTCCCATGCCTCCCAATTTGTCGAGCTTGCTTATTTGGCGAATTGGCCAGATGCATGTTTGAACGCCTGTTTTCTGGCGGGGCTGGATGAGGACATGATTCGTTTTAAGGAACCTGCCTGTTATTTTTCCCTAGTCGATGCAATCAATCTGATTTTGTTTCTAAATTGTTCAGAGTTTGTAATTGAGGAGGTTCGTGATAGATCATACAATCCTCGTCCAGTCCCCACAGAAAAACAGGCGGCCTGGCCAGTTCGCCAACCGCCGGTTTCCTCCATCTACCCCTCCAGTGGGTGTTCTCCTGGGGTCCTGCCGGACCCAAACCCCAAGCCGGCAAAGAAAAGGAAGAAGGCCGCCAAGCAGCCCCAGTCTCCTGAGTTTTCTGCCTCCGTGCAGCCCCAGTCTCCTGAGTTTTCTGCCTCCGTGCAGCCCCAGTCTCCTGAGTTTTCTGCCTCCGTGCAGCCCCAGTCTCCTGAGTTTTCTGCCTCCGTGCAGCCCCAGTCTCCTGAGTTTTCTGCCTCCGTGCAGCCCCAGTCCCCTGAGTTTTCTGCCTCCAAGCAGCCCGTTCCAGTGTCAGTGGGTCTTTTGGTGGAGTATGAGGGGATGGACTGGCCCCCGCTTTCAGACCCCTCGCCAGCCCCAGAGCCCGCTCCGGCAGCCCCAGAGCCCGCGCCAGCCGCTCCAGCCGCCGCCGAGCCAGCCGCCGCCGCCGCCGAGCCAGCCGCTCCAGCCGCCGCCGCCGGCCGCCGCCGAGCCAGCCGCTCCAGCCGCCGCCGCCGCCGCCGAGCCCGCTCCGACTCCAGCCGCCGCCGAGCCCACCCCAACCGCCGCTGAACCCACTCCAGTAACCCACGAGCCCTTTGAACCCCTGAGTCTCCCAAAATATTTTTTGGGGGGGGGAAGGCTATCTGTGGGTGGGAAAGATGGGGGTGGGCTAGGAGACCCGCCGTGGCCTGCCAAGGCTCCTGACCCGCCGTGGCCTGCCAAGGCTCCTGACCCGCCGTGGCCTGCCAAGGCTCCTGACCCGCCGTGGCCTGCCAAGGCTCCTGACCCTCCGTGGCCTGCCAAGGCTCCTGACCCTCCGTGGCCTGCCAAGGCTCCTGACCCGCCGTGGCCTGCCAAGGCTCCTGACCCGCCGTGGCCTGCCAAGGCTCCTGACCCTCCGTGGCCTGCCAAGGCTCCTGACCCTCCGTGGCCTGCCAAGGCTCCTGACCCTCCGTGGCCTGCCAAGGCTCCTGACCCTCCGTGGCCTGCCAAGGCTCCTGACCCGCCCTGGAGACCTCCGCACCCGCCTGCACCCCCCGCACCTGCCTGTAGGTCTCCAGGGTGCCCACCCCCCCTCCCCGCTGTTTCATCTGAGGCGTGAGGTCACGCCTTCCGGGGAGGGGGAGGTAATGTCACATCCACGCCTGCCCGGACTCCGTTTCCCAGAATCCTCCTGTTCCGCACTCCTGTTTGCACTTCCCTCATCAGTCTTCCCGCCATCTCCCCGGATTCCCAGCACCTGTTGTCCTCGTCAGCACTCCCTTTAAGTTGGACTCACTCCCTGCACTCCTTGTCCGTTATATTGTTAACTTTCCGTGTGTTAGTGTTGGTTTTCTGTTCCTACGTTCATTAAAGACCCGTACTTTGTGGATTACCGTGTATCGCCTCATCTCTACACCACCTACACTGTAACATATAGAGAGTTAATCCAGACAAGATAAAACAAAGGCATGTGTAACTCTTTCAAGATCTTTGAATTATAAGAAGGGCTTAACTCTGGACAAAAGTTTCAAGTGGAAAAAAAAAAAAAAAAAACTTGTCTTAACTACTGTAGTAATTTGTTGATTGAGTTTAAGGGGGGAATCCAATATAACTCCCAGATTTTTCATGGCTGGTTTAATATAGGAATTCAGATACCCAACATTAAAATTTATTTTATCTATTTTATCTTCATCTTTTATCATGTGTTCCTTCTGAAACATTACCATTGCGAAAAGTTTGATTAGAAAAAAATATATATTTTTTTTGCGTATACTTTATACAAGAGCTTGAATAAACCTCATCACTCCTGTGGATCTTCAAACTGTTGGCAAAACCTCATACATTAGCAGCATTGGAAACTGTCTCTGCTTGTTTGCAGTGCAAGGGTAAATAAAGAACTGGTTCTTTAAATAGCTACAGCATTTTCTTTACTCAAAAAAACAAACAAACAAACAAACAAAAAACAAACAAACAAACAAAAAAACAGAGTGTTTTTAAAATTTATTTTACATATTTGAGGAGTGGAATGTCTTAGTCTGGTATTTGCCATCTAGTCAATACAGTCTGTGCTTAGCACTTCATCTATTATAAGACAACATTTTGGCCAAATACAGTATCTCACAGAAGTGAGTACACTCCTCACATTTTTGTAAATATTTTATTATATCTTTTCATGTGACAACACTGAAGAAATGACACTTTGCTACAATGTAAAGTAGTGAGAGTACAGCTTGTATAACAGTGTAAATTTGCTGTCCCCTCAAAATAACTCAACACACAGCCATTAATGTCTAAACCGCTGGCCACAAAAGTAAGTACACCCCTAAGTGAAAATGTCCAAATTGGATCCAATTAGCCATTTTCTCTCCCCGGTGTTACAAGGTCTCAGGTGTGAATGGGGAGCAGGTGTGTTAAATTTGGTGTTATCGCTCTCACTCTCTCATACTGGACACTGGAAGTTCAACATGGCACCTCATGGCAAAGAACTCTCTGAGGATCTGAAAAAAAGAATTGCTCTACATGAAGATGGCGTGGGCTATAAGAAGATTGCCAAGACCCTGAAACTGAGCTGCAGCACGGTGGCCAAGACCATACAGCGGTTTAACAGGACAGGCTCCACTCAGAACAGGCCTCGCCATGGTCGACCAAAGAAGTTGAGTGCACATGCTCAGCGTCATATCCAGAGGTTGTGTTTGGGAAATAGACGTATTTCTGCCAGCATTGCTGCAGAGGTTGAAGGGTCAGCCTGTCAGTGCTCAGACCATTTGCCGCACACTGCATCAAATTAGTCTGCATGGCTGTCGTCCCAGAAGGAAGCCTCTTCTAAAGATGATGCACAAGAAAGCCCGCAAACAGTTTGCTGAAGACAAGCAGACTAAGGACATGGATTACTGGAACCATGTCCTGTGATCTGATGAGACCAAGATAAACTTATTTGGTTCAGATGGTGTCAAGCGTGTGTGGCGGCAACCAGTTGAGGAAGACAAAGACAAGTTTGTCTTGCCTACAGTCAAGCATGGTGGTGGGAGTGTCATGGTCTGGAGCTGCATGAGTGCTGCTGGCACTGGGGAGCTATAGTTCATGTACTGTGACATACTGAAGCAGAGCATGATCTCCTCCCTTCGGAGACTGGGCCACAGGGCAATATTCCAACATGATAATGACCCCAAACACATCTCCAAGATGACCAATGCCTTGCTAAAGAAGCTGAGGGTAAAGGTGAAGGACTGGCCAAGCATGTCTCCAGACCTAAACCCTATTGAGCATCTGTAGGGCATCCTCAAATGGAAGGTGTGGGCTCTAGTGAACACAATGCCCAAGAGGGTTAAGGCAGTGCTGGAAAATAATGATGGCCACACAAAATATTGACACTTTGGGCCCAATTTGGACATTTTCACTTAGGGGTGTACTCACTTTTGTGGCCAGCGGTTTAGACATTAATGGCTGTGTGTTGAGTTATTTTGAGGGGACAGCAAATTTACACTGTTATACAAGCTGTACACTCACTACTTTACATTGTATCAAAGTGTCATTTCTTCAGTGTTGTCACATGAAAAGACATAATAAAATATTTACAAAAATGTGAGGGGTGTACTCACTTCTGTGAGATACTGTATATTAAATGACAGGAAAAACTGAGCGCCTACATAGCTACAATAAACTTTGTATGTAACCTGTAAATGATCATAATGCAATGCACTCACTGTCTCAGATGCGGCCAATAATGACTGATTTATTTATTTATTTTTTTCTGCTGTATTCGCTGGATAATTCATTTTCACTTAAATATAATGCTTTAACGGTTGGTGACATATTCTTGGAAAAACTCCTGAGATCCCAGCGCTTTGCCATTGCTACTTATGATGACTTGACAATTGAGCACGGACTGATGAGTCAACATCACATTTGCATATGCCGTACTATTTTAATTCATGATTGGTTGACTGCCAAATGGTAATTTCAAATAAGCGTTTCAGTTCAGAACAATCAAACTTGACTTTGTTTTCGTTTTTGTTCATGTTAAAATTCCGTTCGTTAAACCAGTTCAGAGCCCTAATTCAAGCTGTGATTATATACAGAAAGCGATCAAAGAATCATGCCCTTTATGATGGCTGAAGCTGTCGATCACTTTAGTTCAGCAGAAGTTCTGCTCTCTCTCTGTTACATAATGGTGGTTGAGCAAACACACAACGAGGTAGAGTAAAGTAAGATAAGTCTTTACTTGATAATCCACAGGGAGAAACACAGAATCCAGAGCAGAACAAACACCAACACATTACATCCATAAACGAGACCCGACAAAGAACTGAAGACAAATAGGAACTTAAATACACTGACTGATTAACACAAATAACGAACAGCTGTGATTAATGTCCATGGTAACTGATAGTGGCGGGAAACTCAAACAAAGGAACATGTGACAGAAAAACAAACAAACTGAGAGTTCATGTGACGTGATCATGTGATATATCGCCCCCTCCTGGAAAGGCGTGTCCTCGCGCCATGGAGAGGAGATGGAGATGACAGAGAGATGTTGATGATGCAGGAGGCGGTTTAGGAGGTGGACGGCCTACCGGGAGGAGGCAGGAACCAAAAGTCCAGGGTGGAGATGACGGTGGAGTGATCCAGGGTGGAGCCTTGAGCAGAGGCAGATGTTGCGAGCTGACCCAGGCCACAGCGCATGAGGGAGGAGCCATGGAGCGAAGATCACTGGAGCCACCATGGGGATGACTGGAGGCGACGGAGACACCGATGATGAAGCCCACCGCAAAGCCAGAGAGCCGATGTAGTGGAGGGACTCCGAAGATCTAGGCGGCCGCGACGGAGCCGTAGTGATGACCCCCCGAGATGGTGGTAGAGATCGGGAGGGCTGAAGTCGAGCAGGAGCGACAGAGAGCGGAGGCGGAGCCTGAGGGAGGGAGGAGCTGGCCGAAGACGAAGGGGTGGAGGGCCGGAGTGTAGCGACCGGCCCGTAAGTCCGTGGCGTAGGTGTAGCGATGCCCGACCTAGGTGGAGCCGACGTACTGAGGGAGTCCTGCGAGGCTGAAAGTCTGACGGTCTCTGCCGGCATCGAGGGAGGAAGGAGCGTAGGCACAGGACTTGGGACGTCAGATCGAGGAGGACAGGAGCGTGCAGAGGCAGAGGGCGGAGCCAAGGGCTTCTCACAGCCGTGACGAGATGACTCCCAGAGGGCCTGAGGTGTAGCCTCACCACTGAGAAGAGGCGCTGAGGGACTGATGAGAGGCATCGATGATGGGGTGACAGGAATAGCTGGGGACTGGGACAAACACTGTGGAGCAGAGGACAATCCAAAACACAAAACAGAATCCAAGGTGTATTGGAGAGGTAGTGGATGAGGGAGGTTGGGAGGGAACACAGAGGACACAGGGTTGGACGGGGGGGGGGGGACAGTTCAGGGCTGGACGGAACCAGCAGGGGGACGGACAGTTCAGGGTTGGACAGAAACAAACAGTTTGAAACATGACCGACAGACTCAGGGGGAAACAAAGGGGAAAACAAAACCTCTCCATCAAAAAAAAAATCTCCAGTGCGGTGGCCGAACACTCACTCTCAGTGGTGGGGGTTTGGGCGGGGCTCGCTTCCATCCCGTCGAACTCCACCAAGACTCCCTCAGCGATGGTAGAGGCAGCCCGCTCACACACCTGGTCAGGCACGCGTTGCTCAGGCTCCGTGGCGATGTTCAGCTCGGTCGCTCCTGTGTGCGCTGGCGTGTACGTCGCGGCGGAGTGGCTCTCGTTGCCTGCGGGGTGCTCGGGCTGTCGATCCTCGCAGTCGGGGTGTTGTTGGCTGGGCACTGGGTTAACTGTGAGCGGTGAATCACAGGACACCAGCACCCACTCGACGTAATGCATGAAGCTCCCTCGAGGCCCCTCCCCGGACAGCAGCACTTTGGTGGCAGTGTTCAGGCCGGCATATAGAAAGCTGCAGAGGCTGCTGTCCGGGAAAGTAGTAGATGGCACAAGACGGAGGAAATCCTCTAGATGTGCCTCGAGGGAGCGGTCCTTCTGCTCAAGGCAAATCAGTTGAACTGAACAAAAAGAGTCCATAGTGCAGAAAAAACAAAAACACGAACTCACCAAAAACACGGAACAAACGAAACAAAGCACTGATGACAAATCACGCCGCAACTGTTTAGGTCGGGTCTTCTGTTACATAATGGTGGTTGAGCAAACACACGACGAGGTAGAGTAAAGTAAGATAAGTCTTTACTTGATAATCCACAGGGAGAAACACAGAATCCAGAGCAGAACAAACACCAACACATTACATCCATAAACGAGACTCGACAAAGAACTGAAGACAAACAGGAACTTAAATACACTGACTAATTAACACAAATAACGAACAGCTGTGATTAATGTGATTAATGTCCATGGTAACTGATAGTGGCGGGAAACTCAAACAAAGGAACACGTGACAGAAAAACAAACAAACTGAGAGTTCATGTGACGTGATCATGTGACACTCTCTCCGAAACTTCCTAATAATCAGTGAATCTGTCTACACATTGTGTCTACACTTTCGTGAGTGTATGTGAGCTGAACAATTCTCTGACCATTGCATGCATGCGTTCAAAATTGGCTACAATGCTCTGTGCAGCAAAAACATGTTAATAGAAACATTTGAGTACACTGTACATAACACTGTAATCCACATTTTCCAAAATTGGTTAATCACAGCAACTGTAATCATATTCACGTTTCAACAGCTCCACGTATAATAGCCTACTTATTTCATATGCAAAGATATTACCCAGTCATAGCAGTTTCCATCACACATTTATAAATGATGTTACATGTATTTACGGATCATTGAATCTGCATTTGCAAATCGTCACACATGCATGGACTGCTTTGAATTTGTGTGTGGTATTTTTGAGACCTTCCTGGCACGTTAAGATTCATAAATATCTTTTTTTGGAGGATGTTCTGTTTAGTCAATCGCGGTAAGCTTTTAATCCACCAATCAAAATGCTCCTTACTGAACAGACTCAAGTAGCTCAACTCTGCGCTTGTACTGTGCATTGTTACATCAGAACATTTTAATTTAATTTATAATAGGATGAAAACCAGACTCAACGAGTAAGTAAAGTCGTTTTTTATCTGATGGCATTTTCTTATGATTAAAGGTTGTTTTAGTTAATGAAGTGTGCAAAGTTGTTAGTCCACGCCAGCTTTCTTATATTATAACTGGTGTTTGTAGGAACACTTTAGTAATCACAGGATGAATGGGCAATAAACAATCATTAAAACAACAATTTCGATGATAAACTATCGAGTAAGTTAATTTTAAATACGGTTTGTAGTCAGTGGGTTCTATAGTCATCATCGCGAGCAGCTACGGATGCCACAGATTATTTGCCATTATGTTTTATGTTTTAAAAGTACCGGTGCAACAGTTATTTCATTAAAAATGCCATCTCTACATCTTTTTTTCAAATGTAGGTTCTATCTAGCTCTATTTGGACATCATTTCTTTCAGCTTTGAGTAGTTTATGTTGTAAAAGCAATAGGCAGAGGGATAACGATCTCTTCTACCTCATTCTGCAGTGTATTTGCACATTAATTTCTTCATTTGCACATTCATCTGATATGTTAAACACATATATGCACCGTTACTGTTATAACAGTTATAATATAAGAAAGCTGGCATGGACTAACAACTTTGTAACACTGCAAATTGCACACTTCATTAACTAAAACAACCTTTAATCATAGAAAATGCCATCAGATAAAAAAAAAAAAAAGAATTTATTTACTCATTGAGTCTGTTTTTCATCCTCCATGCTGAAATCTATCTTTATGAAATCTTTACATAAAGGACCCGATCATGTAACAATGCACAGTACAAGCGCAGAGTTGAGCTTTTTGAGTCTGTTCAGTAAGCGTTTTGATTGGTGGATTAAAAGCTCACCGCGATTGGCTAAACAGAACATCCTCCAAAAAAAATATATATTTATAAATCTTAACATGCCAACAAGGTCTCAAAAATACCACACACAA
Organism: Ctenopharyngodon idella; assembly: GCF_019924925.1. Lineage (NCBI taxonomy): Eukaryota > Metazoa > Chordata > Actinopteri > Cypriniformes > Xenocyprididae > Ctenopharyngodon > Ctenopharyngodon idella. Next base: position 28,748,649 of record NC_067221.1, read on the forward strand.
ATTCAAAGCAGTCCACGCACGTGTGACGATTCGCAAATGCAGATTCAAAGATCCATAAATACATGTAACATCATTCATAAATGTGTAATGGAAATTAATTCAAGAACTTGCGTTATACCCCCAAGAAATAGCGTTAGACCCCCCCTTTAAGCTGCGTCCCAATTCAGATGCTGCATCCTTTGAAGGCCGCATTCGAAGGCTGAATGGGTCACAGCGTCACAGGGCTGTCCCAATTGAAAGGCTCCTTTTAGGGCTGTGCATGGCGGTCGGCATGACAACTGCGCCACCGTGGTCGTGGAGTGTCACCGGCGGTAGTGTGACGTGTATATATATATCTCAGAGGTCGCGTTAACCGGAATTCTTTTTTTTTAGCAGTGACGGATCTGAAGCCCGTCCATCATTTTGGCAGATTACTGAGGCTGATGTAGCTTGTAAATGTAATTCCCACCTCTGTCCAGTTGGTGGTGAGTGCACTCCAGTGTGTCTGCAGAGCACGAGTTCAGTCTCCAGAATAAAATTATGCGTTTGATTACGCACAGGCGAGCACCCAGTTTAAGTCCATTTTATAATGATAAAGTTATAAAACTTATACTTACATAATTAAGTTTCTAATCCAGTTTGTTTTGTTTTAAATGGTTTGTTTGTTATTTTTCTTGCTGACTATCAAGTTTAGGGTCAACGAATGGCTTTTCTGAGGTATAATGTTACGTAACATTGTTTGCAACACTGACTGAACTGACGATTTCTACTGTGCTACTGTGTCTTTCAAAATATTTTCTGATTTTCATTCATGTTTATTTCGTTCTGTAAAGAGGAAAGGATGATTGCGTTCACTCATGATCCGTGACAAGTGTTCAAGATGAAAATGTGGACGAAATCAGAAGCTAATAAATGTCTTATCATTAAAATATAAAAATTAAAATGATGGGTAGGCTAATACTTGATTATGACGGATTTATTACGATATATATAAATACATATATATATATAACCAATCCTCTGTAGGCTAGACCATCCCATTTAACAATGCTCGGTTCGACCTTAACAGGCTTCGAAGGATACAGCCTCTGAATTTGGACAGTTTGAATAGGGATAAACTCTGCATGACAGTGGTCCTCTAGGACTGGAGTTGCCTATCCTTGAACCAGAAGGTCAAAAACAGGGTAGAAAATGGCCATTTATTTCTAAATTATGACTGTTATGATGTAAATTAAAAACAAACAAACAAACAAACTAAATATAATTAATCCTTAAGGAATAATAATAATAAAAAAAATTCATGACCTTACAGTACCTTATGTAGCCTATATGTAAATGTCCCAGATGTCAAGAAAAAGGGTGAGACAAAAATCTTAGAGAAACTTTGTCAACATGATTTGGTAGTCACGTTGCGTAAAGGAGGAAAAAGTGTGAAGGTTCACTGAGTTCATAGTCACCTGGGGGCAATATTAATCATATTCCATTCTCATGGCTGGAATAATAGAGCTGACACTCGTATACTGTAACCCATGACTAAACAACACCTCACCCTCTTCAGGCTCTGTTAGCTGGACTCTGAAGCAGAACCTTTGTCTGTTTCATATTTCTCCTCCACCAGTGATATTGTGGACAGGATTGCATCTGACGTTGTTCATGTCATTTGAGTATGTTTTTAGTGCTGACTCTGCCTGTGAGGTCATGATTACAACGGGCGGAAAAAGTACCTCTAGCCACATCTCTGCTGTTTCTTCTCCAGAAAAAAAAGTAAAAAGTAAAAACACGCTGCACAGAACTTATTTTTGCCCTACAAAACACCTCCCAACACCACGTGAAAACGTGCCTGAATAGTAAAAAGAGTAAATTTATTATGAAAAAAAAAGCTGCAAGCAAACATGGATTAATAGTATTGATTGTTTAAATAAAGAAATGCAGTCTTTGGATAATTTGGTTTTGTTTTTGTTTTTTTGGAAACCTGTATCTCTTCAACATCAATAATCAATATTTACTAAACACGAATTATTCAAAGCTTAGAGGAATAGTTCACCCAATCTTATAAATGTCTTTTTACATGCTTTAACAGAAGAAAGAAAATCATCGATGTCATAGGAACAACATGGATCAATACAGATTATTTTTGTGTGAGATATTCCTTTAATTAATATCTGATCCAAAAGTTAATTTTTTCATTCAACACAGGTGAGTCACATATTACAACACAGAGGCATTAAAAATAACTTCCAAGTTTCTGATTTAAAGGCAATAAATGTCCATCATACGAAGAAACTGATTTGTAAAGAAGAGATATTTTAAAATGCATATAACAAGGCAACACAGATTTCTTCATTACAAACATGATTCTTCTGTTTATTAATCCTAGTAATTTGCAAATCACAATTTAGCAATTTTTGGGTACCTTTGTTAAGCATCAGGGACTCATATGTAGATCCTGTCTGCCTGTTATAACATAGCTTTTCCACTAGCTGTAACGGTTGCTCTGCAGATGAAGGCACGGAGACAAAGATGAGAGTTTCCAATGTAATTTAATAATATTTCACAAAGTAGTACTCAATAAAGACAGACAACGCAAACACAACCAAATGTATGCGAGACCGGACAATGAACATAAGAAAAGCAGGAACTTAAGGTAAGCATTCAGGTAAGATCTAGATGCTAACGAGACCGGACAGTGAGTGTGTGTGAGAGTCCTTTATACTGCCTCTGATGAGGGTGATGATGAGGTGCAGGTGTGCGTGATCAGTATTCGGGTGATGGTGGAGCCTGGCGTGTCTGTGAGAGTACCCCCCCTCCACGGCCCGCTCCTGAGGGCCGAGGACCCCGACGTTGTGGTGGTCGGCCTCTTCCACGCGGTGCAGGTCTGTCAGGGTGATCTGCGTGGAGCATGTCGAGCAAGTTGGGGTCGAGTATGTCGTTTCTAGGTACCCATGAACGTTCCTCAGGGCCGTAACCTTCCCAGTCCACAAGATATTCCAAGAGACCACCACAGCGCCGGGAGTCCAAGATGTCATGAACCTGGTAGGCGGCACCGTCTTCTAGTATAAGAGGAAGGGGGGGGGGCTCTGTGGAGACAGAAACAGAAGGGTGGTGAGGCTTTAGGAGTGAGACGTGGAAAGTGGGAAAGTGGGATGAATCCTGTACTGAGGTGGTAGTTGGAGTTGATATGTGACTGGATTGATCTGCTTCAGAATAGTAAAGGGGCCAATGAACCTGGGACTTAACTTTCTGCATGGCAGATGCAGCCTGATGTCCCTGGTGGACAGCCAGACCTTCTGTCCTGGCTGGTAGTTGGGAGCGTTGGAACGACGAAGGTCTGCTGTCATTCTGCGTCTGCGCAGTGCACGTTGGAGTTGGTGGTGTGCTGAGTCCCAGACCCTCTCGCTCTCTTGGAACCAGTGGTCGACTGATGGTACATCCGATGGTTCCCTTGACCAGGGGAACGATGGGGGTTGGTACCCGAGTACGCACTGGAAGGGTGTGAGACCAGTGGTGGATTGCCGCAAAGAATTCTGTGCGTACTCGGCTCAACCCAGGAACTGGTTCCAAGAGTCCTGGCGTCCGTGACAGAAGGTATGGAGGAAGCGACCGATCTCCTGGATCTTCCGCTCCGTCTGCCCGTTCGACTGCGGATGGTATCCAGATGAGAGGCTTACGGTCACACCTATGAGAGAGAAGATGGCTTTCCAAGCTGGAGATGAATTGGGGCCCTCTATCCGACACGATGTCCTCCGGGATCCCGTAGTACCTGAAGATATGGTTGAACATGAGTTCAGCGGTCTCCATGGCTGTGGGCAGTCCCTTTAAAGGAATCAAACGAACAGATTTAGAGAATCTGTCAACAATCACCAAGATACAGGTACAGTCATTGGAAGCAGGTAAGTCAGTGATAAAGTCCACTCCTAGGTGTGACCAGGGTCTATTGGGAATGAGCAGAGGATGGAGTTTACCGGAGGGAAGATGACGAGGGCTCTTAGAGATGGCGCATTCCTTGCATCCCTGCACGTACCTTCTGACGTCAGCTGCCATGTTCGGCCACCAGAAGCGCTCTTTCAGCAGCAAGAGGGTTTCATTGACCTCTGGGTGGCCAATGCCCAGTGACGTGTGGGAGGTGTGGATGAGGGGAGTGCGCCGTGTCCGGGTGATGTATTGCAAACCTGGTGGGCAACTCAGCGGAGTGTTGGTGGAAGCATTGGAGGAGGGTAAGGTCTCTTCTGACCAGGTGATAGGACTTACTATGAGTTTCTCAGGCAGAATGGGTTCATGTTCTTCGATGTTCTCTTCAGGGTTGTAGAGGCGAGACAAGGCATCTGCCTTGACGTTCTTCGGGCCAGGACGGTAGGAGGTGGTGAAATCGAACCTAGTGAAGAAAAGCGCCCATCGCGCTTGTCTTGGGTTAAGTCTTTTTGCATCTCTGAGATATTCTAGGTTCTTATGACCCGTCAGCACTAGGAACAGATGTTGTGCACCCTCCAACCAATGTCTCCACTCTTTAAGGGCCAACTTGATGGCGAGAAATACCCTGTTGCCGATGTCGTAGTTTACCTCCGCCGGGTTGAGTTTGCAGGAGAAGAAGGCACATGGATGGAGTCTACTTGGGTTCTCCTGCTGCTGAGACAAGACTGCTCCAACTCCGGTGGTGGAGGCGTCCACCTCCACGGCAAAAAGCTTGTCTGGATTGGGGTGAACAAGAAGAGGAGCAGTGGTGAAGGCTTCTTTCAAGGTGTCGAAAGCATTGGTGGCTGCTGGATTCCAGGACAGAGACATTGGCCTGTTCCGGAGAAGGTTTGTCAAAGGACTGGAAATGATACTGTAGTTCTGTATGAAGCGGCGATAGAAGTTAGCACATCCGAGGAAACGTTGAAGTTCTTTGATGGTTGAAGGTACTGGCCAGTTCTTGATGGCTTCCACTTTCCCCTCGTCCATCCGCATGCCACTGCTATCGATGTTATAGCCAAGGAACTGCACTGAGGGTTGGTGGAAGGAGCACTTTTCTACTTTGAGGAACAGGTGGTATTCCCTCAGGCGTTGCAGGACCTCCGCAACGTGGTGGAGATGTTCGGTCATGCTCCGGGAGTATATGAGGATATCATCGATGTATACCAGAACGAACTTGTGAAGGAACTCCCAGAGCACCTCATGGATAAAATCCTGGAATACGGAGGGGGTGCTGACAAGTCCATACGGCATGACGATATATTCGTAGTGGCCAGTAGGGGTCACAAAGGCAGTCTTCCACTCGTCCCCCTCACGTATCCGGATGAGGTTGTGCGCGCTGCGGAGGTCCAACTTGGAGAAAACAGTGGCACCACGGAAATGTTCCGATGCAGCTGAGACGAGAGGAAGTGGATAACGGAACTTTATTGTGATTTTGTTGAGTGCCCGGTAGTCGATGCAAGGCCGCAAGCCTCCGTCCTTTTTAGCCATGAAGAAAAAGCTCGAAGCAGCAGGGTAAGTAGACGGGCGGATGTAACCTTGCTCCAAGCCTCCTTGATGTATTCCTCCATGGCCTTCTCCTCCGGTAGTGACAGAGGGTAGATCTTCCCACGGGGGCACTGACTCACCCGGAAGCAGATCGATGGCACAGTCCCATGGCCGGTGTGGAGGCAGCTTGGAGGCTCTCTTCGAGCAGAAGACGTCGCTGAAGTGGGCGTAACAAGGAGGGATGTCAACTGACCGTTTCTCGACAGGGCTCTCAATGGAGGCAGCACAGACAGACAGACGTTTGGAACGTGGAGAGGATGGCAGTGGTAAAGTCGAGAAACAGTTCGGGAAGCAGTTGTCGCCCCACTTCAGGATCTCGCCGGTTCTCCATGAAATGACAGGATTATGCTGCTCCAACCATGGGCACCCTAGAATCACGTCAGCGGTGGATTCCTCCAGAACCAGCAGATGAAGTTGTTCAACGTGTAATATGCCAACTTGAAGTTGAATGGGTCCGACAATGTGATTGACTTTTCTTCGGCTGAAAGGTCTTCCAGTGATTGAGTGGATCTGGTAGGTGGACGGCATATTAGCAGTCTTGAGTCTGAACTGGCGGCAGAGGGCACCGGAGATGAAGTTGCCGGCTGACCCAGAATCAAGGAGGGCACTGACTGGAATAGAAACATCAGCAGCAGTAAGGTTGACGATAATAGTGAGTGGCTTCATGGAATTCATAGGAGGAAGGATGGCACTCACCATGGGACGAGGAGGACGAGTGGGGCATGTGGAGAGTAAATGACCAGGAGATCCACAATATAAACATAATTTCAGGGTCAGCCGCCTCTGCCGCCCAGTGGGTGTCAGCCGATTGTTATCCAGTTGCATAGGTTCGCTGGCTGGTTCTGGAGGGCTGACGGATTCAGGTCGGCGGAGGGATGTTGGAAATTGTAGCTGGCCCTGGTGCTCTTCGAGACACGACTGCATATGAGTGGCGAAGTGTATGGAGAGTTGTATGAAGCGTTCAAGCCCGATGGTATCCTCGTATGCAGCGAGATGCAACCGCATGCGTGGATCCAATCCCTGACGATAGGTGGTGAGTAACGACTGTTCGTTCCATCCACTGGCAGCTGCAAGCATCCTAAACTGAAGAGCATATTCATTCACAGTCATCGATCCTTGTTTCAAATGATACAGTTGCTCACCAATTGATGAATCCCACGCAGGTTTTCCGAAAACCTCCTTTAAATGGGCGATGAAACTGGTGAGTGACTGGGTTACAGCAGTCTTTTGGGTCCAGAGAGTTTCAGCCCATCGAAGCACCTTGCCGTTTAACTGTGAAATGATGAACGCCACTTTAGAGTGATCATCCGGGTACAGATGCGGTTGCATCTCCAGGACCAGCGAGCACTGCAGAATGAATCCGTTGCAGTTCTCCGCCGAACCTGAGAAGGGCGCCGGTTTAGACATGGGACTGGCGTACACTGGTGGTGAAGGAGTGGTGCTGGCGTGTGCGGAAGTGATAGCTGGTGGATTGGAGGTGAATGTTCGACAGCTCTTGGAATGGATCGAGGTTGCTCATACTGGCGTTCTTCGGTTATGGTTTGGTCTTCTGTTACAACACAGATGGTCGGAGACACAGGAAGTATAATATGTTTATTTCACAACCAGAAAGCAGGTGAGTAAATGGCAAATCTTCAAGTGAATTGTGATAATGAGAATAGTGATACTGTCCTTTTTGTTGTAGGCAAGTGGAGCTGGCAGTATGCTGATATCCTGGAGCAGAGATGACGTTGGAGAACACACACGAAGACGGAGTACACAAAGGGAGAACAGGAAGCACGCTGGAGACAGGTAAGTAGTCGACTAAAGTCCTTAAGGTAAGCATTCAGGTAAGATCTAGATGCTAACGAGACCGGACAGTGAGTGTGTGTGTGTGTGAGAGAGTCCTTTATACTGCCGCTGATGAGGGTGATGATGAGGTGCAGGTGTGCATGATCAGTATTCGGGTGAGGGAGTGCGCTGTGATTGGGTGATGGTGGAGCCTGGGGCATGTCTGTGACAAACACATTTTTACTCAAATTAATCAAAATGGATTTATAGCGTTTTGGAATCAAACTCTTCATATATATGTATGTATATATATATATATATATATATATATACTTCTGTGAGATACTGTGTGAGTACACTCCTCACATTTTTGTAAATATTTTATTATATCTTTTCATGTGACAACACTGAAGAAATGACACTTTGATACAATGTAAAATAGTGAGTGCACAGCTTGTATAACAGTGTAAATTTGCTGTCCCCTCAAAATAACTCAACACACAGCCATTAATGTCTAAACCGCTGGCCACAAAAGTGAGTACACCCCTAAGCGAAAATGTCCAAATTGGGCCCAAAGTGTCAATATTTTGTGTGGCCACCATTATTTTCCAGCACTGCCTTTACCTTCTTGGGCATGGAGTTCACTAGAGCTTCACAGGTTGCCACTGGAGTCCTCTTCCACTCCTCCATGATGACATCATGTTAGATGTTAGAGACATCTAACATGTTAGGTGGATGTTAGAGACCTTGCGCTCCTCCACCTTCCATTTGAGGATGCCCCACAGATGCTCAATAGGGTTTAGGTCTGGAGACATGCTTGGACAGTCCATCACCTTTACCCTCAGCTTCTTTAGCAAGGCAGCTTCTTTGCCATGAGGTCCCATGTTGAACTTCCAGTGTCCAGTATGGAGAGTGAGAGCAATAACACCAAATTTAACACACCTGCTCCCCATTCACACCTGAGACCTTGTAACACTAACGAGTCACATGACACCGGGATGAGAAAATGGCTAATTGGGCCCAATTTGGACATTTTCACTTAGGGGTGTACTCACTTTTGTGGCCAGTGGTTTAGACATTAATGGCTGTGTGTTGAGTTATTTTGAGGGGACAGCAAATTTACACTGTTATACAAGCTGTACACTCACTACTTTACATTGTAGCAAAGTGTCATTTCTTCAGTGTTGTCACATGAAAAGATATAATAAAATATTTACAAAAATGTGAGGGGTGTACTTACTTCTGTGAGATACTGTATGTCACATATGACTGCAGGAAGGCAGACGAGGATATAATCCAACATGAAGTTTAATGATATATAATTCCGAGACAGGAGAACAGGCAGCAACACATACACTTAACATAGATGATACCGGACAAAGAACTGAACACAAGCAGGAACTTAAAGACACAGAGGTAAATGACGAACAGCTGTGAGGATCGTTTTTGTCCATGGTGACTGATGAGTGGCAGCAAGATGGAACAGGGAACATGAGACAGGAATGACAACAAATTGAAAGTCCTATAACTGAACATACTACAAACTACCTGGGGTATCACCTGGGCAACGGACAACTAAGACCACAGATGGACAAGGTGGAGGCAATCCGAAGGAGGCCACAACCAAAGACTAAGAAAGAAGTGAGATCATTCCTAGGACTCGTGGGCTGGTACAGGCGATTCGTACCAAACTTCGCCTCCATCGCGGCTCCCCTGACCAACCTGTTGTCCAAAACGGTGATGAACCCTATCCCATGGACCGATGAGTGTGAAACAGCTTTCACTACTCTAAAAGACAAGATGTGCTCCAGCCCGGTCCTGCAGAGTCCAGATTTTTCTCAGAGATTCCTGGTGCAAGTAGACGCTTCCACAACGGGGATTGGTGTGGTTCTTGCCCAGGGAACCGCCGGAGAAGAGAGGCCAGTTGTTTACCTCAGCCGCAAGCTACTGCCCAGGGAGACTAGATATTCAGCGACCGAGAAGGAAGGTCTTGCCATCAAGTGGTCCCTAGACAGCTTGCGCTACTACCTCCTTGGGTGAGAGTTCGACCTAGAAACCGACCACCAGGCCCTAACCTGGATCCAGTCCATGAAGGACCACAATGCCAGAGTCACACGGTGGTACCTCACTTTGCAGCCATACCGCTTTAAGATACGACACCGACCTGGCAGACTCAATGTGGTAGCCGACTACCTGTCCAGGTTTCCGGCTAGTACGCGGCTTGGAGAGGGGGAAAATGATGTGATAAAGTCAAATTAGCTGCCACCACTGGGGAAGCAGCACTGGCGGGCATACACACACACACACACACACTCTCCTCCCGCAATCCATTCCATATCCATTTCCCGGTCATTTCATACACCTACACTGCACTTGTCATCCCGGTGCTGTTTGTCGATGTGGGCCTAGTCAGTCTTCCGGTGGGAAACGCTGCGCTGGCCAAACCGAACGATCGAGCGGCAGCCGCTTATGACATCACGGCCTAGTCGCGCCGGCGCAGCCCAACTGGAAGCTGATGAAACCATTGTCTAATGTGAATAGGTGTTTGAGTGTGTATTTAAATGTCTAGATTATGTGTCAAGTGTATTATGTGTGAATGGATTATGTGTTTATTATTAATATATATAGGAATTAATTATTGTTGATTATCATATTGAATATCAAATAGATTAAGTATTTGGATGTGTATTATATATGTACCCAAAGATGGGGTGGTCCAAAAAGGGGCGGGGTTTGGCCTATATAAGCCAGGCCAAACCTAAAGACAGTACTTGTTTACCAAGTCGACGCAAAAGTGCTATCGTGGTGCCTCGAGCAAACCCAAACCCCTTTTCGTATATTGTGGATACCTGTGGATACCTGTATATATCGTTGTTGGATTATTTTCTGGTTTATTTTCTCTTTTTGTTGTTTCTTTGGTACTTTGGATTTTTGTCATTTTTGTGGACACTTGTATATATTCTTCACTGTGGCCTAACTATTGGCACTGTAAATAAATTACACTTTGCACGAAAGTGCTTCTGCGAGTGAGCCATCATTTTTACATCCCCTCATGGACTTACATTTCCTCCCCAAAGGTGAGCTGGTGGGCTCGTCTTCATCACACCTACAGTAGCTCGTCTGTTGGATCGGACCACACGGACCAGCCTTCGCTCCCCACATGCGTCATTGAGCCTTGGCCGCCCATAACCCTGTCGCAGGTTCACCACTGTTCCTTCCTTGGACCACTTTTGATAGATACTGACCACTGCAGACCGGGAACACCCCACAAGAGCTGCAGTTTTGGAGATGCTCTGACCCAGTCGTCCTGCCATCACAATTTGGCCCTTGTCAAACTCGCTCAAATCCTTACGTTTGCCCATTCTTCCTGCTTCTAACACATCAACTTTGAGGACAAAATGTTCACTTGCTGCCTAATATATCCCACCCACTAACAGGTGCAGTGATGAAGAGATAATCAGTGTTATTCACTTCACCTGTCAGTGGTCATAATGTTATGCCTGATCGGTTATGCCTGAGATACATATATATATATATATATATATATATATATATATATACCAGAGGACTACGGGACAACTTCAGTGCCAGTGAAAGTTATGTCTAATCTTCCAGTGCTGTCAAATCTGTCAGTGACCCCTCTGTGTTTCTGTGAACATCTGACCTGACCAACCTATGCCCTCTAGTGGACATAGTCTCTAAATAGCTGAATAATGAGACTATTGATTTTTTTTTTTTTAGAGATACTTTAGAATTGAACTCTGTTTGCATCATTGATCATTATTTTCCTGTTTATCACTGTAAAGCTGCTTTAAAACAATCTGTATTGTGTAAAGCACTATACAAATAAAGGTGACTTGACTAGAGTCACTGGTTCAGTTATGTTCATTCTTAGTTTTGCTTTCATGGACTTTTAGTTTGTTATTCATCATATGTATTCTTTTTGTTGAGTTCCCACTGTCTTCCGTCTCCATGGTCACATATTATTATGAATTTGTTTGGTTCAGCTGTGTCTGATTATCACCTTGTTATTAAATTCCTGCTTTTCTTATATGTATCTCGTCTCGTATATGTATGTTTGTGTTTGCGTTGTCTGTCTTTATTGAGTACTACTTTGTGAAATATTATTAAATTACATTGGAACCTTTCATCTTCGTCTTTGTGCCTTCATCTGCTGAGCAACCGTTACAGAAGACCGGACTGAATATAGATTATGCAGCAAAGTTTACTGCGGTGGCTCAAACGAGCCTAGACGTTTTTGTGTTCACCGATCAGTTCTTTCATCTTGCCATCACCTGCCCCTACAACAATGAGACCCTGAAGTCTTTGTTCTGGATTGGGGCCAACTACCACCCCCCTATAGATCTCCCAGACACCTCCAGACAAAGAGAAGCCATCATCTGGTGTCTACAGAGCATCTATCCCCAGTCCAGAACACAGCCGGACCCAGAATCTATTTCACCACCTGCGACCACAGAGACAGAAGTTGACCCTTGCCCTGGAAGTGGAGCCCCCCAGTGAGTCTAACCAGGGGTGTGACCCCACGACATCAGTGGCCGAGGGTATATTGGTGGAATTAGTTACTGAAGACTGGCTGATGGATTTCCATACGGAGGTATCGTCGCCCACCCTATCCAACCCCATTTCTCATTCTTCACTGCTGTTTTGAGACAGCACAATAGACTGTTTGGACTGTGACTATTCAGTTTCCTCGAAACCCTCATCACTATTTCTAAACAGTACAGAGACTTGCATGGACTATACATTACCTTCAACACTTCCAAGTCTCCATCTGCCTCTGTCGCCGACCTTCTCAGCCAGTCCTCCAGCCCGCCTCTACTGGAGGTCTGCAGCCCTTCACCATCACCGGAATCACCATGCCGTGACATCGAGCCTCAGATTGAGCAACCTCCATCAGCACCTGAGCGAGTGGATCCTGTGGGTCCGCCTCTGGTCCCTGATCGCCTTGCTCCATCTCGGCCCGTGGACCTGGTGGCTCTGCCCTGCCTCCTCCCATCTTCGGCTCCACCAGACCCCCTTGGCCTTTCTACCCAACCGGGTTCCCTCGTCCCAGTGGCTCCCCCTTGGTCAGTCGTCACACCACCTCCACCACGAATTTGCGGATCTTTCACTACACTCTGTTCCTCCATCCCCATGGCTGCAGCGGGCTCCTCTTTCCCTTCAGACTCGCCTCGGTCTGCGGTCACACCTGCATCGTCTCAGTCCTCAGGTACTCTGGTTCCTTCGATGGTTGTTGCCACGACGTTGCCTAGGCCTCCGATGCTAGCAATGTCACTCTGCTCCATCTGCTCTCCATCTGCACCCTGGGATCCATTGGATCAGCCTCTGTTGGTCATTCCCAGTCAACAGTCCTGTCTACACCTTGGTGCCTCCCTCCCTCGTCTCCACTGTGGGCTCTTGTCACTGCCAGGCTCTGGGTCCGAGCCATCGGCCGTCCACCACCAGCACCGCCAGGGGATCATAATCTTCCCATCACCACCCCTTCGCTGTCTACTTGTCCACCTCTAAAACCCGCTCCATTACTCCCTCACCTCATCTGCTTTTACGGCGCGAGGTCACGCCTTATCGGAGGTGGGTGTACTGTCATGGTTAGGTTCAGTTATGTTCATTCTTAGTTTCGTTTTCATGGACTTTTAGTTTGTTATTCATCACATGTTTTCCTTTGGTTGAGTTCCCGCCTGTCTTATGTCTCCATGGTCACTCGCACATCATTATGAGTTTGTTTGGTTCAGCTGTGTTTGGTTATCACCTTGTTTTCTACACTACTTAAGCTAAAAGGCTATATGAAATGCCATAGAGGTAACATGAATGTTCAGACGCTTTGCATCACAGAAATACATTATATTTTAAAGTATATAATAGAATACCATTATTTTAAATTGCAATAATATTTCACAGTATTGCTGTTTTTTCTGTATGTTTGATATACACCATGATGAGCTTGAGACATGATCACAGAGGGTTTTTTCACAGCCTACCTGCCTGAAAGGCCTCATTATTATGCAGGTCATTAGAGGTCTTTACGCGATTCTTTTGTCTTCTCAGGTGTGAATTACCTCATTATTCATGATGATTCACGCCTCCACGCATACTGTGTTTCTTGACAAAAAGTGTCTTACAAAAACTAAATCAATATATTGTTTTATATGAACGAGTAGGCAGGATAATTTTTACATCATTTTGAAGCAAAAACTCTAGTCTACAACCTCCAATACCCAGAAGTCTTGTGAACACAGATTTAATAAAAAATTTTTTTGCTTTATTTCAGTGACTTAAGTTTTTTTTTTTTTTAATAACCACGCATAAACGTTATTCCTTCAAAAGCACAAACATGTACATACATGTTCCTCACATATTATTGTAGCCTAGTTTGTGCTGAATACAGTGTAATGACAATTTTTCCATTAATATGTTTATGAACAACTGAAAAAAGCACAAATGTCAGGGCATGTCAAAACTTCTCCAGGGCCCCGAAAATCCTCAGACCCCAGAGGGTTAACTCCCTCGGGTCGGCGGTCACGCCGGCGATACCACCATCGGTTTTTGTTCTTACCAGTGTGAAAGAGACTCAAAATACTCTGTCAATGTTGCACATACAATTAAGAGTTATACACCATTTTAATCTGTGGAATATCTTCTTTTATTTGTGTACACTCAGAGTAAAAACAAAATGTTGTGCTTTTTGCAAAATAAAGAAAACTAACATGATGCGTGATCTGTCGTCTCCCTCTGAACAAAGTCCAATCTGATAGTTCTCAGAAAATGAACTGTAACTTAGTGAATACTAATCACAAAAAAATTTGACTTATGTCTAAAGAAACGTTGAAATGTCAGGTTTTAAATCGTCAAAGTCAAAGTCAAATCGAAAACAAAAATTCTGTGTTTATGTAATCTGTATGAAAAGAGACACGTCAGAAGTCCGTGATTCAGCTCATTATCCACTAATGCGGCCACGCCCATGGAGCGAGCGCTATTCAGATGCAAATTCTCAGGCAATACATGTATACATCGTCTCAATCGTGTATTTATTGTCTTGAAAAGTGTTTATCTGTATGTTAACGCCATGGTTAGAGACCTCTGGAAGACATGCCATTAGTTCCTGGAATGTCCTGTTCTTCTTTAGATTAATTTGTAGTTTAAATGTGCACAGAGCGCCCTCCGGCTGCAAGTATGAATTGAAAACACAGTATCCAGCGTTCATAGTGATGACAATAAATATTGAATAAATATTACTCCTCTGTATAGAAAATTGACATAAACATATGAGAATCCATCAGTATTTCTCCAAATGTGCATGCTTTTAAGGACTCCAGTCGGCTACTTACCTGTCTCCAGCGTGCTTCCTGTTCTCCCTCTGTGTACTCCGTCTTCGTGTGTGTTCTCCAACGTCATCTCTGCTCCAGGATATCAGCATACTGCCAGTTCCACTTGCCTACAACAAAGAGGACAGTATCACCATTCTCATTATCACAGTTCACTTGAAGATTTGCCATTTACTCACCTGCTTCACCGTTGCTCATTTGGTTGTGAAATAAACATCTTATATTATACTTCCTGTGTCTCCGACCATCTGTGTTGTAACAGTGTTTCCTTTACCAAGAAAATGGCAAGATGAAAACCACTATTTTCGGTTTCAAACTTTCACATAGCATCTTTAGGTTATAAAAACAATAAATATTCAAATCTAAATTTTGATTTTCAAAGGTTTATTATAAAAACGGATTATTTTTTTCCCCAAAATGCAATAAATCTATGTTTTTTTTTTTTGTTGTTGTTTTTTTCAAAATGCAATTAATCCATCAATATAAAAGTTATTTTTCATATTGAAAATACACAACAAAGTAAGTTGATTCACATATATGACAGCCTCTGAACTTTGTCAATACTAATCTTATATACAGGCATTTGACTAAAAGTACATTGTCATCGCTCCCAAAATGAATTCAACGAGTCATCTTGTTAATGTTATAAATTAATTATGTCTCCGTTTGTCATTACCAATTAAAGAGTATCTGGTGCCACCGCACGGTTAAAATAAACACATTTGCCGAGTACATTGGTATTAAAAACGTTTTTTAAAAACTGTTCATGATTCAGTTTTGGAGACCGTGACAGAAGTTTGATGCTGTCGTGGAACAAGCAACATCCGGCATATTCCTCTTCCCGACTCGAGTGCCTCATCTTCTTAATCTCCTCACGTAAATGGTTACATTTTGATGACTTGCGTTTCTTCCCCACCGCAGAAATCACCACAGGTTCATCAATGCTGTCAAAATAATTAATTTTTCTGTTTTTGTTGATCACAAAGTACAAAGCAGATAAGGAAAACTAGGATGCCGTGCACAGAGACACCTGCAGCAGCAGCACAAACAATGTCAGCCTCAGAGGTGTGGGAAATACTTCAGAATTAATGATGACAACACACACATTGCGAACTGCATGCTTTCAATCACAATTCATTATCGATTAGTGAAGGCGGGATAGACGGAATCGCGCTGAATGAAACAGACCAGAAGCGCTCTCTCTCGCGTGCACGCTCTCTCTTTCTTGCGCGCGATCTCAGTTCTCTACATGGTGCGTTCACACCAGACGCGAATGAAGCGTTAAGCGCGAGTGAATTACATGTTAAGTCAATGCAAAGACGCGAATAGACATCCTGTGGCACGATTCACCCGAATGAGGCGGCGCAAATTGAGCATTTCAGGCGTTTGACGCGCGTAACGCATGATCCGCGCGAATCGCCCGAGTTGAAAAATCTGAACTTTGGCGAATATTCACGCCACGTTAACCAATCAGGAGCTTGCTCTAGTAGTGACGTGATTACGACGTAGCGAGCGGAGGCAGAAATCCGAAACAACAATGGAGGACAAAATCATTGTCGCTGTACAATACATCTTTGTACTTTTATAGAAACAGGAATAAAAAGGATCTTGCTTGGAAGAAAGTGAGTGAGGAGGTCGTAGAATCTGGTAAATTGTAAAAAATGCTCTTTACTCAATTTGAGCTATACATATGTGTGTGTATATATATATATATATATATATTGAGACTACAAGCTAGCTAAAGCCGGCAAATTGAGCTTATTCACCGTATTTTACAACTACTTTCCTGCTGACGAGTTGATGTGTTTATTCAGAGGAAGTGTGCAGAAACGAGACAATCCGCCTGGCAGAAGCCCCTCTCATGGCGCGAATTCGCGTCTGTTGTGAAGTAAATTTCACGTGTGAATGAAGTGAGTAAACTCAAAATGTTCAAGCGTCAAACTACGCGTGTTGTGTACATCTGGTGTGAACGCCCCATCAGACAGCACGCGATCAGTTCTCCTCGCGCATGAATGGTCAAATGCACACATAGTTGTCAAAATGTCCAATACAGTCCAATACGTAAATACAGTCGATTATGGCTTAAGTGGACGTAAACATTTGGGTGAAAACAGTATATGTGTCAGTATCTATGGATTCGGTCTTAAAGGGACCGTAGCCTATATTTGTCATTAATGTTAATAAAACAACAAAATATGTTAAATAAATATATACATGGTAAATAAACCTACTGTATCTGAAAAACAAGTTTATTTAATTTGTATCTCTATAGTATTTGTTGTATTGTTTGTAATTTCTTTGTAAATTTCTTTTTGTATAACAACAATTATACAATTGCAAGAAAAAGTATATGAACCACTTGCAGAATCTGTGAAAATGTTAATAATTTTAACAAAATAAGGGAGATAATACAAAATGCATGTTATTTTTTATTTAATACTGTCCTGAGTAAGATATTTTAAATAAAAGATGTTTACATATAATCCACAAGACAAAACAAATATAGCTGAATTTATTAAAATAACCCCATTCATAAGTATGTGAACCATTGATTCTTAATACCGTGTGTGGTTACCTGGATGATCTACGACTGTTTTTTTTGTTTTGTTTTTTTTGTGATGGTTGTTCGTGAGTCCCTTGTTTGTCCTGAGCAGTTAAACTGAGCTCTGTTCTTTAGAAAAAAAATCTCCAGGTCCTGCAGATTCTTCAGTTTTCCAGCATTTTTTTGCACATTTGAACCCTTTACAGCAGTGACTGAATGATTTTGAGATCCGTCTTTTCACACTGAGAACGTCTCGGTTACGTATGTAACCCTCGTTCCCTGAAGGAGGGAACGGAGACGTACGTCAGTAGTGACCGACGAATTGGGATATCGCTAGAGAGCCCTATCAGCTTCGAGTGAACTACAACAGGCCAATGGAGTTGGCGTGCGATATTTGCATAATGCGCACCGCCCCCGCCAGGTGGTATAAATAGGGGAGCAGATGCAATCGCACTCTGTTTTTCGCTGAGGAGACAATCTAGTCCGCACTACAGCGAGGGTACAGCAACTGTGGCGACGGGACGTACGTCTCCGTTCCCTCCTTCAGGGAACGAGGGTTACATACGTAACCGAGACGTTCCCTTTCAGTCGGTCACGTTCGACGTACGTCAGTAGTGACCGACGAATTGGGATCCCAAATAAAGCGCCACAGTATGAACCCCTTCCAGTGCCCAGCGCAAGCTCTAGCCACCCGGCGCACCAGTGGGACGGGGAAGGGGGCGAGCTTACGCCGAGAGAGTCTACTGCTGTTCCGATATACCCACTAAGTAAACTAGACTACACTGGGGAAGCGAACCCGTAGGGGACGCTGCGGAGACCACTACCCACCCGTAGGGGAGGAATTTACGTGGAGAGTACACATATGGACTGGCCGTGGGCAGTACGCATATGGAGTCCCTGGGATGGCTCCACCTGGGTAGGGGGAGACTCATCTGACAGGTGACAGCAGAGCTGGCTCTGCTAGGGAAAGACACGGGCTCGCCGTAGGGAGTTGACCGTGGACAAATACACACATGGGACCGCTCACGTGGAGGGGTCACGACATGTGGAACCCAGCCAAACGTCAACGTCGGTGACGGAGGTTTGGCCTGGCATCAGACACTCCGCAATGTCCGAGCCGAAGGGGGAGGCGGAGGAACTCGACAGGGTTCGCCAAGCGGGGAACTCGACTGGAGTAAAAAGGATGCACGTATCCGGCCCAGGGGGCGGGAGTGGCATTGCAAGCCGACACTAGAACGGGCTCTTCGCGTCTACCGGCTGGTGGAAGCGAGTACACGGGAAGATACCGGTTCTACACGAAGGCTATAGAATCTAGCGAACGTGTTAGGTGTCGCCCAGCCCGCAGCTCTACAGATATCTGTCAGCGAGGCGCCGTGCGCCAGCGCCCAGGAAGAGGCCACTCCTCTGGTGGAGTGGGCTCTCAACCTGAACGGGCAAGGCACGCCCTGGGACTCGTACGCCAGGGCGATGGCGTCCACTATCCAGTGGGCCATCCTCTGCTTGGAGACAGCCTTTCCCTTCTGCTGGCCTCCGTAACAGACAAAGAGCTGATCTGAGGTCCTGAAGCTTCGCGTTCTGTCCACGTACAGGCGCAGCGCGCGGACGGGACAGAGCAAAGCTAGGGCTGGGTCTGCCTCCTCCGAAGGCAGCGCTTGCAGGTTCACTACCTGATCTCGAAAGGGAGTGGTAGGAACCTTGGGCACATATCCAGGCCGGGGTCTCAGGATAACGTGAGAGTCACCGGGCCCGAATTCCAGGCACGATTCGTCAACCGAAAATGCGTGCAGGTCCCCTACCCTCTTGAGCGAGGCCAATGCAACCAGGAGGACGGTCTTTAGGGACAGTACTTTTAACTCGACTGATTGCAAAGGCTCGAAGGGACGACCCCGGAGAGATGTAAGAACCAGGGTCAGATCCCAAGAGGGTACAGAGGGGGGCTGGGGAGGATTCAGTCTCCTCGCCCCCCTCAAGAACCTGACGATCAGATCGTGCTTCCCTAGCGATTTACCATCAACTGCATAGTGATGTGCGGCGATAGCGGCAACATACACCTTGAGGGTGGAGGGAGACAGCCTTCGTTCCAGGCCCTCTTGCAGAAAGGAAAGCACGGTTCTGACCGAACATGATCGGGGGTCCTCTCGCTCTGGTTGAGAGGAACACCATTCGACGAATAGGTTCCACTTCAGCGCATAGAGGTTCCTCGTAGAAGGAGCTCTAGCGGAAGTGATGGTGTCTGCGACCGCTTGCGGGAGATCACTCAGAACCTCCGCGTCCCGTCCAGGGACCACACATGGAGTTTCCACAGGTCGGGACGCGGGTGCCAGAGGGTGCCCCGTCTCTGAGTCAGGAGGTCCTTCCTCAGAGGAATGGGCCAGGGAGGTGCTGTCGCGAGGAGCGTGAGGTCCGAGAACCAGGTCCGAGTGGGCCAATATGGAGCCACTAACAAGACCTGCTCCTCGTCCTCCCTGACTTTGCACAGGAGCTGTGCGAGAAGGCTCACTGGGGGAAACGCATATTTGCGTAGGCCCTGGGGCCAGCTGATTGCCAGGGCATCCGTGCCGAGCGTGCCGCCGGTCAGGGAATAGAACAACTGGCAGTGGGCAGTCTCCGGGGAGGCGAACAGATCTATCTGTGCCTCGCCGAAGCGCTGCCAGATCAGCTGGACCACCTGGGGATGGAGCCGCCATTCGCCCGGAAGCGGAGGCTGCCGTGAGAGCTCGTCGGCTTCACGGTTGAGCACGCCTGGGACGTGAATGGCACGAAGCGACCTCAGATGCTTCTGACTCCATAGCAAGAGATGGCGGGCGAGTTGCGACATACGGCGGGAGCGTAGACCACCCTGATGGTTGATGTACGCAACGGCCGCAGTGCTGTCCGAGCGGACCAGTACGTGCTTGTCTGTCAACAGCTCCTGGAAGCGGCCCAGTGCAAGACGTACTGCTAGCAACTCGAGGCAATTGATATGCCAATGCAGTTGGGGCCCCGTCCACAGACCCGACGCTGCATGCCCGTTGTACGTGGCCCCCCACCCTGTGGCAGAGGCATCTGTGTGGACCACAGCATGCCTGGACACTTGTTCGAGGGGAACTCCAGCCCGCAGGAACGAAGGGTCCGACCACTTGGTGAGGGTGCGACGGCAGTTCGGTGTCACGGGAACACGGAACGTACCGCGCTGCCACGCCCATCTCGGGATCCGGCCGCGGAGCCAGTGTTGAAGCGGCCTCATATGAAGCAATCCGAGCGGCGTGACTGCGGCTGCGGATGCCATATGCCCCAGGAGCCTCTGAAAGAGTTTCAGTGGGGCCGCTGTCCTGCGCTTGAGCGTACTCAGGCAGGTCAACACTGACTGGACGCGCTCCTCGGTGAGGCGCGCAGTCCGGGCGACCGATTTCAGTTCCATACCGAGATAAGAGATCCTCTGCCCGGGGGAGAGTTTGCTCTTGTCCCAGTTGACCCGAAGACCCAACCGACTGAGGTGAGCTAACACCATGTCCCTGTGTTCGCACAACTGCTCCCGCGAGCTGGCCAGGATGAGCCAGTCGTCGAGGTAGTTGAGGATGCGAACGCCCTGTTCCTTGAGCGGAACAATGGCCGCCTCCGCAACCTTCGTGAAGACGCGGGGCGACAGGGCCAGCCCGAAGGGTAGGACTTTGTACTGATATGCCCGACCCTCGAACGCAAACCGTAGGAAGGGTCTGTGACGAGGCAGAATCGAGACATGAAAGTACGCGTCCTTCAGGTCGATCGCTGCAAACCAATCCTGGGGACGGACGCATTCGAAAATGCGCTTCTGCGTAAGCATCTTGAACGGCAGCCTGTGAAGGGACCGGTTCAGGACACGCAGATCCAGGATTGGCCGTAGCCCACCGCCTTTCTTTGGTACAAT
The DNA here is from genome assembly GCF_019924925.1 of Ctenopharyngodon idella. Classification (NCBI taxonomy): domain Eukaryota; kingdom Metazoa; phylum Chordata; class Actinopteri; order Cypriniformes; family Xenocyprididae; genus Ctenopharyngodon; species Ctenopharyngodon idella. The sequence continues at coordinate 28,769,665 of NC_067221.1, forward strand.
GAAGTAGGGGCTGTAGAACCCTGACTTCATATCGGCTGGAGGGACCGGCTCGATTGCATCCTTCGCCAGGAGGACAGCAATCTCCGCCCGGAGAACAGGTGCATTGTCCAGGGACACCTGAGTGTAGTGGACACCCCTGAAGACCGGGGGACGCCGGGCGAACTGAATCGCATAGCCGAGTCTGATAGTGCGAATGAGCCAGCGGGACGGGCTGGGGAGCGCTATCCAGGCTTCCAGACACCGAGCCAGCGGGACCAAAGGCACCACAGACGCACCGGGGGTGGGGCAGCGAAGCAGAGTGCTGGAACCCGACTCGGACGGCGCAGCGGCCCGAAGTGGGGTCAGACTCTGCGAGGTGACAGTGTGAATGGGAGACGGCTGGGGGGCGGCCTCGACCATCACACTGGGACCTGCTGGCGAAGTGAGAGTGGGCTGCGAGTGGCAAGGCGGAGCCTCGCGCGCTGACAGCCACAGTCTCTTGTGACCTGGAGGATTGGGAAACTGCTCTTTTTGTGATGAAGTGGGTACCGCTGGACTCCGGAGAGCCAGCGGCGGGACAGACAATTTCACAAATTCCCCCCGGCCCTCCTCCGGGGGTGGGAGAGACGATGGAGTCCTCTCCCGAAGAGCAGGAACCTTCCCCTCCAGGTCGCCCGTCTCAGGGTCGCGTCTTCCTCGACCTCTTGCCACCTGGCTTGGCCTGAGCGGGCTGGGCGCCGCGTCCGCGACCGGCACCCTGCTGTTTGGCTGGTGTAGGCTGCTGCTTTGCCAACTTAGCAGGGGCGGAGGACGACGCAGGCGGGCGCCCTCGGCGACGAGCGGGCTGAGGCTGTGCTGCCGGCGGCGGGGTGGAGGCAGCAGCGGACCGCCGGGGCAGGACATGTTTGATAGCCTCAGCCTGCTTCTGGGCGGCTGAGAACTGCTGGGCGAAGCTCTCTACCGCGTCGCCGAAAAGGCCGACCTGTGATATGGGGGAGTCCAGGAACCGATATTTGTCGTTATCCCTCATATCAGCAAGGGTCAGCCAAAGGTGGCGTTGCTGGACCACAAGCGTGGCCATCGCCTGACCAACAGAACGTGCCGTCACCTTAGTCGCCCGGAGGGCGAGGTCCGTGGCGGCACGCAGCTCCCCAAGCAGCTGCTGGTCAAGACCTCCCTGGGGCATTTCCATCAACGCTTTTGCCTGATGAACTTGCAAAAGGGCCATGGCATGCAAGGCAGAGGCAGCCTGTCCGCAGGCTCTGTAAGCTTTCTCTGTCAAGCCTGACGAGAATTTACAGGCCCGGGATGGGAGACGCGGCTCACCGCGCCAGCCAGAGGCCGTTGGACACAGTTGCATCGCAACAGACCTCTCGACTGGGGGAATCCGCGTATATCCCCTAGCCTCCCCGCCATCCAGGTTGGTGAAGGCGGACGAGGGACCAGGTCTCGCACGAACGCTATAGGGCGTCCGCCAGGACCTGGTCACCTCATCATGCACCTCCGGGAAGAATGGCATCGGGGCGGGGCGCTGGGGACCAGCGCGGGCCGCCCCGAGGTACCAATCATCGAGCCGAGAAGGTTCGGACTCTTGCTCACCTTCCGATGCCGCGATCGACATGCAGTCATCCGCCGGTGCTCCGAAAGAAACGGCTGGTCGCTCCGTAGAGGGACCAGCACGCTCAATCGGCAACACCACCGGTTGCAGTGAGGTAGAGGGGACAGGGGCCCGCGGAGCGGAGCTCGGCGGGGAAGCCCTGACCGTGATCCTCAGATCACCCTGCCTACACGCCGGCGCACCGTCACCCCGGCCGAAGCCAGAGAAAACGGCGGCACGGGGCATAGGGGAGGGGACCCCCGCTCCCTGAGAACCAAGGAACGAGAGTCTCGAACTCAACACTGCAATAGTCATGTTCCCACAGTGAGAACATGAACTATCCACAAAAGCTGCTTCAGCGTGCTGAACGCCCAGGCACGTGATGCAGCGATTGTGGCCGTCAGCGGGGACCAATGAATGACCGCATCCAGTAACGCACAGACGAAATGACATCTTGAAAAAGACGCAGGGTTCGTCTGTGAAGCTCTTTTAGGAGGGGAAAAATTCAGCTCTCTTGTGCTGAAGCACACAGGGAGTGTCACGATGTGTTCGGGTACACCACTCCCCGAACACAACGGAGGAACCGGCCCAAATCGCAACAGACCACAATGCTGGGAAATGGAAATTGAATGCTGTAAAAACAGCAGTTGAGAGCTTTAAGCTCAGGCTCCTCGGGAAGCTCGCGACCTCGCTGGAGTGCCGTTGCACCAACACAAGAAAAAGAAATTTTCCTTTTTTTTTAGCTTGAAGAATTCACTGAAGTCTGAAAGCTGGAAACACACTAGATGGCTCCGAAGCGAAAGACAGAGTGCGATTGCATCTGCTCCCCTATTTATACCACCTGGCGGGGGCGGTGCGCATTATGCAAATATCGCACGCCAACTCCATTGGCCTGTTGTAGTTCACTCGAAGCTGATAGGGCTCTCTAGCGATATCCCAATTCGTCGGTCACTACTGACGTACGTCGAACGTGACCGACTGAAAGGGAACTATTGAGGGACTCAAACACAACTTTTAAAAAGGTTCAAACATTCACTGATGCTCCAGAAAAAAACATGATGCATTAATAGATGGGGGGTGAAAACATTTGGAATTCGAAGATCAAGGTAAATTGTATTTAATTTGTCTTCCGGGAAACACACAAGTATTTTCTGTTGCTTCCGAAGGGCAGTACTAAATGAAAAAAAATTATATTCAAACGAAATAAGAAAAATTTGGACCTCTTTATCCTGTTCAAAAGTTTTCACCACCCGACTCTTAATGCATCGTGTTTCCTTCTGAAGCATCAGTGAATGTTTTAACCTTTTTTAATAGTTGTGTTTGAGTCCCTCAGTTGTCCTCCATGTGAAAAGATGGATCTAAAAATCATTCAGTCACTGTTGTAAAGGGTTCAAATATGCAAAAGATGGTGGAAAACTGAAAAATTTTTGGGACCTGGAGATTTTTTCTGAAGAACAGGGCTCAGTTTAACTGTTCATAACAAACAAGGGACTCATGAACAACCATCACACAACAAAAAAACAGTCGTAGATCATCCAGGTAATGACACACAGTATTAAGAATCAATGGTTCACAAACTTTTGAATTGGGTCATTTTAATAAATACAGCTATTTTTTTTGTCTTATGGATTATATGTGAACATCTTTTATATAAAATATCTTACTCAGGACAGTACTAAATAAAAAATAACATGCATTTTGTATGATCTCTTATTTTGTTAAAATTTTGCACATTTTCAAAGATTCTGCAAGTGGTTCACATACTTTTTCTTGCAGCTGTATATATTAGTAATTATGCCCTTTGAAGGTTATTGGACACTATGAAATTTTTGTTCTTTAAGTTTGTGACAAGCACATACAAATTATTACTTTTTTCATTAGAGTAAAACTAGAGGAAAACTGCAACATCAAAAAAAAAAAAAAAAAGAGAGAGAGAGAGAGAGAGAAACTAATAAATGTATAGGCATCAGTATCGGCGAGTACTAGAAAAAAAGTATCGGTACTTGTACTCGGTCCTTAAAAAATGGTATCGATGCATCCCTAATATATATATACGGGCCATTCTACAGAATTGGTGCAAACTGCTGTCCCACAACCAAAAAAACACATTTAAAATGCATTTAGGTATTCAAATTTTTTAGATGTTTACTAAGATCCTTCTTTTATCTATTGAATCCCACAATAATATTTAAAATATCAGTAAGTAGTGCTGGGCGATATGACCAAAATCTTATATCACGATATGAGTAATTTTATATCACGATAACGATATATATCACAAAATAGTAATTTTTGCTTTAAATAAGATTTTTATATCAAAATTTTTCATAACACTGAAATTTTTATAATTCTTTTCACCAATTTCAATATCGTTTAAAAAATTTATACTAGCCTAAAAAAAACCTTAAGCTTACTGAAGATAAATAAAAAGTGATAAAGAAAGAGCAAAGAAAACAAACTATATTAAAACAAAGACAGACGAAATAGACCTACCTGAAAAAAACTTTGAGCACTAGAAATACTACATAAAATGTATAAAGTAATCAAAGGTATATAAAAAAGCGTAGTCTTCACTGTGTAAATTAAATATACATTTATTCTTATTAAAGTTACAGAAGCAAGCAGTGAGAGATTTTCTCTCTTTTTTGTTGTTTGATGAGCATTAATAATGACAGCAGGTACATTTGGATGCTATCCCTTTAAGACTGACTGCACCGATCCATTATACTCAAAAGTAGGGCTGCACAATTTGGAGAAAAAATCTAATTGCGATTTTTCTGGTTAAAATTGCAATTTTATAAAACAAATGAAAAAAAAAAAAAAAAAAAAATTATAAACAATACCAGGCTTGTTTTTCTTGTATGTAGAGCTGCACAATTTGGCCCGAAATTTTGTGCTAATATATTATTTTGACTAATTATTTTTATTATTATTATTATCATTATTGCTAAATAAAAATATTAAACCAAATAAGAAATATTACTGTTGTAATAACTTTCATTATTAAAGTATTTAGCATTAGTATTTAATTATAAATATAACTATAATAATTAGAAAATAATATTTAAAACTTGTATGACAAAATGTGGGGTTACCTGTTAACATGCAAGCAGTATGTCTATAAATCATTAGAAAGGTCTAAGGATTTATTATCAAATATTATATTATTATGATAAAAATCTGTCTCAATAATTTCTTTATTTTTGTCAGGAGGTATGCAAAATCAAAATGCAAAATCAAAAATGGAGTCCGTGTATTTAATATGAACACCGTGCCTCTTATGCATTCACTGTGGGGAAAAAACCCTGTACACTTATGTACGCTGGAGAAAAACATATTGATTATATGTTCCCCACAAAGTTCTTTAGAGAGAGAGGAATTATTTTTCCTATTTTTACCCTGAAAAGGATTGAGTGAGCTTTACTTGGTGCTAAACATGTCTGTTTCATACTGGACGCCGGAGGGCGCCCTTGAGCAGATACTCAAAATACTCCAAATATGTGCAATATAACAAACCCTGTTTAGGGGTCGTGTGTTGGGGGGCCCCCGAGATAACCCGGGTTGCGTCAACAGATGATGATCATGTATTGACGATAGCCAGAGATATTGTCAAAAGCATCAAATATTGGCAATATTAAGAGGATTTGCCATTTCCAATTAATGTAGGCCTGTTACATTCTTCTAGTCTATTATTATTACTAGGCTACTTTTATTATTAGATTAATATTATAATAAATTTGCCCCACAATAATTTCATAGTGCATCACCGCATAACTGACGTGCTGTGAGGATAATAAAAGATTAGGCTATTAGCTATCTTTGAAAATGTTTTAAACATGTTTTTAGGTCTATTATACAATGAACTATAGGCCTATAATTAAAATTATTAACAGTCTATAATTCCTAACACTGCAGTCATCATTGAAAATTAAGAGCAGTTTTACTTCAAGCACTGACTTTAAAAAAAAACAAGCTGTTTAACACGAAATTACTATTTTTTTCATTTGTTTCACTATAGGCTATGTATGGGCCACAAGAGAAATAATGGAATAAATTAAGACAGTTATATACCGTTATCAGTATATTATGTTGAAATTCATCTCTGAGAAAATGCTCTGTTAATGCAGCGCCAGACAGCTCCATCACTTTTTATACTGACCGAGGTAAAGCTTTCACCGGCATAACTGTTGCGCAAAGTCTGCACGTTGCTTCTTGTGTGATATCCATTGGCTCACCTTCTTGGTTTAAAACGGAAAATTAAAATCTGCCGTGTGAGCGGAGCTAAAGAGTGACGAGCACGCGCAGCTTTTGCGTAGCGATCTTCTGCAAGCTATCAATGGTCAGCTAAACAACTGTATTTAAACACACCATACACCATCTCATTATCCCTGGATAACTTTTGAATCACTATAATGAATATAGCATATAGTGAATGATGAATAATGAATTCACTACATTCGTGTTGTTTACATTATATGCACTTAGGCGCCTATTGCCAACAAAACAGACATTTGAAGCAGTACTCACCACCTGCAGTTCCGACTCATGACTGGGATCATTACAGCTGTGGCCGCTCCATCTTTCAGTTTCAAACGATCTGTAAATCCAGCGTAGAACTGGGCCTTGTTTATGAAACCATAAGCGCAATCCTGAGAGCACGAGCAGCCACGGAAAAACACGATATATTCTCCATTCATTTTAACCAATAAAAAAGTGATTGCAACTATCAGTTTCTATGGTTATTTTAATAACAAATATCGAGAGCGCATCAATGTAATGCGTGAGCACAAAACTCTAAGCTCCACTTAACTCTGGGTTCGGAAGCAACCAAACACACACTTCTCTGGTAACATTGTTGATTTCATGAAGTCCTGTGACCTGTGCAGCGCTGCCAACGACTTCCGTAAAGCCGAACGTGCGTTGATGGGCGTGCTCTTGCTCTCTAGCTCTGGTCAACGTTCCCCCCCTTTACTATATATTTAAATTAATTAATTCTTAACTTTGAAATCGGTGTGATAAACTTTATGCCTTTTACAAAGAAAGACTGGATTCAAAATACAACAAATCTCATAAATTACACTTGAAATACTGTTAAAATTGTAATTGTTATTGATTTACATGTGTAAGCTTTTTTTAAAATAAAAAAATATATATTTACAAGGTAGATAAACAAAATAGGTCAATGTAACCTTTCTTATTAAATTATTTATTATTGTATTTCGGTAGTGACAAATTTGGGGAGAGGGAAAATATTCCAAAAAATTCTGAAAATACAATATGAGAATTAACTGCACAATTATTAGAAATGTGTACCTTGGATATTATACAATTTGCATAAATACAAAATTTGTGGGAAAAGACACAATAGTATACAGGTGCTGGTCATATAATTAGAATATCATCAAAAAGTTGATTTATTTCACTAATTCCATTCAAAAAGTGAAACTTGTATATTATATTCATTCATTACACACAGACTGATATATTTCAAATGTTTATTTCTTTTCATTTTGATGATTATAACTGACAACTAAGGAAAATCCCAAATTCAGTATCTCAGAAAATTAGAATATTATGAAAAGGTTCAATATTGAAGACACCTGGTACCACACTCTAATCAGCTAATTAACTCAAAACACCTGCAAAGACCTTTAAATGGTCTCTCAGTCTAGTTTTGTAGGCTACACAATCATGGGGAAGACTGCTGACTTGACAGTTGTCCAAAAGACGACCATTGACACCTTGCACAAGGAGGGCAAGACACAAAAGGTCATTGCAAAAGAGTCTGGCTGTTCACAGAGGTCTGTGTCCAAGCACATTAATAGAGAGGCGAAGGGAAGGAAAAGATGTGGTAGAAAAAAGTGTACAAGCAATAGGGATAACCGCACCCTGGAGAGGATTGTGAAACAAAACCCATTCAAAAATGTGGGGGAGATTCACAAAGAGTGGACTGCAGCTGGAGTCAGTGCTTCAAGAACCACTACGCACAGACGTATGCAAGACATGGGTTTCAGTTGTCGCATTCCTTGTGTCAAGCCACTCTTGAACAACAGACAGCGTCAGAAGCGTCTCGCCTGGGCTAAAGACAAAAAGGACTGGACTGCTGCTGAGTGGTCCAAAGTTATTTTCTCTGATGAAAGTAAATGTTGCATTTCCTTTGGAAATCAGGGTCCCAGAGTCTGGAGGAAGAGAGGAGAGGCACACAGTCCACGTTGCTTGAGGTCCAGTGTAAAGTTTCCACAGTCAGTGATGGTTTGGGGTGCCATGTCATCTGCTGGTGTTGGTCCACTGTGTTTTCTGAGGTCCAAGGTCAACGCGGCTGTATACCAGGAAGTTTTAGAGCACTTCATGCTTCCTGCTGCTGACCAACTTTATGGAGATGCAGATTTCATTTTCCAACAGGACTTGGCACCTGCACACAGTGCCAAAGCTACCAGTACCTGGTTTATGGACCATGGTATCCCTGTTCTTAATTGGCCAGCAAACTCGCCTGACCTTAACCCCATAGAAAATCTATGGGGTATTGTGAAGAGGAAGATGCGATATACCAGACCCAACAATGCAGAAGAGCTGAAGGCTACTATCAGAGCAACCTGGGCTCTTATAACACCTGAGCAGTGCCACAGACTGATCGACTCCATGCCACGCCTCATTGCTGCAGTAATTCAGGCAAAAGGAGCCCCAACTAAGTATTGAGTGCTGTACATGCTCATACTTTTCATGTTCATACTTTTCAGTTGGCCAAGATTTCTAAAAATCCTTTCTTTGTATTGGTCTTAAGTAATATTCTAATTTTCTGAGATACTGAATTTGGGATTTTCCTTAGTTGTCAGTTATAATCATCAAAATTAAAAGAAATAAACATTTGAAATATATCAGTCTGTGTGTAATGAATGAATGCCCTCCTTGTGCAAGGTGTCAATGGTCGTCTTTTGGACAACTGTCAAGTCAGCAGTCTTCCCCATGATTGTGTAGCCTACAGAACTAGACTGAGAGACCATTTAAAGGCCTTTGCAGGTGTTTTGAGTTAATTAGCTGATTAGAGTGTGGCACCAGGTGTCTTCAATATTGAATCTTTTCACAATATTCTAATTTTCTGAGATACTGAATTTGGGATTTTCCTTAGTTGTCAGTTATAATCATCAAAATGAAAAGAAATAAACATTTGAAATATATCAGTCTGTGTGTAATGAATGATAATATACTCAACGACATGAATGAAGTGAGATTGTGTTTGCCGCTTGCCCACTAGATGGAGACATCTGAAACAGAAATTTCAATCCTGTTTCAGTCCTGTACATACAATGAATCAGCTGCATTCGTTAAATAAAGAACGCATGCATGAAAAATTAACGAATATATATATATATATATATATAAACATAAGTAAATTTAACAAATGGTTGAACCGAATCGAATCTGAAGATAGCATAATTATAGTGTTTTTATCAGTAGATTGTGAACATGAAGTAATGAATTAATTTTAAATTTAGAGTCTCATGACTGTAGAGATAAAACTAAAAGCATGTCGATACAGTCAATCACTTTATATAACATGACAATGATATAAGTTTATAGCCAATGACCTTTGAGGAAATTTAGGCCTATGGTCATTGGTTATCTCGTTATTGTAGTGTCCTATTATGTTATTATGTTAAAAAAGAAATATGCAGTTTTATGTAACAGTTGATCTAATTATTTATCAGTTAATAGTCGGAAAGAATTCTCTGATTAGATACGCAAGTTATATTTTAAGACCTAATGATTAGGGAGAACGAAAGATTCATTAATTAATTTATCAGCATTTCCTATACTATACTCGATTTGAGCTTGTCCTTTAGATCTAGATAAGTCTCTGTAAAGGACCTGTTCCACCACAAACCGCATTTGATCATGTGTGTAGAGGATCAATGAATATGAATACACTGGATGAATACACTTCCAGTCGGAAAGACAACACGTGAGAGAAACTGCAGCCGCTTAAAAGAAAGCTTCCGATTTGGGAAATACGACATTGAAAACAGCATTATTGCATTATTTTAGCATAATATAGATATAGGTCTGTATTAGGCCTATATAATTTTTTTTCTTCATATTGTCATCATTAAGATTATCAGTAGTTGAAAACATGATCTTAAGCACGAGTCAAAAGATCAGCCTTATCCAGAGTATTATTTTCCATGTTAAAAAATGTTTTAATTGGATATGATATTCGAATTGGAAACAAAACAACTTATGTAGTCTATTTATGTACTAGTATATCTTCAGTTCGGCATTTAGATAATGTAGCATTTATAATAGTAAGATAGCCTACATTAAACATTTATTCGATTTATTAGTTTTTAAATCAGAAAATAGCTTGAATCGAATAATTTGAACAGAGCGAAACAAGCAATACTGCAATAAAAACTTAACACAAGGCAAGCAAGCAATTCACACGCTTTCATTTTTGCATATGAGCGGCTTTAAATCGGGGGGGGGGGGGGGTAAAATCCGGACAGGTTGTTATAGCTACCCAATCCACAGGGGTCCCCCCACCCACCAGTAGACAACCTTATATATATAACACACAAAGTCTTGCATGTCCCAATAACTATTAAAACAGTGAGTATCATGAGCATTGCAGTTCAGGCTGACTGAGTGACTCTATCATCAGAATTTCGCCCGTGGCAAAAGCCTGTGATTGGGTCCGAATGAAAAGCCGTTCTCAACTTTAATATGTGCCTCATGAACGCGCACAGAAGAAGGCTGTAGGATTATCGAAGAGAAATATCGCTTATAATAACCTCGGGTTTTCTTATTGACACACGCGGGCGAGTGTGTATGCGTGTGTATGTGTGCGTGTGTGTGCGTGCGTATGCGTGCGTGTGTGCGTGCGTGTCTGTTTAAGCCTAACTTTTTAAAGGATGATATATCTTGGATATTTCCTGTTTCTTTTTTGTGGGCTCACGCGTGTCATGGCAAGTTACCCAATATGGTGGTAAGTTTATTACTTTTTTAACCTTTCTATGTGAAATACAATTAGATTGGTAGTCTAGAAAGGGTAAATGACAAGCTTTCAACTTGACAATGATTTGGGGATTGAAAATGTCCATGATGTCAGCTGTAACCGGTGTTGATATGATGATAGATGACGCGATATCTATCTATCTATCTATCTATCTATCTATCTATCTATCTATCTATCTATCTATCTATCTATCTATCTATCTGTCTGTCTGTCTGTCGTGCACCTGTTAATAGTTTGGAGTAGTAAGCTACCGTAAGTAAATTGCAGGATCAACTTTTATCAACATAGACCTATGATCTGTGTAACAACTCATGTTCAATTTGTTCGTTAAAATGTTCAATTGATTCATTAAAGGAGTTAGTATAATTAGTTTTCAACTAGTCTAAAAAGTTTTTTTTTTTTTTTTTTTTTTAATGTAAAAATTCTCTCGGTGATTTAGATATTGTATTATTGTCACTGATGGCTACATTTTATGACAGACTGGACGTCAAACTTCTTGAAGAGAGGACTTTAAAAGCGAGTTATCTTTAAATAAAACCGTGAGGAATTCACAGTTGTAACTACGTGAAATTGTAATCAATCAGTGTTGTTATATGTAGCTGTTCAAATTGTTTCTTTAATCAGAGATAAACGTTATCTGAATTCATTTAAATTCGGCCTATAGAATATTCAACACTGAATTTTAGTTTAGTAGTAGTTGTTAGTTTATTAACGTTATTTTATAGGCTATTGAACGCTTTGTTGTTGTAATTTAAATAAATAGTAAAATAAAATAGGCAATTGTAGCTGAGGTGGTTGGAAAATTACTGATTGTTAAGAATATACAGAATTGCATAATCATTTTTAGACTAGGCCTATATTTAAAAGAATAGAAGGTATTTGTCTTGAAATAACTTTATTTTTGTACAAAAATTTCACACAAATTCATAACTGAGAGAAACATTCAAGGTGTTCCACAGATTTCACTCACAAACCTAAAAGATCGTTGTTTCAGGGAGGCAAGACAATAAAGCAGAGTTTTCTCAGTGGTTGTAAAAGCTGTAATTGAGTAGGTCATTAGTCACAGTCCAGGCCAGTCTTTTTTGTTAATTGTTGTCTGTCTGACCATCTTGAGATTTTAAAAGCTGTGCTTTCCTTCTCATTCACAATGCCAATTCAGAGAACAGCATCCAGAAACTTCTGTTGCTTATTATGAGTAGCCAACCCTTGTGAAAAAGAAGTACACTTAATTGTATTGAATGTGCACTTGTAGTGTACTTAAACTTTAAAACCTTAAAGTATATATATTTTTTTTTAAAAACTGGACCTGCAAATAATATAATATTAATGGAATAAGGTCACTTAGGTGGACTTAAAGAGAGTTTCTTAACACAATTCACTTTTAAAAAGCGCACTTTGAAATAAAGTAAATTAAAAGTTTTACTTTAAAGGGCACCTATTATGCCCCTTTTTACAAAATGTCAAATATGTCTCTGACATCTCCAGAGTGTGTATGTGAAGTTTTGGCTCAAAATACCCCACAGGTAATTTTTTTTATAGCATGTTAAAATAGTTTTGGGGGGGGGGGTGAGCAAAATCAAGCCGTTTTTGTGTGTGTCCCTTTAATTGCAAATGAGCTGCTGATCCCTGGCCCCCTTTCAAGAAGAGGGCATATCTTCAAGAGCTAATGCAACAAACAAACAGGACAATCTCATGCACTGAAAATGATAGAAACTGTCAGTAATTGTGTTCAGTTTGAACCAGAGAATATATGCTGCATGGAGTTAGAACAGGTATAGTTTATTTACAGTTATAAATTATGTTGTCATCTTGCTTTTATCCACTATTAGTACAAGCCTGTTGTAGCGGACCCCATCCGAATGATGGCCAAAACTTTACTGATGAGTTTTATGAAGTTTATTGTACATCACACAAAAGATGATGCGTCTGTTTTCACTCTAGAAAATGATCGTAAAAGCTGAATAAAACACAGTACAAGAAGTGCGCATTAAAGGGTTATCCGTAAACTCTCTCTCCCTTGCATTAACATACACAGCAATCGAATTACACAAAAACACTCGTTACTAACAGTAAACAAATATATATACAGACCTTATTCTTTTTTTTCTATGGGGTTGCTAAATAAACTGGTAAACTTTATATCTGTAAAATAACTCAGATGAACTGTAATGAAGTGTGTACTCTTCCCTTCACTGTTGCCATAACCAGTATCACTCCGGAGACTATAAGCTGGATCACGAACAGTTGGTACTGATCTGTCCTTCAGTAACAACTTTTTAGCAAAACCTGTGTTTTGTATTGTCTCTTTGCATTGACCCTCGTTCACAAAGCAGTCTGGAGTGAAATGATTTGCGCAGACATAACGAATTTAGGTATATTTTGGGGCTATTACCTTCAAAAATTAACCCACTGCATCCTCAGTGGCTCAGATGTTGGGAGAAAATGAAGACTCCATTGTTCACTCTTACATCCAACAAAAGAACACCGGGATTGCTTACAAGACATTGTTGTCAGTAAAGCTGCTCAAGCGCGGAGAAAATGGCGGACAGTGTACAACTCGCTGAGGGCGGAAACTATGGTAATGCAGGACTGTCAGTCAGCGGCCGTGGGTGGGGCCTGAGCAGTGTGACGTCACACAAAATGGCATGTCTAATGAGACTGCTTTGGTTTAACCCTTTAAGACCTTTGCGTGTCTCTGTTTAAGAGCCAATATAAACTGAAAACATATAGGTAGCACAATAATTTTTTTTTTTTTTGCATACAAAATCAGAGACTTTACACATTCAGATCAAGCCTCCAACATGCTCCTGTTGCATTTCTTTCACCCTCTAATGAGTCTGAGTAAAATGCGTTTACAACAAAAACAGTGCGCAGCCGCTAACTGAATACAAATATGTACAGGGGTGCACATAACTTTTTTGGTCTGGTTCTCAAGGGAGCACTTGGAGATGTTGCTTTGTACTCACACTTTACGCGACACGCTTATCCTAAAAGCTGTCCTCATCACTTTCCTCCTGACTGCTCTCCTTACTATCTTCTTTTCTCTTGAACATGGTAGATGATGATAATGATTTTTTATTTTATTTTATTTTACTAACATTAATGACACAGACAACAGCAAAGGCTGCTGTCACTTTAAGAAGGAAAGCACAGACCGAATAACTGACACACATCCGGTTTCTTTCTCAACTGTTCACTTATGACATAACCGAGAGAGTACTTGTCGAGACATGTATTTTGACATCATTTTGTGTGTATGTGTCCGTTCAAGCGGAAGTAAACGCAAAAGAGTAATTAATTCGGTGCTCGAGCGCTGTCTGACTCTCTCTCTCTCTCTCTCTCTCTCTGCGTGCGCGCATTTCGGGGGTGTGAGGCTGTGCGCACAGATAACAGCTCGCGAGTCCCGATTTTCGCCTCTTCTTCCGCTTTTAAAATCATTTGAATACATTAATTGGCGAGACAAAACACATCCAAATAATAAACTTTCACTCTATGATGGTTAAATTTAGCAGTTAATAAGCGAATCACATGAGTGCCGAACCGTTGGACCTTATCCGTACAGATCACGGATTAACTGCGATCTGTTGCACACCTCATAATTAGGGAACACACTTATCATCATGATTGCTATCTTACCAGAGATGGAGAAAAATCCTACTCCAGTAAGTAAACATTTCCTCAAAAATGCTGGTACTCAAAAGCGCATCTATATCTATATCCCTAATATAACATAATCTATTGTGTTGATCACAAGATATTACTCACAGAATGATGTAACATATTTGGCTAAAAACATGTCACTCATCTTTCCGGGATGCAATGTGTATCCAATGTTTCCAGAACCATCCATGTTTGTTTTCCAACGTTAAATAACACAAAATAGGTATCATTTTAAAGCTTAGAAAGCTTTTTATTGCATCTAACCATTTTGATAAACTCCTAAAGAGTGCTGAGAAGTCCCTCTAAACCGGAGTGTACCGCCCGTGGGCGCCATCTAGCTGCGAAAAAATGAATAATCATATATATTTTTTTTAAAATTACTGCATTGATAAACATAAAATAGGTGTCATTTGAAAACTTAGAGTCTAAACTTTACAATGCATGTAGCCAATTCGATTACCTCCTAAGTACTGCCGAGTTATTTGTTGAAAAATAGAAAAAAAATGTTTTCATAATTTATTTAACTAAAAACAAATATGTAGATTTCATGAGGCATTTTCGCTCGTAACTTCATGAAACATGCACAGATCATATAAAATAGCAAATCATTATACAGCAGATTCTCACAATTAAAATGAGCCCAAAATCAGCATAATCCGTTGCACTGATCACGAGATATTCCTCGTGGAGGAACAGTTTTAAAAATGCTCATTAGGTGGCATAACAAAAAGGCTAACCTGGTTCCAAATGCTGTAACTTTTAATTACTTTATGCTATCACCACAAAATTTGATCCAGATGCAGCACACATGTAGGAGAGCTTCACCAAAAAATTAATTTTCTTCGATCTTATTTCCTTCCTGAGTTATTGCATGTCAAATTAAAAAAGATATGAAAACTTATAATAATTTTAAATTTTGTCTTTTATCAGCAGTTTATCAGCATGAAAATGTCCAAATGTAATGTAATTTATATTTTCTAAAAATGTAAAAAGCGTTCTATCAAACGATACCTACCTTTTGACTCTCCTTGCTTTTGGAGTTATGAATCTTTATTTTTGTGTATGTCAGAAAAAAAAAAGAAAAAAAACTTGGATTTTTATCATTATGGGGTGGTTGTTCACACACTGCCAACACACATTTATGTCCAAATACCATGTAAAAGTGAATTTTTCAAAATCGGTGCCCTTTAAAGAACATTTGAACTTATGTTTTAATAATCTTTTGTCATGTAAAGCTCTTTCTTATTATTTTAACTGATGTGTAGTTATCAAAAACATTATTTATTTGAAATTACATTTAAAGTTAAAAAGCATTAAAGCATATTTCAGTTTACCATGAATGCTTGTCCATTCAACTCTTTTACGCTTTAACCATATTTCAAAGACAATAGTAATAATGAAATAACATATAAAGGTGTACATATAAAGTTCTACTCCAGTGGGTCAAAACACTCATAAGTTAAATTAATTGCATTTAAATTAAAATTATAATACATTTTCATTTATTGTAAATAACATACAATTAGGTGTCAGAACAGTATGTTTAGCAATTTAAGTGTATTATTTCCATAATAAAACTGTTAAAAGTATGCAAAAGTGTACTTCTTTTTCACAAGGGAACTCGGGGTTCGCAATAGAAGTGCTACATTTACAATCAAGGTATAAAAATGTCTAATGATACAAGATACAAGAAGCTATAAAAACACTGAGGTGAAAAGCTATCTAACCATCAATATATGTCTGTCAAGCTGTACAGAATGTTCATTGCCTCTGGAGTCACATGTTTTTTCAGTTCCTGCCTCAACACCAGCTTCATAGTAAAATGTGAGAATTTAGAATTATCAGAAAAGTGTCTAGTTTGACCTATAGATCAGTGCTGTTTGTTTGTTTTAGTTATGAGAAGTTTTGCTGCCTCATTTTGCTTGACTGATATAAAGACTGCTTCTGACTGATTGTGCCCATTTAGAGAAAACTATCAGCTTCTGAAAATAAAGTCACCGAAGTCTGATCGATAAAATTTTTATGTAGACAGATTGCCCTTTAAGAAACAAGTGCAATAAGTAACAGGGTTTCAGTTTCCCGTAACAGAAGGGACATGCGTGAAAACATACTGACATTGCTGGGTAATTTAACTCAGCAGGGTGGCCTGCGGTTCTCCAGCAGAGAGAGTTATGTGATATGATAACCTGCTGCAGGAATGCTCATGTCCATGCAGGGGAGACCTTGAAAGTATTGGTTTTGTCATGGTGTATCTATACATATACCATCTGATAACATCTAACCCATAACCTAATGTTACATTTTGCACTGTATCACTGTGAAGGCCAATTTGAAGGAGGATTTTTGACTTGGCTCAAGTATAGAGACCAGGTTCATTGCTTCCTGCATCTCCTTATGAGATGGTGTTGCCTGACTGCACCCTAAACACCACCCCCCACACTCCACCTTAAAAGATAAATACCTGGAGGTGAAAGCTTGCCGCACATTCCTTCTCCCAAACACTTCTCTCTTGATGTCAAAGTCGGCTCTGTGGCCCCAGGGCCTACAAGTAAAGTGGTAATTCAGAGGTGCACTTGCTTGGGCTTGCTGAAATATGCATTAAAACCTAGACTGGATACACTTCAGATGAAAAGTGAGCAAATATATCTAAGACTCCAGAGCAAATGGAAATGTTCATTTCTGTCCTTTTGTCTTTTAATTATAGCTTTAAGAGATTTGGGGGAGGTAAAGATGATACTGTTCTGCCAGGATGGAGGGTGCATGTCAGTTGGTCATGCTTTTGTTTGGGATATCGCAAAAAATATGACAACTTGGCACAAGTACATAATTGTAAGAATGCTGTGAGTTCCACACAAATTAGGACAACCTTATAAATGCTTGTGTTCCATTCGATTGATGATTTCTACAGATCATTGTTTAAGAAATACCAGCTATCCAGTCTCAGTGCAGTAATACATTAACAATGAATCCGGTTTGCCCAGTGTGCCAAGATACTCCAATCTCTGTTGTGTTGGTTTTAGAGGCCCTGAGTTCTCTGTTCTTACTAAATGATGATCTCAATATCATGAGCTACAACAGATGACCGGGGCAGACACTCACCCAAGACAGCTGAGCATGAATGTCATTGAAACACCTGTTCACCTCACTCAGCAGTGGTGACGTCTCAAATTCATCAGCTTGTGGCAAAGTACTATACCAAAGTATGAGGTGGTGATTCTAGCCGTCAACAGAGCCTATTAATTATCACTTTAGTCTTGACTGCAGTATACCTGAGGACTGTCCACGCTTGATGGAACCCACAAACCATTTGCCAGCTTTTTTTTCTTTCTTTTTTTTTTTTTTTTTTTTAAAAAAAAAAGATAGTTCTAGCTGTAAATATGATTGGATGAACCACAACTGAAACTGCCAGTACATGCACACTTGTGACTTCATGTTGAATTCTATAATTTACCTGGCAACTGGAAACTGTTC
The DNA here is from genome assembly GCF_019924925.1 of Ctenopharyngodon idella. NCBI lineage: Eukaryota > Metazoa > Chordata > Actinopteri > Cypriniformes > Xenocyprididae > Ctenopharyngodon > Ctenopharyngodon idella. The sequence goes on from NC_067221.1 coordinate 28,787,382, forward strand.
CTAATACTGTTCCAAATACTGTTCCTAATTATCTAACATTACTTGCAGTCACTTTTCAGGCTTACCTGTGACGAAATGATTGGTAACAGCCTCTTCTTGCCTTTTCAGGTGAATATAACAAAACCTCTCAAGAATATGTCCAGGTCATAATAAAGAAATAAGTAATAACGAATCTCATTTAAAGCTCAAATGAAACTCATTTAAAGCTCAAATGATGTAAATCTCTTTTACTGTGATTACTGTGAAAAAATAATGATGTATTCATAATGATTTGTTGTACTGCATCATTTATGCTGATTCAAATGAAACATTGTGGATTACAATGTAGTATTTTTTACATTAACTCATGTTAAAAAATATAGTAATGAAAAGGTAATGAGAATCACTACTGAGTAAAATAATAATTACAAAAAAACTCAACAGTAGAATGCATTTAAAACAATAAGAATTAGGGGAAAGGGGTGTGGGGTGTGCTTAACTGTCACAAAAATAATGTCACGTTTGCATTGTAAAACAATGTGAAAAAATGTTAACATTCCTGAAATAGGGAATTTTTTTTTTTTTTTTTTTTTTTTTTTTTTTTGATTTTGGGGTTAAATGCAACCTGGGCATATTTCTGTGCAATTTATCGTATTGTTCTAGTCATTTGCAGTCATTTGCTGCTTATGGTAGCACCAGTGGCGGAGCCAGGTTATTTTCATAGGGGTGGCAAGGCAGGAACCAGTCTGGGGTGGCACAGAAATGTCAACATCATTTCAACATAAAAATTAATTGTTTTAGTCCCTACAACACAACTGAATACAATTAACTGTACCTGATTGTAATTGAGATAGTGGTGGAATATATTAAATAATAATGCATGAATTTGACCATATTTGTCTTATTCTTCACCTCCAGGCACACTAGTAGAAAAGAAGCTCACACTACAGCTAAAGTTCAACTTGTTCAGTCAGCTTGGTTCTGGTTCTCAAAACCCCCAATAGCTTGTTCTTCATCATTGCATCCTCATGGATGAACTACATGTTTTAAAGATTAGTCAGCCTTCATTGAATAATATATAAAGAATTAACTTTTTAAATTACAGTTTAAAATGACATAAATTTGTGCCTTATACTGTGATCTCACATAGACTTATATTTTGGTCTAGAGACATGTTCTTATATATTTACATTTACATTTATGCATTCAGCAGCACTTTTATTCAAAGCATCTTACATTGCATTCGAGGCGTACATTAGATCAATTCATTGATTACCTGAACCAATCTCAGCATTGTTAAAGCCATTGTAGATGGGTAAACGTCCCGTGCCATTGGTTTGAAAGGCTACTTGGCCCCTGAGGCGAAGGACTGACAAAGGCTAAGAAAAGGTCAAATTGTAATAGGAGTTACTTAGTGAACAAATCCTCATAGTTTCGCTACACCCTGCTAGATGAGGTTTAGATCTTCTCTCGAGCCAGTTTCATTCAAGTTCCTTCTTGTTTTGTGCTCTCTTAGTCTTTAAAGTAAAATTCAGATTAAGCTCCTCACTGAGAAAGATGTAAAAAGGCCTGACTCATAGTATAATAATGCCAGGGATCAACTTATACAAAGCATAACCTATTGAAGTCAGTTTAGACAAGAGCGGTCATAAAAATGACATCAAAGAGTATGTCATGCAGCAGAATAACAAGGAAGTTGTTAGCTGCCTAGCAATGACTAGTATGTGTGCTTCTTTCGTTCACATTTCTCGAGCATGATTGTACAAGTACTTTTTGTACTCTTTTACAAAGTTCCAATTAATGTTCTACAGTGACACACAGTGAAATTAGTGATTTGCTTTAGTTGATCTAAGTTACCATTCATTTCCTTTATAACCAGAGATCCATAACTTCCCCACAGAACAATGAAAAAGAGGAAGTGATGTGGAATGCAGCAGGTATAGGAACTGGTTGGTGGCACATCAGCTGATGAGGGAGTGTCATAGTCTTTGTCATTGAGAGAGCCCTTTAGGTCTAATCACTACCGGTCAGGGGTCATTGAGAGGCCCACTTGTTGTGATTAGTAATCAGCTCATAACACAGGTCAACACACACAGCTAATGGAGACTGCTTTCACCTTTCCAGACACTTTTTTTTTTTTTTTTTACTTTTCTCTTTCACTTCTCTTTCATTCAAGTCCAAAATGTTAAGTAAATATATATGTTAATATGTACACCTTGATGAATTTGGCTTCTGCTTACATATTTCTATGCATCTAGCAACCCTTTTAGCACAGCTTTTATAGGAAATCAGCATGCAATGTAACAGTTTGCAGTGACAACTTCAAATGCTTGGCTGATCATGCTGCGTTCATTTTCATTCATAGAGTTTGTACTCATTCACTTTCCACACTCACTATTGCGTTGTAATTTTTAGTTGTTTATCTAAAATATCATGCTATCCAGCAAGAACAAGGAGTGACTGCGTCCACCGAATACTTTTTCTATTATTCGTTATTTATCTTGAAGTCATTATCCATGCCTTTCTGAATAAGATATTTGCCTTCGGGCACATCCCTAATCATTAGAAACAATGTTGAATCTGACTTGTTTCTAAAGTGATTTTTTTAAATCTTATTTCTAAAATCATCAGAAGTGTTATAATGAGATGTGTCTTGTTTTTAACATGAGTTGTTAGCATATCAAATGCAGTACTTCAAGTAAAGTCTTGTTTTAATTTCATAGTTAGGATAGAGTTAGGATACAGATTATATGCTATATTTGAAATTGATGACATAACCTGGAAAAACAGTAGCAAAGGACCAATAGTACCGACAGCTGACAAACTTTCCACAACATTGCAATGGAAACTCTGAATTGTAAGTGAAAAGCATGTCAGCACATGTCACATCTGAGCCGTCTGTCATCAAAGAATGGTCGAGTTCAAACTATCCTCTGATGCTCAGCCAGACCAGTGCACACTGTGTCATTACAGGAAGCCACAGACCTATTTCACTTTTGGACAGTTTAAGAATGTCGGTGGCCCTTAATGACAAGGTACATGTCCCGCACTGTGAATCCTTAATCAGTATACTACTCCTGTCTCAGCTGGCTCTTTTATGTTTGTTTACCAGTTAGCAGCATGTTATGGCTTTATCTGAACCCCTCCCACAAAGCAAAAGATCTTCAATGCCTATAACAGGTCCAAACAACACAAGCAACAATAGTTCTTACTGCTAAAGTTTTGAACTGCTGTGGTACATATACAATGCCAAGTGTCAGAATGATCTCCTCCTTTTGGGACCTGGAGTCCATCCACACATGTTACACTTTGTTCCTATAATTGTTCTAATTACACTGTTTTGGCTATTTCATCCAACTTTGTAAATGATACACCCATTATAATGCTGTAAGCATGAGTAGTTAGTAAAGTGTTTGTGTTTTAAGCTAGTTTTAAATTGAATTCCATCTGAAATATGAGCCTCGGATGTTCTGGTTTGGATGAGGGAACAAGAAAATAAATGCTAGTCTATTTCAATCCCCGACAGACCTCTTAACTAGCTAAACCAGTGAGTAAACCATCTCCACCAGAGACATTCCTGCTAAACAGGTCCATCTGCTAGACCAGCAGCAAAACACCATAAAGAGGCTGACTAGCAGTTATGTTCTAATTTGGTCTTTTCAGTAGGGATGTATTATATTCACTCATTCAGCATTTTATCTCTGGCTACACATAGAGGCTGTTAGATTTGTTTCAGATCTGCACATTTTGCACAGTAATCAAGACAACATTCATATATTTTAGGTAGCAATTAAGTTTAGCAAAAGCAAGAGAAAGCAAGGGAAAAGACAGCTGCACTTTATTTTCTAGTACATGTAGTGCATTACCTAATATAGTACTGAGAGCTATAAGGTTAAGGTTAAGGAGAGGTTTGGGGTTGGAGTCAGGGTTAGTACAGGTTATTACACAGTTATTGTACTTACTAGAGTAAGTACAAAGTATGCACATACAGAAAAGGACTATAAAATTAAGTTCTGCCAAAAAAACAGTGACCAAAATCTGGTTTGTACAAGTCAATTGCTCACCTCCATGTTTTCCTTGGCAGGTCTTTGGCGGTGGGACACCAGTACACTTCTCTGGGTACCCAGCCCATCCTGTGCAGCTCAATTCCTGGTCTGGTGCCCAAACAGCTCCGCTTCTGCCGCAACTATGTGGAAATCATGCCTAGTATGGCAGAAGGGGTGAAAATTGGCATCCAAGAGTGTCAGCATCAGTTCCGTGGCCGCAGATGGAATTGCACTACTATCAATGATAACCTGGCCATCTTCGGACCAGTGCTGGATAAAGGTAGGCAGAGAATCAGTGGGAATTAATGGTGATTAGAGACAGTGAGAATAAGAAGATAGTCAGGAACAGAACAGGAATTGCCACTACAAGCGACCATACCCCAATATATACAGGAAGTTATCACTGTTTTGCAATGGTGTTTTGCACTGGTTTTTGCATTGGTTTGTGATATAGGTTTATTAATCAGTCTATCAATACTATGTAATATTAATTATAAAACAGATGGTTCCAAATACATACACTGCCTTTAAATGTTTTGGCTGATTCTTATAGATGTAAAAATCCCATATGTATTTAAATAAAAAGGCCATAGTTTCTACATTTTTAAGAACAGGAATGTGATCAGTCTTTATCCACCCCAAAATGAAAGCTACCTGAAAATCATATTTCACTCAGTGCTTCTTTGCATTCAGTGACAATGTAACATTATGGCTTCTCAATTACAACAAAAGTCCTTGTTTGCATACAGCTCTGATTACTGAGATTACTCTGTTGTTCTGTGCACATTATTTATTTGCTGTTGTCTAATCCCATTCTCAATGGGCATTAGTCAGGTGCACTGGACTATGACAGTTTGTACAGATGTAGTGATGCACGCGTCTAAAGTGGGTGGGACATGTTTTGTTTGTTTCTGTTGAAGGGAATCCCCACATTTCTCATTGTGTTTGTCCCAGGACAGTAAAAGTAAAGAATCTCACAGCAGCAACACACTGACGTTCCTAAAAGGCACTTCGTATCTCACAGTGTGTGTAACAGACATACTTCACCGTTCAAATGGATTACATTGCCAGCTTGTGTGTTTGTCTAAGATGAAGTTATGAATGTGTTGTTTTGGTCTTTAATCAGTTGGGATTCTTGTCTAAGGCACAAGTCTGTGCATAACACATAGTTTAGGGTTATGTAGATTTAAACAGCTTGAGGTGGCATTTTCTAGTCCTAGTCCTAATCAACTGTTTTACTAAGGTAAGCATTATTGCTATTGCTCATAAATTAAACATCTATAACTTAACAAGCTACTCATAAATATTGAGGTAAACTATAGTTTAAGCTAGGTGGTGTGTTGGGGGTTAATATTTCTTTTCTTTTTTTTTTAAATAAATAATTATGAAGTGAATTATTCATTTATTTTACATAATTTATTAGTCAAAAACATAGTGATGAATAGCCACATTTAAGTAAATATAATATTACTATTAAAATGATTATACCATAGTAATATTTCTCCTGGCTAAATAAAGGATAAATAAATAAAATAAAAAGAAGACACAAAGTCTCAGTAAAATGGATTGAACTTTTCTTCATTTTTCTTTTCTTTTTTTATCTGGTTTAAAAACAAAATGCTTCACTTAAACAAATCTGACTTCCAATAAGAAAAAGGGCATTTTGGGACAGTTTTTGGGTTTGATGTTATTACCGGTTTACTTGGCTTAAAGCTGTGTGTGAAATAAAATATTACAAAATAGTGATGTAATGTTTTGTCACACAACACCATTACACTTTGTAGAAGTAACTTGTGGAGTAGCTACTGGAAAAAAAAAATACTATTATTATTATTATTTTTTTTTTTTTTAAATGTTAAGCTACTGTACTGAAGAATATAGTTAGGTTTTCGATTCGTCAGTCACTAGATATTGCTCTGGCATGTCTAGATTTTGAAAGAGTAGAGATGTGTTCAATGATGCTGCTTTTATTTCCATCTCATTACAAAAATAGCACTGTCAGAACTGTTGTATCAGTTCACCTCTCACAGTGAAGAAACGAGGGCTCAGGTTACAAGGGGCCAGAGCCCATTGAGGGGCTGCAGGTGGGATGAATGCTGATAACCGGCTACAGTGCAAGACGGTGTCAGCCAAGCCAATTGCTTTTAATAAACTCTCGAGCAATTGTTACATTGATGGAGAGGGCTTGAGCCCAAGCAGGCCACTGATGATAGGAGTACTACTCAGGTCTTCTCCATTGTAGTGTTAATAGCCACTCCATATCCCCTGCAGTTTCCCCTCCTCCGGTCTAAATTAAAGGGGAGATTGGTCAGGGACAGGGGTGATGGAGGTTTAAACCAGGTCAGTCATCATGGTCCAGGGGTGGCTTTAGTAAATCATTTTGATTGGATTAAAGCTTCTGAAGCTCTTAATAATGTGAGAGGTCAAAGCGGCCGGATTAAGTGCTTTATTGGGGGTGGTTTAAGGGCTGCTTCGAAGCTCAGAAACTTTTCATAGAGTTTAAAGAAGAGCACCTCTCACTTTCGCTCCTTTGTGACTATCGCTGTCACTTTTGTAGAGGTAGTGCTATTGTGTGGTAGTGTTAATGTCTACAGTGCAGACGGATGTGTGTCGGTTTCCTCCTCTGTTTTGTCCTCGGCTAAATGGAGAGCTGATCTTTAATAGGTCTTCAGTGGCTTATTACTGACAATCACACAACTGCCTGAGATCTCCTCTGGTACTTTCAGCAGACATGGATGATGTTTCTTCAGCATTTGAAGTGATAGCAGAGAAATGTACTTTCTCCTATTCCAGCATTATATGAAGTGACAGTCTGGCCCCGTATGGCTATCAGAAAATGTTTGTGTAAGCATCCCAATCACTGGCTCAAATTATGACATGATTTAGGGTGGGATCTGTTTGCTTGTCCATTGGCAGATGGGGGGGAATGTTCTGGAAACCTGTCTAAAAAAAGTCATTTTTTCTAATTCCAATGGTGACACAGGAGCAAAAAGTGTTCACTTCTTCTTTAAAGGCCTTTATTTTGATACTTTTACTGATGTATACCATTTGACAGCTTTCTTTGGTTAATTAGTCACAAACTTATGCATGGAAAATCAGTCCATTTTGCCACCTAGCTTTGCTTGCTTTGTACCTCTCATAAATCTGTGTTGCCTACAGTATTGCATTGTTTTGCAAAAGTAAACTGCCTCTCCAATCTCAGCCTCATCTATCTATTTTACAGTGTTGCCTTAGGCTACGTCTGCATCAGCGCTCATTAATTTACATTAACCAAAGTGTCAAAACATGGCCCACTGGAATCTGTTCACGATGAAAGGAGAGTCAGCGCAGGTGTTCTAGAAGAGTTTGATGAACACACCTTTAGCAGATAATGTTGCCAGTCGCATGCGAGCTGTAATTGGACACCAGAATTAATTTGTTCTTACTGTCACTTGAGATTTCTGTTGTTACTGAAATCAGACAGCTAAACTAAAAAGCGCTGATTTATGTCCTGACTGATTACACACAAATAACTTTATGGCCTATAGTGGCCTATTACATACAAGTACCACTATATTGTTTTTGTGATATTTGTTAAAAAAAGCTTTTCTTTGCAATTTCCTCAGACATTTAACAAGCAATAAAATTGCATCTGGGTCTCAATGAAACCCTTTTCATTGGAATTCCTTAAGGGCCATCAGCATGTTGGCCACCACTACAAAGTGAAGTAAAAGAATTCCATCACCCTTAATGCTAACACCCTCATCTAAACCAACTTTGCATGAGGTCAGGCTACCCGGGTTATGACCTCTGCCCTCAGGAGGAGAAACTGTTACATTTTAGGATGTACTGAGAGCACCGTGGCTTTCATCAAATGCATGTTTAACTGTGCCGGGGGAGGTAAGCTCACCAGCATATCATTAACTCTGCCCAAGAAAGAAAGAATGGGGTGTGGCAAACAGAGTTGTTGGTGGGACCTTAGCCCCGCCTCCTGCTGGGCCCAACTCACCACACAATATCTGGGCGACCATAAGATTAAGCCAGAGAGAAAGCTTCTTTCACAATTCACACGCCCTTTAGATTGTTTTATTAAACCATTTCAATGGGGATTTCCCCGTCTACCGACAAGTGGGGTCCAGCCAATGCATAGTTCTCTGTTGCTATGACTTAACTTGGTCCCCACTAATCACTGGCAAGGGCAAATTTCATATAAAATATTGGGGGGCTTTTGTGCGTGTAATTCACCGTGACAGTGGCAGCACAATGGGGGATTCAGGAACCCAGCAGGTAACAGGGACCACTTGCCATGTGAGGGTCCAGCAAAGTTAGCCAGAAGGTGGGCAGCAGGGGCCAACTGTTGTCACAAATAATCAGTCTAATCACCTGCATTCTGTTCTCAGGTAAAGACTCCCTACCACTCTAAAGTGTCTCTATATCTCCTATTTATCCATTTTTGATCCATTCTTCCTCTGGATATTAATCTGCCCCCTCTTTCCCTCAATGTTGTCTCTCCTTTATTCCCCCGAACAGTCTGTCATTTCATTGTCAGCCAGCCGTATTTGACCCACATTTTATTGGCTTCCAGATCATAAAACATAGTCTCAGTTGGTTTTAAATTGTAACTGAATGACCCTTTTAGACCCGACTACTCGTACCCCCAGCCACTGTATGAGTATAAGTTTATAGGTTTATCAAGGAATACTCTGTTTTAAGTACATTTTACTCAAACAATATAGTACTGAATTAAGCCATGCTTTTAAAGTGTATGCTTTACTTAGAACATCCAAGTGACTTATACAGTAGCTATTGTGTAGACAGCATATATAAGTAATAGAAGTAATGCGGTTCCCATCCAAACACAAATACCTCAATACTTGGTACACAATACACAATAACGGTAACATTTGTTGGATTATTTTGAGTATGAATGTGTCATTTGAAGTAGAAATTGAAGATGTCACAAAACAGCAAGTTACTAAACCTAACAACCAAATCAACAATAAAATAGTGTAAATACAGCTGGAAAACAGTGAAAAACTCAACCTTATTAATTATTCATGCCCCAGTGCATGATGGGAACACCAGTATTAGAAAGTTGAGTAGGTTGTACTTAATTTTATAACACTGATATTTACGCTTTAATTTCTACAAGCTTAAATTAAGTACTAATATAGAATTTACTTTACTTTTTCTTTTTTTTTTTTTTTTTTAATCTTGCCTGAACTAACTTATTCAAGTAGAAATTACATTTGTTTTGTTTTTTTTGTTTTGTTTTTTCTGTAGTATTTACTTCACCACAGAATCATTTTTATCAGTGTAGTTTTTAATATTTTTGTAGTTAAGAACAAAGAAACATTGTTTGGATGGTCAATCAAAACATTCAAAGGCACCAAATTTCTTTGTCATTATAATTAGCATTAAGGAATTAGAAAGACTTGTGTCCAGTTTTGCAACATCATTATCTCTAGCCTTGATTACTCTAACCAGTTGAAACCTGCAACAAAGGAAGACTTGATTCACATCTCCACAGCCATTTCCTCTCTCCTGCAATGGCAAGACTGCACAAGACCACAGAGTATTTATCAAAATTACCAACCTCATTAGCTGTCTGTTGGAAAATGCTTTTAAGTTTGTATGGGGCCCTCATCAGCAAGATTCGTCACAAAATCCCCTGTTAGACAGAATGTTGGATCATCTTTGAGACTAAAATCAACCAAAAGCATTGTTCATTCTTCAAATTAATTCTGAAAGTAACACGCTGGGTCTTGTAACCTCAATTCGACAGTGAGTCTTATCTATGAGTAATACAGGTTTATTTTTCTACCTCAGAGTTGCTTAATTGAGTCTTTCTAATTATAGACTTGTCAGCCTTGTATTTACCTCATCTGAAAGGATATGCTTGGTCTTCCCTGACTCATGCCTCAGTAATGCCTCACCTTGTCCACAATGAGACCTGGGTGAACTGGCTTTACCTACAAATTTGACCACATGCTCATGAGATGTTTAATTGAATTGAGTATTTTTATGGGAACAACAATGTCAGGACAAATAATTTAATCTCCCAATTAACCATAACTTCTCTATAACATCCTGAGGTGTAAGACATGTAACATTGCTTATTTTCTCTGTACATTTCCATAGCCACCAGAGAATCAGCATTTGTCCATGCAATTGCCTCAGCGGGGGTAGCATTTGCTGTGACACGGGCTTGCTCCGAGGGCTCTGCCACCATCTGCGGCTGTGACACACGGAGGAAAGGACCGCCAGGCGAGGGCTGGAAGTGGGGTGGCTGCAGTGAGGATGTGGAGTTCGGCAGCATGGTATCACGAGAGTTTGCTGATGCTCGTGAGAATCGGCCAGACGCTCGCTCTGCTATGAATCGTCACAACAACGAAGCTGGACGTGTGGTGAGCACTTTTTTCCAGGCTATGCTGGCCTGGTACTAACAAAACCCTGCAGAAAAGACCAAAATGCTTTTCCACTTTGGTTCAGGTTAGTGTTCAGGTTAGTTTATTCTGCTTGTTGGTGGGTTAGTTTGTGCTCAGGTTAGTTTATGCTGCTTGCTGGTAAATAAGCATATCCTTTCTGAAAACAATTCTGTTCAAATAATTTAAGAATGCATGGTCAGGAAACCAAGGGACCAGCATCCAAAACGCTGTTTTTTTTTTTTTTTTCAGAAGGGTAAAACTGTAAATTGATCAGTATCAAATCAAGATCAATAATATGTTTTCCTTTGTTTCCCTAGTCAATCACTGACCACATGTATCTAAAATGCAAATGTCATGGACTTTCGGGCAGCTGTGAGGTGAAAACTTGCTGGTGGTCGCAGCCTGACTTTCGGGTGATAGGCGACTACATGAAGGATAAGTATGACAGCGCATCAGAAATGGTGGTGGAGAAACACCGGGAATCACGAGGCTGGGTCGAGACCTTACGGCCAAAATACACCTTCTTCAAGCCCCCTACTGAAACTGACCTTGTCTACTATGAAAGCTCACCTAACTTCTGTGAACCCAACCCAGAAACTGGTTCCTTTGGCACCCGTGACCGTATGTGTAACATGACATCACACGGTATCGATGGCTGTGACTTGCTTTGTTGTGGCCGAGGCCACAATACTCGAACTGAGAAACGCAAGGAGAAATGTCACTGCATTTTCCACTGGTGCTGCTACGTAAGTTGCCAGGAGTGTACACGAGTTTATGATGTCCACACCTGCAAGTGAGCACCTGCACCAAACTAAAACCAGATTAGACCAGATTATACATTTGGGGTTGTGAACACGCAAGAGCCTTTTGCTGAAACTTGTGGACCAAGTTGAAATGGTTTCACTAATAAGACATCACAAAAAGATACAGTGGACAGTAAAGTAATTCTAAAAGACCTTCAATAAGAATGCTGTTTAAACAGACAAAAAGATAAACCCCTAAAGGCTTTGTTTCCCACCTGGACCATTGTTAAGGACAAACACAGGCCTGTGGCTCAGCTTTAGAAGGGACTAATCATTTCCAGTTTGATATGGGAGGGGATAAGTGATGGATCTGACTACTAGAGACTCAGGCCCTGGGACCTTCACCAATTGTATCTCCAAGAAAAGAACAGAAAATCTTTGAAAGGGGAGGATTTGTCCACACGTGGCAGCAAACACAGATGGGAGAACTCTGTGACAATAAATGCAGCACAAACCAAATACCAGGGTTTGCCCACAAGTGCCTCTGAAATATGTTAATAGTTGCATTTTTAACAATAGCTTTACTACTAACACCATTAAAAAGCTATTTGTATCATTTTAATACAAAGTGCAGCAAACAACCAACTAACAAATTCCTTTACAACATATAATACACTTTACATTGTCTCTGTGTTTAAGACCAAACACTGAACTTATATTAGGTTGAGTTTATAGTAAGTTACTAACATTAGGTTATAAATGCACTTGTATCTGAGTGAATGTTCATACATTGTATATGTCATTGTTTTCTTGATATGATTTTAGAACTCATTGCACATATCAAGACCTCTTCTAGCTAATGTCGTTTAGGCTGCTTTCACACTTGTTTCGATTGCTTGGTCCAAACCAGAATTCACATGCTCCCCCTTTTTCCCTGACCTTGCTGGATTGTGTTAACACTGTATTTTTGGATAAGAACCATGGTATGTTTGCATCATCAATGCACCAGCTGTTTACCCCTGTTGTCAGGTAACAACTACGTAAAAGAAGGCTGCAAAATGGACAGCCAGGCTCAGTTTTGTACTTTGTTTTTTGAATCTTTGGTTTTGTTTCCAAAGCATCAACACAGAAAGGCACTTGCGTCTATCTGCAGTGAATCTATTGCAAAGGTTCCAAAGAGCATCTGCTTGCAGTGAGCCTGTATATATTCTTTATTTTAGATCAGTGGAGTGAGTAGACACAAATATAATTTAACCATATCATACCATTAATAGCGGCTCACTTCAGTGATTTAGGACGATTGTTCAGCCACCATATCAGAGTTCATATGAAAACACATCACAGAATACCTTTTTTTTCGGGTTCGCTTCATGAGTGTGCACCTAAGGTCGGAAAACAGCGTTCACATCATCCAAACAAACTGAACACTGACGACACACTAACCCGGGTGTGGACCAAAAGTGCTAGTATGAAAACACCCAATTTCCCCAAAAGATCAATAATCTATTAAAGGATTAGTTCACTTTCAAATGAAAATTACCCCAAGCTTTACTCACCCTCAAGCCATCCTAGGTCTATATAACTTTCTTCTTTCTGATGAACACAATCAGAGAAATATTAATAAATCTCCTGACGCGTTGGAGCTTTATAATGGCAGTGAGTGGGATCAACGAGTATGAGCTGAAGAAAGTGTTTCCATCCACATCCATCCATCATACACATATTCCACACAGCTCCAGGGGGTTAATAAAGGCCTTCTGAAGCGAAGTGATGCATTTGTGTAAAAAAAAAATCCATATTTAACAAGTTATGAAGTAAAATAGCTAGCTTCCGCACGACCGCCGTCCTTATTCAAGTTACGTGTAAACTGGCGTCACTTCAGCTAAGTTTTTTTCCGTAAGTTGAATACGGAATGCGTAGGACGTAGCCTAAGCGTTTTGAACTGCGAGAGTTTTACACTTTCTTCATAAGTAGAATATGGAAGGCAGTCTGGTGGAAGCTAGATATTTTACTTCATAACTTGTTAAATATGGATATTTTTTTACACAAATGCATCGCTTAGCTTCAGAAGGCCTTTATTAACCCCCCCAGAGCCATGTTTATGATGGATGGATGTGGATGGAGGCACTTTCTTCAGCTCATACTCGTTGATCCCGCTCATTGCCATTATAAAGCTCTGATGCATCAGGATAATTATTCATATTTCTCAGATTGTGTTCATCAGAAAGAAAAAAAGTCATATATACCTAGGATGGCTTGAGGGTGAGTAAAGCTTAAAGTAATTTTCATTTGAAAGTGAACTAATCCTTTAAAGCGAAAAAAAGAAGAAAAAAAAAACAGATGTCAGCTCTTCTATCTTGAAATGGAGCATGCTATTAATTTGCCTTATTGGTGTTTGACAGTATTATTGATTTTTCACAGAAAGAGAGGTTTATGACATTTCACAAGTAATTGTGTCTTTATTCACTAGCTGAAACACTACATGCAGGGTCCAAAATTAACACTCAAATATGCCATGTGTCAAATGGGAGCAAATAATTATTATTTTTATTATTTTCAAAATAAACTAATGCAAAACAGAGGATCATTTTGTCAGTCCACCCACCTTTGACAGGCGGTGAAAAGTTTTTTTGTCATTTTTATTAATATTATTTTTGTTTGTTTTATTTTTGTTTGGCAAAAGGTTAATTTTCAACCATGATGACAGGTTTTGTTTCTGCTATGACAAAAATGAATTATTTCGTTTTTATTCACAATTGAAATACTCAATTATTTTTCACATCTGTCTTTAATAGCCATTATATGTGAATCCATGACCAAAATTAATGTTTTTTTATTATTCTGACTTTACCTACCCAGTTGTACATGAATGTTAGCAGCAATGCAGAAACTAAATGAACTACTCTCATTTATAATGCTGCTAACTAATAACAGGTTTGTTGTTATATTTATGTGTGATTATGTGCTTGTGCATTTGTGTTTCTCTGTGTAAATCTACTGTAAGTGTCATGATGTTTGTATGTAAATGTATCTGTATGTGCATGATTCTTTGTTTTCTTCTTTCTGTGAAAGACACTGTGTAAGCATAGTTAACAACTAAAATGTGAAGTTTTCTACTAATTGAATCTTGATAGAGAGTTTGTATTCGTTAACCAAATAGAGATATTCTAACACTTTTGCATTTCTTTTTGAACAATAGCTTGTAAAATATATACTGTATGAAAACTGAGATGCATTGAATATGGTGTTATTAAAAGCCATGGTATATTTTGACAAAGTAGCATTGAAAAATTACATGCAACCAACTTTCTGAAAAATACTTTGTGATCATACCTATGGTCAATTCACAATTAATATTACATTAATATATATATATATATATATATATATTTGTATCTAGCAAGCATACTCTGCAATATATTAACTATAAGTCAGTGTAATATCACAGGGAAATGTGAGAAGGCAAAGATAAAACCCCAGCTTGTAAAATTCTTTGGCAGAAGTTCTTTTTGCAGATCTTTCCTCAAAGAAAATAAACTCAAGTTTCCTCTTGCCCATCTCACACTGATTTAATCTCTCATCAATCAGGGATCATTTCAAAGTACATTCCCTATTCAGCATTTTTATGTGTACATCACTGCATCTAAATTTCGATTGTTTGCTTACACACAGTTCAGTTTGTATTTTAAACATGGTCTTAAATTCCAAAGTTTTGTACAGACTAGTTCTGTGTTTATGGATTTCTAAAGTATGAGGATTTTTTATGATTATTTATTTTACTGTAATGTATATATTAGTAAGAGTATATATTTGCTTAGAAAAGATTATTACTTGTGTGGAAAATGTTGTTTTGTGCAACAGTTTTACCAGCAACCAGAAACTGACCACATAGGAGGCACTGTACGTCCTGCCCTCTGTTATTAGAATTCTAGCTGTTAATGTTATAACCAAATTAAATAAAAATACAAACAAATTCTCATTTTTCGTCATTGATTTTTGATTTAAATGTGTTTTTGCTTCATGGACCCAGATTTGACATTAGACATCAAGTTACATGTCAAAGTTTAAGGATTAGTTCAGTTTCAAATGAAAATTAGCCCAAGCTTTACCCACCCTCAAGCCATCCTAGGTGTATATGACTTTCTTCTTTCTGATAAACACTCTCAGAGATATTTTAATAAATATCCTGGCACATCCGAGCTTTATAATGGCAGTGAACGGGACCCACGAGTATGAGCTGCTGAAAGTCCTTCCACATCCATCCATCATAAACGTGTACTCCAGACGTCTCCGGGGGGTTAATAAAGGCCTTCTGAAGCATTTGTGTAAAAAAATATCCATATTTAACAAGTTATAAAGTAAAATATCTAGCTTCTGCCAGACCGCCTTCCGTATTCAAGTTACGAAGAAACTGTAATCTGGCATTGCGTCAGTTACACTTTTTCTGTAAGTTGAGAAGGTGTAGGATGTAGTGTAAGCTTTTTGAACTGCAAGAGTTTTACACTTTCTTTGTATGTATATAGTGTGTATATTGTTACATAAGCCCTTACAAAAAAGAATTTAAAGTTTAACAGTAATTTCTTTTGTGTATTGTCAATTTGCAACTATACTATTAACGATAGCCTACTACAAGTGAATTTATATGTATACACTTTTTAGTGGCTATATACTTCTAGCCCACTTTTTAGTTTATGAAAGCATAAGCTAAAAGCATTTGAGGTATACTCTTAGAAAACTACCAGTTTAATAGTTTATGTACTGCAAGTATAGTATGTTTTCTTTAAGGTTTCTCATCATATGATTTATTCTAACAGCTTAAAATAGAAGCCATTGTGAATCAAGTCTGTTCAATTGTCAATAAAATCATCTAAATGTTTATCTGTTTCTGTGTGGGTTAACACTGTGTACAAAAAAGATCAGGTTCAGTTTCACCCATGTACTATTTACTATTGAGCATTAATACAAACAA
This sequence comes from Ctenopharyngodon idella, assembly GCF_019924925.1. NCBI lineage: Eukaryota > Metazoa > Chordata > Actinopteri > Cypriniformes > Xenocyprididae > Ctenopharyngodon > Ctenopharyngodon idella. The sequence continues at coordinate 28,803,526 of NC_067221.1, forward strand.
GCCAATCTGTGTGAAAAAGTATTTAAGTTGATCTATAAAAAAAGAACAAACACAATTACAAGGCAAGAATACATACAATACTTAAATTGCCCCTGTTATGCTATTTTAAAGGTTCTATTTTTATTTTTATTTTTTTTGGGATTTTGTTTTGGATTTTGTTTTGGATATCTCCTACAACAGGTTTACATGCATTCGAGGTCAAATAACACTTTCATTTTCTCATAATATACATTTATTACCTAATTTTTCAAAGAGTCTGAAACGATTTGCTCGAAGCAGTTAGAAGATTCAGTCTGTCTAAACCCTTCCTTTTTGTCAGCCTACTCTGCTCTGATTGGTCAGATGGCCCAGTCTATAGTGATTGGTCTACCACTTACAGCTCATGCTGGAAACAAAACTCCCATTACCATATCTGAATTTCAGCTCCAGAGGCTTCCTCAATCCTCAGAGATTGTACACACTGTAAGAAAGATGGAATCAATTTTATCGTATCAATTCGAGCATGAGTCCGATGATGAAACATTGGAAGAACTTGTCAATCAACCACAAACTTTAGCATGACTTCACATGACTTGAGCAGGACATTTTTGAATTGTAAGTTTCTACTTAGTTCGTGGTACATTATGAGATGTAATAGCAGTGTCATTCTATTTCTAATTTATCAGGGTGCACGTGTGGGAACTGTATCACAGTTTGACATTACTGGGGGTGTTTACAGAGAGAATACTTGAGCAAGTTAGTGAGGAGTACCATGGACAGTGCTCACATCTTTACATACTATTATGGTACAGATAGTGCTCCACTCTGTTATAATAACAAAGACTCAGAGAAAGAACGCTTTGTATTAGTGGTGATTTAATTTCATCTGTATCAATCCGTTGTGAAAGTAATCCAGACTAATGTGAAAGTGAAGCACTCTTATAGTACAATGGGGTACAAATGTCTGATTTTCTGCTTGTTGCTGGTTAAATTGTCATCAGAGAAACGTTCTTTACTTGTAGTGCATCCAAAGCTGATGCTGTCAGGGCTCGGGTTTGTCAGCTGTCCTCTCTGCTCTACTTTTCTTTGTTTTTGTTTTCTTCATTCCACATGGCTCTCATCCGTCTTCTATTTTCCGCTGATTACTCACTCTATATTTGCATGCACTCTGCCGATCCTGTCGGTCTTGTTTCCTGTTGGTCTGGTCCATTCCACTGTAAAACTTTTCACTGTAAATTTACAGTAAAATACTGGCAGCTGGGTTGCCAGGCACTTACTGTATTTTTACAGGAATACTTCTGTAAACAACATTTACAGTATAGTACTGCAATTACCAAATACAGTATCCTGCTGTAATATTATGTACTTTTACAGTATTATACTGTTTATCTACAGCTATTAACTGCATTTATACAGCTTTTCATACTACACATATTTGTCATTAAAAAATATACTTTTGTTATTATGTTATGGCAAAGGAAATGGAAAGCAACATACTTTTAAAGTTTTAAAACTTTTATTTATTTAGTTATTTTACGGAAAATGCAGAAAATTACAACGTTGAAAGGTTAACATTTTAAATGCACTCAACAGTTATCAATGAACAATACAGCCATCTTATTTACTTTTAATATTTTTCCAAATGTGGAGTAAAAACAAATAGTAGGCCTACAAGTTTTTCAGTACTGCTCCTTTTTTGCGCAGTGTTGCCAGTCTTGGAAGTCACTTTCCCTTCTTGTTTCTTGAGCCGTGTTCATGGTTGATGTCAAAGTGCCTAAAAAAGCAGAAAAGAAAGAGAAAAAAAAGGAGAGAGAGTAAACAGTAATGAATATTGTGAATATATGCACCACAGCATTTTTGTGAACACAAGGACTAACAGCCTAAGCATTTGATTGCAGTAAGTTAAAATGTCCAATTAACACTTCAGAAAAGATGCAACTAAAAAATAATGCTTATAATTGTATTCAACGAAATTGTTCATTCATTGAATGGACTATATGCACAACTGCTTCCGCGTTGTACGTCGTACTACATCTTGGGAGTTTCTGGTAAAAGCATTCAGCTCACCTACATACACCACTAACCTGCTGCAGTCCAGTGCTCGTCTTCTCATTAACTGTTTTTCTTTTACTGTTTTTCTCATATTTTATACCTGTTGAATTTACAGTTTAAATTAATTTGATAAAGTAAGGATAAGTACAAGCTTGTGTGTGTTGGTGCTCTTATCCCAGTCTTTTAAAATAGTTAAATAAATAAGTGGTACCTGCCTCAAGACATTTAGCAATGTTAAATATTTAAATTAATCTTTAAGGGTTAGTTTACCCAAAAATTAAATTTCTGTTGTTAATTACTTGCCCTCGTATCGTTCCACACCCGTAAGACCTTTGTTCATCTTTGGAACACAAATGGAGATATTTTTTGATGAAATCTGGGAGCTTTCTGTTCCTCCATAGGCAGCAGCACAACTTGCACATTCAAGGTCAAGAATGGTAGGAAACACATTGTTAAAGTAATCCATGTGTCTCTGTGACATGTGACAGAAAGCTCTCGCATCAAAAATATCTTAATTTGTGTTCTGAAGATGAGCGAAGGTCTTACAGGTGTGGAACGACATGAGGGTGAGTAATTAAAGACAGAAATTAAATTTTTGGCTGAACTAACCCTTTAAACAGTAACGCACTGACAGCGGACTGACAAATATACTTTGAATATTAAGAATTGTGTGAATTACATACAGTAAAATGACTGTCAATGAAAAATAGGGATTAAAATATTTAATAAAAATAAATGAAGGTTTGTTCTGATCTTATTTATCAGGTCTCACACACACTGCAAGCATCGATCACTAAGCGGAAATAGGCAAGTTGTATTATTTCAAAACGTAAGTGTGTTACAAGCCTCAGTGCAAGTAATCCATTCTTTGCCATAAACCTGATTACATCACATGTGAAATTAGGTGCAATACTTACGTTAACAAAACCATATTTCACAGAAGGTCATTTTCCCCCCTTCCTGGTTCTTGAGCCATGTTTAGGGTATATGTCAAAGAGCCTAAAAGCAGAAAAGCAAAGAGAGAGAGAGAGAGAGAGAAGAGAGAGATAAAGAGAGAGAAGTGAATATTGTGCATTCATTCACCATAGCATTTTTGTGAACACAAGGACTCACAGCTAAGCATATGATCTCAGTAATATGTCCTGTTACACTTCAAAAAAGATGCATCTTAAAATAATGCTTAAAATAATTGACAAAAAAAAATCGTTTATTCACTGAATTCTTTGTCATAAACCTGATACACGTGAAAATAAGCACAACTCTTACGTAAACAGTGGAGCTACATCAGATGATTCAGCCTGAAACGAGGAAAAAAAAAAATTCAAAAAAACAAAAGAGTTTAAAAATCAGGTTGTAAGAATAACATATGCTAAGGTTTGTCTATAACAAGAAACACCAGTGTTACTGCATTAAGCGCTGAGAACAGAGTAACGTTAATCCAGTCATCCCGCGTCTCAGGCAAACTGACGCTTCAAAAGCTTAAAACTGCACACTATATTCACTCAAATATCATTTAATGATAACATTAAACCCTGAAGAGTCGACGTGAAACACTAAAAGCATTGGGAGAGAAGCTAAAATGTATGCCTGGCCTAGAAATTTGAAATGAGTGCAGAAAAAAAAAAATCAATCCCATAATGCAATGCCTCTACAGTATTGATACTGTATTATGAGTGAAACGGGCTGAAAACAGAAAACTACTGTATATTTACAGACATTCTGTAAAATATACAGCATGTTACTGTTTTATGAAAATACAGTATAATACAGGTAGAAATTACCTGTAAATTTACAGTAAAGTTTTACAGTGTATGCAGTGTCTCTACCCAGTTGCTGTCTCTGCTGGATTGCTCCTGTGCATCAGTCTGCTCATCCTAGTCTGAACCCGTGATTCATCCTGACTTTGTCTGTGATCTACCCTCTGGATTGTTTGCTATTAAGGTCTATGGTACTGAACCCTGTCTGTCATTGACTTTGCCTCTGCTTCACCACTGGTACTTTTGTTGGATTGGACTGATCTCTCAGCGCTGACCTTTGCCTGACTCTGACTTCCCTTTAATCATCTGTCCTGTTGTCTCAAGCTGGTTCAGGACTCGGCAACACGATTTTTGTTGTTTTCTCTGCAGACTCAAAGTTTTAGTTCAGTAATCCTCTGCTCTTGGGTCCTCCTTTCAGCAAACCTAATAGAACACTCTGGCCAGTATGAATCCAGCAGGGGATTCTATGCAGCAGTGAAGTCATGTTAGGTCATCTGGAGGATTAGCTTGCTTTGGTGTGTCTAACTGTGGATCCTTTGGTTTCTCGGGTCACCAAGATCTCAGACCAGCTCCAACATCTTCGTCTCAGCCAAGGTCATGGGTTGACTCTCACCGTTTGGCTGGAACAAAGCTTTGACCTTCGGCGGTAAGCTGGGGTGGGTCATGGGCAGAACTATCGGAAATTCCCTCTGTTTCCTGAGTGATGAGGAATAACCTATCCCTAAGCCCATGCAAGTGGCCAGACTGTGGCTGTCCTTGAAGAAGAAACAGTAAAGGTTGTCCAAGGGTCTGTTCCTGTGCCTCTAACTGCATTGGACAGGAAACGTCTTGGTTATGTATGTAATCCTCATTCCCTGAAGGAGGGAACGGAGACATCATGTCGAGAGTGACCGACCGAAAGGAAAATATAGCTTCATCATGCGCAGCAAAAAGACAGTATTTGTCAGTAATCCAGAGAGTCTAATTGTGCAGCACCTCCACCTCCCCACCACTTAGCTTTTGCACTCTGCAGCCTGTCACTGTGATGGTGAACAACATCTGTAACAACATCAACATTAGCAACTGGGATCTAATGGCAGTGCGTCTGGCTTTGGGGTGGGTCGCCTCACTGGCTGAAGGGGGCTACCATTCTATTCGTGGAGTGGGCTGAACAGAGGAATCTGAAGTACATTCGCTAAAAGACTGGCTTGAAAAACGGCAAGCCAGGTACCTTGTTGCGACGCTTCATTGCTTCAGGCAATGTTCTTCATCCTGATATCATCTTGATGGGGGCCACCGCTTGGGGTATCGAGGGTCTTGGAGGAGGGTCTTGAGTGGAATCGAGGTGCCTGGGAATTGTCTGGCAGGTCAGTTGTTCATTATTGGGTCAGTTTGCTCTGTGGTTGTCAGGTGGGTCATTGCTCCAAACTGGTCTGCGGTTTTGGTGGCCAGCCGTGACAGAGGATGTTCTGGTTGTTGGTGCATGATCGGTCTGTGTTCAAAACAAGTCATTTCATCGACAGATTGGCATTACCACTAGTCTGTCATCAGGATTCAATCCCCAGACCAATGACCAGTGTCTGGTCTCCCACAACCCATCTTCTTGGAGTCTGCCACTGTCATAGACTGTCCCCATTTTTGTGCTGTTTTGGCTTTCAACCCCCTCTGTTTCCTTCCCAATGCTTGTTATTCCTTCGGTCTTTGCGTTCATCATCTGCCTTTGCTGCACCTGGATGAGGTATAGTAGGAAGTTACTACAGATCGAGGAACACATGAAAAAACAGCTGACCAATGTCAATGTCATGTGTTTGGACTTTCTGTTTGCATTTTGATTTGTTCCTGTGTTCCTTTGTTCAGTTTCCCACCAGTACTTTGTTTCTGTGGTTATCTTCATTAGTTTAGTAGTGTCAGCTGTTCATCATTAATCATCTTGTTTCTGTTTATTATTTAACCTCCACTCTTCCCTGGACTCTTGGTCCAGTCTCTGTTGTCAATAGATGTGTTTGCACCGTCGGTTTGCCTGCCTTTTAAGTTGAATTAAAGTCTTTGAGTTTTGGATTACCTGTTTCCTCTGCCTTCTTTGGATCCTCTGCATACATCGTTACAGAAGACCGGACCCAAAAGAAAAAAGATGATCCTGGCTGAGGACCGCCTGTGGGGACTGAGGCAGAGTGGTTATCCTTAGGAGAGGTATGTGGAGAAGTTTCTCGAGCTCTCCCATCGGGTGAGCTGGCCTGATGCTTCTCTCATTGTGTGTTTTCGTATGGGACTGGATAGGGATATCATTCGGTATAGCGAACCTGCTTGTTATTTCTCCCTAGTCGAGTCTATTAATCTTATTCTCTATTTAAACGGTTCTAATTTTGAAGTTGAGGAAGTGAAAGAAGAAAACGTTTCTGCCTCATCCAGCTCCATCGAAGACACACATAGCGTCGGCAGCTCACCCTAAGCCAGTTCCCTCCACACACCCCTCCAATGGATCCATCCATTTCTGTTCTCCGGCACTCCCCCAAGTCCCCAGTCCAGTGATTAAGATGGCCACCATCCATGAGCCTCCTCCCAAAGATGGCCACCATCCATGAGCCTCGTCACAAGATGGCCGTCATCCCAGAGCCTCATCCCAAGATGGCCGCCATCCATGAGTCTCGTCGCAAGATGGACGCCATCCATGAGCCTCGCCGCAAGATGGCCGCCAGTCCAGAGCCTCGTCCTAAGATGGCCGCCGCCACGCCTGAGCCCTCGGTCAAGATGGCCATCGCCGAGAATGAGACTATTTCCAAAATGGCCGCCCTGCCTGAGACCTCTCCAGAGCTAATGGAGGACTTATGGCTGATCGACTTCTGGTCAAAGCCAAAAACCATCCCTGACCAAAGTCCAGTGTCTTCTCCAGCCCTTGTATCTGCTCCTGTGTCCTCTCCAGCCCCTGAGTTCGCTCCAGTGACTTCGCCAGCCCCTGAATCTGCTCCATTGTCTGCTTCAGCCCATGACCAGAGTCCAATAATGGCTTCAGCCTGTGACCAGAGTCCAATGATGGCTTCAGCCCCTAACCAGAGTCCAGTGATGGCTTCAGCCCCTGACCAGAGTCCAATGAAGGCTTCAGCCCATGACCAGAGTCCAGTGATGGCTTCAGCCCGTGACCAGAGACCAGTGATGGCTTCAGCCTCTGACCAGAGTCCAGTGATGGCTTCAGTCCCTGACCAGAGTCCAGTGATGGCTTCAGCCCCTGACCAGAGTCCAGACTCTGCTCCAGTCCCCGAGTCAGCTTCAGATCCTGTTCCAGTCCCCGAGTCAGCTACAGACTCTGCTCCAGTACCCGAGTCAGCTCCAGACTCCACTCTGGTCCCCGAGTCAGCTCCAGTCTCCGCTCCAATCCCTCAGTCAGCTCCAGACTCCGCACCAGTCCCCAAGTCAGCTCCTGACTCTGCTCCAGTCCCCGAGTCAGCTCCAGACTCCACTCCAACCCCTGAGTTTACTCCAGAGTCCGCTCCAGCCCCTGAGTCTGCTCGAGAGCCCGCTTCAGCCCACGAGCCAGCTCCAGGGTCCATTCCAAATCAGAAACCCATAACTCCTCACAAGGAATTTTTTTTTGGGGGGGGGCACATACACCCGTGGCCATAGTGGCCGAGCCTGGGGTCCGGGCCAAGGCCACGGAGGCCGCACCGCCATGGTCTCCTGAACTGTCTGATCCGCCATGGCGTCCTGAACTGTCTGATCCGCCATGGCGCCCTGAAACGCCTGATCCTCCATGGCGTCCTGAAATGCCTGATCCGCCATGGCATCCTGAAATGCCTGATCCTCCATGGCACCCTGAACTGCTCGATCCGCACTGGCCTACTGAACGGCAGGTTCGCCCTGGCCTCCTGAGCTCCCGGCTCCACCCTGGCCTCCCGAACTCCCGGAGCCACCCTGGAGGCTCTCTACCTGCCTGCACCGCCCTGCTCACTTGCCAGTGACCTCCAGGACTTCAGGGTGCCCGCACCTACCCTCCCTGGTTGGACTCTTATTAGGCGCGAGGACGCCGAGGAGGGGGAGGGGGAGGTAATGTCACGTGTTTGCATTTTGATTCGTTCCTGTGTTCCTTTGTTCAGTTTCCTGCCAGTACTTTGTTTCTATGGTTACCTTCATTAGTTTAGTAGTGTCAGCTGTTCATCATTAATCATCTTGTTTCTGTTTATTATTTAACCTTCACTCTTCCCTGCACTCTTGGTCCAGTCTCTGTTGTCAATAGATGTGTTTGCACCGTCCGTTTGCCTGCCTTTTAAGTTGAATTAAAGTCTTTGAGTTTTGGATTACCTGTTTCCTCTGCCTTCTTTGGATTCTCTGCATACATCGTTACAGTCGGACTGTGGTGTCCTGTTACATCTGTGGACAAAGGGTGTATCTCTACACCAAGGACGGTCTCTTTGGGTTAACGCTCAAAAGTTGGCTCCCTGCTTCATCGGGCTATACTCTGTCACTACAGTGATTGGTCCGGCAATGGTGCATCGTTAGGAGGATTATTGGTTCCAGGCAATGTCGATGGAGATTCCAGTATTTGATGGATAGGGATATTGTTTCCTATATTGGTCTGTTCTCATGCTGTGTCTCTAGTTCATTAGATTGCTCCTGTTTATTGATCTGCTCACCCTGTTTATCGATCTGCTCATGGTCTGAACATGTGCTTCATCCTGACTCTGGTCTGTGATCTACCCTCTGGATTGTTTGTTATCATGGACTGGTCTATGTTACTGAACTCTGCCTGTTATTGACTTCATCTCTGCCTCACCCCTGGTACTTTTGATGGATTGGACTGCTCTCTCGATGCTGACCTTTGCCTGACTAGGACTGCCACTTCATCCTTCTCCCTGCTGTTTGGACATGGTAAGGGACTCAGCGACCTGACAGAATTTTGTTGTTTTCTCTAAACTCAATAAAGTTTCAGTTCAGTTATCCTCTGCTTGTGGCAAACCTGACAGACGCAAGTGCCATTCTGTCCAAATTAAGAAAAAGATCAGGGAAAGGTGTGAAAAATATGAAACTGAAAAAGCTAAAACCATGTACAGGCCTTTATAGAGCTTAGATGTTATTATAACATCAGTCAATAAGGAATCTGTCCCCCACTGACTCACTGAAGAGCAAATCACCCAATAAATAGACCAGATTAAAACTTGGGATAGTTGTCAGACTTGTCCACAATTAGGATCTGCAAACACGCAGGACACAATAGCATCATTCTTTCTTAATTTCAGTGTGAGAGAAAGGAAGGGGAAAAATCCCTTCATAATAACTTGATTCTTTTGAGAAAGCTCAGGAGCCAGCTTAGTTCTCTGGTGGACAATAAGGGCAAAAATTCTCTGTGGGGACAGGACTGCATCACTGATCAGCCCCTGAAGCAGATTATAGACCAAAGTGAATAGAGCCCATCAATACCAGGGGCTAATAGAGGACCCCTGATAACTCATTCTTCCTCTCACAATGTCCCTGTCAGAAGCTAGGCCTTAGTATTGTCTTACCCCACTATCCAAAAAATATAATAACCCTCATGTCTATATAGCTAAAAATAAAGCAATGTTTGGAATGTAATGCTAGCATACTGATTATCGCATACTGCACAGTATGTCCTATTATTATTATTATTATTATTATTATTATTATTATTTTAAAATAGATTCTCAGATTCTAAACAAGTGAAATAACCTTTCTAGATAGCATTTTTCATTTAGTGAGTGGCATCCAGTTTTATGTTGACAGTGGGTGTAAAATTTGAGTAAAAATTGACAAAAAGGAATTTATATTATTTAATTATCTTCCCGCTGTGCTGTAAAAAGTGCCCAAATCATATATATATATACATATATATATATACAGTTGTGGTCAGAATTATTGGCACCCTTGGTAAATGTGATCAAAGATGACTGTAAAAAATAAATCTGCATTGTTTATCCTTTTGATCTTTGATTGCCTTTGTGTTTCCTCATGTTTATACTCCTGTGGAACAGGAAGTCTTGGCTGGACAATTTCATGTTCATGATCACCCTAGTGTGCTAAAAAATGTAAATATGAATGGGAATATACTTCAGAGATATTTTACTCATAAAAAATTCTAGGGGTGCCAATAATTGTGGCCAACATGTTTTGGAGAAAAACATTTATTTCTACACTATCCCGTCTTATATTCGGCCTGTTCGCAATTACTGAACAGGCCGCAGGTGTACAGGGGCGGAGCTTACCCTCGGGAGAAGAGAATGAACCAAATCAATACAAAGAGAAACATATACGGGTCAAAGACGTATAAGGTTTTCAAAGTAGCAAAAAGTAAAACAGCAATTACAATTCTCTAAAAGGCTTTTTTATGTTCATTGGAGTGTCACGTATGCTCTTATATTAGATATATTCAAGAATAAAGCCAATAATTAATTAGGGCCCAAGCCACTAAGACGCAGGGGCCTATTGTTCTCCTAAGGATTATTAGGGCCCGAGCACTGATGGTGTGAGGACCCTATTGGAATTGCTCTGTTTATTAGGGCTCAAGCCACTAAGGCGCAGGGCCCTATTGTTTTCTAAAGATTATTAGGGCCCAAGCCACTAAGGCGCAGGGCCCTATTGTTTTTCTATGGATTATTATTATTAGGGCCCAAGCCACTGATGGCGCAGGGCCCTCTTGATCCCCTAAGGATTATTATTATTATTAGGGCCCAAGCCACTAAGGCGCAGGGCCCTATTGTTTATCTAAGGATTATTATTAGGGCCAAAGCCCAAAGGGCTGAAGGCCCTCTTGATCCCCTAAGGATTATTAGGGCCCAAGCCACTAAGGCGCAGGATTATTATTAAGGATTATTAGGGCCTGAGCACCGATGGTGTGAGGACCCTATTGGAATTGCTCCGTTTATTATTGTTTCGCTTCTTCTTCTTCTTCTCCCAAATGAATCGCATTTTTGAGGGCCTAAACGTGCTCGAAAACTCATGAAACTTTGCACACGCATCAGAAGTGGTGAAAATGTACGTCTGTTATTGGTCTCAGAATTAGGCGTGGCAAAATGGCTCGATAGCGCCACCTACAAAATTTCTACGAAGTGCACCACATTTGCACCACGTTTCACGTACAGGTATGAAATTCAGTAGACACATGTAACAGCCCAATCCCTACAAAAAAGTCTCCTGGTGCAAAGTCTGAAAACCAACAGGAAGTCAGATATTTTGAATTCTGTCTGCAAAATTTGTGCACTTTTTGCCATTTCCAGACGTTGTACTTTAACGAACTCCTCCTAGAGCTTTAATCAGATCAATGTCATATTTAGTCAGTCTAATCTTAAGGCCGTTGCGATGATATATTGTGAAGATCTAGAGTTTTCGCTGAAGGGCGTGACCGTGACGGCCTGACAAAGTTCAATGTTTCGCCATAAAACAGGAAGTTGTTTTAACTCGGGTATACAATGTCCGATCTGCCCCAAACTTCACATGTTTTATTAGAGTCCTAGAGTCATAGCGCCACCTGCTGGCAACAGTACATGGCATGATTTACACTGTAATTCACTCCCTGAAACACATTTCAATATGCCACGAAGTACAAAACATACTAGAAACACGTTAAATCATGCAACACTTGGCTAAGAGCTAACTTTTGCGATTAACGCCACGAAACAGGAAGTTGTTGTAACTCAGGCACACAATGTCCGATCTGCTCCAAACTTCACATGTTTGATAATAGTCCTGGCCTGAAGACATCTACTTGGCAATATTCAGTAACAGTTAAAGCGCCACCTGTTGGCAACAGGAAGTGTGTCACTTTGAAATGAATTTGCCATAATTCTCCTGTATTTACTCACTTACATGCATGTCACCCACTGTTCACTGTATTCCTAAAGCCAACGGGTGGCGGTTAGCCCGGGTGTGAGGGCCCTTTCATCGCTGCTTGCAGCTTTAATTATTATTATTAGTGCCCAAGGCACTGGTGGCACAGGGCCCTCTTGATCCCCTAAGGATTATTAGGGCCAAAGCCCAAAGTGCTGAAGGCCCTATTGTTTTCTTTAGGATTATCATTATTAGGGCCCAAGCCACTAAGGCGCAGAGGCCTATTGTTCTCCTAAGGATTATTATTATTATTTATTTATTTTTATTTTTTTCTTCAACCTTCCAGGGCTTTTGGGGGGCCTTAACATGCTCAAAAACTCTTGAAAATTGGCACACGCATTGGAATATGCGGCCATTAGAACACTGCACAGACTGGGACCCGGGCATGGCATGGGGGCTTGACAGCGCCCCCTTGAATGGGATCCAAAAACTTGGCCATATATCAAACACGCTTGCATGTATTAGTATGAAACTCTCTACACATAAAGACCTCATCGGCCCGAACAACTTTCGTGCTCTAAGTTATACGCCAGCTCAACAGGAAGTCTGCTATTATGGGTTGTTTGAAAAACGCATGCTCTGGAATTTGATATACTCCTCCTAGGCGATTAATCCGATCACCACCAAACTCGGTCAGCATAAAGTCAAGACATTGATGATGAAAAATTGGCAGCAGATTTTTGATGTCTCGAACAGTTTGGCTGTGGCGAGGCAACGGATTTATGGCGAGAAAAGGGAAACACGAAATGTGTTATAACGTCTGCATACATTGATTGATTTTTATGAAACTTCAGCTGTGTGTTCGTTGTAGGAGGCTGATCACATGGATGTGACTATTGTGAGTCAAAGTTATAGCGCTACCAACTGGCAGCAGGAAGTGTGTCACTTTCAAAATGTACAACATGTCAAACTTCAATAATATTCTTGAGTGTTTTTGAGGTGCTTAACATGCTTCAAATTGCATGAAACTCGACACACACATCAATATTGTCGACCAGGAGACATGGGCAAAACTGTATAAATGGGCAGGGAGAAAGGCCTCTGTAGCGCCACCTTTTGACAAAAGTGGGGGGGTTAGTTTTTCCTACAGTCACCAAACTTGGTACACATATTGTACTCATCACGCCGGACAGTTTTCTAATTTACATTCATTAGCTCCGACCAACAGGAAGTCAGCTATTTTGGTTTGAATGTGGATTTTTTTGAAAAAAGAGGCTATGAATTTTATACTACTTCTCCTACAGGGTTTATACAATCTACACCAAACTTTTTTAACTTGGTGCTAAGACATTGCAGTTGTTTAATTGCAAACGGATGTTGGATATCTCAAACGGTTTGGCCGTGGCGAGGGAACGAATTTATGGTGAGAAAAGGGAAACAGAAAGAGTTATAACTTCTGCATACATTAATTGATTTTGATGAAACTTCGGCTGTGTGTTCGTTGTACAAGGCTGATCACATGGATGTGACTATTGTGAGTCAAAGTTATAGCGACACCAACTGGCAGTAGGAAGTGTGTCACTTTCAACAAACTTTGAGATCACCCTCTTATTTTTACCCGATTTGCTTCAAACTTCATCAGAATAATGTAAAAACATGGCAGATGTAGACCTTTGAAAAGAATCGTGATATCTCAAACTTTAATATTGGTTTTGGATGCTTTTGAGACTCTTAGCATGCTTCAAATTGCATGAAACACGACACACGTCAGGATTGTTATCCAGTGGACATGGGCAAAGCCTTAGAAACGGGTGGGGAGGAGGGGATCTATAGCGCAACCTTAAAGTGCAGTAAATGTGGAGTGAATTTGACATAGTACTTTGATGTTTAACCTTTTTAAATGCCTATTGCCCCCTGTGCACAGTTGCCCTGAAGCCACTGGGGTGGCGGTACCACCAGGCTTGGGCCCGCTATCGCCATCGCTAATAAATTTATTATTATTATTTTATTATTATTTTTTTTTCAAACTTCCAGTGCTTTTTGGGGGCCTTAACATGCTCAAAAACTCTTGAAAATTGGCACACACATTGGAATCTGCGGCCGTTAGGAAGCTGCAGAGGCTGGGACCCGGGCATGGCACAGGGGCTCGACAGCGCCCCCTTGAATGGGATCCGAAAACTTGGAAAAACTTTATCAGAATAATGTCAAAACATGGCAGATGTAGACATTTAAAAAGAATTGTGATATCTCAAACACTGTTGCCATGGCAACGCATCAAACTTTAATATTCGTTTTGGAAGTTTTTGAGACTCTTAACATGCTTCAAATTGCATGAAACTCAATACACACATCAGAGATGTCAACCAGTAGACATGGGCAAAACCGTAGAAACGGGCGGGGAGCTGGGCCTCTATAGCGCCACCTTTTGACAAAAGTGGGGGGGTTAGTTTAACCTACAGTCACCAAACTCGGTACACATATTGGTCTCATTAAGCCGGACAACTTTCTAATTTACAGTCATAAGCTCCGACCAACAGGAAGTCAGATATTTTGGTTTGAATGTGGATTTTTTGAATAAACAGGCTCTGAATTTTAAACTACTACTTCTAGGGGGTTTATTCAATTCAGACCAAACATTTTTTACCATGGTGCTAAGACATTGAAGATGTTAAATTGAGAACGGATAATGGATATCTCGAACGGTGTTGCCATGGTGATAGATTGAAGTAATGTCAAAAAAGGGAAATAGAATGACTCATATTTTCTATAAAAAAACACTATACACAATTAATTTATATATAGAATAATACAAATGTTTGAAATAAACACATTAAAAATTCTGTCATTAATTACTCACCCTCGTGCTGTTTTACACCCGTAAGACCTTCATTGATCTTCGGAACACAATTTAAGATATTTTTGTTTAAATCCGATGGCTCCGTGAGGCCTACATAGGGAGCAATGACATTTCCTCTCTCAATATCCATAAAGGTACTAAAAACATATTTAAATCAGTTCATGTGAGTACAGTGATTCAATAATAATATTATAAAGCAACGAGAATATTTTTGGTGTGCCAAAAAAAACAAAATAACGACTTATTTAGTGATGGCCGATTTCAAAACAGTGCTTCAGGAAGATTCGGAGCGTTATGAATCAGCATGTCGAATCATGATTCTGATCGCGTGTCAAACCGCCAAACTGCTGAAATCACGTGACTTTGGCGCTCCGAACTGCGGATTCAACACGTTGATTCATGATGCTCCAAAGCTTCCTGAAGCAGTGTTTTGAAATCGGCCATCACTAAATAATTCGTTATTTTGTTTTTTTTGGCGCACCAAAAATATTCTCGCCGCTTTATAATATTAATATTGAACCACTGTACTCATATGAACTGATTTAAATATGTTTTTAGTACCTTTATGGATCTTGAGAGAGGAAACATTGCTCCCTATGTAGGCCTCACGGAGCCATCAGATTTAAACAAAAATATCTCAATTTGCGTTCCGAAGATTAACGAAGGTCTTACGGGTGTAAAACGGCATGAGGGTGAGTTCACCATTTTTGGGTGAACTAACCCTTTAATTATATCTGATTGAAAAATGGATAAATGTCATACATAGAGTAACAACTAGAGGGCAGCATATACCTATTTTTAAACAGGGTTGGATAAATCAAGCAATAGAGCAATAGTTTAGATACATGGAACAATGATTTCTTTTTTATTTTATACTGTTTGTGCAGGTATATTTAAACATTTATCAAAGACTACTTTATGTCACAATTTAGATGTTTTTTTTGTTTGTTTTGTTTTGTTTAAAATGATCTTCTCAGTCTGTCTCTGTCTCTCTCTCTGTCCTTCCCCTCCCCCTTGCTCCCTCAGTCTCACTCAGTCTCACTCATTATCTGTGTGTGTGTGTGTGTGTGTGTGTGTGTGTTTGTGTGTCTGTCAGTTTTACACCCTTGATCAGTTTAACCCTTTTCTTGCAGACTCACTGTCCTTCAGAGTTTAGTGCCAACCCTAATCAAACACACCTGAAGCAGCTAATCAAGCCAGTTTATTTGTAGGCTACTGACAATATATTATTATATTATTAGTTTGATATTTAAGTTAATTAAAATATTAAAACACACCACAAATGATAACTTCACACTCATTTAAAATTTAACTATGACACTATATCACTATTTGGACAGGACTACTTTTCTAAATGACACGAGTTATAGTTCTTATTACCCGACAACTGTGTTTTCATGTATTGATTCAGACAAGACTATAATTTTTTTTTTTCTTCTTTTTTACAAAGGAGAGTATGTGTTTTGTAGACATGAGCATTACAGAAGTTCATGTGCTGTGTTTGCGAGCATCACGTACGATGCATGTTTTTAAATTAATTATTTATTGATATAATTCTAATTTATTCAAAACCCATATTTACATAAATTTCACATGATTTTATAAAAGTGGCTGTTTATAAAAAACTTGTATGAGTGAGCAGAAAAATCTAGACACGTACCTTACTCTTGCCTGAGACAGATATTAAAATCATCTTTGCAAGTTCCGTGATTTGGCTCTATTTATTAATTTTATAATATTTTTATTTTTACATCAAATACCACCCATACTGAAATTAAATGAAAGCATGATTTTGGTGCATAAGATTGGTTGCGCAAACAACAGCTCAGGGAGGTCAAAAAACACATGGAGAAGTGTTAGGGTAATATAACATCAGCAATCACAGAAATTCACATTACACACCCTTTTATTTTTACCCGATTTGTTTCAGGCTTCATCACAATAATGTCAAAACAGGGCAAATATAGACCTGTAAATGTATTTGTGATATTTTAAATATTGTTGCCATGGCAGCACGTCTGTAATGAAGCGGATGACTCGGGGAGATCCATTTGCAGCTTTATTAAATACACGTTGTTGTACAGGCAGGGGTCAAATACCAGCAATATCAGTGTCGGAGGCAAGACGTAGTCAGTGACAATACCAGGCAGAGGATCAGTACAGGCGGCAGACAAGACAGGGTTAACTGGTAAACAGGCAGAGATATCACAGGGCAGGCAGCAAACAGGAAACAAGGTGATCAGGCAGTCCAAGGTTATACACAGGAAATAATACACAGGAATAAACGCTCAGAAATGTTAGCCAGGGCAAAACAAGACTTCACGAAGCATTGTGGGGCATGAAGTTCTTTTATAGTCCGGGGAATATGGATCAGGTGGGAGTGTGCAATCAGTCCAGGTACGGGGTGTGGGAAATGTAGTCCATGAACAGTTAATACTCTGGTGAGGGTGCCCTCAGGTGGCGATTGGAGGGAGCCACAGAGACCGAGTTCGTGACAGAGCCCCCTCCCTCAAGCGGCTCCTGAAGCGAGGAGGCGGACGACGCCGGGGTCTTCCACGAGGACGAGGGGCCGGACGGTCCGGATGGGTCCTATGGAACTTATGGAACTCGGTGATGAGACTTGGGTCCAGGATGTCGTCAGCATTGACCCAGGACCGTTCCTCCGGGCCAAACCCCTCCCAGTCGACTAGGTATTGCAGGAGTCTGCCCCGGCGTCTGGAGTCCAGCAGCTCGTGAACTTGATAAGCCTCCTTGCCTTCCACGATGAGGGGAGGAGGTCTCTGGTCACCGGTCCCCTCTAGGTTCTCCTCTCCTCTCGGACCACCTGCGGGCTTAAGCAGAGAGACATGGAAAGTGGGTGAGATACGGTATTCTGGAGGTAATGCAAGACGGTAAGAAACTGGAGTTATTTGACGGATGATTTTGAATGGACCCACGTACCTGGGACTGAGCTTTTTACAGGAGAGTCGAAGACGGAGATCCCTGGTTGACAACCAGACCCATTGACCCGGGCGGTAATCAGGATGCGGCCGGCGTATGCGGTCAGCTTGCTCCTTTTGACACCTGACCGCCCTCTGTAGGTGCACGTGAGCCCCGTTCCACACTTCCTCACTCCTTCGAAGTCATTGGTCCACGGCCGGGAGGTCGGTGGGTTCGCCAGACCATGGGAACAGAGGAGGCTGGTAACCCAGGATACATTTGAAGGGCGTGAGTCCAGTGGCTGGCTTCTGGAGCGAGTTCTGGGCGTATTCGGCCCAGAACAGATACCGACTCCAGTCGGACTGATTCTGGTGGCAGTAGTAACGGAGATAGAGAATGAGTTCTTGATTCAACCTCTCTACTTGACCATTGGCCTCAGGGTGATAGCTGGATGTCAGACTGATGTTTATGTTGAGTTTTTGGAAGGCTGACCACAGACGTGAAGTGAACTGGGGACCTCTGTCAGAGACAATATCTTCGGGGAGACCGTAGAAATGGAATACGTAGTTGCAGAGATGCTCCGCGGTCTCAAGGGTGGTTGGTAGCTTAGGCAGAGGGATGAAACGGCAGGCCTTCGAGAATCGATCTACCACGGTGAGTATAGTGGTCTGTCCTTGAGAGTTGGGTAGGTCGGTGATGAAGTCTATGGCTATGTGAGACCAGGGGCGTTGTGGTATGGGTAAAGGGTGAAGAAGTCCGGCAGGTAGTTGACGGGGTGATTTTGTGGTCTGACAGATGGCACAGTTGTGGAGGAAAGTGATGACGTCTGACTGTAGTGATGGCCACCAAAACCGGTTATTGACGAGTTGGATGGTTGCCGCTATGCCTGGATGTCCAGCACTGGGTGATGTATGTATCAGCTGCAAGACCCTTTGACGAAGAGAGGATGGTACGTAGGTACGTGTTGCGGGGCAGTTGGCAGGAGATGGTTCTGTCTTGTGAGCGTGAGTGATTTCTGTCATAATGTGCCATTGGATGGGTGCGAGGATAATGGAGGATGGGAGAATGGGTTCGTTGGTAGGTGAAGTGGAAGTTGATTCAAACTGGCGTGAGAGTGTGTCAGCTTTCGTGTTCTTGGACCCTGGTTGATAGGTGATGGTGAATTGGAAGCGTGTGAGGAATAAAGCCCATCTGGCTTGACGATGGTTCAGACGTTTGGGGGAGCGTGAGTATTCTAGGTTGTGGTGATCTGTTATCACAGTGAAAGGGTGTTTGCTCCCCTCCAACCAATGCCGCCACTGCTCCAAGGCGGCTTTTATGGCCAAGAGCTCACGATCGCCCATGTCGTAGTTTCGTTCAGGCGGGGTGAGTTTGCGTGAGTAGTAGGCGCAGGGAAATAGCTTGGGAGGACTGCCGTGACGTTGAGAGAGAACAGCTCCGATTCCCGTGCAGGAAGCATCCACCTCCACAATGAATTCTAGTTCAGGATCTGGATGATGCAGGATAGGAGCAGACGTGAACAGTTGCTTTAACTTGTGGAAAGCCTCTGTAGAGGTGGTTGACCAGACCAGCTTGGAGTTTCCCTTTCTGAACATGGAAGTTAATGGAGCGGCGATGAGACTGAAATTGCAAATGAAGTATCGGTAGAAGTTAGCGAATCCCAAAAAGTGCTGCAACTCCTTGATTGTGGCTGGTAAAGGCCAATTCACCACTGCCTGGACTTTGTTGTCATCCATAGCTACTCTTTCAGCGCTGATGACGTACCCCAGGAAGGAGGTTGAGGTTTGATGGAACTCACATTTTTCCAATTTTTCCGGGACAGCCCGGACCTGACGAACATGATCGGGGAAAGTATCTGAGTAGATAAGGATATCGTCAATATACACTATCACCCACTTATTGAGCATGTCCCGGAAAACGTCGTTTATGAAGGCCTGGAAAATGGAAGGACTGTTGACCAGGCTGACGGGCATGACCCGGTATTCATAGTGCCCAGTGGTGGTGGAGAAGGCCGTCTTCCACTCATCTCCCTCCCTTATATGGATGAGGTTATAAGCGCTTCGGAGATCAAGTTTGGTGAAATAGCGAGCGGTTCGTAGTTGTTCTAAGGCAGCAGGAACCAAAGGTTGTGGATAACGGAACTTTACTGTGATATAATTAAGACCACGATAGTCGATACAGGGTCTCAACCCACCGTCCTTTTTTTTGACAAAGTAGAAGCCGGCTGATGCAGGAGAGGTGGATGGTTGTATAAAGCCCTTGGCTAGCTCCTCCTCGATGTATCGTTACATAGCTTTTGACTCTGGTTGTGAGAGTGGAAATATGCGACCCTTGGGAGGTGTGGACCCCGGAATGAGGTCGATGGCACAGTCACTGGTGCGGTGTGGTGGTAGTTGGGCGGCTTGAGTTTTGCTGAAGGCCTCGGAGAGATCGTGATATTTGCTGGGGAGCTGATCGGTGGGTAGCGTGGGTTCAGTTGGGTTTTGGCTTTGTGGAGACTGGAGACAGGTTCGATGACAATAATCCGACCAGTGTGTTATCTGATTGTCTGCCCAGGAAATCTGTGGATTGTGCTGGCGTAACCACGGCAACCCGAGGATGAGGGGACTCTGTGGTGAGTTGATGATGAAAAAGCGCAAAGTTTCTCTGTGCAAAGATCCAATCTGTAGTGAAATGTCGTCAGAGGTGTAATTGACCTGTCCAGTCCCCAGGGGGCGTCCGTCTAGCGCGGCCACTGATAATACAGAATCACAGGGGATTAGAGTAATGTTCTGTGACTTCGCAAAGTTCAAATCCATAAAGTTGCCAGCTGCACCGGAATCTATCATGGCAAGTGTTTGTATAGCTTTATCTTTTAATAACAGTTCTGCAGGAATTTCAATAGTAGTAGTGGTAGGAATGGGACTCACCGCAGTGGTATTTCGGCTGGATGGACAAGTAGGACACGATGCTCTCATATGACCGGCTTGACCACAATACAAACATAGCCATTGCTGGACACGTCTCTCTCTTTCCTCCAAAGACAGGTGAGTGGAGCCGATTTGCATGGGTTCAGACTCCGGGGCGACTGGTGTGACAGCGGGAAAGGATGATGTGTTCCTAGCAGGGCGTCGTGATCTAATCAGGTTGTCAATGCAAATTGCTAGATCAATTAAGCTGTTCAGCGTCCGACCTTCGTCGCGACACGCTAGCTCGGACTGGAGTTCGGTGGTCAACCCTTTGCGGAACAACAGTTTAAGCGTGTCATCCACCCACGAAGTTTGAGCAGCTAGCGTGTGGAATGTGAGAGCATAATCCGCTGCAGTCTGTTTCCCTTGGCGAAGCGCCAGCAGTAACTCACCGGCCTCCTTGCCCCCTTCAGCGTGTTCAAAGATTTCGCGGAAACGCTGCAGAAACTCCTCCAATGAGGTAAATGAAGATTGTCCATTACTCCATACAGTTGTTGCCCATTCTAGTGCTTTCCCCATCAGCAGTGAACAAACAAAAGCGATGCGACTCACGTCATTGGGATACAGAGCGGGTTGTTGTGAGATGAACAGTGAGCATTGTAGCAAAAATCCCTTGCATCTCGCCGGTGAACCATCGTATTTTTCTGGAAAGGCTAGGCGTGGGCTGCTACAGGTGGGAGTGTGCAATCAGTCCAGGTACGGGGTGTGGGAAATGTAGTCCATGAACAGTTAATACTCTGGTGAGGGTGCCCTCAGGTGGCGATCGGAGGGAGCCACAGAGACCGAGTTCGTGACAACGTCAAGCTTTAATAATATTCTTGAGAATTTTTGAGCCTCTTAACATGCTTCAAATTGCATAACACTCGACACACACATCAATATTGTCATCCAGTAGACATGGGCAAAGCCTTAGAAATGGGCAAGGGAGCAGGGGCTCTACAGCGCAACCTTTTGACAAAAGTGGGGGGGTTAGTTTAACCTACAGTCACCAAACTCGGTACACTTATTGTTCTCATTAAGCCGAACAACTTTCTTATTTACAGTCATTAGCTCTGATCAACAGGAAGTCAGATATTTTGGTTTGAATGTAGATTTATCAAACACACACAGACATAGTCTCTCTCTCTGTCCAAACTCCCCTACCCCCTCCCTCCTCCTCTCACTCCTTCAGTCTCTGTGTGTGTGTGTGTGTGTGTGTGTGTGTGAGTGAGTGTGTATGTGTATGTGTGTATTACAATCTTGGTCAGTGGTCTTTAACCCTTTTACTGATTACCCATTTATTAATGAACTGCAAATGATAACTTCACAATCCTTTGAAATTAAACCATGACACTATATCACTATTAGGACAGGACTAGTTTTCTAAATGTCGTTCGAGTTACAATTATTATTTTTACAATTAAAATTATTTTTAAATTAATTATTTATTGATTTAATTCAAATTGATTAAAATAAAACCCTCTTTAAGTAAATTTCACATGATTATAAAAGTGGCTGTTTAAAATAAACTTGCATAAGTGAGCAGAAAAATCTAGACATGTACCTTACTATTACCTGAGACTGACATTAAAATTGTCTTTGCAGGATCTGTGATTTGGCTCTATTTATTAATTTTTTAATTTTATTTTTTCATCTTATACCACACATATTGAAATTAAATGAAAGCATGCTTTTGGTGCATAAGATAGGTGCACAAACAACAGCTCAGGGAGGTCAAAAAACACATGAAGAGAAGTGTTAGGATTATACAACATCAGCAATCACAGACATTCGCATTAAGGCTGGATTAGATTTCTCAGAGCACTGTGGAGTTTGCACAAAAAATAGTATATAATTTGCTCTAGAATTTTTATAGAGGTTGTCTGAGGAAAAAAAACACAGACATGGCAGATTAGGATGATATTCTGCACTCATTTGAAATTGACTTATGACATTCTATGACATGAAAGTCATCTCAATTTAAACGATCTCATGGATGTGGCTGTTGTGGTTTGTGATCATAGGAGCATCAGCTGCTGCAGTAAATGTGGTGTGAATTTGACATAGTCCTTTTATGTTTAACTGTTTTAAATGCCCATTACCCGCTGTGCACAGTTGCCCTGAAGCCACCGGGGTGGCGGTGCCTCCGGACTTTGGCCCGTCATCGCTGCTTGCAGCTATATATTTTTTTTTTCTGTCATCCAGGGCTTTTTGGGGGCCTTAACATGCTCAAAAACTCTTGAAAATTGGCACACGCATTGGAATCTGCGGCCATTAGGACGCCGCAGAGGCTGGTACCCAGGCGTGGCAGGGGGGCTCGACAGCACCCCCTTGAACAAAGTCAGAAGTCTTGGTCCATATATCAAACACGCTTGCACGTATTTGTATGAAACTTGGTACACATATAGACCTCATCGGGCCTAACAACTTTCGTGCTCTAAGTTATACGCCACCCCAACAGGAAGTTGACTATTATGGGTTGTTTGAAAAACGCATGCTCTGGAATTTGATATACTCCTCCTAGGCGATTAATCTGATCACCACCAAACTCGGTCAGCATGAAGTCAAGACATTGATGATGAAAAATTGCCAGCGGATTTTTGATATCTCGAACGGTTTAGCCGTGGCGAGGCAACGGATTTATGGCGAGAAAAGGGAAACACGAAATGTGTTATAACGTCTGCATACATTGATTGATTTCTATGAAACTTCAGCTGTGTGTTCGTTGTAGGAGGCTGATCACATGGATGTGACTATTGTGAATCAAAGTTATAGCGCCACCAACCGGCAGCAGGAAGTGAGTCACTTTCAAAATGCTTTGAGATCACCCTCTTACTTTCACCTGATTTGCTTCAAACATCATCAGAATAATGTCAAAACATGGCAGATGTAGACCTGTGAATGTATTTGTGATATGTTAAATATTGTTGCCATGGCAACATGTCAAACTTTAATAATATTCTTTAGTGTTTTTGAGGCTCTTAACATGCTTCAAATTGCATGAAACTCGACACACCTATCAATATTGTAGACCAGTAGACATGGCCACCAGGACACCATACAGACTTTATCAAAGAATTTGCTGATTTTCTGTCAGAGTTAGTATTGGCTGCAGATAAAGTCCTTGTTGTTGGTGATTTTAATATCCATGTAGATAATAAAAAAGACGCATTAGGATTGGCATTTACAGATATTCTAAACTCTATTGGTGTTAGACAACATGTGTCAGGACCCACTCATTGTCGTAATCATACTTTAGATCTAATATTGTCACATGGAATCGATATTGATGCTGTTGAAATTCTGCAGCAGAGTGACGACATCTCAGATCATTATCTAATCTCGTGTATACTACATTTAGTCAAGGAGGCTAAACTGCCTCCATGCCATAAATATGGTAGAACCATCACTTCTACCACTAAAGATCACTTTATAAATAATCTTCCTGATCAGTTTCATCGCCTTAGCATATCAGAAAGCTTAGAAGACCTCGATGTTGTAACAGGAACTATTGCCTCTGTCTTTTCCAGCACATTAGACTCAGTTGCTCCTTTGCGCTTAAAAAAGATTAAGGAAATTAATCCAATGCCATGGTACAATGAGCACACTCGGGCCCTAAAGTTAGCAGCCAGAAAAATGGAGCGCAGCTGGAAGAAAACAAAACTAGAAGTATTTCGCATTTCGTGGAGAGAGAGAATGATTGAGTACAGAAAGGCCTTAAAATCTGCTAGATCTGCTTATTTTTCAAAACTTTTAGAAGAAAATAAACACAACCCTAGGTATTTATTTGATACAGTGGCTAAATTAACAAGAAATAAAGCTTCAACTTCTGATGTTTCCAAAGAGCACAGCAGTAATGACTTTATGAACTTCTTTACTTGCAAGATTGATAATATTAGAGAAAAAATTATAACCATGCAACCGTCTATTACAGTATCGCGTCAGATAAAAATTCAATTCATTTACTGCTTTAGGAGAGAAGAATTGTCTAAACTTGTTAAATCATCAAAATCAACAACATGTATGTTAGACCCTATACCGACTAAGCTATTGAAAGAAATGCTTCCAGAGGTTATAGATCCTCTTCTTAATATCGTCAATTCATCTTTATCACTAGGACACGTACCAAAAACTTTTAAGCTGGCTATTATTAAACCTCTTATTAAAAAAACACAACTCGATCCTAGAGAATTAGTCAATTACAGGCCAATCTCAAATCTCACTTTTCTGTCAAAAATACTAGAAAAGGTAGTATCATCACAACTATGTTCCTTTTTAGAAAGAAATAGTATCTGTGAGGTTTTTCCAGTCAGGATTTAGACCGTGCCATAGTACTGAGACTGCTCTCATTAGAGTTACTAATGATTTGCTCTTATCATCAGATCGTGGTTGTATCTCTCTATTAGTGTTACTGGATCTTAGTGCTGCATTTGACACTATTGATCACAATATTCTTTTAAATAGACTCGAAAATTATGTTGGCATTAGTGGAATTGCATTGTCATGGTTCAAATCATACTTATCTGACCGTTATCAGTTTGTAGTAGTAAACGAAGAGATGTCATATCGATCACAAGTTCAATATGGAGTACCGCAAGGCTCAGTACTAGGACTGTTGCTGTTCACTCTGTACATGCTACCCTTGGGAGATATCGTTAGGAAGCATGGCGTTAGTTTTCACTGTTACGCTGATGATACTCAGCTCTATATTTCTTCACGCCCTAACGAAACTTACCAATTCACAAAATTAACAGAATGCATAGCTGATATAAAAAATTGTATGACCAGTAATTTCCTACTACTAAATTCAGAAAAAAACAGAGATTCTAATTTTTGGACCAAAAACTTCTTCACGTAATAACCTAGAATACTGTCTAACACTTGATGGCTGCTCTGTTAAGTCTTCGTCGTCACTTAGGAACCTGGGTGTGCTCTTTGATACCAATCTTTCATTTGAAGGCCATGTTACTAGCATCTGTAAAACCGCATTCTTCCATCTTAAAAATATATCTAAACTACGACATCTGCTCTCAATGAAAAATGCAGAACAGTTAGTTCATGCGTTCATGACCTCAAGGCTAGATTACTTTAACGCTCTACTGGGTGGTTGTTCTGCTCGCCTGATAAATAAACTACAGCTCGTACAAAATGCAGCAGCTAGAGTTCTTACTAGAACTAGGAAGTATGACCATATTAGCCCAGTTCTGTCAACACTGCATTGGCTTCCTGTTAAACATTGTATAGATTTTAAAATCTTGCTAATTACTTACAAAGCACTAAAGGGTTTAGCTCCCCAGTACCTGAGCGAGCTCCTAATTCATTATAGTCCTTCACGTCTATTGCAATCTCAGAATTCAGGCCAGCTGATAATACCTAGAA
This sequence comes from Ctenopharyngodon idella, assembly GCF_019924925.1. Lineage (NCBI taxonomy): Eukaryota > Metazoa > Chordata > Actinopteri > Cypriniformes > Xenocyprididae > Ctenopharyngodon > Ctenopharyngodon idella. Next base: position 28,829,145 of record NC_067221.1, read on the forward strand.
TATCAAAATCAACCGCAGGTGGTAGATCCTTCTCCTATTTGGCACCTAAACTCTGGAACAATCTTCCTAGCATTGTTCGGGAAGCAGACACACTCTGTCAGTTTAAATCTAGACTAAAAACGCATTTCTTTAACCTGGCATACACATAACACATTACCAATTTATATTTTCAAATCTGTTAAAGGATTATTAGGCTGCATAAATTAGGTCAGCCGGAACCGGGAACACTTCCTATAACGCCTGATGTACTCGTTACATCAGAAGAAGAATGGCATCTACGCTAATATTAGTCTTTCTGGTTATCCCGAGGTTCACCGTAGTCAACCGGATCCGGGCCGTATCCAGGTGAGACCAAGGACCTGCACCTTGACACGACCACAATGCAGCCTTGACGTATCAGCAGAGATTGAGTCAACTAGATCATCCACTGTGAGGGCCTCATCGACACGACAGCCACGACACAGTTCCTCAACACCCGTCCATACCGCCGTGATGAATACGATCCTCAATTGGATGGAACTGGAATAAATACTTTGAATGTTGCGATCCTGTCGGACTTATGATAGCTACCTGAATCGTAACAAAGCACTGTTGGCCAGAGGAGAACTGGCCCCCCGACTAAGCCTGGTTTCTCCCAAGGTTTTTTTCTCCATTCAAACACCTATTTGCCACTTGTCTGCCACCTGATGTCACCTGATGGAGTTTGGGTTCCTTGCCGCTGTTGCCTTTGGCTTGCTTAGTTGGGGACACTTGACATTTGATATTCAACAGTGCTTCGATCTGCCTGCATTGACACTATTCTTTTAAGAGCTGCTGTGCAGCCAAATAATGTACCAGTTATCAATGTAAAGCTGCTTTGACACAATCTACATTGTAAAAAGCGCTATATAAATAAAGGTGACTTGACTTGACTTGACAAAGCCTTAGAAACGGGCGTGGTGGAGGGGCTCAGTAGTGCCACCTTTTGACAAAAGAGGGGGGGTTATTTTTATCTACAGTCACCAAACTCGGTACACATATTGTTCTCATTAAGCCGGACAACTTTCTAATTTACAGTCATTCATTCATTCATTCATTCACATTTATTTGTATAGCGCTTTTCACGATACATATCGTTTCAAAGCAGCTTTACAGAGAATGCATGTCAACATTACAATTTGGAGAATGCAGTTAGCTAATAATGTAATAATTTAGGCAATTTACAATTTAATTTACAATCACTGTTAGCAATTTAATTGAAGGTAGAAGCAAAGAGCTCCTGGAAAAATGAATTACATATTAACAATAATTAGGATATATAGAAATTTGCGAATGTGCGTGTTGATCCAGATGTTGCATCTTCTGAAGTCCTCGCAGGAGTTGGCGCCGTCTCTTCAAAAGTGTTGGTCATCTAAGGTCTTCTTAAGAGACGGGCGTCCCGAGGTAAAACGGAAAAGCAAATGGAGAATAATTAGCATAGCTGCTGTTCATAACATTAAGCAAAGATAGTCATGTGCAATTGATCTGATATGAGATTCATTATGTGAATGCTTGGCTAAAAAGATGCGTCTTTAATCTAGATTTAAACTGGGTGAGCGAGTCTGAGTCCCAAACATTATCAGGAAGGCTATTCCAGAGTTTAGGAGCCAAATGTGAAAACCCTCTCCCTCCCTTAGAGGACTTAGCTATCCTAGGTACAACCAGAAGTCCAGAGTTTTGTGATCTTAAAGAGCGTGAAGGATTGTAGGGCGATAGAAGATCAGTTAAGTACACAGGAGCTAAACCATTTAGAGCCTTGTAGGTCATTAGCAGTACTTTATAATCGATACGGAACTTAATAGGTAACCAGTGTAGAGATGATAAAATTGGTGTTATATGATCATATTTTCTTGACCTGGTAAGAACTCTAGCTGCATTTTGTACTAATTGTAGCTTGTTTATTGAGGAAGCAGGGCAACCAGCTAGTAATGCATTACAGTAATCTAGTCTAGAGGTCATGAATGCATGAACTAACTTTTCTGCATCGGAAACAGATAACATATTCCGTATATTAGCAATGTTTCTGAGGTGGAAGAAGGCTGTTTTTGTAACATATGAAATATGATTTTCAAAGGACAAGTTGCTGTCTAATATAACACCCAGGTCTTTAACTGTCGAGGGTGGAGTAACAGTACATCCTTCTAAATGCAGATTGTAGTCTGAGAGATTCTGTGTACAGGTTTTTGGCCCCATAAGTAATACTTCAGTCTTATCTGAATTTAATAGAAGAAAATTACTAGTCATCCAATGTTTTACTTCTTTAACACACTCTGTCAGATTGGATAATTTAGAGTTTTCATCTGGTTGTGTTGAAATATATAACTGAGTATCATCGGCATAGTAGTGGAAACTAATTCCATGTCTTCTTATAATATTACCAAGTGGCAGCATGTATATTGAAAATAGCAGAGGGCCTAACACAGATCCTTGCGGCACTCCATAATTTACTATCGTTATCTTAGATTTTTCCCCGTTCAAATAAACAAAATAAACAGTCATTAGCTCCGACAACAGGAAGTCAGATATTTTGGTTTGAATGTGGATTTTTCACACTTTATCTCTCTCTCTCTCTCTCTCTCTCTCTCTCTCTCTCTCTCTCTGTGTGGGTCTCTGTGTGTGTGTGTGATCATACGGGCACCAACTGCTGCAGCAAATGTGGTGTATTCAAATGAATATGAAATAGTCCTTTTATGTTTAAGCGTTTTAAATGCCTATTGCCCGCTGTGCACAGCTGCCGTGAAGCCACCGGGGTGGCGGTGCCACCGGGCTTGGGCCCGCCATCGCTGCTTGCAGCTATATTTATTTATTTATTTTTTTCTGTCATACGGGGCTTTTTGGGGGCCTTAACATGCTCAAAAACTTTTGAAAATTGGCACACACATTGGAATCTGCGGCCATTAGGACACCACAGAGGCTGGTACCCGGGCGTGGCAGGGGGGCTCGACAGCGCCCCCTTGAACGAAGTCCGAAAACTTGATCCATATATCAAACACGCTTGCACGTATTTGTATGAAACTCAGTACACATCAGGCCTAACAACTTTCGTGCTCTAAGTTATACGCCACCCCAACAGGAAGTTGACTATTACGGGTTGTTTGAAAAACGCATGCTCTAGAATTTTATATACTCCTCCTAGGCGATTAATCCGATCACCACCAAACTCGGTCAGCATGAAGTCAAGACATTGAGGATGTAAAATTGCCAGCGGATTTTTGATATCTCGAACGATTTTGCCGTGGCAAGACAACAAATTTTTGTCGAGAAAAGGGAAAAAGGAAGTGTGTTATAACTTATGCATACATTGATTGATTTTTATGAAACTTCAGCTGTGTGTTCGTTGTAGGAGCCCGATCACATGGATGTGACTATTGTGAGTCAAAGTTATAGCGCCACCAACTGGCAACAGAAAGTGTATCACTTTCAAAATGCTTTGAGATCACCCTCTTATTTTTACCCAATTTGCTTTAAACTTCATCAGAATAATGTCAAGACACGGTGAATGTAGACCTTTGAAAATAATTGTGATTACTGGAATGTTGTTGCCATGGCAACACATCAAACTTTAATATTCGTTTTGGATGCTTTTGAGACTCTTAGCATGCTTCAAATTGCATGAAACTCGACACACACGTCAGGATTGTGATCCAGTAGACATGGGCAAAGCCTTAGAAATGGGCGGGGAGGGCGTTTAACCATTTTAAATGCCTATTGCCCACTGTGCACAGTTGCCCTGACGCCGCTGTAGTGGCGGTTCCACCGGGCTTGGGCCCGTCATCGCTGCTTGCAGCTATATTTATTCTTCCGCTTCTTCTTCTTCTACTACTCCCAAATGAATCACATTTTTGAGGGCCTAAACATGCTCGAAAACTCATGAAACTTTGCACACGCGTCAGAAGTGGTGAAAATTTACGTCTGTTATGGGTCTCAGAATTAGGCGTGGCAAAATGGCTCGATAGCGCCACCTACAATATCCCTTGCACCACATTTCACATACAGGTATGAAATTCAGTAGACACATGTAACAGCCCAATTCCTACAAAAAAGTCTCTTGGTGCAAAGTCTGAAAACCAACAGGAAGTCGGATATTTTGAATTTTCTCTGCAAAATTTGTGCACTTTTTGCCATTTCCAGACGTTGTACTTTAACGAACTCCTCCTAGAGCTTTTATCAGATCAACATCATATTTGGTCAGTCTAATCTAAAGGCCTTTGCAACGTTAAATTGCGAAGATCTAGAGTTTTTGCTGGAGGGCGTGTCCGTGGCAGCCTGACAAATTTCGATGTTTCACCATGAAAAAGGAAGTTTATGTAACTCGGGTATACAAAGTCGGATCAGCCCCAAACTTCACATGTGTGATAAGAGTCCTGGCCTGAAGACATCTACATGGCAATATTCAGTTACGGTCATAGCGCCACCTGCGGGCAACAGGAAATGACATGTTTTACACTGTGATTAACTCCTCATACAGATTTAACCAGAACAACATCATATTTGGTCAGTCTAATCTAAAGGCCTTAGCGATGTTAAATTGCAAAGATCTAGAGTTTTCACTAAAGGGCGTGTCTGTGGCAGTCTGACAAAGTCTGATGTTTCGCCATGAAAGAGAAAGCTGTTGTAACTCAGGCATACAATGTCCGATCTGCCCCAAACTTCACATGTGTGATAAAAGTCCTGGCCTAAAGACATCTATTTGCCAATATTCAGTTAGTCATAGCGCCACCTGCTGGCAACAGAAAATGGCATGCTTTACACTGTAATTCACTCCCAGATAACACATTTCAATATGCCATAAAGTACCAAACACACTAGAAACATGTTAAATCATGCAACACTTGGCTAAGTGCTAATGTATGCGATTAACGCCACGAAACAGGAAGTTGTTGTAACTCAGGCATACAAAGTCCGATCTGCTCCAAACTTCACATGTTTGATAATAGTCCTGGCCTGAAGTCATCTACATGGCAATATTCAGTAACAGTCAAAGTGCCACCTGTTGGCAGCAGGAAGTCTGGCACTTTGAAATGACTTGGCCATAATTCTCCTGTATTTACTCGCTTACATGCATGTCGGCCACTGTTCACTGTTTTCCTAAGGCCGCTGGGTGGCGGTGAGCCCGGGTGCGAGGGCCCTTTCATCGCTGCATGCAGCTTTAATTATTTTAATTTTTTTTTATTATTATTATTATTTTTCAACCTTTCGGGGCCTTTTGGGGGCCTTAACATGCTCAAAAACTCTTGAAAATTGGCACACATATTGGAATCTGCGGCCATTAGGACGCCGCAGAGGTTGGTACCTGGGCGTGGCAGGGGGCTCGGCAGCGCCCCCTTGAATGGGATCCGAAAACTTGGCCATAAATCAAAGACACTTGCATGTATTAGTATGAAACTCGGTACACATATAGACCTCAACAGGCCGAACAACTTTCGTGCTCTAAGTTATACACCAGCTCAACAGGAAGTCAGTTATTATGGGTTGTTTGAAAAACACATGCTTTGGAATTTGATATACTTCTCCTAGGCGATTAATCCGATCACCACCAAACTCGGTCAACATGAAGTCAAGACATCGGTGATGTAAAATTGCCAGCGGATTTTTGATATCTCGAATGGTTTGGCCGTGGCGAGGCAACGAATTTATGGCGAGAAAAGGGAAAAAGGAAGTGTGTTATAACTTATGCATACATTGAGTGATTTTTATGAAACTTCAGCTGTGTGTTCATTGTAGGAGTCCAATCACATTGATGTGACTATTGTGAGTCAAAGTTATAGTGCCACCAACTAGCAGCAGGAAGTGTGTCACTTACAAAATGCTTTGAGATGACCCTCTTTTCTTACCCGATTTGCTTTAAACTTCATCACAATAATGTCAAAACATGGCAGATGTAGACCTGTGAATGTATTTGTGATAAATATTGTTGCCATGGCAACATGTAAAACTTTAATAATATTCTTTAGTGTTTTTAAGGCTCTTAACATGTTTCAAATTGCATGAAACTTGACACACATATCAATATTGTCGACCAGTAGACATGGACAAAGCCTTAGAAACGGGCGTGGTGGAGGGGCTCAGTAGCGCCACCTTTTGACAAAAGTGGGGGGGGGGTATTTTTACCTACAGTCACCAAACTCGGTACACATATTGTTCTTATTAAGACGGACAACTTTCTAATTTACAGTCATTAGCTCCGACCAACAGGAAGTCAGATATTTTGGTTTGAATGTGGATTTTTCACACTCTCTCTCTGTCCTACCCCCCTGCCCCCTCAGTCTCACTCTCTCTCTCTCTCTCTCTCTCTCTCTCTCTCTCTCTCTCTCTCTGTGTGTGTGTGTGAGATCATATGGGCACCAACTGCTGCAGTAAATGTGGTGTATTCAAATAAATTCGAAATAGTCCTTTTATGTTTAACCGTTTTAAATGCCTATTGCCCGCCGTGCACAGTTGCCGTGAAGCCACCGGGGTAGCGGTGCCACCGGGCTTGGGCCCACCATCGCTGCTTGCAGCTATATTTTTTTATTGTGATTGATATGAATGTACCCTAGTAAAATGTCATTCAGTATAACACTATGGAAAATGGGCATTAAATTATTATTTTTTAATATACACTTAATCACAAGGTTATATGTCCATGCTTAGACTTGTACAAATATAGCTACCCAGAAAAAAATGACATTTTATTTTGAATACCACATATTTGATGCATCACAGGTACAACTCAAAATTCATAGTTTTTTTTTATACAAATACTTCCTGTCTTACACTAAAAAAAAGGGTAAAATCTATTAAAAGTATCTTTTACTTCATCCTTTGAGATTTGTTTTCATCTCTCTGAGTCAATAAAACAAAATGATTGTATTTTAATATAAAATACTGGTGTTGTACTGTATGACAATATTCTGTTACCCTGAATGACACGTATCACTACAGCCTAAAAATATTGATTAAATGTGAGTTCTTCAGCGATAACAGTACTGATCCTATGAACTATTATTAGTAGCAGCAATAGTATTTTCTTGTAGCTATTTTTTAATTTATAAAAAAAAAAACTGGAGATGTTTAAAAATGTGAGAGAGATGATCCATACGCCACACACATAAAGAACATGGATTTTACTATGCAACAGTTTATCTGACGCAAGAGGTACAATTTCATTCATGTAGGATTAAATCAGCATTGAACATTTGAAACAAAGCTATTAATTACAAAACATTTCAGAAACATTGTGCAAAAAACTAAAAAAAAAAAAAAGTCTTTAAAGGCCTTTAAAGGTCTATAGTATTCTGTAGCCTAACTGGTGTGTAACTTTTTGGACTAATAAAGCTCCATAAACTTTTCCCAGTCAAAGTTGCAGAGTTTGGAATTCCTTTGTCTTGTAGAAAATGGCTCTGGTTTGGAGATTACTGCTTGGATATCCGACTTGAAGTAGTATGTGATGTTCTTAACTTGAAGCCACGCAAATGAATTCTTTTTTTCAGCTGTTTGTTGCATGCAACTGATTTTCATCTCCTCTCCCACAACCTTCAGAACTTGACAGACAAATGGCTGGTTATCATAACTGACTATTATGAACTTTCCTTTCAAGTCCTCTCGTGGTTCACTGTCATGGAAAGGCTTTCTTCTGTTTCTGCTTTTGCATTTTGGTTCGAAAGTCCACTTCTGTTGAAGCATCGCACTGACAGGAGATGCCTGCTTGAGAGCAGAAGCAGGACACCTCCCGATGGTGGATCTTTCCAGGTTCCTTTGTGATGATCTGGTGGATTTTTAAGGTTCCTTTGACAGCTGGCAACTCATTTGGAACTTCTTCATCACATTTGTTAATCTCATCCTCAGCAATCCAGAAGTACTTTACACTTCACTGTGTTTTCTCCAGCACGGTGTAGAGATCCTTTGGGCTCTGAAGGTCACTGCCCTTTTTGACAAACTCATCTGCACAACGTTTCACAGAACCACCAACTCTGTCAGGTGTGCCTTTTCCATGGGACTTTTCAGAAAAATTCCATGTTACCTCTTTGAAACCCATGAGAAATAGAACAGTGCTCAGGAGGTAGAAATTCTTTTTATTTCTATATTGTGTGACGGGGCCATCACTCATGCAGTGTAGTGTGGTCAGGGATGGGTTTTTTTCCTTTATATCATCTAAAACAGACTTCAGATGAGCCCACATGGCACGCTCGTCATGAAATGGAGGCATAGGATTGGCATTCCTGTAACATGTGCAATAGCATCCAGTTTCCTGTTGAAATTTTTAACCAGGTCAAGCCACATGCCCGTCTCTGTTTTTTTTTTTTGTTTTTTTTTTTCACAAAATTTGTGAATGACTTTTCTCCGTTGCTTGATTTCTCCCTTTGCCACTGATGCCATGAAATCGATGCATTCTCTTCTGGTAGGGCCAGCTCTATTTCATGATAGCAACACTTTGTACAAACACGGTACATGCATTTCTTGTTCTTGAGATCACAGACAACAGAAGACAGTAATTTAGAAACACTTGAGGTTTTTAGCAACCTGCTTTGGCTCAACCTGTCAACTACAAGTTTCACATTCTCGTGATCGAGACACGCACAGGTATTGCGGTCATGTGCCTTCAGCTCTGTAATGTAAAATGGCCGCAGTCATAAAAACTGTCTGTATGAGAGTGAGAGTGTCCCATCCACCTCTGAATTGTACTCTGCATGGAGTTCTTTTAGAGATTTCATGAGTATGCACCTCTGAAACTTCTTTTTCTTTTGTGTGACAGTGTCTTTCTTCCCTGAGAGAAGGCGACTATTTTCATCTCTAATTAGAAAAGCAATGACCCGTTCTTTCCTCAAAAGAGACATTTTCTTTAGTTTTTGTGACCTAGTTTTTTCACTTAGATTGTGTTTGAATTTATTTGACCTGTGCATAGTCTTTCGTATTTTTTTTTTTTTTTTTTTTTGATTGTTTTAGTCTCATTTCCAGTTGGAGAATTTTCCTCTTTAGTTTGCGTTTTTCTTTTTGCAGCTGCCTGCAAAGCTTTGAAAGCTTTTTCACTTTTTCAGGAGTGGAGGAAGCAAGTGGTTGGTCCAGAGTTTAAGACTGAGGCTCAAGGAATTGCTCTAGTTCTGGAGTCAAGGACTCAGATGGTTGCTCCAGCTCTGGAGGTGCAGGTTCATGTTGTACTTGTACACGTTGTTCAGGGGGCTGTTCAAAAGAGTTTCCTTCAGAGGATACTGGAGTTAAGTTCATCACCACATTCATTTTATTTTTTCACGGCGCCTCCTTTGATTTAATCTCCATTGTTTTCTTTTTTTCAACATCAAATTGTTTCCTTGTATGGATTGGTGGATGATCAGGATTGATATCCTTCTTTCTTCTCTGATAACTAAAAAAAAAAAAAATAGATTTTTTTTTATATCCTATATATTTATATACCATGAAACCATGAAAACAATACCTTGCCTTTCTTCTGGCTAGTCTTTCTTCCCTAGCAGCTGGATCTGTGTTGATTTTTTATCTGTGCCATGCAGCCCGCTCCTTAGACAATGGCATCTACAGTATAAAGATAATGTGCCTTGAAATACCTTAAAATGCCATTAAATAATTGCATGATTTAAATGTTGTAAACCAGTGGTTCCCAACCACGTTCCTGGAGGCCCCCCAACACTGCATATTTTATATCTCTCCTTTGTCTGACACACCCATTTTCAGGTCTTGGAGTCTCTACTAATGAGCTGATGATCTGAATCAGGTGTGTCTGATTAAGGAGACAAGGAAAACATGCAGTGTTGGGAACCCCTGTTGTAAACTACTGAAAACGTGGGATAACAAAACCACTGTCATTCAGCATAAAGGGTGACATTGTGGTATAACATGAAACTTTTGTTGTGCTGAAGGACAAAAGCGTGATACTGAAGGACAGATTTCATACATGAACATATTTAACAGGCAGTTCCTTGGCCACCTATATAAAGTAATGGCCTTTACCTATAAAGATTATCCTTAAGTTTCATATTAAATATAGCTTTTTATAAAATAATAACATTAAAAGTATGTTTTCTGTGTTTTACTGAAGGACATGTGCTTTTGTTACAAAGGCTACTAGAGGGAGAAATAGTGAAATCATCAAATATTTCAGAGAGATTTGCTCACCTTATCCCATAGATAAAGGGTCTTCAATTGGTCCTCTTTGTGATGTCACACACTGTCACGTGATTACCATCATGTGATATGCTTTAAAATGTTTTTTTTTTTTTATCTTTGTTATACTGAATGACATTCATGAAACACAAAAGTCGGGACAAATATTATTCAAGTTTTAAAATATATTGTATATGCAGTATGTTGCCCAATGTTCTATATATTGCTGCAAACACTAGCACAATTATGCCATGGGTGTTCATTTATATTTTCAGGATGAATTTCTACATTTTAAAAACACTTTTGTCATTAGAATTTTAATCCGGACAGTTACACTGAATGACATTTTGACACTTTAGAGCTCAATAACTCTCTTAATTTAATAGTTTGCAACACAAATATTTCTGGGTCAAAAGAAGGGTAAGAGTTAAGTGATTTAATATTATATTTACACATATTTATCTTTTTACAAAGCACTGTTGGCCAGAGGAGAACTGGCCCCCCGACTAAGCCTGGTTTCTCCCAAGGTTTTTTTTCTCCATTTAAACACCTATTTGCCACTTGTCTGCCACCTGATGTCACCTGATGGAGTTTGGGTTCCTTGCCGCTGTCGCCTTTGGCTTGCTTAGTTGGGGACACTTGACATTTGACTTGACATTTGATATTCAACAGTGCTTTGATCTGCCTGCATTGACACTATTCTTTTAAGAGCTGCTGTGCAGCCAAATAATGTACCAGTTATCAATGTAAAGCTGCTTTGACACAATCTACATTGTAAAAAGCGCTATATAAATAAAGGTGACTTGACTTGACTTGACTTTATGTTAAATTAATGGCCTTCGGACAACAAATTTAGACGTCTCGTCTTTGACCTATACATCAAGCAAAATAATAATAATAAAACAAAAGCTTGGACCATAAAATATTCTAAATAATACAATTCTTCTCAACTGCTATTTTCTAGCTTAAGAATAAAGTTACAAATATTTTGTATTTCTTAAAAACGGTCTTGTATAAAGATGACTAAAGTCAAACCTTCGAAAATTTTGATTTTTAAAAAAAAAAAATAATATATATATTATATATATATATATATATATATATAACATCTTGAACTTAGGGATAACTTCCAAGTTGTCTTAAATGTGCTCAAGCACTCTGAAGTGACACCATTGATCAAAAATGTAAAGATTAATCTGTCCTGATTGTGCCTGGTGTGACTTTTTGCTGAATTTGAAATTCAGTAACAATCGTACAAAAATGATTCCAATAGGGACATCGTTTTTAATTGTATAATTAGAATATAATTTTCAGCATCATTCAGGACATATGAGATTGCCCATACACAGGCAAGCACACACTTTAACACTGAGTACAAACTCACACATAGAGATAGGCCCTGTCCCAAATGGCACAGTTCATATGCACTTACAGTCTCATGGACTTACAATGGCCGCTGCAGGCACATGTCCGTGAAGTCCACAAGACCATAGGGCAGGGTTCCTCAAATCCTGCCCTGGAGAGCCACTTTTCTGCAGAGTTTAGTTCAGACCATGATCAAACTCACCTATCTGCTATTTTCTACTAACTCTGAAGACCTTGATTACCTTGTTCAGGTGTGTTTGATTAGGGTTGGAACTAAACACTACAGAGAAGTGACCCTAGGACCGGATTTGAGGAACCCTGCTGTAAGGTGTCCCATTTGTCATTTTGAGTTTCAGAAGGGTGCTCGCGAGCGCCCCCTTTGTGGCCAATATGCACCCTTGATGCGCACTTTTGCGACAGCCTTTAAGGTGTTTTTCATTGCGTTGATCAAGGAGACAAATGAAAAAAAAATTAATAATACATTCAATCAGATAACACTAAAGCCTGTCATTTATTTCCTAATGTAAAAAAGATTTCTGGCATTAGCCAGATAGAAACCAGAACCAGAAAAAAAAAAAGGAAAAATCTGAGCTGGAAGAGACAGTAGCTAAGAACCTCACCCTCAGGCTGAGGGAAATTGTCTGCTTTCACAGAGCAGAAACCCACCTAACAATCTTGTCACCAAGGTGAGAGTAACCTAGTTAACAGGTAATTGCTTGTAGAGGACTTGCCAGCTCCACTGCGGGAGACTTCACTTAATGAGTGTGAGAACTTTGACACTTTGAACCTTCAGTCGAAGTGGTACCACCCAATAACCATATAAATAGAAGACAATGAACCTAATTGCAATCAGTGTCCTCCAGCTCTACTGTCTTTATGTTCCTACATTTTGCTCACTGTTGTTCTAATAACCTGAAGTTCAGCAGACTTTTACAACGACATCTCAATGCATCTGAATTTAGGGTGTCTTGTGTGCATTTGAGGTCCAGCACAAGTTGATGGATAGATGCTCTCTTGGTTGAATGTTAAGAAGTAAGGCTAAGTGGAGCCACACAAAAGTCACACCTCTGTTCAAACAGTTCTTGTTTCACATGTGACAGTCTTTTGATGTCTGAGGTATTTGCTGTGAACTTTGCCATTAAAAGAGCAAGGGATTTTCAGCTGGACTCTGAAGGACAACAAAATGTGGATAAGTAGGTGCTAGTGATATGTGAGAGGTCAGTAATGTGGTACTATAAAAGGGAGTAAGGTTTAGCACCTGCCAAGTAACTTCTCCATCAAATCCTTGCTACAAAAACAAACTCAAAAAGCCTAAATTCAAACTGTTCATCATATAAAGCTATCCTGTCTCTTCAGAAAATTTTGACTAAACTGCTCAATTTATATGGATTAGTATTATGATCCCTTTATGAACTTTTTGAAGCATCAGAGTGGTAGTTGCGTAGCTGTCTCTGGAGGGACAGAAAGCCCTCAGATTTCATCAAAAAGATCTTCATTTGTTTTACGAAGATGAACAAAAGTCTTACAGGTCTGGGACAACACTGGGGGAGTTAATTTGGTTCTTTAGTTGAATTTGTGGATTTGATTAAAATATCTGGATTAAGTAGTCTGGTATTACTGCATGTTCTTGTGTTCATTGGAAAAGGCAGATTGATACTCAAAACCATGATCAGCAATGCAGCGATTGGCTGGTGTCAAGACAGCAACGTAATTACATAATCATAATGTTAAAAAGGAAAAGGCCAAGCAGATAAAAGTGAAAAGTACAGTGGCAAGAAAAAGTATGTGAACCACTTGCAGAATCTGTGAAAATGTGCAAAATTTTAACTAAATAAGAGAGATCATACAAAATGCATGTTATTTTTTATTTAGTACTGTCCTGAGTAAGATATTTTACATAAAAGATGTTTACATATAATCCATAAGACAAAAAAATAGCTGAATTTATTAAAATGACCCCGTTCAAAAGTTTGTGAACCATTGATTCTTAATACTGTGTGTGGTTACCTGGATGATCTACGACTGTTTTTTTTTTTTGTTTTTTTTGTGATGGTTGTTCATGAGTCCCTTGTTTGTTCTGAGCAGTTAAACTGAGCTCTGTTCTTCAGAAAAATCCTCCATGTCCTGCAGATTCTTCAGTTTTCCACCATCTTTTGCATATTTGAACCCTTTACAACAGTGACTGAATGATTTTGAGATCTGTCTTTTCACATGGAGGACAACTGAGGGACTCAAACACAACTATTAAAAAAGGTTCAAACATTCACTGATGCTCCAGAAGGAAACACGATGCATTAAGAGTCAGGGGGTGAAAACTTTTGAACAGGATGAAGAGGTCCAAATTTTTCTTATTTCGCTTGAATATAATTTTTTTTCATTCAGTACTGCCCTTCGGAAGCAACAGAAAATACTTGCATGTTTCCCGGAAGACAAATTAAATACAATTTACCTTGATCTTCAAATTCCAAATGTTTTCACCCCCCTGTCTATTAATGCATCATGTTTTTTTCTGAAGCATCAGTGAATGTTTGAACCTTTTTTAAAAGTTGTGTTTGAGTCCCTCAGTTGTCCTCAGTGTGAAAAGACGGATCTCAAAATCATTCAGTCACTGCTGGAAAGGGTTCAAATATGCAAAAAATGCTGGAAAACTGAAGAATCTGCAGGACCTGGAGATTTTTTCTGAAGAACAGAGCTCAGTTTAACTGCTCAGGACAAAGAAGAGACTCATGAACAACCATCACAAAACAAAAAAACAGCAGTAGATCATCCAGGTAACCACACACAGTATTAAGAATCAATGGTTCACATACTTATGAATGGGGTTATTTTAATAAATTCAGCTTTTTTTTTTTTTGTCTTGTCGATTATATGTAAAAATATTTTATGTAAAATATCTTACTCAGGACAGTACTAAATAAAAAATAACACGCATTTTGTATTATCTCCCTTATTTGGTTAAAATTATTAACATTTTCACAGATTCTGCAAGTGGTTCACATACTTTTTCTTGCCACTGTATACAGTAAATGTTTGTTATTCCCAATTATTTCTATTTTTCACAATTCATAGTATTTGTACAGGCTTTACACTTTTTTTCAGTGTCAAGAGTAGCCTATTGTAATTATCAGTTAATTTAAATTTACACATGAAGCAGATTTGCAATAACCTACATGATGGCATAAACTTTAAGGGTCAAGAACATGTTTCTAATGGCATAGCAGACAGGATTTTTTTTATTGAATATGAGTTAACACAACAAAAGGTTACAAGTTCAGTAGATAAACAAGAAAAAAGAAAGGAAAAAAGGACATATTGTATGTTGTTACAATGATTGTAAAGCGTCCTTGAGTTTGCAGAAAGGCACTAAAATAAACTTATTATTATTATTATACAAACATGCATACACAAATATACATATGTATATATACATATATAATGTATAAAAACTGATTTCTTGTTTTTTAAAGATGAAATTCCAACTTTATTTTGAACAAAAGATAATAACCATAACTTGATTAGATATTAATAATGAAAAATTCCAGTATTAGTTACCTGTGAACCTTAATTTAGGTAGACACTTGTGAACCATTTATTCATGAGTTATAAACATTAATAACCTGTGAAAGTGAACCTTAATGTAAAGTGAACACATGTGAACCATTTATTAATGAGTTATAAACATTAATAATCTGTGAAAGTGAACCTTAATGTACAGTGAACACACGTGAATCATGTATTTATTAAAGCACACACAGAAGATCATTTTTTTTTCTGGTGACATTTTATTGTTGAAATATTAATAAGCAATTCATAATTATTCTTGATATCATGATAAAGGATACTGTAACTTTAGTATTTGGCCATTCATACAGTACCTGCGCACGACAGAAGCAGGAGCGCCGGAGCGGTTATTTGTTTAATATAACTACAAACTAACACAGCGATTACACATATAATATACAAACTAACACAGCGATTATAATATAAACACTTGAAAAACATAGTCTGCAATGTCACTTCAGTTAGCTTACCCATCAAATCAGTAACGTAAAACACAAAATTTCACTTCAGAGCATGTCGGAACAATACTGGTAAATGCGCCACTTCTTCTCATGAAAGTGGCATGGCTTTATTGGATGCTCACTAACGCCAACTCCTGTCACACGCCAGAACACGCATGCTTAGAGATGTAACCCTGAAAGAGTGATGTGACCTGAAAGAGTATATAAAGTATAGCCTAATATATTATTGTCACATCTAGTTTTCTATTACTATAGCTTACTATAGTTTGTTCTCCTACATTAGTTCAGTTATCTTCATAATAAAAAAATGCTGCATCTAATTCCTGCTTCCTCACTGCTCTTTACAATCAAATGTGACAATAATTGTATAATAAGCAATGTATTCTTCTTCTTCTTCTTCTTATAATAATAATAATAATAAGTAGTAGTTGTAGTAGTAGGCTATATACTTTATTATACTCTTTCAGGTTCTCATCACTGTGTGTGTTAATTCTGGCGTGTGACAGGAGTTGGCGCTAGTGAGCATCCAATAAAGCCTTGCCACTTTTCACGAGAAGAAGTCACACAGTACTGTTCCAACATGCTTTGAAGTGAAAATTTGTGTTTACTGATTTGATGGGTAAGCTAACAGAGGTGAAATCGCAGACTATGTTTTTCTAGTGTTTATATTATATGTGTAATCGCTGTGTTATAACCGCTCCGGCGCTCCCGCGCAGGTACTGCAAGTGCGGATGGCCAAAGCCAAATATCCTCAAGTTATGGTGGCCTTTATCATGATATCAAAAATAATTATTGAATGCATATTTATATGCTAATGTTCTGTAATGGTGCGTTTGGTCATTGATTTAATGATTTACACAACTGTTAAATAAAATAATACATATTTAGGTGCCTTTATGCAGCTTGTATCAAATATGTTTGGCTTATAGGTGTGATGCTTATTATCTTTTTTGGAATACTTGATTGCTTCTCTGAATGTTTTAATTTGAGTTTACTTGCATAAGCCACTTTTCATGAGAAGTCATGCTCTGTAATTTTGTGCTGTAAAAGAAAAGTTTAAACTTTTTTTGTTTCAAGTTTAAAGTTGTGTTTACTAATACATGCATCAAAAATAAAATATTTCATCAGAAAAAAAATACTATCTTCTGTGTGTACATTAATAATTAATAAATACATGATTCACATGTGTTCACTTTACATTAAGATTCACTTTCACAGGTTATTAATTTTTGAAACTTATTAATAAATGGTTCACAGGTTTCCACTTTACATTAAGGTTCACTTTCACAGGTTATTAATGTTTATAACTCATTAATATATGGTTCACAGGTTTCTACTTTACATTAAGGTTCACTTTCACAGGTTATTAATGTTTATAACTCATTAATAAATGGTTCACAGGTTTCCACTTTACATTAAGGTTCACTTTCACAGGTTATTAATGTTTATAACTCATTAATAAATGGTTCACAGGTTTCCACTTTACATTAAGGTTCACTTTCACAGGTTATTAATGTTTATAACTCATTAATAAATGGTTCACATGTGTTCACTTTACATTAAGGTTTACTTTCACAGGTTATTAATGTTTATAACTCATGAATAAATGGTTCACAAGTGTCCACCCTACATTAAGGTTTACAGGTAACTAATACTGGAATTAAATGTTTCATTATTAATATCTAATCAAGTTATGGTTATTATCTTTTGCTTTATTTTCAAAATAAAGTTGGAATTTCATCTTTAAAAAACAAGAAATAAGTTTTTATACACTGCTGTGGATAGGCATCATGACCTTTTTGGAGAGTATCATGAGTAAGACAGAAACTTATGGTAAGCAACATAGTAAGAAAAGTGGCAATCATGAGATATTAATAAGAAAAGCACAAATACAACACCCTTCAGTCTAATTATGATAGTCAATTTTTGCTGCATCATGAAATAAACCAGAAATCTGGTTTTGAGTTAAATAAGTGTTAATAAATACATTTATTAAACATTTATAACATGTGAGTTAAAAACGGCTCACTATTTGGCAGGTATTGCATTAAAGTCGCCCTTTTTATTCATGCAGTTATAACTGCATTATTAATGATTTATAATGCATTTGTAAATGACTTATTACTCATTAACAAACACCTTTATAAACCCTTTACAAACGGAACCTTAATGTAAAGTGTTACCAAAATATTGATCTGCAAAACACGTTCACGAGAACAACGCATGCATGTTGTGTTCAGATTTGTGCGTCAACACAACGCACATGCACAAGTGTTCACAAGAGTATCACGATGCATGTGTTTTGTGTTCACGCAAGAGCTGGCATTGTGTGAACACGCTTTGGATAATATTAGTGTGTAAATAAAGTGGTAAATTATGTTTTTTTTTGTTTGTTTGTTTTTTGTTTTTTGCACAAACAAAGCACTCAAGTTGCTTCATAAAATTGAGTTTAAGCCACTGGAGTCACATGGAGTACTTTAATGATGTCTTTTCCTACCTTTCTGGACCTTGGAGTGGTAGTTGTGTTGGATCTCTATGGAGAGACAGAAAGCTCTCAGACTCCATCAAAAAGATCATAACTTGTGGAAGGACATGAGGGTGAGTAATAAATGACAGAATTTTCATTTTTGGGCGAACTAACCCTTTAAGTAAGATTGTTTTTGTTGTTGTTGTTTTTGCTGTAGTTAGTGCAATGAGTATAAATTGTTCTTGATGATTGGATATATAGTAGTCAACATTTGAAATGGATCAAAAAAGTTAATCAAATTTGTCCTAAGAACTAAGTTGTCCTAAGAAGAAGGTTTTTAGGACAACTTTGATGGAAGGTTTTGATCCACTTCAAATGTTGACTACTGTAGTTAGTGTAGATAAATTTCCAAGTAACGCTATTTTCGGACAAGCTTGGATGGTGAGCCCAAGAATCTCTGATAGCCTGCCCACAACCTCTGACCAAAAGGCATGGAAGTGATTATCAATGACTACGTTTACATGGACAGCAGTAATCCGATATTAATACGATTAAGACAATACTTTGGTTAAGAAACGACCATGTAAACAGCGATGTTTAATTACCTTAATCCGACTAAAGTCATACTCGAAGTAAACACAAATCGAATTTAGACATGTGGAGTATTCCTATTTTAGTAGCATTACGGAAGTTCGTTATAGACATGTATACACCTTAATCAGACTATTAACGTCGAGTGGGATTTTTCGCCGCATTTTGCGACAGAACATACACACGGCAGTGGTCAACCGTTTGACGGCAAACAGGAGAGCATCATGGCTTTAAGCAAGAAGGCACATTTTTGGTCCAAGCAGGAAACCATGGTAATGTTAAGAATTCTGGAAGAAATGGATATTATGAAGTGCCTTGATGGCCGTAAGAACAGAAATGGCGAAATCTTTAAGAGTCACAGAACGAATGGGGGAGGAAGGTTACACACGTTCGGCTGAACAAGTTTGCACCCGCTGGAAAATCCTAAAAAGTTGCTACTATCGTGCGAAAAAACAGAATAACACCAGCAGATCTAATCCTTCATCTTTCCCGTTTTTTGAAACTATCAACGACATACTCGGCCATCGACCTTTGTCCAACATATCCGAGAATGAAGTTAACATTGGGTTTGACGGGGACGAGGATGCAGCTGAACACTCGAATGCAATGGACGGTAAGTATGATTGAGTTGGTTGTCGGCTATTTGTTTTTCTGCTATTAGCTCACTAGTAGGTTACAGTAAATACTCTATACATTGCTAATTTATGTATTTACTTTGCTATATAGAGATTATCGTTGGGGATGATGTGAGTTCTCCAGCTCGCCAGAAGGAAATGAACGAGGATGGAGATGACACATCAGCTGATACATCTGGTATTCAAGAGGAAAGCTTTTCAGCCATGGCATCAGATGTCAACCCACCCAGGACAAAAGGTGACATGGTTTTGATGTAAATGCTATTTTAGTTGCAAGCCAAAACTCGCAAAACCAAGGAACGTCGTAAACTGGCTTTTAATAGGCTAGATATGTGTGTAAATATAAGACACAACTTTTTGTAGGCATGTATTTGTTTTATTCATCACGTTCAGTAGTTCTTATATAGGTTAGCTACTGTATGCAGCACCAATTTGTCCCAAAATTTAAAATATGAGTAATGTAGAAAATGGAGACAATTTTTTTCTACACTTTTAGCTGTTACTGCTATCAAAGCCTGTTACATCAACTGAAGTTTATGTTCTTTTATGACAATGTATTGTGTAGTTCACTGTCGAAGAAAGAAGTCTGCAAGGTGCACTGTGATCTCCCAGCATCAGCAGTTCCTAATGCAGATAATGAGGCAACAAAATGAATGGGTTCAAGACCAAATACAACAATCAGAACAAAGAGAGGAGAGACTCCTTAATACTTTAATTGAGAGCAATGCCCGTTCCACCGAGTGCATGATATCAATACTTGTTGAGGGGTTCCGAAGCACCCAGCCACAGCCAGCGTTTGTACCTCCTTCACTGCACCCCCCGCACTTTCAAGGGTATCACACACAGCCAGCTAACTATCCCATGCATGGTTGTACTATGTCAAACACATCCCCTGCTGAACATGGGTCAGAAGATACAAATAACTATGCTCGATCGTATACTCACCTGTGAGCAACCTACAATTAGTTTAGCAGAAAACCTGCTTATGTTAAACAGTTTGTGAATTCCTGTATTGAAGTTTAGGTATGTTTGAAGTTTTACCTACCTCATATTTGCCTGTGTTACAGGAAAGAATGTGCCTGGTGTTTTATGTAAAATTGCTTAATAAGTAAAACTTTTTATTTTTGTAAAAAAAGAATTATTATATTCACACCTCTATTTTTGTTAACATTTAACATAAGTGAACAGAACCTGAAGAGGTCCATTTTTTTATTGTTCTTTTTGTAGTTTCCTTTTTTTGCACTTAAAACCTGTGCAATGTTTCTTGAATTAAAGCATTCAAAACCCAACGGAAATGGTTTTTCTTTCTGTGATGAATGACTAATACACAAAGTACTTAAAGAAATTGCCTAGTTCACATTAAAATAAAAAGTGTAGCACTTCATCATAAAATAACTTCTTGAATGCATTTAACATCAGAGACAGGAGATAATACTGTTAAGCAAATACTAAGAAGTGTGAATTGCCAAGCTCCTCAATACAAGCAAACGAAAGTTAACCACTGGTGCCTAATGTATGCTCCTCCGAAGGGGAAAGTTTGCTGCCATGTATGCTGATAATGCATCTCTCATGACATCAGCGTCTGCACTGGGAGTATGGATCTGTGGTGCACTGTGGGGATGGGGTAAGGCTCTCTCCATAGCTGTTGCTTCTTCCAACCAGCATTGGGGGACCTGCTCCTTTTCTCGTTCACTAAAATTGTGCAGTGCACAACATGTTGCAATCATGCAAGGAGAGAAGGTGAAGTGAAAATCACTTCGTTTCAGGAGTACCCTCCACCTAGACTTCAGCCTCCCAAAAGCAATCTCCTCTGTTGTTCTTGCAGAGCTGAGGTTAACATTGAATGGCTCTTGCTCAGGAGTTAGGCCTGGAGACTGTGGGTAACTCTTCATCAGCCAGTCCATGAGTGGATCTCCGAGGACAAAGAAACGCACATGTTTCACCTGAATCTCCCTCACTCCCTAAAGGTCATACAACAACATAAATTATTAATGTCACTGCGAGCAATTAATGTTATATGGAAGCTTGTTTCTGCCACTGAAAAAAAATCTGACTTTTATCTCATAGTTCAGACTTTTTTCCTCATTATTGCTCATTGTGAGTTATAAATATTGAGTATCTCACAATTCTTAGAAAAAAAAGTCAGAATTGTGAGATAAACAGTCACAATTACATTTTTATGTAATATTTCATGGCAGAAACAAGCTTACATTAAAGCTGCAAGCAGTGATGAAAGGGCCCTGGCACCCGGGCTCACCGCCACCCGTTGGCCTCAGGAAAACAGTGAACAGTGGGCAACATGCATGTAAGCGAGTAAATACAGGAGAATTATGGCAAAGTCATTTCAAAGTGCCAGACTTTCTGCTGCCAACAGGTGGCGCTTTGAGCGTAACTGAATATTGCCATCTTGATGTCTTCAGGCCAGGACTATTATCGAACAGGTGAAGTTTGGAGCAGATCGGACATTGTATGTCTGAGTTACAACTTCCTGTTTCATGTCGTTAATCGCAAACATTAGCGCTCAGCCAAGTGTTGCATGACTTAACGTGTTTCTAGTATATTTGGAACTTCTTGGCATATTAAAATGTGTTTCAGGGAGTGAATTACAGTGTAAAGCATGCCATTTCCTGTTGCCAGCAGGTGGCGCTATGACTAACTAAATATTAGCATATAGATGTCTTTAGGCCAGGACTCTTATCACACATGTGAAGTTTGGGGCAGATCAGGCACTCTATGCTTGAGTTACAATAACTTCCTGTTTCATGACGATAATAACATGCTTTAGCAGTCAGCTAGGTGTTGCTAGCATGATTTAGAATGTTTCTAGCAGGTTTAGTAGTCAATTGCATATTTTAGTATGTTGCTAATAGTGCATCATATTGTTAGAAACGGCACTTCCTGTTGCCAGTAGGTGGTGGTGCTATAACTATAACCGAATATTGTCATGTAGATGTCTTCAGGGAAGGACTCTTATCAAATGTGTGAAGTTTGGGGTAGATTGGACATTGCATGCCTGAGTTAAAGCAACTTCCTCTTACACTGTATTAATAGCATGCTTTAGCACTTAGCTAAGTGTTTTGCTAACATTTTTTCTAGCATGTTGCTAGCCTGTTTAGAACTTGCTGGCACATTTTAATATGCTGTCAGGAGACCATGACAGTGTTAAACATGTCACTTCCTGTTGACAGCAGGTGGCGCTATGACTATAACTGAATATGGGCATGGACATGTGTTCAGGACAGGACTTTTATCAAGTGTGTGAAGTTTGGGGCAGATCGGACATTGTTTGCCTTAGTTACAGCATCTTCCTGTTTCATGGCGAAACATCAAATTTTGTCAGGCCTCCAGGGACACGCCCTTTTACGAAAACTCAAGATCTTCGCAATTTAGTGTCGCACAAGCCTTATGATTACACAAACCAAATTTGAAGATGATCTGATTAAAACTGTAGGAGAAGTTTGTTAAAGTACGAGGCCTGAAAATGGCAAAAACTGCAAAAAAAAAAAAAAAAAATCACACAGGAAATTCAAAATAGCTGACTTCCTGTTGTGTTTAGCTCCAAGAGACTTTTTTGTAGGTAATGGGACGGTACACGTACGTACCGAATTTCGTACATGTACGTCGAACGTAGCCCGAGGCGCACACCATTGAATTTTTATAGGTGACGCTATCGAGCCATTTTGCCCCACCCATTTCTGAAACCTATATCAGATGTCAATTTTCGCCAGTCCTGACGCGTGTGCAAAGTTTCGTGAGTTTTCAAGCATGTTTAGGCCCTCAAAAATGCGATAATGTTTGGAAAAGAATAATAATAATAAATATAGCTGCAAGCAGCGATGGTGGGCCCAAGCCCAGTGGCACCGCCACCCCGGTGGCTTCAGGGCAACTGTGCACGGCGGGCAATAGGCATTTAAAACAGTTAAACATAAAAGGACTATTTCAAAGTTATTTGAATACACCACATTTACTGCAGTAGTTGGTGCCCATATGATCACACACAGACACAAAGAGAGAGAGAGAGAAAAAGTGAGACTGGAGGGGGGGGCGCTACTGTCAAAAGGTGGTGCTACTGAGCCCCTCCACCACGCCCGTTTCTAAGGCTTTGCCCATGTCTACTGTTAGACAATATTGATGTGTGTGTCAAGTTTCATGCAATTTGAAGCATGTTAAGAGCCTCAGAAACACTCAAGAATATTATTAAAGTTTGACATGTTGCCATGGAAACAATATTTAAGATATCACAAATACATTCACAGGTCTACATCTGCCATGTTTTGACATTATTGTGATGAAGTTTGAAGCAAATCGGGTAAAAAAAAGAGGGTGATTTCAAAGCATTTTGAAAGTGACACACTTCCTGCTGCCATTTGGTGGCGCTATAACTTTGACTCACAATAGTCACATCCATGTGATCAGCCTCCTACAACGAACACACAGCTGAAGTTTCATAAAAATCAATCAATGGATGCTTAAGTTATAACACACTTTCTTTTTCCCTTTTCTCACCATAAATTCGTTGCCTCGCCACGGCCAAACCATTCGAGATATCAAAAATCCGCTGGCAATTTTACATCCTCAATGTCTTGTCTTCATGCTGACCGAGTTTGGTGGTGATCAGATTAATCGCCTAGGAGGAGTATATAAAATTCCAGAGCATGCGTTTTTCAAACAACCCGTAATAGCCGACTTCCTGTTGAGGTGTCGTATAACTTAGCGCACGAAAGTTGTTAGCCCCGATGAGGTCTATATGTGTACCGAGTTTCATACTAATACGTGTTTGATATATGGACGAAGTTCTCTGACTTTCTTCGAGGGGGCACTGTCGAGCCCCTGTGCCACGCCCGGGTACCAGCCTCTGCGGCGTCCTAATGGCCGCAGATTCCAATGTGTGTGCCAATTTTCAAGAGTTTTTGAGCATGTTAAGGCCCCCAAAAAGCCCCGAATGATGGAAAAAAAATAAAAATAATAATAATAATAAATATAGCTGCAAGCAGCAATTACGGGGCCAAGCAAAAAAGGCAGAACAAGCCAGCCAACATGGCTGGGAGCATCAGATCAACTGCAACAGAGAGCAATTAAAGACCTATTATGACCATTTTAGGCAAAACAGCTGAAAAATGATATATACAGTCAATAATAAAGATTTACTGGTTTATCACTTTCGACCAATAGGTTGTGTTGATGACCCATACCGAGTTTCGTAACGATACGCTAATGCGTTCATAAAATACAGCATTTTTGCACAAAATTCAAAATGTTCAACAGCTAAAATGGCCGATATGGGAAAATTGGATATCAATCGACTCGGCATGATGCCCCGAATCTAAAAAGATTTTTGGACAAACCCATCAGAAGTTACAAGCAAAAATAGCCATTTTTCGTATCTCCGGACCAGTAGGTGGTGCTGCACCGAAACGCTGCATGTCGCCTCAGGTCAAGGTTGTGATGACATGTACCATGTTTGGTCTGAATATGATAAAGTGTTGCAGACATACAGCCTTGAGTCCAGTTTGGGTGCTCTATGTTAAATTAATTTGCATGTTATTTGAGAATGGTTGAGTTTATCAGAAAGCATTTGATATGTTTTTGTCAGCATGGACTGAAGATGATCTGATTTGATTTTCATGAAAATCAAATGAAGCGTCTAGGACGAGTTCGAAAAAGTAGGTTTTTCGCAAAATTCAACATGGCGGACAAACCATAAGTTGAAACCTAACATGTTTGGTATTGTTGGAATCAGTAGGGATGCAGGAGTGTAAGAAGATGACTGTTGTGAAAATAAGTCGACCACACCCAAAGTTATAAGCATTTGAATATTTGATTTTACCACCAGGTGGCGCTGGTTCGAAACTTCTCAGGCTCCTTCAGGGCATCATGCTGATGACCCATACCGAGTTTTGTGATGATATGCTAATGCGTTCATAAAATACAGCATTTTAGCACAAAATTCAAAATGGCCGACGGCCAAAATGGCTGATATGGGAAAATTAGATATCATTCGAATAAGCATGATACCCTGAATCTGACGTGACCGCATTTATGATTTCTGGACAAACCATTCAGAAGTTATTAACAAAAATAGTCATTTTTTGTATCTCCGGACCAGTAGGTGGCACTGCGCCAAAACACTGCATGTTGCCTCAAGTCATGCTTGTGATGACATGTACGAAGTTTGGTCAGAATACGATAAATCGTTTTGGAGATATAGCCTCAAGTCTGATTTGGCGAGCTTTACGTCAAATTCATTTGTGCCCTTTTCGAGAATGGATGGATCTTTCAAAAAGCTTTTGATAACTTTTTGCAAACATGGTCTGAAGATGATCTGGTTCAATTTTCGTAATAATCAGAGTAATGGCCTAGGAGGAGTTCGAAAAAGTAAGTTTTTCGGAAAAATCAAAATGGCGGGAAAATTTTCATGACGGAAAATGACGTCACCAGTAAGTGGCGCTGCTCCGAAATGCTGCATGTTGCCTCAGGTCATGCTTGTGATGACATGTACCAAGTTTGGTCTGAATATGATAAAGCATTGCGGAGATATAACCTTGAGTCCAATTTGGGGTGCTCTACGTTAAATTTATTTGCGTGTTTTTCAAGAACAGTTTTTTTAATAACATTTTTGTCGGCATGGTCTGAAGATGATCTGGTTCAATTTTCGTGAAAATCTGAGTAACGGCCTAGGAGGAGTTCGAAAAAGTGGGTTTTTCAGAAAATTCAAAATGGCAGAAAAATTTTCATGACGGAAAATGACATTTGCATTTGAGGCACGGAATCAGAGGAAAAAATAATTTTGTTTCTAACCCTTACGGTTCAAAAGTTATTAACATAAACATGAGTGCAACTTTAGACAGCTGGTGGCGCTAAAGGGATTAGAGACTCCAAATTTAGAGGGGTTAGAGACTCCAAATTTGCTAAGGACAAAGATAAAACTGTCCTCTAACTGTGTGCCAAATTTCATAACTTTCCCGCAAGCGGTTCTATGGGCTGCCATAGACTTCCAGAGCGGAAGAAGAAGAATAATAATAAAAAAAAAAGAACACCAACAGATACAATAGGTGCCTACGCACCTTCGGTGCTTGGTCCCTAATAATAATAATAAGAAAAAGAAATCTAACGATTTCAATAGGTGCCTCCGCACCTTCGGTGCTTGGCCCCTAATAATCCTTAGGGGATCAAGAGGGCTTGGGCCCTAATAAAAAAATAATAATCTTTAGAAAAAACAATAGGGCCCTGCGCCACCAGTGGCTTGGGCCCTAATAATTAAAGCTGCAAGCAGCATTTACCGGGGTTCAAGCATTTGAGGCCTTTAAGCACACAAAAAGGTATTATATTTTATTTAGCAAGCATGGATAAGACCATTTACAGCCAATAGAGGCAATTTAGTAAGGAAAAATATGTTTTTTTAAAAGTTTTTTGACAGTTATAGCGCCACCTATTGCCCAATCTGCACCACTTTTTTTGGGTGTCCTCAGAGTGTGCCCCTACATATGTGTGTTAATTTATGTGAAAATATCTCATTTCGTTTTGAAGTTATAGATACTTATATATAAGAGAGCATAAAATATGACCCAAGAACGTCTTTGATTGGATTTTTTTGCCACTTCCAATCAAAATTTTGACATTTGGGCTTTTCTATATAGTTAATCAGCTTAGGTTTCGTGTTTCCTATGGTGGTTTCGTCTCGATCGGACTAACGGTTTCGAAGATATTTGCAAAAGTTTTTTAAGCGCTGAATCACAACGTTGCACAAACCATAAGCCGAAATCTGATAAGTCTAGTATCATTGGATTCAGCAAGGTTTCAGTAGTCTAAGCACATGACTCCCTTGAAAATATGTCGAACACACCCAAAGTTATATACATTTTCATCCAAAACCATTAAAAACATATGTTTTTAAAGCTTTTTAACAGTTATAGCGCCACCTATGGTCCAATCTACATAAAAATTGGCATGCTTCTTTAGAGTCATATGCTGCATGTGCTCACCTATTTTCATGAAGTTCTGAGTTTTCCTTTAGGCTTTATAGTCTTTCGGGTATATTTAGCCACACCCACTTTCTAAATGACCCCGTTACAGTGACCTAAAGCGTAAACTTCAACTTTTTTTGATAATTATTGATCTAGAGAGTCCAGAGAATTGCCCTGCACTGGTTTCGTTCCGATCAGACGAAAAACCTAGGACTAGTTCGCAAAAGTAGGTTTTTCACATATTTGCAAATAATTAATGAATAATTAACAGCATTGGTTCTTGAGGCAAAGTTGTTCAGAATGAGGAGATCTATCAAATTATATGCATATTGTGAAACAAAACATGATTACAGAGGCGTAAAACTTGTTATTGCCAACTAGTGGCCGATTTCTTTCAAAATTCTTACAGACCTCTAGGACCATGAGTCAAACATGCCCACTGAGTTTCGTTCCGATCAGCCTCAGTTAACCTTGTCTAATAGGTGCTCAAATTTCAGTGGCCGATGGCGGCCATGTTTTTTGAGATACGCCAATGTCCTCATAGAGTATCATGCCCCCTTGGAACAAGACACTGCATGCCAAATTTCAAGTCATGGGACTAACGGTCAGGTGGTTATAGCCATTCTTATGTTTTTTTAGTTATAGTTATACCGCCACTCAGTGTCCAATCGACAGGATGTTTTTTATCTTGACTAAACATTTAGCCCCTACACATCTGTACTGAGTTTGGTGCAAATATCTCATTTCGTTCTCGAGTTATAGCCATTTTAGTAAAAGTGGATCCTCCCATTACGAAGATTTTTATGCCCCTTAGTGACCGTGAATCCAAATTTCAAATTTTTTTGATAATTATTGATATTCAGACTCCAGAGAACATTTCTGCACTGGTTTGGTTCCAATCGGGCGAAAAACCTAGGAGTAGTTCGCAAAAGTAGGTTTTTGACGGAAAAATTTGCATACCGGAAATGAAATCGGAGATATACGTTTTGTTCGTCAAGGACTCAGCTTCAATAATATAAGACACTTGAGTCTGCGACAAACAGTTTAGGAGTTATGAGCCATTTTGCGCTTTTGATCGCTGTAGCGCCATCTATTGGTCGATTTGGGTCATACTTTGTCAACCTCTCCTTGATTTTTGTACTATCATCTGACAAAGTTTCAAGTCTCTAGGCCTTACAGTTTGGGCGGCACGATCAGTTTTATGGCAGAAGAAAAATAATAATAATAAAAATTAAAGCTGCAAGCAGCATGTACCGGGGTTCAAGCATTTAAGGCCTTTAATAAACACATATGCGTAAAAAGATATTAAGCTTTATTTAGCAAACATGTTGTATAAAATCCCTGTTGACTCTTATTTTGAATTCGTTAGTGACATCACATGTGGGCGGAGTCGTGGACATGCCCAAACAAGTTCAGTAAAGACTGTTCTGCCGCTGCAACGAGAGAGATCATAGTTTGTTAGATGTGTGTGCGTTCTTGACAACGTAAGTTTACATTAATATACATTGCCGTGTGAATGTGTATGTATATAGACGTTTGTATGCATATTCAATGCTTTAGAACCGAAGCTGTCTTGAACTTTTGCCTATAAACCTTCTGATCGAGGTTGAGGATTAGATGTTGGCAAGCCAGTGCATCCACGCACATACATCTTTAACAAAGTGGTCCTTCGAGCCGGATACAACATCTCATCCTCATGGCAGCATCACGGGATTACATTGAAGAACAGCAGGGTCTCCGTCCTAGCAGGATCCGACGAATTCCTGGACATCTGGAAGACTTTGTACTTACTTCCCAACCACGGCAGCTCGTTCCACCCTCTTTGCAAGAGGATTTACAGCATATGCATATTAGTGAGACTCTGCTACTGATGTGGACTATAGAACTTCTACTCCAGAAAGGCATTGGACTGAGCAGTATGCTGAGACTACAAGGTTACGTAGAGTAGAGGAGTGTGTTTGGAATGTACAAGAGCAAATCAGGGAACTACAGAGCACATTACAAATGTCTCTCGAGCAAGGCAAAGGTTCACCACGCATGCATCAGGACTACTACCATGCCGCAGGTGCTGGACATCAAAGGTCAGTCCCTCACTTAAGCAGTCAACGGCAGTCCATCCAGCAACGTAGTGCCAGCTTGCCTCTTCTCTATGCAGACACAAGACCAGGTTCACAAAGCCCTGATAACATTGAAGTATTAAAGTACTCTTCTCAAATGATACCTGCACACTCATCAACCACAGCATTACCTCAACTACAGAGTCAGCCTCCAGTCCAGCTGCCACAGGGGTTATTACCTCAAGCTCAACAGCCCTTGTCTCGTCCAGCATCTGTCCCTGTTACTGAACGTCATGTAGCACGACATGAGCCGCGCCCAGGGTCTGCTCCAGCGGGTATGATACATCAGCCATACATTTATCAACAGACTGGTGATCATCAGCAGACATATCAGCCACAAGTCCCATCCTTTGCACAACAACGTGTACCTCCAATGACATCATCTACGTCTACAGTGTACCGAACTGTACCTAGCAAACCGCCAATTTATGCACCTTTGATTACACCTGTGCAGAGCAACACTGTGAATCCCAATTACGTCCAACCACAGTTCACACAGTCATTCCCAGCATTTGCTCTAGCACAGCCTCTGATGTCTCAGTACTCGGAACCTCCCCCACTGCAATCTGTAAATTATCCAGATCCATACACACAGGGTTATAGACCTACCAGACTCCTAGATGCAATACCTCAGCCACAGTCATATTCTGCACCATTCCCTTCCACTGTACAGCCAGTACAAGTTCCAAGCATGGTGGAGATGGCTATCGCTTCCTCTTACGGAATACCTAAGCCTAAGCTCATTCATTTCACCACTGGGAAGGAGAGTGATTTTGCTCTGTTAAAAAAGGGACTTGATGGCATCCTGGGCCCACATCTTCATTTAACGGAGGACTATAAATTCCAAGTGTTACTTGATCATCTCAAATTACCAGCTGCCTTTCAGATAGCTAAGAGATACATGTATGACCCCATGCCTTATACAAGAGCCATGCAAGCTTTGCAACAGCGCTATGGACAGCCCCGACAACTGGTACAGGGAGAAATCGGCAACATTCTCCGCACACCTCCACTGAAACCAGGAGATGCTCAAGGATTTGAGGACTTTGCATTATCAGTTAGTACTCTTGTTGGCCTCCTTAATACATTGGAGGGGTCTTCCAAGACAGAGCTTATGTGTGGTTCCCATGTTGACAGATTGCTCACTAAGCTTCCATCCTCTCATAGAGATAGCTTTGTTGAATACTGTATGACCAAGGGCATTATCCAGAATGGGACTGATAGAACCTACACTCTTCCTGAGTTTGCAGAGTGGCTTGAGAGAAAATCACAAGCGCTTCAGATATCAAGGAGAGCAGCTGATCTCTACAGTTCAGATAAACCTCTCTCTGAGAATAGAGAACAGAAAACCCTGAAGCCACCAAAGATACAATCCACAATCTACTATGGCAAAGATCATGCGACAGAAAAGCCCTCTGCCTCATCTACCTCGTCTTTCCAAACAAAGAAAGAGCAGACAAAAGTCAAGAAACGGGAAAGCTTTAAGCCGTACTGCCCCTTCTGCAAATGTCAACAGCATTACCTCAACTCTTGTCCTGAATTTGGTAAACTGAATGTTGCACAAGTAACAGCATGGATAAAGGACAACAACAGATGCTGGAGATGTGGTAGAGGTCATGAGCCTGCAAACTGCACCTTGAAAAAGCCATGTTCCAATTGTGGTGAACAACACTTGTCAATTCTTCATGAAACCGCATCCAACATCAACAAGAGCATCCTTACTGTGAATACAGTACCCCGCACGGTTTACCTTGATCAAGTAACTCACTCAGGTAGAGTTATGTTGAAAGTTGTTCAGGTCAGACTCCATAGCAAAGGGAGAACATTGGACACATTTGCCATTCTAGATGATGGGTCTGAAAGGACCATAATTCTCCCCACAGCAGTGCATTACCTTGATCTGGAGAAGACAGATGAATCACTTGCCCTCAGGACAATTAGACAAGAGGTAGTAGAGATCCAGGGTGCATCAGTCTCATTTGAAGTGTCTGC
The DNA here is from genome assembly GCF_019924925.1 of Ctenopharyngodon idella. Taxonomy (NCBI): domain Eukaryota; kingdom Metazoa; phylum Chordata; class Actinopteri; order Cypriniformes; family Xenocyprididae; genus Ctenopharyngodon; species Ctenopharyngodon idella. Next base: position 28,860,411 of record NC_067221.1, read on the forward strand.
ATCTCTGAATCCGAACATTCGTCACAAGATACACACTGCCTTTACCGCACAAGAGCTGAACATTGCCAAACAATCCTGCCCTGTGGACATTTTAAAGCACAAGTTTGTACATCTGAGGGACGTTCCCATTATTCCTTTCAAAGAGGTACAGCCCATGCTCCTTATCGGTTCTGATTACCCTCAACTCATCACACCGATAGCTCCAGTACTTATGGGCCCATTGGGTAGTCCTGTTGGAGTTAGTACAAGTTTGGGCTGGGCCATTCAGGGTCCAACTACATTCCTTGACCAGCCATTGGAGACTACTTGTCTGAACATCTCGCTGTTCCACTCTCCCACACAAGATCTGTCTCATCATGTTGAAAAGTTATGGCAAGTAGACATACTTCCCTTTCAGCCTGTGAAAGACATGACACGATCCAAGCAGGACAGAGATGCTCTTCAAATGCTGGAAGCTAAAACGAAGAGAGTAGAAGTGGATGGAGTCTCTCGCTATGCAACTCCTCTTCTTCGCAAAGGGAATGCAAAAGTCTTGCATGCTGGAACAGAATCAGTCATGGCTCTTCTAAGGGCCACTGAGCGCCGTTTAAACCGAAATTCAGAGCTTGCAGAAGTCTACAAGAAAGAAATACACAAACTGGAGCAGGCAGGGTATGCAACAAAACTCACACCTGAAGAGGCTATGGGTACAGATGAGTCATGGTTTATTCCCCACCATCTTGTGCATCACAACAACAAAGCCAGGGTTGTGTTCAACTGTTCTTATCAGTTCCACCAAGCTTTACTGAATGATCAGTTACTCCCAGGACCTACATTGGGTCCATCATTGCTGGGAGTTCTTCTCAGATTCAGACAATATCCTGTGGCCATCAGTGGGGACATTCGTTCAATGTTTCACCAAGTGCGCCTCCTTCCAGAAGATCAGCCTTTGTTACGTTTCTTGTGGAGAGATCTGGAAAAGGAGAGAACGCCTGACATCTATGAGTGGCGTGTTCTTCCTTTTGGGACCACATGCAGTCCATGCTGTGCCATCTACGCCCTCCAGCGTCATGTCATAGACCATCGCGAAGGCAATGAAGACGTGGTAGACTCAGTATTGAAATCCTTCTATGTGGATAACTGTTTGCAGTCTCTTTCCACAACTGATGAGGCCAAACAGCTCATAGACAAGATGAGAGCTTTACTATCTGCTGGGGGATTTGAAATAAGACAATGGGCCAGTAACTACCCAGAGGTAATTGCTCATCTACCAACTGAAGCAAGGTCGGAAAGCTGTGAGCTATGGCTGACTGTAAACAAGACAGACCCACAAGAGTCTACACTCGGGCTCTCTTGGCACTGCCCCTCTGACAAGCTTGGCTATCGAAATCGCCCACTATCCACAGAGGAGCCCACTATGCGCAATATTTATAGACTGCTAGCCTCTCAATATGACCCTCTTGGTTATATTTTGCCTTATACCACCCGGGCCAAAATCTTTGTTCAAGCTCTGTGGATAAACAAAAGAGGTTGGGATGACTGCATTGAAACGGAGATGCTTGCCAAATGGCAAGAGTGGACCAATGAACTGCAGTATCTACCCATGGTAGGCATGCCAAGGTGCTATTTCCCAGTCTGTCCAGAACCTGACAATGACAAGATCGAGTTGCATGTGTTCTGCGATGCTTCTGAGAGGGCTTACGGTTCGGTGGCATATCTGCGTCTCCAAGACAAGGAGGGCAGGATTCATACCTCATTTGCTATGGCTAGATCCCGTGTTGCACCCAAAAAGCAACTATCAATGCCCCGACTGGAACTGTGTGGTGCCCTTACCGGAGCACAACTGGCTAAACTCCTCTTAACAGAAATTACTCTACCCATCCATAACACTATTCTCTGGACAGACTCCACTACAGTTCTCACTTAAATCAAATCTGAATCCTGTCACTACAAGGTGTTTGTTGGCACACGGATTGCCGAAATACAGGAATTGACCAGTGCAGAGAACTGGAGATATGTGGAATCAGATCTAAACCCTGCTGATGATATTACAAGAGGGAAATCTCTCTATGAACTCTCTCAGGTATGTCAGTGGAACCAGGGCCCTTACTTCCTCCAGCAGTCACCAGAAAACTGGCCCACACCACCTACCTTATCCTCCACTGATGAGAATGAGCTAAGAAAGTCATTTTTCTGTGCTCATGTTGCTGTTCTTCACTCCTCCCTACCAGATCCAGAGCAGCACCCAACATGGCCAGACTTGGTTCAAGCTACCTACCGGTCTGCACATGGGGCCTTAGCACCCTCAATGTCAGCCTCACAACGTGTTGATACTGAACTGCTTCTTCTCAGACAAGCGCAGCAGGATAGTTTTCCTGATGAAGTCCATGCACTTCAGAATGGCAAGGCCATACGTGCTAGCAGTAGGTTAAGTACTTTGTCACCTGAATATGATCAAACCTTGGGAGTAATTCGGGTAGGAGGTCGCCTTCGCAAAGCTGAGAAACTTGATGTTGAAACCTTGCATCCTATTGTATTAGCACCTGATCACCCCATCACTAAACTCATAATACAAGATTACGACAACAGACTTCTTCATCCTGGTCCTGAGCGTGTCTTCGCAGAGTTGCGAAGAACTTACTGGATTATCCGAGGCAGACAAGCCATAAAGAAATATCAACACCAGTGCAAAGAATGCAGGAAATGGCGCAGTAATCCAGTCAACCCTAAAATGGCAGATCTCCCTGCTGCTCGTCTTCGCTTATACCAGCCTCCCTTCTGGTCAACTGGAGTCGATTGCTTCGGACCATTTACAGTAAAGATAGGCAGAAGACATGAGAAACGATGGGGAATCGTTTTCAAGTGTCTCACCACAAGATGTATCCACTTAGACCTCCTGCATAATATGGATACTGACTCCTTTCTCATGGCTTTACGCCGCTTCGTTGCACGACGAGGCAAACCCTTTGAGTTAATATCCGACCAAGGTACAAATTTCAGAGGTGGGAATCGAGAACTCCAAGAAACCTTCTCTGCACTTGAGCCAGAAATCAAAGAAAAACTGAGTGAACAGAGTATTTCCTTTCAGTTTAATCCTCCACATGCACCTCATTTTGGTGGAGCCTGGGAGCGTGAAATACGCTCTATTAAATCCTGTCTTCAAGTAGTACTTAAGGATCAAGTTGTGTCAGAGGAAGTACTGTCTACTGTTCTGGTAGAAGTGGAGGGAATACTAAATTCTAAACCACTTGGGTATGTATCATCAGAAATATCAGATTTGGACCCAATTACTCCAAATCTCTTGCTGATGGGGCGGCGGGATGCCTCTCTCCCTCAAGTGGTTTATGGCACAAGAGAATTGCTCGGAAAGAGAAAGTGGCGACATAGCCAAGTCATAGCTGACCAGTTCTGGAAACAGTTCATTCAGAACTACTTGCCAAGTCTACAACCCCGTGCTAAATGGCAAAAATCTACACCAAATCTATTGGTGGGACAAGTAGTTATGGTTGTGGACTCTCAACTGCCACGAGCCCTCTGGCCAGTAGGCAGAGTAAGCAAAGTTGTTCCCAGCAGCGACGGAACAATTAGAACGGCTGATGTAACTATTGGGAACCGTGTCTACTGTCGCCCTGTTTCTAAGCTAATTGTTCTACCAGAGATGCCCACTGAGACCAATGGTACCTAACTTCAGAGAACAGGGATCTTTATTTAATTTCTAATTTGCTGTACAAATTAGGGGGCGGCTGTATAAAATCCCTGTTGACTCTTATTTTGAATTCGTTAGTGACATCACATGTGGGCGGAGTCGTGGACATGCCCAAACAAGTTCAGTAAAGACTGTTCTGCCGCTGCAACGAGAGAGATCATAGTTTGTTAGATGTGTGTGCGTTCTTGACAACGTAAGTTTACATTAATATACATTGCCGTGTGAATGTGTATGTATATAGACGTTTGTATGCATATTCAATGCTTTAGAACCGAAGCTGTCTTGAACTTTTGCCTATAAACCTTCTGATCGAGGTTGAGGATTAGATGTTGGCAAGCCAGTGCATCCACGCACATACATCTTTAACACATGTCACTACTTAAATCACAGAGGAACAGCTATGATATATGCTAAACCAAACACAGAGAAAGAAAAGGCTTAAAAAATAATATGCATGCTTACACATACACACACACACCACTTATTGGCTCACTTTCATTCTGTGTCAAAAGTGTCTGTTTTGTGTTTAAAGTACATTTTCCATGTTCACTCCATTAATTAAACATGCCTACACACACATTTCATTGCAGATATGGATATTTGAAATCAATAATGAGGTAAGAAAATGCTTATTCCAGGTTTCCCCTTTAAAAATCATAATTTTCAGGTCTCAATGTAATTGTAATGTTATATTATTGCAAAAACATACGTCAAATGAACAAATGAAGTGGTAAACCTTGACAAAATGTGATTTGTAATGATATTATAAGGATTTATATAGTTTAAAAGGGATATTAAATGACAAAACCTTGAAAAACCTTGAAACCTTGAACTATATTAGTGGCCTTCTACTGCCATCTGGTGGCAAATGACAAATTCAGGAAATTGCAATTACAAACATAAGAACATTGTCATTCAACAGCTTTTTAACTGTTAGAGGTAACTATTGTCCTGATCTCAATGAAATTGCTTGTTTAGAGTCATGTCACACGTGCTTGCTTATTTTCAGAAAGATCTGAACATTCCTTGAAGAGATATAAGCTGTGTCCCAATTCAGGGGCCACTTCGTAGTGCATGAAAGGGGTGGGGCTTTGGAGTGGAGGGTTGCCAGTGGAGGGTCTGCGCAACAAAACCATCCCAAAAGTAGCTTAATCACAGCACAAATGTGAAAGTTTCCCAATCCCAGACGTGGCAACAATGAGCCGAGCGTCGTTACATGGCTAGCGGCTGTGTGACAGACAGCTGACAGTTGACGTTTGTGTGTGCATTTTAAAGTTTTATGACTTTCTATTGAGTTTTGACATGCTTCATTGCCGGCGATGACGGAACACTGGACCAAAATATGTATGGTTAAACTATGTAATGTATATCGTTGGCAACTATTTAACTTTGTTTGTTCCCTTTCGTGGGAACTATCGACGCTACGTCGAATGATGTGATGGGAACCCTCTGCGTGATTGCGTCGTGAAGCACCTCTGTATCTAACCAATGATGAGACGAGACGTCAGAGGCGGGTGACGTCACGGACCAGGAAACTATAAAGCATACCCAGAACAAAGAACGCTAGCTTCTGTTGTCTTCAGCAAGCGCTCTCTGTATCTTGTGTGTCTTATTTAGTGTTGTCTGTCCCGTTGCTTTTTGCTCACAGTGATCTCTTCGTCTGAGGACAAGAGTTTCAAAGCACTACAAGACACGATATATATATATATATATATATAAAAATGGCGGAAAAAGTGAACAAACAGCAGTTCATTAAGTGTGTGCCTCCCTGCACGCGATTCATCTCGGTTGGGGACACACACGAGATGTGTGTTGTTTGCCTGGGAGTTGAGCATGCACAGGCAGCTCTCGAGGGGGCTGTCTGTGTACACTGCTAGCGGCTCACTCTCAGAGTGTTAAGATCACGCCGGGCACTCTTTGAGGAGGGTGCCGCGGCGAGTGTTCCCCGCAGATCAGGTCCCGCTGCTGCCGAGGCACAGCGGAGGCTGCATTCGTGGGGATCACAAATGGATCTGGCAGAGGGGGGAGAGACGGGCTCTGCCTTATCGCTTCCCTTACCTGCCAGACCCAGTGTCTCTCCTTTGGCGGTGGAAGCACGCGCTGCGGTTTCTTCCCCCCGGAGGGAGACACCGACGCTCAACATATCTTCCTCCGAGGAGGTTGACGTGGTGAGCGTCGAGGCTGGAGATGAGGACCCGCCATCCTCGTCTCCAGCTTATGAGGAGCTGCTGGAGGTAGTAACCAGGGCAGTCGATAAGCTAAAAATAGCCTGGCCCACGGAGAGAAGCGAAACGAAACCAAAAAGTAAGCTTGATGAGCGCTTTCTCCCCGCACGGTCACTACCCCAGCGAGGTGTCGAGGTCGTGGAATAGACCAGTCCAATATCGTGTGTTCAGCCCTCAAACATCCACATATAGTAACATCGTGGGGCTGAAACACCACGGCTATGGGGCGATGCCTCGGGTCGAAGAGACGCTTGCGAGCTATCTCTCGCCCGAGTCTGCATCGTCCCTCAAGACCCCGACATCGCCCACTAAGCCGTTAAAGACAACATCGTGCTTGGTGGGCAAGGCTTATTCGGCAGCAGGTCAGGCTGCAGCTTGCCTTCACACAATGTCCATTTTGCAAGCTTATCAGGCTGACCTGCTGGGGGAGATAGATGAAAGCGGGGAAGCGACATTTGAGTCTATACAGGAGCTTAGAAGGGCGACAGATCTAGCTCTCCGGGCCACCAAGGAGACGGCCAAATCAGTCGGCCGCTCTATGGCAGCCTTGGTGGCCACGGAAAGGCACCTGTGGCTCAATTTGTCAGATATGAAGGAGAAAGATAAGAACATCCTCATGGATGCGCCGCTGTCTCCTGCGGGCCTATTTGGCGACGCAGTGTCATCTGTCGTCGATAGGTTCCAGGAGACACGTAAACAATCAGCGGCCTTCCAGAGATTCCTTCCCCGCCGTGTTCATCCCCCTGGGGCTGCTGAGCGGGAGCAGCCTCAACCGATAGCCGGCTCCTCGGCACATAGAGCGCAACAGAAGGCCAGTGTGGCCACCCGTGCTCCCCCGCAGAGAGCTTGGGGACCGGGGCGGTCAGCACAGGCAAAGCCTTCCGGGGGTAGGGCGGATCTGAGGACCGTCATTATTTCCCAGAAGGCTTCAAAGAAAAAGTCCTGACGCCAGCTGTCCAGGACTCACGAGGGCAGCCCCTCCCGGAGGGGTTCAGGTATTAAAAAATCTGGTACCTGTTCCCCTTCGGCGCCCTCAGGGGGCCGTTCTGCCAACCCTGCCACCCAGTGTGCATCAGGGCACAGCGGTCTCCACCGATCCTCCGAGGAGGGTCGGTCATCACTTGATTCGTTTGTCTGCCGGTGCGCCGCGTCAGACCAACGAGCTAAGTGCTCAGAAAACATCAGAGGCCAGTCTCGAGAGACTGGTTCCCTTAGTAGAATTTATGGAAGAATGGAAACGTCTCCCGAACATTTCGAAATGGGTGCTGCTCATTGTAGAACAGGGTTACAAAATACAGTTTGGCTCTCAGCCGCCCGGGTTCAACGGGGTTCTTCCAACAGTGGTGACCCCAGAGCAGTCTCTGATTATGGAACAAGAGGTTATGACACTCTTGCAAAAAGGAGCTATAGAAAGGGTTCCTTCTCCCAGCAAGCTGTCAGGGTTTTACAGCCGCTACTTCATTGTTCCAAAGAAGGATGGAGGGTTACGTCCGATCATAGATTTACGTGTGCTAAATCAATCTGTACGAAAGTTAAAGTTCAAAATGCTTACACTCAAACAGATTATCCCACAGATCAGGTCCGAGGACTGGTTTGTGGCGATAGACCTGAAAGACGCATACTTTCATGTATCCATCCATCCTCATCACAGGAAGTTCCTCAGGTTTGCTTTCGGGGGCGAAGCTTACCAATACAAGGTTCTTCCCTTCGGCCTATCTTTATCACCCCGCACGTTCACGAAGTGCGTGGATGCAGCTCTGGCTCCGTTGAGACTCCAGGGCATCCGCGTGCTGAACTATATCGACGATTGGTTGATATTAGCTCAAACAGAACAATTGGCAGTTCAACATCGAGATGTTGTTCTGTCACACATGAAGAAGGGGTAGTGTGGGACTCTACCACGATGCAGGCATATCTATCCCCTGCTCGTGTGAGTTCCATTCTCGGGGCCGTGAAAGGGGTGAAGTTAGGCCAGTCACTCACTGTAAAACAGTTTCAGAGACTGTTGGATCTTATGGCAGCTGCGTCCAACGTGGTAACTTTTGGCCTTCTGCACATGAGACCCTTACAGTGGTGGCTCAGGACCAAGGGGTTTTCTCCGAGGGGAAATCCTTTTCGCATGATCAAAGTCACGCGGCGATGCCTTTGTGCTCTGGTCATGTGGAAAAAGCCTTGGTTCCTGTCCCAGGGACCTGTGCTGGGGACTTCTCGTCGTCGTGTAATGCTTACGACGGATGCTTCCCTCACGGGCTGGGGGGCGATCATGAGTGGTCGCTTGGCTCAGGGTTTATGGGAGGACCATCAGCTCTCCTGGCACATAAATCGGCTGGAGATGATGGCGGTATTTCTTGCATTGAAACACTTCCTCCCAGACCTGAGGGACCATCACGTGTTGGTCCGCACTGACAACACGACGGTGGTCTCATATAATCAACCATCAGGGGGGTCTGCGGTCTCGCCGACTTTGCAACTTGGCCCGTCGGATCCTCCTGTGGGCCCAGGGAAAGCTCCTCTCATTGAAAGCAGCTTATATTCCAGGGCATCAAAATGTGGGAGCGGACGCCCTGTCGAGGCAGGCGCCGAGGCCCGGGGAGTGGAGACTCCACACCGAGGTGGTGGAGCTCATCTGGAAAAGATTCGGTCAAGCGGAAGTAGACCTATTTGCTTCGGGAGAGTCAACCCAGTGTCCACTGTGGTATTCCCTAACGTACCCAGCACCTCTGGGGCTGGACGCTATGCTACAGACGTGGCCGAGTTCTGGAAAAAGTACGCCAGGAAGGGGTCAGCCTAATACTGGTGGCTCCGTACTGGCCGACCAGGATATGGTTTGCGGACCTAATGTCCCTGTTAGACGGCTCTCCATTGGAGCTTCCTCTCAGGCAGGATCTCCTGTCTCAGGCGGGCGGCACAATACTCCATCCCCGCCCAGAACTATGGAAACTGTGGGCCTGGCCTCTGAGGGGGCAAGGCTCATAGATTCTGGTCTCCCAACCGAGGTTGTGGAGACCATCCTTCACTCCAGAGCTCCCTCCACAAGGAAGCTATATGCATACAAATGGAAGTTGTTTTCTACTTGGTGTAGCCAACGAAATACGGACCCTGTCCAGTCATCTGTTAGCCTTGTGCTTCAGTTCCTCCAAGAAAAGTTCTCGGAAGGATTATCTCCTTCAACATTGAAGGTTTATGTAGCAGCTATCTCGGCTTATCATGCTCCTGTAGGGGGTTGCTCGGTGGGTCGAGACCCTCTCGTCATACGCTTCCTTCGTGGCACGCTGAGGCTGAGGCCTGCAGTACGCACAAGAACTCCAGCCTGGGACTTGGCTTTAGTGTTAGAGGGGTTAGCTGAGGCTCCCTTCGAACCACTAGAAGAGGTGTCAGGGAAATTCCTCACTCTAAAAATGATATTTCTTCTGGCAATCTCGTCTCTTAAAAGAATAGGAGATTTACAAGCACTGTCGGTTGCTCCTTCGTGTCTGGAATTCGCGCCTGGTATGGTTAAGGCTTTCCTGCACACTAGACCTGGCTATGTGCCAAAGGTCCCCACCAACGTCCCGGGTCCTATTGTACTCCAGGCTTTTTGTCCTCCTCCTTTTGTAGATCCGGATCAGGAGAAACGCAATCTGCTTTGCCCCGTCAGGGCCTTAGATACATATGTCCACAGAGCTGCCCTGTGGCGAAAAACAGACCAGTTGTTTGTATGTTATGGGTCCCCTAAGAAAGGGGGCCCAGCATCTAAGCAGAGGATGAGTAAGTGGGTGGTCGAGGCCATCTCACTTGCCTATGAAGCAGTCGGACAGCCATGTCCTCTAGCTGTCCGTGCTCATTCCACCAGGGGTATGGCGGCCTCCAAGGCATTAATGTCAGGAGTATCATTGAATGATATATGTGATGCAGCTGGTTGGTCGTCCCAGCACACATTCATCAGGTTTTACAACCTAGACATGAGCTCTACTCCGGGTTCCTCGGTTCTGTCTACAAGATCACAGACAGGCACTCGGTGATACGGCGTAGTTGGGACAGCGTTCCCATTATGTCATTCGACGTAGCGTCGATAGTTCCCACGAAAGGGAACGTCTCGGGTTACTGGTGTAACCCTTGTTCCCTGAGTAAGGGAACGAGACGCTACGTCACGTTGCCGTACCCCCAGCGTACCTGGGAGCGTCTTGCTTCAGCCATAATTCAGAAGCTAGCGTTCTTTGTTCTGGGTATGCTTTATAGTTTCCTGGTCTGTGACGTCACCCGCCTCTGACGTCTCGTCTCATCATTGGTTAGATACAGAGGTGCTTCACGACGCAATCACGCAGAGGGTTCCCATCACGTCATTCGACGTAGCGTCTCTTTCCCTTACTCAGGAAACAAGGGTTACACCAGTAACCCGAGACGTTTTTTATGTTAAATGAAACGTTAACTGTGAAAATAGACACATTCATATTTATACATTTACTCTGTATTTAAGCTGTATTTAAGTCTAAATTTAAAGTACAGTACTTTAGAATTTTATTCAACTGCACTCCATCTCAGAGACAAATATTGTATTTATGGAAAAACTGACGTCTTGGACATCATGGACATTACAGTTTGATTTAGATATTAGGCTACATATTGGTGAACACGGGGCATTACTTACATTTATGTGAATTCACACAGTACTCCTGTTGTCACCGGCGCGCAATGAATTGTGGGATAGTGTAGACCACGAAGTGTCTTGAGATGGACGCTTCATTCCACGGGGAAACGGAGAGGGTGCATTTGAAGTCGCTCTCGAATTACAAAGGGCGCTTTTTCTTTCTTCAGTTTTCTCAAGAACAGAATACAGTGCATAAAATGGGTACATTAAAATGTGTCGATATAAATATTATTTAAATGTCACTTTGTCAATGAAACACCCTAATTTCTGTACAGCTTATTTTTGTGATGCAAGTTAAAAATGAAATGCATAAGTTTTTGTAAATGAGTCGGAGTAATTTCTGTCAATTTTTTTTTTTTTTTTTTTTTTTACGTATGTGTAAATAAAAGAGAATTGTTCTGTTCATTGTTTATTTCTTTTATGCAACTTATAATTTTACATGAAACATTATACATATACAACATATACAATCATTTTTTCATCATGTAAATTAAATGTTTTTACATTAAAATACATTGTTCTATAGCTACATTACATAAAGTACCTTTTAGAACTATTTACAACAGAACTTAGGTTTAACATCAGAAAAACAACATAACATTTTCAATTAACAGTACATAAAACAGAACAAAACATATTTGTGTACACTTTCATTCAGCTGAGCAGGGAGACCCTGGTGAAACTGCTGGACCTGGATGGGCTTCAGAGACCCTGGTAAGGCCTCTCTGCCAGTGGGACATCAACTGGGACGAGTGCATATTTCCACTGTTCACTGTGTATCTACCAACAGGTTTGCTCAATCAGTTTGCTCAATCAGTCTGACTCAATCAATGGCTGCCATGTAACCGATATTTTCAGAAAGGTGAAAGAATAAAAGAAATTAGGCTCTCAAATCAAACCATAAAATATTTGAACATACAAAACAGATCTATGGTCCATTCAAATTTTGTCTCGGTCATCATAGCTTTAAAAGCAGGTATATTTTAAGATATGTCAGTGCAAGTTTATTTTAGTTAAAACAACTGAAACATGAATTTTAGTCTGGGACTAAACATTTGTAATGTTTCTTTCATATAGTGTTATATAGTGTATTTTCACCAATATGTAATATCTAAATCAAACTGTAATATTCACGATGTCCAAAACGTCAGTTTTTCATAAATACAATATTTGTCTCTGAGATGGAGTGCAGTTGAATAAAATCCTAAAGTACTGTACTTTAAATTTAGACTTAAATACAGCTTAAATACAGAGTAAATATATAAATATGAATGTATATATTTTCACAGTTTTCATTTAACATAAAAAACAAACAAGATTAACTAATAGTTGCTAACGATATAAAACTAACATTACATAGTTTAACCATACATATTTTACCTGTTCATATGGTCCAGTGTCCCGTCGTCGCCGGCAGTGAAAAATTTAAAATGCACACACAAACGTCAACTGTCAGCTGTCTGTCACACAGCCGCTAGCCATGTAATGACGCTTGGCTCATTGTTGCCACGTCTGGGATTGAGATACTTTTACACTTGTGCTGTGATTACGCTACTTTTGGTATGGTTTTGTTGCGCAGACCTGGCAACCCTCCACTCCAAAGCCCCACCCCTTTCATGCACTCCGAAGTGCGTAGCCCCTGAATTGGGACACAGCTATAGGCTTTCAGGGACACTTGGTCAAGGCCACATTTTGAAATGACCCTTTTATATCCGCTAATGGAAAAGTTCAACTTTTTTTGATCATTATTAAACAACAGAGTCCAGAGAATTCTACTGTATTGGTTTTATTCAGATTGAGCAAAAAACCTATGACTAGTATGCAAAAGTAGGTTTTTAAAATATTCTTGAATTAACAATTTGATTGACAAAATAAATGATGGGTAACGAAATGTTTACTGCAAGTTTCACATTACTCATGCTGTGGCACAATTGTCATTAATACTTCAACAGAAATTAAGTGATGAATTTTGACAAAATGTGATTGTAATCAATATAATAGTGATTTTATCAAGTCTAAATATGCATTAAAGAACAATATTAGTATGACAAAATGACTACTTTAACCAGCAGGTGGCAGCAAAGGATTTTCATTTTAAAAATGGTCTGTTTTTCGTTTAAATTACATTAAATTACATTTTCCATGTTAAACATGCTTACACACACACACACACATTTTGTTGTAGATATTTAAAATACATGATAGGTAAGAAAATGCTCAGTGCAAGTCTTGTCTTTATAACACCATTTCTGGTTTCATATTGAATGAATGAAAATGAATGGGAATTTGGTTTTTCGCTTATATCTCGGGAACAGGATGTCAAAAAATTCTGAAACTCACAGGGTAGATAGTGTTTAACGAGCCCTGTGAAACGAGACCATCGAGGGGGTAGTTGTGGTGGGGGTCGGGAGTTACGCCTGATCAAATGCATCTTTTTGTGCTTATATCTCGAGGACGCCCAGGCCAAATCGCACCAAACTTGAATCGAATCTAGTCGGGAAAAAGGCTTTTCGAACGAGCCCTTCCGCGAGGTCCTCGGAGGTTGAGCTCGGGAGTTACAGCCGCTTAATTTCGGGGGTCCCGCGAACTAGCGATCCGCGAGGGGGCGTCCCCGAGGCCCGCGACTGATGTGGCCGCTCAAGGGCGCGGAGGGGACCTTGCCATCCGAGTTTGAGCTCGCGGGGACTTTCGGTTCCTGAGTTATAGGCAAAAATGTACCGGGATTGTGACGTCATTGGCGGCCGCCATTTTAAATGGCGCCCGGTGGTTTTTGGCTAATATTTCGGTGAAAATTCGTCGAAAATGCCTGAAATTCATAGTGTGGACAGAGTTCATCTAGACGGTTCGAATGAGATTTCATTTATAATCATAGGAACATTGTCATTTTTCATAATTTTAACTGTTATAACTTCTATAACTGTTGCCCAATCTCCACGAAATATTTCATGCTTATCTAGAATCATGTGTGGCATATGCTCACCTGTTTTCGTGTAGTTCAGAGTTTTCGTTTAGGTTTTATAGGCTTTTGAGTATATTTTGCCACACCCATTTTCTAAATGACCTTGTTATAGCGACCCAAATGATAAAGTTCAACTTTTTTTGATAATTATTGATCTAGAGAGTCCAGAGAATTGTCCTGCACTGGTTTTGTTCCGATCGGGCAAAAAACCTAGGACTAGTTCACAAAAGTAGGTTCTCACATATTTCACATTCATTTTCACATATTTTCACAAATTTTCACATGCCCTGACATTTGTTTTGTTTTTTTAGTTGTTCATAAACATATTAATGGAAAAGGTGTCATTACACTGTATTCAGCACAAACTAGGCTACAATAATATGTGAGGAACATGTATGTACATGTTTGTGTTTTTGAAGGAATAATGTTTATGCGTGGTTATTGAAAAAACAAAAAACTTAAGTCACTGAAATAAAGCCAAAATAATATATTAAATCTGTGTTCACAAGACTTCTGGGTATTGGAGGTTGTAGACTAGAGTTTTTGCTTCAAAATGATGTAAATATTATCCTGCCTACTCGTTCATATAAAACAATATATTGATTTAGTTTTTGTAAGACACTTTTTGTCAAGAAACACAGTATGCGTGGAGGCGTGAATCATCATGAATAATGAGGTAATTCACACCTGAGAAGACAAAAGAATCGCATAAAGACCTCTAATGACCTGTATGATAATGAGGCCTTTCAGTTAGGTAGGCTGTGAAAAAACCTTCTGTGATCATGTCTCAAGCTCATCATGGTGTATATCAAACATACAGAAAAAACAGCAATACTGTGAAATATTATTACAATTTAAAATAATGGTATTCTATTATATACCTTAAAAGGAGTTATGAGCGCATTTGATCACTGTAGCGCCACCTATTGGCCAATTTGGGTCATAACTTCTGAGGTTCTCCCCAAATTGAGGACTATCATTTGGCCAAGTTTCAAGTCTCTAGCATTTACGGTTTGGGCGGTACGATGAGTTTTAGCGGAGAATAATACTAACTAGAATGTACATTTCCTGGAGAAAGTGACAGTTGAGATTCAAATTTCTGAACATTCCGCCATTGAAAGTCAATGGGACTTTTTTGGCCGCTTTTTCGCCCCCTGTGCGAACATCGTTGGGCCGATCGCTTATAAAAGTCATAGCACACCTCTCCTCAATGAGCCGGTCGATTTGACACCTCATTTATGGGTCTATGACAAACGCTGCGGGAGGAGTAGCGCGCAGAAATTTTAGTGGAAGAAGAAGAAGAAGAAGAAGCAGAACTAGAATGTACATTTCCTGAAGAAAATGTGAATGGGGCTTGCAGTGGCAAAACTCGGCACTCGGTTGCTAGGGTGCTGTAATTGGTTGCTAGGGCATGGCTATGAAGTTGCTGTGTCACTACCTATTAGCTGGCCGAGTCAAAAGAGCCCAGCCCCAAGTCTCTATGACCTTCTGATCAAAAGATATGATCTCACAGATTTTGTGGCAATGTTAAGTCTATGGGACTTTTTTCAGCCGATGTTTCGTACGCTGTGTGAACATCGTACACCCGATTGCTTAGAAAAGTCATAGCACACCTCTCATCAATAAACCGGTCGATTTGACACCTCATTCATCGGTCTACGACAAACGGTGCGGGACGAGTTACGCGCCAAAGGTTTGTTCAGGTGAATAGTAATTACAATACTAGAATGTACATTTCCTGAAGAAAATGTGAATGGTGCTTGCAGTGGCAAAATTGGAACTCGGTTGCTAGGGTGCTGTATGTGGTTGCTAAGGAGTGGCTATGAAGTTAAGTCACTACTTGTTGGCTTCTTGAAATGTGAATGGTGCTTGCAGTGGCAAAACTCGGCACTCTTGATTAGCATGATGCTAACATAATTAGCATGTTTTTAGCAAGATGCTAACATGATTAGCATGTTGCTAGCATGATGCTAGCATTCTTGCCATGTTGCTAACATGTTTTTAGCAAGATGCTAACATGATTAACATGTTGCTAGCATGTTTTTAACAAGATGCTAACATTATTAGCATGTTGCTAGCATGATGGTAACACGATTAGCATGTTGCTAGGATGATGCTAACACAATTAGCATGTTGCTAGCATAATGCTAACACGATTAGAATGTTGCTAGCATGATGCTAACACAATTAGCATGTTGCTAGCATGATGCTAACACAATTAGCATGTTGCTAGCATGATGCTAACACAATTAGCGTGTTGCTAATGTGATTTTGGCAAGATGCTAACATAATTAGCATGTTTGCTAGCATGATGCTAACGTGATTAGCATGCTACTAGCATGATGCTGACTCAATTAGTATGCTACTAGCATGATGCTAACACATTTTTACTTGTTTGTGTCATGTATAAAACCTAAGCTAATTGCTATTAGCACGTAGCTATTCACTGCTAGCATGTGTAGCATGTTGCAAGTCCAGTTTGCTAGCATGAGTCAAAAAGAACCAACCGCCATGTCTCTACGATGTTCTGATGCAGAGATATAGGTCTTTCAAAACGGTTGCTAGGGTACTCTGTTTGGTTGCTAGGGAGTGGCTTGGCAGCTGCCAATGATGATACTCCAAAGGCTGCTTGCCAATATAAACCAACCCCCATGTCTCTACGATGTTCTGATACAGAGAAATAGGCCTTGCAAAATGGTTGCTAGGGTACTCTATTTGGTTGCTAGGGAGTGGCTTAGCAGCTGCCAGTGATGATACTCCAAAGCTGCTTGCTAGTATGAATGATATAAACCAACCACCATGCCTCTATGATATTCAGATTTGAAGATATCCCTCTATGCTTTGGGTTGCTAGGGTGCTCTAAATGGTTGCTAGGGCGTGGCTATGAAGTCTTGAAGGTGACTCGTGACTGGCCGTATGCTGCACCGAGTTAAATGAGCCCACCCTCATGTTTCTATGACACTTCCATCCAAAGATATTCCTTTGATCTTTTTCAATGGAAGTCTATGGAACTTGTTGCTATGGTGCTCTATATGGTTGCTAGGGCGTGGCTTGATAGCTTCACAATGATCCTGAGAGACTGATTGTTTGCCTGAGTAAAATGAGCCCACCCCCTTGTCTCTATGACACTGTGATCCAGAGTGATGTTCAATACAAAATCCCTATGTAATTTACCATAGTAGGAAAAACACACTGTTTCATGGGCACGGCTTCACCATAGTAAGTCTATGGGGCCACTTTGGGCAGCTCTTGCGCCCCAGGGGTACAACTTACACCCCATTTTGAGGTATGGTCTGACAGAGACTGTCAGCCTCTTCAAACGTGGTAACCCACATGTTTCTACGAAATTCTTGTTAGGAGCTATGACTCGACAAAGTTCGTTGCAATGTTAAGTCAATGGGATTTTTCGGCTACTTTTTCGCCCGCCGGGCGAACATCGTACACCCGATCGCTTATAAAAGTCATAGCACACCTCTCCTCAATGAGCCGGTCGATTTGACACCTCATTCATGGGTCTAGGACAAAAACTGCGGGACAAGTTACGCGCCGAAGTTTTGTCCAGAAGAAGAAGAAGAATAACTAGAATGTACATTTCCTGAAGAAAATGTGAATGGTGCTTGCAGTGGCAATACTCGGCACTCTTGATTAGCATGATGCTAACATGATTAGCGTGTTGCTAGCATGTTTTTAGCAAGATGCTAACATGATTAGCGTGTTGCTAGCATGATTACCATGTTGCTAACATGTTTTTAGCAAGATGCTAACATGATTAACATGTTGCTAGCATGTTTTTAACAAGATGCTAACATTATTAGCATGTTGCTAACATGATGGTAACACGATTAGCATGTTGCTAGCATGATGCTAACACAATTAGCATGTTGCTAGCATGATGGTAACACGATTAGCATGTTGCTAGGATGATGCTAACACAATTAGCATGTTGCTAGCATGATGCTAACACAATTAGCATGTTGCTTGCATGATGCTAACACAATTAGCATGTTGCTAACATGATGCTAACACAATTAGCATGTTGCTAGCATGATGCTAACACGATTAGCATGTTGCTAATGTGATTTTGGCAAGATGCTAACATGATTAGCATGTTTGCTAGCATGATGCTAACGTGATTAGCATGCTACTAGCATGATGCTGACTCAATTAGTATGCTACTAGCATGATGCTAACACATTTTTACTTGTTTGTGTCATGTATAAAACCTAAGCTAATTGCTATTAGCACGTAGCTATTCACTGCTAGCATGTGTAGCATGTTGCAAGTCCAGTTTGCTAGCATGAGTCAAAAAGAACCAACCGCCATGTCTCTACGATGTTCTGATGCAGAGATATAGGTCTTTCAAAACGGTTGCTAGGGTACTCTGTTTGGTTGCTAGGGAGTGGCTTGGCAGCTGCCAATGATGATACTCCAAAGGCTGCTTGCCAATATAAACCAACCCCCATGTCTCTACGATGTTCTGATACAGAGAAATAGGCCTTGCAAAATGGTTGCTAGGGTACTCTATTTGGTTGCTAGGGAGTGGCTTAGCAGCTGCCAGTGATGATACTCCAAAGCTGCTTGCTAGTATGAATGATATAAACCAACCACCATGCCTCTATGATATTCAGATTTGAAGATATCCCTCTATGCTTTGGGTTGCTAGGGTGCTCTAAATGGTTGCTAGGGCGTGGCTATGAAGTCTTGAAGGTGACTCGTGACTGGCCGTATGCTGCACCGAGTTAAATGAGCCCACCCTCATGTTTCTATGACACTTCCATCCAAAGATATTCCTTTGATCTTTTTCAATGGAAGTCTATGGAACTTGTTGCTATGGTGCTCTATATGGTTGCTAGGGCGTGGCTTGATAGCTTCACAATGATCCTGAGAGACTGATTGGTTGCCTGAGTAAAATGAGCCCACCCCCTTGTCTCTATGACACTGTGATCCAGAGTGATGTTCAATACAAAATCCCTATGTAATTTACCATAGTAGGAAAAACACACTGTTTCATGGGCACGGCTTCACCATAGTAAGTCTATGGGGCCACTTTGGGCAGCTCTTGCGCCCCAGGGGTACAACTTACACCCCATTTTGAGGTATGGTCTGACAGAGACTGTCAGCCTCTTCAAACGTGGTAACCCACATGTTTCTACGAAATTCTTGTTAGGAGCTATGACTCGTCAAAGTTCGTCGCAATGTTAAGTCAATGGGATTTTTCGGCTACTTTTTCGCCCGCCGGGCGAACATCGTACACCCGATCGCTTATAAAAGTCATAGCACACCTCTCCTCAATGAGCCGGTCGATTTGACACCTCATTCATGGGTCTAGGACAAAAACTGCGGGACAAGTTACGCGCCGAAGTTTTGTCCAGAAGAAGAAGAAGAATAATAATAATAAGTATGCAGGAGAACAATAATGATGCTTTGCCAGAGGCAAGCACCATTAATAAGTATGCAGGAGAACAATAATGATGCTTTGCCAGAGGCAAGCACCATTAACTAGAATGTACATTTCCTGAAGAAAATGCTGTGTCACTACCTATTAGCTGGCCGAGTCAAAAGAGCCCAGCCCCAAGTCTCTATGACCTTCTGATCAAAAGATATGATCTCACAGATTTTGTGGCAATGTTAAGTCTATGGGACTTTTTTCAGCCGATGTTTCGTACGCTGTGTGAACATCGTACACCCGATTGCTTAGAAAAGTCATAGCACACCTCTCATCAATAAACCGGTCGATTTGACACCTCATTCATCGGTCTACGACAAACGGTGCGGGACGAGTTACGCGCCAAAGGTTTGTTCAGGTGAATAGTAATTACAATACTAGAATGTACATTTCCTGAAGAAAATGTGAATGGTGCTTGCAGTGGCAATACTCGGCACTCTTGATTAGCATGATGCTAACATGATTAGCGTGTTGCTAGCATGTTTTTAGCAAGATGCTAACATGATTAGCGTGTTGCTAGCATGATTACCATGTTGCTAACATGTTTTTAGCAAGATGCTAACATGATTAACATGTTGCTAGCATGTTTTTAACAAGATGCTAACATTATTAGCATGTTGCTAGCATGATGGTAACACGATTAGCATGTTGCTAGGATGATGCTAACACAATTAGCATGTTGCTAGCATGATGCTAACACAATTAGCATGTTGCTTGCATGATGCTAACACAATTAGCATGTTGCTAACATGATGCTAACACAATTAGCATGTTGCTAGCATGATGCTAACACGATTAGCATGTTGCTAATGTGATTTTGGCAAGATGCTAACATGATTAGCATGTTTGCTAGCATGATGCTAACGTGATTAGCATGCTACTAGCATGATGCTAACTCAATTAGTATGCTACTAGCATGATGCTAACACATTTTTACTTGTTTGTGTCATGTATAAAACCTAAGCTAATTGCTATTAGCACGTAGCTATTCACTGCTAGCATGTGTAGCATGTTGCAAGTCCAGTTTGCTAGCATGAGTAAAAAAGAACCAATCGCCATGTCTCTACAATGTTCTGATGCAGAGATATAGGTCTTTCAAAACGGTTGCTAGGGTACTCTGTTTGGTTGCTAGGGAGTGGCTTGGCAGCTGCCAATGATGATACTCCAAAGGCTGCTTGCCAATATAAACCAACCCCCATGTCTCTACGATGTTCTGATACAGAGAAATAGGCCTTGCAAAATGGTTGCTAGGGTACTCTATTTGGTTGCTAGGGAGTGGCTTAGCAGCTGCCAGTGATGATACTCCAAAGCTGCTTGCTAGTATGAATGATATAAACCAACCACCATGCCTCTATGATATTCAGATTTGAAGATATCCCTCTATGCTTTGGGTTGCTAGGGTGCTCTAAATGGTTGCTAGGGCGTGGCTATGAAGTCTTGAAGGTGACTCGTGACTGGCCGTATGCTGCCCCGAGTTAAATGAGCCCACCCTCATGTTTCTATGACACTTCCATCCAAAGATATTCCTTTGATCTTTTTCAATGGAAGTCTATGGAACTTGTTGCTATGGTGCTCTATATGGTTGCTAGGGCGTGGCTTGATAGCTTCACAATGATCCTGAGAGACTGATTGGTTGCCTGAGTAAAATGAGCCCACCCCCTTGTCTCTATGACACTGTGATCCAGAGTTATGTTCAATACAAAATCCCTATGTAATTTCCCATAGTAGGAAAAACACACTGTTTTATGGGCACGGCTTCACCATAGTAAGTCTATGGGGCCACTTTGGGCAGCTCTTGTGCCCCAGGGGTACAACTTACACCCCATTTTGAGGTCTGGTCTGACAGAGACTGTCAGCCTCTTCAAACGTGGTAACCCACATGTTTCTACGAAATTCTTGTTAGGAGCTATGACTCGTCAAAGTTCGTCGCAATGTTAAGTCAATGGGATTTTTCGGCTACTTTTTCGTCCGCCGGGCGAACATCGTACACCCAATCGCTTATAAAAGTCATAGCACACCTCTCCTCAATGAGCCGGTCGATTTGACACCTCATTCATGGGTCTAGGACAAAAACTGCGGGACAAGTTACGCGCCGAAGTTTTGTCCAGAAGAAGAAGAATAATAATAATAATAATAATAAGTATGCAGGAGAACAATAATGATGCTTTGCCTTTGGCAAGCACCATTAATAATAATAATAATAAGTATGCAGGAGAACAATAATGATGCTTTGCCTTTGGCAAGCACCATTAACTAGAATGTACATTTCCTGAAGAAAATGTGAATGGTGCTTGCAGTGGCAATACTCGGCACTCTTGATTAGCATGATGCTAACATGATTAGCGTGTTGCTAGCATGTTTTTAGCAAGATGCTAACATGATTAGCGTGTTGCTAGCATGATTACCATGTTGCTAACATGTTTTTAGCAAGATGCTAACATGATTAACATGTTGCTAGCATGTTTTTAACAAGATGCTAACATTATTAGCATGTTGCTAACATGATGGTAACACGATTAGCATGTTGCTAGCATGATGCTAACACAATTAGCATGTTGCTAGCATGATGGTAACACGATTAGCATGTTGCTAGGATGATGCTAACACAATTAGCATGTTGCTAGCATGATGCTAACACAATTAGCATGTTGCTTGCATGATGCTAACACAATTAGCATGTTGCTAACATGATGCTAACACAATTAGCATGTTGCTAGCATGATGCTAACACGATTAGCATGTTGCTAATGTGATTTTGGCAAGATGCTAACATGATTAGCATGTTTGCTAGCATGATGCTAACGTGATTAGCATGCTACTAGCATGATGCTAACTCAATTAGTATGCTACTAGCATGATGCTAACACATTTTTACTTGTTTGTGTCATGTATAAAACCTAAGCTAATTGCTATTAGCACGTAGCTATTCACTGCTAGCATGTGT
The DNA here is from genome assembly GCF_019924925.1 of Ctenopharyngodon idella. Taxonomy (NCBI): domain Eukaryota; kingdom Metazoa; phylum Chordata; class Actinopteri; order Cypriniformes; family Xenocyprididae; genus Ctenopharyngodon; species Ctenopharyngodon idella. The sequence goes on from NC_067221.1 coordinate 28,882,297, forward strand.
AGCATGTTGCAAGTCCAGTTTGCTAGCATGAGTAAAAAAGAACCAACCGCCATGTCTCTACAATGTTCTGATGCAGAGATATAGGTCTTTCAAAACGGTTGCTAGGGTACTCTGTTTGGTTGCTAGGGAGTGGCTTGGCAGCTGCCAATGATGATACTCCAAAGGCTGCTTGCCAATATAAACCAACCCCCATGTCTCTACGATGTTCTGATACAGAGAAATAGGCCTTGCAAAATGGTTGCTAGGGTACTCTATTTGGTTGCTAGGGAGTGGCTTAGCAGCTGCCAGTGATGATACTCCAAAGCTGCTTGCTAGTATGAATGATATAAACCAACCACCATGCCTCTATGATATTCAGATTTGAAGATATCCCTCTATGCTTTGGGTTGCTAGGGTGCTCTAAATGGTTGCTAGGGCGTGGCTATGAAGTCTTGAAGGTGACTCGTGACTGGCCGTATGCTGCACCGAGTTAAATGAGCCCACCCTCATGTTTCTATGACACTTCCATCCAAAGATATTCCTTTGATCTTTTTCAATGGAAGTCTATGGAACTTGTTGCTATGGTGCTCTATATGGTTGCTAGGGCGTGGCTTGATAGCTTCACAATGATCCTGAGAGACTGATTGGTTGCCTGAGTAAAATGAGCCCACCCCCTTGTCTCTATGACACTGTGATCCAGAGTGATGTTCAATACAAAATCCCTATGTAATTTACCATAGTAGGAAAAACACACTGTTTCATGGGCACGGCTTCACCATAGTAAGTCTATGGGGCCACTTTGGGCAGCTCTTGCGCCCCAGGGGTACAACTTACACCCCATTTTGAGGTATGGTCTGACAGAGACTGTCAGCCTCTTCAAACGTGGTAACCCACATGTTTCTACGAAATTCTTGTTAGGAGCTATGACTCGTCAAAGTTCGTCGCAATGTTAAGTCAATGGGATTTTTCGGCTACTTTTTCGCCCGCCGGGCGAACATCGTACACCCGATCGCTTATAAAAGTCATAGCACACCTCTCCTCAATGAGCCGGTCGATTTGACACCTCATTCATGGGTCTAGGACAAAAACTGCGGGACAAGTTACGCGCCGAAGTTTTGTCCAGAAGAAGAAGAATAATAACTAGAATGTACATTTCCTGAAGAAAATGTGAATGGTGCTTGCAGTGGCAAAATTCGGCACTCGGGTTGCTAGGGGGCTGTAAGTGGTTGCTAGGGCATGGCTATGAAGTTGCTATGTCACTACTTATTGGCTGCTTGATAGGCCGAGTCAAAAGAGCCCAGCCCCAAGTCTCTATGACCTTCTGATCCAAAGATATGATCTCAGAGATTTTGTGGCAATGTTAAGTCTATGGGACTTTTTTCAGCCGATTTTTCGTACGCTGTGCGAACATCGTACACCCGATTGCTTAGAAAAGTCATAGCACACCTCTCCTCAATAAACCGGTCGATTTGACACCTCATTCATCGGTCTACGACAAACGGTGCGGGACGAGTTACACGCCAAAGTTTTGTTCAGGTGAATAGTAATTACAATACTAGAATGTACATTTCCTGAAGAAAATGTGAATGGTGCTTGCAGTGGCAAAATTCAGCACTCGGTTGCTAGGGTGTTTCTAGGCAATTGCTAAGGTGTTCTGGGTGGTTGCTAGGCGGTTACTATGGTAACCTGGGTGGTTGCTAGGGTGTTGCTAGGCAGTTGATAAGGTACTTGGGGTGGTTGCTAAGGTGTTGCTAGGCGGTTGCTAGGGTGTTCTGGGTGGTTGCTAGGTGGTTGCTATGGTAACCTGGGTGGTTGCTAGGCGGTTGCTAGGCAGTTGCTAAGGTACTTGGGGTGGTTGCTAAGGTGTTGCTAGGCGGTTGCTAGGGTGTTCTGGGTGGTTGCTAGGCGGTTGCTATGGTAACCTGGGTGGTTGCTAGGCGGTTGCTAGGCAGTTGGTAAGGTACTTGGGGCGGTTGCTAAGGTGTTGCTAGGCGGTTGCTAGGGTGTTCTGGGTGGTTGCTAGGCGGTTGCTATGGTAACCTGGGCGGTTGCTAGGCAGTTGCTAGGCAGTTGGTAAGGTACTTGGGGCAGTTGCTAAGGTGTTGCTAGGCGGTTGCTAGGGTGTTATGAGTGGTTGCTAGGCAGTTGCTATGGTAACCTAGGTGGTTGCTATGATGTTACTAGGTGGTTGGTAGTTGTCACAGATGGTTACTATGGTGTTTTTATAGAGTTCTTAGCATGTTCTTAGACACTTTAGCACTTAGCTAATCACTATTAGCATGTAGCTATTCACTGCTAGCATGTGTAGCATGTTGGAAGTCCAGTTTGCTAGCATGAGTCAAAAGAGCCAACCGCCATGTCTCTACGATGCTCTGATGCAGAGATATAGGTCTTGCTAAACGGTTGCTAGGGTACTCTGTTTGGTTGCTAGGGAGTGGCTTAGCAGCTGCCAGTGATGATACTCCAAAGGCTGCTTGCCAATATAAGCCAACCGCCATGTGCCTACGATGCTCTGATGCAGAGATATAGGTCTTGCTAAAAGGTTGCTAGGGTACTCTGTTTGGTTGCTAGGGAGTGGCTTGGCAGCTGCCAGTGATGATACTCCAAAGGCTGCTTGCCAGTATGAATGATATAAATCAACCCCCATGCCTCTATGATATTCAGATTTGAAGATATCCCTCTATGCTTTGGGTTGCTAGGGTGCTCTAAATGGTTGCTAGGGCGTGGCTATGAAGTCTTGAAGGTGATTCGTGATTGGCCGTTTGCTGTCCCGAGTCAAATGAGCCCACCCTCATGTTCCTATGACACTTCTATCCAAAGGACTATCTTTGACCTTTTTGAATGGAAGTCTATGGAACCTGTTGCTATGGTGCTCTATATGGTTGCTAGGGCGTGGCTTGATAGCTTCACATTGATCCTGAGAGACTGATTGGTTGCCTGAGTGAAATGAGCCCGCCCCCTTGTCTCTATGACACTGTGATCAATAGTGAGAGATGTGAGTGAGTGAGAGAAAGGGTTCTAAGGCCCTGCGTGTGTGTGTGTGTGTGAGAAAGTGACAGTTGAGATTCAAATTTCTGAACATTCCGCCATTGAAAGTCAATGGGACTTTTTTGGCCGCTTTTTCGCCCCCTGTGCGAACATCGTTGGGCCGATCGCTTATAAAAGTCATAGCACACCTCTCCTCAATGAGCCGGTCGATTTGACACCTCATTCATGGGTCTAGGACAAAAACTGCGGGACAAGTTACGCGCCGAAGTTTTGTCCAGAAGAAGAAGAAGAATAACTAGAATGTACATTTCCTGAAGAAAATGTGAATGGTGCTTGCAGTGGCAAAATTCGGCACTCGGTTGCTAGGGTGCTGTAATTGGTTGCTAGGGCATGGCTATGAAGTTGCTGTGTCACTACCTATTGGCTGGCCGAGTCAAAAGAGCCCAGCCCCAAGTCTCTATGACCTTCTGATCCAAAGATATGATCTCACAGATTTTGTCCCAATGTTAAGTCTATGGGACTTTTTTCAGCTGATTTTTTGTCCGCTGGGCAAACTTCGTACACCCGATCGCTTAGAAAAGTCATAGCACACCTCTCCTCATTTAGCCGGTCGATTTGACACCTCATTTATGGGTCTACGACAAACGGTGCGGGACGAGTTACGCGCCAAAGTTTTGTTCAGGTGAATAGTAATTACAATACTAGAATGTACATTTCCTGAAGAAAATGTGAATGGTGCTTGCAGTGGCAAAACTCGGCACTCGGTTGCTAGGGTGTTTCTAGGCAATTGCTAAGGTGTTCTGGGTGATTGCTAGGCGGTTGCTATGGTAACCTGGGTGGTTGCTAGGGTGTTGCTAGGCAGTTGCTAAGGTACTTGGGGTGGTTGCTAAGGTGTTGCTAGGCGGTTGCTAGGGTGTTCTGGGTGGTTGCTAGGCGGTTGCTATGGTAACCTGAGTGGTTGCTAGGCGGTTGCTAGGCAGTTGCTAAGGTACTTGGGGTGGTTGCTAAGGTGTTGCTAGGCGGTTGCTAGGGTGTTCTGGGTGGTTGCTAGGCGGTTGCTATGGTAACCTGGGTGGTTGCTAGGCTGTTGCTAGGCAGTTGCTAAGGTACTTGGGGTGGTTGCTAAGGTGTTGCTAGCGGTTGCTAAGGTGTTCTGGGTGGTTGCTAGGCGGTTGCTATGGTAACCTGGGTGGTTGCTAGGGTGTTGCTAGGCAGTTGCTAAGGTACTTGGAGTGGTTGCTAAGGTGTTGCTAGGCGGTTGCTAAGGTGTTCTGGTGGTTGCTAGGCGGTTGCTATGGTAACCTGGGTGGTTGCTATGATGTTACTAGGTGGTTGGTAGTTGTCACAGATGGTTACTATGGTGTTTTTATAGAGTTCTTAGCATGTTCTTAGTCCACTTTAGCACTTAGCTAATCACCATTAGCATGTAGCTATTCACTGCTAGCATGTGCAGCATGTTGGAAGTCCAGTTTGCTAGCATGAGTCAAAAGAGCCAACCGCCATGTCTCTACGATGCTCTGATGCAGAGATATAGGTCTTTCAAAACGGTTGCTAGGGTACTCTGTTTGGTTGCTAGGGAGTGGCTTGGCAGATGCCAATGATGATACTCCAAAGGCTGCTTGCCAATATAAACCAACCCCCATGTCTCTACGATGTTCTGATACAGAGAAATAGGCCTTGCAAAACGGTTGCTAGGGTACTCTATTTGGTTGCTAGGGAGTGGCTTAGCAGCTGCCAGTGATGATACTCCAAAGCTGCTTGCTAGTATGAATGATATAAACCAACCACCATGCCTCTATGATATTCAGATTTGAAGATATCCCTCTATGCTTTGGGTTGCTAGGGTGCTCTAAATGGTTGCTAGGGCGTGGCTATGAAGTCTTGAAGGTGACTCGTGACTGGCCGTATGCTGCACCGAGTTAAATGAGCCCACCCTCATGTTTCTATGACACTTCCATCCAAAGATATTCCTTTGATCTTTTTCAATGGAAGTCTATGGAACTTGTTGCTATGGTGCTCTATATGGTTGCTAGGGCGTGGCTTGATAGCTTCACAATGATCCTGAGAGACTGATTGGTTGCCTGAGTAAAATGAGCCCACCCCCTTGTCTCTATGACACTGTGATCCAGAGTTATGTTCAATACAAAATCCCTATGTAATTTACCATAGTAGGAAAAACACACTGTTTCATGGGCACGGCTTCACCATAGTAAGTCTATGGGGCCACTTTGGGCAGCTCTTGCGCCCCAGGGGTACAACTTACACCCCATTTTGAGGTATGGTCTGACAGAGACTGTCAGCCTCTTCAAACGTGGTAACCCACATGTTTCTACGAAATTCTTGTTAGGAGCTATGACTCGTCAAAGTTCGTCGCAATGTTAAGTCAATGGGATTTTTCGGCTACTTTTTCGCCCGCCGGGCGAACATCGTACACCCGATCGCTTATAAAAGTCATAGCACACCTCTCCTCAATGAGCCGGTCGATTTGACACCTCATTCATGGGTCTAGGACAAAAACTGCGGGACAAGTTACGCGCCGAAGTTTTGTCCAGAAGAAGAAGAATAATAATAATAATAATAAGTATGCAGGAGAACAATAATGATGCTTTGCCTTTGGCAAGCACCATTAATAATAATGATGCTTTGCCTTTGGCAAGCACCATTAACTAGAATGTACATTTCCTGAAGAAAATGTGAATGGTGCTTGCAGTGGCAAAACTCGGCACTCTTGATTAGCATTATGCTAACATGATTAGCATGTTGCTAGCATGTTTTTACTAAGATGCTAACATGATTAGCATGTTGCTAGCATGATTACCATGTTGCTAACATGTTTTTAGCAAGATGCTAACATGATTAACATGTTGCTAGCATGTTTTTAACATGATGCTAACATTATTAGCATGTTGCTAGCATGATGGTAACACAATTAGCATGTTGCTAGCATGATGCTAACACAATTAGCATGTTGCTAACATGATGCTAACACGATTAGCATGTTGCTAGCATGATGCTAACACGATTAGCATGTTGCTAGCATGATGCTAACACAATTAGCATGTTGCTAACATGATGCTAACTTGATTAGCATGTCGCTAGCATGATGCTAACACGATTAGCATGTTGCTAACGTGATTTTGGCAAGATGCTAACATGATTAGCATGTTTGCTAGCATGATGCTAACATGATTAGCATGCTACTAGCATGATGCTAACACAATTAGTATGCTTCTAGCATGCTGCTAACACATTTTTACTTGTTTGTGTCATGTATAAACCTTAAGCTAATTGCTATTAGCATGTAGCTATTCACTGCTAGCATGTGTAGCATGTTGCAAGTCCAGTTTGCTAGCATGAGTAAAAAAGAACCAACCGCCATGTCTCTACGATGTTCTGATGCAGAGATATAGGTCTTTCAAAACGGTTGCTAGGGTACTCTGTTTGGTTGCTAGGGAGTGGCTTGGCAGCTGCCAATGATGATACTCCAAAGGCTGCTTGCCAATATAAACCAACCCCCATGTCTCTACGATGTTCTGATACAGAGAAATAGGCCTTGCAAAATGGTTGCTAGGGTACTCTATTTGGTTGCTAGGGAGTGGCTTAGCAGCTGCCAGTGATGATACTCCAAAGCTGCTTGCTAGTATGAATGATATAAACCAACCACCATGCCTCTATGATATTCAGATTTGAAGATATCCCTCTATGCTTTGGGTTGCTAGGGTGCTCTAAATGGTTGCTAGGGCGTGGCTATGAAGTCTTGAAGGTGACTCGTGACTGGCCGTATGCTGCCCCGAGTTAAATGAGCCCACCCTCATGTTTCTATGACACTTCCATCCAAAGATATTCCTTTGATCTTTTTCAATGGAAGTCTATGGAACTTGTTGCTATGGTGCTCTATATGGTTGCTAGGGCGTGGCTTGATAGCTTCACAATGATCCTGAGAGACTGATTGGTTGCCTGAGTAAAATGAGCCCACCCCCTTGTCTCTATGACACTGTGATCCAGAGTTATGTTCAATACAAAATCCCTATGTAATTTCCCATAGTAGGAAAAACACACTGTTTCATGGGCACGGCTTCACCATAGTAAGTCTATGGGGCCACTTTGGGCAGCTCTTGCGCCCCAGGGGTACAACTTACACCCCATTTTGAGGTATGGTCTGACAGAGACTGTCAGCCTCTTCAAACGTGGTAACCCACATGTTTCTACGAAATTCTTGTTAGGAGCTATGACTCGTCAAAGTTCGTCGCAATGTTAAGTCAATGGGATTTTTCGGCTACTTTTTCGCCCGCCGGGCGAACATCGTACACCCGATCGCTTATAAAAGTCATAGCACACCTCTCCTCAATGAGCCGGTCGATTTGACACCTCATTCATGGGTCTAGGACAAAAACTGCGGGACAAGTTACGCGCCGAAGTTTTGTCCAGAAGAAGAAGAATAATAATAATAATAATAAGTATGCAGGAGAACAATAATGATGCTTTGCCTTTGGCAAGCACCATTAATAACTAGATAAAAAGTTCGTCGAGACAAACTTTAAGTTGGCTTGAAAAGTCGGTCAGAAAGTTTAAAGTAGTTTATAAAGTTTAAAGTTTAAAAGTTTTCAGTTTGGTTTTAGTTTAGTAGTTTTGAGCAGACAGACAGACAGATAGATAGATAGATAGATAGATAGATAGATAGATAGATGAGAAGAGAGATAGATGAGAAGAGAGATAGATGAGAAATGATAGATAGATAGATAGATAGATAGATAGATAGATAGATAGATGAAAAACGAGATAGATGAGAAGTGATAGATGAGAAGTGAGATAGATGAGAAGTGATAGATAGATGATAGATAGATGAGTTTATGAGTTTGAATGAGGATAGATAGATAGATAGATAGATAGATAAATGATAAGTGATAGATGAGAAGAGAGATAGATGAGAAGTGATAGATAGATAGATAGATAGATAGATAGATAGATAGATAGATAGATGGATGAGAAGAGAGATAGATGAGAAGTCATAGATAGATAGATAGATGATAGATAGATAGATAGATGGATGAGAAGTGATGGATGGAAGAGAGATAGATGAGTTTGAATGAGTTTATATAGATAGATAGATAGATAGATGAGAAGATAGAATAGATAGACAGACAGATGTAGATAGATAGAAGATAGATAGATAGATGAGAAGTGATGAGAAGTGATAGATGAGAAGAGAGATAGATGATAAGTGATAGATAGATAGATAGATAGATAGATGAGAAGTGATAGATGAGAAGAGAGATAGATGAGAAGTGATAGATAGATAGACAGAGACAGACAGACAGACAGATAGATAGATAGATAGATAGATAGATAGATAGATAGATAGATAGATAGATAGATAGATAGATAGATGAGAAGATAGATAGATAGATAGATAGATAGATAGATAGATAGATAGATAGATAGATAGATAGATAGCTCGATGGATGAGAAGTGATGGATGAGAAGAGAGATAGATGAGAAGTGATAGGTAGATAGATAGATAGATAGATAGATAGATAGATAGATAGATGGATTGATGGATTGATGGATGAGAAGTGATAGATAGATAGATAGATGGATAGATGGATTGATGGATGAGAAGTGATAGATAGATAGATAGATAGATAGATAGATAGATAGATAGATAGATAGATAGATAGATTGATGGATGAGAAGTGATAGATAGATAGATAGATAGATAGATAGATAGATAGATAGATAGATAGATAGATGGATTGATGGATGAGAAGTGATAGATAGATAGATAGATAGATAGATAGATAGATAGATAGATAGATAGATGGATTGATGATGAGAAGTGATAGATAGATAGATAGATAGATTGATAGATAGATAGATAGATAGATAGATAGATAGATAGATGGATTGATGGATGAGAAGTGATAGATAGATAGATAGATAGATAGATAGATAGATTAGATAGATAGATAGATAGATAGATAGATAGATAGATAGATAGATTGATGGATTGATGGATGAGAAGTGATAGATAGATAGATAGATAGATAGATAGATAGATAGATAGATTTATATATGTTTGATAGATTTAGATAGATAAATGATAGATAGATTTAGTTTGATAGATAGATAGATGAGAAGAGAGAGATGAGAATTGATAGATAGATAGATAGATAGATATAGTTTGATAGACAGAAACAGATATAGATAGAAAGATATAGATAGATTTAGATAGAAAGAAAGATAGATAGAAAGATAGTTAGATAGATTTAGATAGAAAGATAGAAATAGTCAGATAGATAGATAGATAGATTTAGATAGACAGAAAAGGATATAGATAGAAAGATAGATTTAGTTTGATAGAAAGATAGATAGATTTAGATAGAAAGATAGATAGATAGATAGATAGATTTAGTTTGATAGATAGATAGATAGATTTACATAGAAAGAGATAGATAGAAAGATATATATATAGATGGATTAGAAATATTAGATAGAATGGAAGTTTAAATGAGTCTCAATGGTTTAGAAATAGTACATAGAATGGCAGCTAATGGAGTCTGATGAGCCTCTCCAACTGTCAAAATTTGAATTTTGACAGTTGGAGTTTGAACAGTCTTGGCTCATTTGAACATTCCGTCAATGAAAGTCAATGGGATTTTTCCAAGTTTTGATCAGCATTTTTAGGAAAACCGTAAGTCGGATCAGTCTGAAAAGATATAGCAACTCGAGTCAGAACAGTTTGAAGGTCTAGTCCGAGTTTGGTGGTTGTAGCTTGAACAGTCTAGGAGGAGTAGCAATTAGAAATTTAGTCTAAGAAGAATAATAATAATAAGCTTAAATAGAAGAACAATATGTTGGCTTTTTCAAGCCAACTTAATAATAACTAGATAAAAAAGTTCGTCGAGACAAACTTTAAGTTGGCTTGAAAAAGTCGGTCCAGAAAGTTTAAAGTAGTTTATAAAGTTTAAAGTTTGAAAGTTTGGTTTAGTTTAGTAGTTTTGAGATAGATAGATAGAGTCAGGGTAATCAAGGTGGTTGCTAGGGTGTTATGCGGTTGCTAGGGTGCTCGGGGTGGTTGCTAAGGTGTTGCTATGCGGTTGCTAGGGTACTCTAGGTGGTTGCTAAGGTGTTGCTGTGCGGTTGCTAGGGTACTCGGGGTGGTTGCTAAGGTGTTGCTATGCGGTTGCTAGGGTACTCGGGGTGGTTGCTAAGGTGTTGCTATGCGGTTGCTAGGGTACTTGGGGTGGTTGCTAAGGTGTTGGTATGCAGTTGCTAAGGTACTCAGGGTGGTTGCTAGGTTGTTGCTATGCGGTTGCTAGGGTACTCTAGGTGGTTGCTAAGGTGTTGCTATGCAGTTGCTAAGGTACTCAGGGTGGTTGCTAAGGTGTCGCTATGCGGTTGCTAAGGTATTCTGGGTGGTTGCTAGGGTGTCGCTTTGCGGTTGCTAAGGTATTCTGGGTGGTTGCTAAGGTGTCGCTATGCAGTTGCTAAGGTACTCGGGGTGGTTGCTAGGGTGTTGCTATGCGGTTGCTAAGGTACTCGGGGTGGTTGCTAAGGTGTTGCTATGCGGTTGCTAGGGCACTCGGGGTGGTTGCTAAGGTGTTGCTATGCGGTTGCTAGGGTACTCGGGGTGGTTGCTAAGGTGTTGCTATGCGGTTGCTAGGGTACTGGGGTGGTTGCTAAGGTGTTGCTATGCGGTTGCTCGGGTACCCGGGGTGGTTGCTATGCGGTTGCTAGGGTACTCGGGGTGGTTGCTAAGGTGTTGCTATGCGGTTGCTAGGGTACTCGGGGTGGTTGCTATGCGGTTGCTAGGGTACTCGGGGTGGTTGCTAAGGTGTTGCTATGCGGTTGCTAGGGTACTCGGGCGGTTGCTAAGGTGTTGCTATGCGGTTGCTAGGGTACTCGGGGTGGTTGCTAAGGTGTTGCTATGTGGTTGCTAGGGTACCCGGGCTGGTTGCTAGGATGTTGCCAAGGTGATTTGTGTGGTTGCTAGGTGGTTGCCATGGTGTTCTCGGTGGTTGCTATGTGGTTGCTAGGTTGTCCTGGGTGGTTGCTATGAGAGTTGCTAGATAGATAGATAGATATAGTTTGATAGATAGATAGATTTAGATAGATAAATGATAGATGGATTTTGTTTGATAGATAGATAGATAGATAGACAGATTTAGCTTGACAGATAGATAGATAGATAGATAGATAGATAGATAGATAGATAGATAGAAAGAGATAGATAGATAGATGAGTTTTAATGAGTTTAAATGTCAGTAATAGTACATAGAATGGCAGCTTCATTGAGTCTAATGGGCTTCAGTGTGTTTAAATTTGAATTTTGACAGTTGGAGTTTCACGGAATGTTCAGATCAGCCAAGACAGTTCAATGAAAGTCAATGGGATTTTTCCAAGTTTTGATCGTCATTTTTAGGAAAACCGTAAGTCCGATCAGTCTAAAAAGATATAGCAACTAACTTCAGAACAGTCTGAAGGTCTAGTCCGAGTTTGAAGTATGTAGAGTTAAAGCTCTAGGAGGAGTAGCATTCAACGGTTTTAGGGTAAGAAGAAGAAGAAGAAGAATAATAATAAGTTTAAATAGCATTACAATAAGTTGGCTTTTTCAAGCCAACTTAATAATAATAATAAGTATGCAGGAGAACAATAATGATGCTTTGCCAGAGGCAAGCACCATTAATAAGTATGCAGGAGAACAATAATGATGCTTTGCCTTTGGCAAGCACCATTAATAAGTATGCAGGAGAACAATAATGATGCTTTGCCTTTGGCAAGCACCATTAATAAGTATGCAGGAGAACAATAATGATGCTTTGCCTTTGGCAAGCACCATTAATAAGTATGCAGGAGAACAATAATGATGCTTTGCCTTTGGCAAGCACCATTAATAATAAGTATGCAGGAGAACAATAATGATGCTTTGCCTTTGGCAAGCACCATTAATAATAAGTATGCAGGAGAACAATAATGATGCTTTGCCTTTGGCAAGCACCATTAATAATAATAAGTATGCAGGAGAACAATAATGATGCTTTGCCTTTGGCAAGCACCATTAATAATAATAAGTATGCAGGAGAACAATAATGATGCTTTGCCAGAGGCAAGCACCATTAATAAGTATGCAGGAGAACAATAATGATGCTTTGCCTTTGGCAAGCACCATTAATAATAATAATAAGTATGCAGGAGAACAATAATGATGCTTTGCCAGAGGCAAGCACCATTAATAAAGTGTATGGAGTATCAAGCACATGGGCTGCGTCTGAAATCACATACTCTCTTCAGTAGGCACTTATTTTGAACAAGTAATTACTTCACGACCGCCAAAAAAAAGTATGTTCTGTATAGTATGAGTGTGTATAAATGTAATCTGGACGTACTACATCTGCCATGTTGTCATTATCTTCAGTATTACTCAGAAGTCTTTCAAATATAATTAATTCGAAGTGATGGTGCTTTATGTAACGTTGTCTAGCGTACGATCCTGTTTGACATTTGTGCTGGCTACTGTTTACAGGCCACCAGGACACCATACAGACTTTATCAGAGAAACATTCAGACTGTGAATTCAGACATACTTCTGTTGTAGCATACTGTTTTTGACCTACTATATAGAGAATGTGAAGAATGATTTTGGATGCAGTCACGGTCTTAAAGGAAAGGTGTGTAGAAAATGTAAAAGACATGTGACTCTCTAGTGGTGAAGTATGGAAGAGCAATTAAAGGGATTGACTTTCCTACAGTAAATAATACAGATAATATTGTAGTGTAAAGTTTTGCAGGGATGAGCACCGCTCACATTTTCTCCAGATTTTAGTTCAGTTTAGTAAGTGATATAAGATTGTATGTTACATGTTTACTTAATAAATCATAATAAATAAAGTCTAAAATAAAGGTGTGATACACCATTGTGTTGTCATCAGCAGCTGCAGTAACATAAACACAAAAGTCATTATATTCTATGTAAAGCTGAGAATCTAAGCTTTCAAATGGTACCATATTAAGGCCAAAAGTGTTAAAAAATTAAGTGTAAATGTTATGACGTCACACTGCGGCCCACCCACGGGCCGGTGCGGGTTAAGAGGTTAATACATCATAATAAATAAAGTCTCTGGTACTTGAATACTGCAGTTCTTCTTTACACCATTGTGTTGTTTGTGATCCTCCATCAGCAGCTGCAGTATCTCTCAGCTGTATCAGTGCATCACTGTGACGTCTGACTGACCGAGGTTTTTGTACCACTCTTTATCACTGTGTGAACACATATTGACTGTTTGGATAGTGTTCACTCTGACAGTAATAATCTCCTGTATCTTCAGTCTGGACTCCACTTATGGTCAGAGTGAAATCACTGCCAGATCCACTGCCACTGAATCTAGATGGAGTTCCAGACTGGAGTCTGTTGATCTGATAAATCAGGAGTTTAGGAGCTTCTCCAGGTTTCTGTAAGCACCAGGACAGACAGGGTGTAGGGCTACAGCCTGTTAAAGGAGTGCTGGCGGAGCATCTCATCACAACAGTTTCTCCTGGTGTGACTGTATGACCTACAGGAGTTTGAGTAACTGTGATCTGTCCACTGGAGCCTGGAAGAGAAATGAATAAGATTCAAATGTGAAGTAAATCAAGGCAATAGAAAAACGATGTGTCATATTAGAAATACGTGTCATATTCATAAAATATAAAACTTTAGTATTTTTAGTTTTAAGCGAGTCAGAGTTTCACTGTATACCTGATATACAGATCAATGTCCAGATGAAGAAGGTGATTTTGTTCATTGTTGTTCTTTCATCTTGTGTGATGATGAAGATTGTGTTCTGTTCTGCTCTCAGTCATGAAGTGTTAAACTCACAGCACTATAAACACTCTCAGAGCACTGAAGCATGTGTGACAATGCAAAGTGACTCTCTCTATTTAAATCATGTACTCTTGTGCTTTGGAGGAATGTAGCAGTTTTCACAACTCATGAAATATATTTCTTTAAACAGTGTTATATCAGCACATGATAAAAGAATGAATGAGAAATATAGGATATTGTCACAGTTAGCATGTATAAACGATCCAAAAAGAGCAGAATTCGGTAACACTTTAGAATAATGGTCCGTCATTAATAAGTAACTATGCAGGAAGTAATGCAGGACTAATGAGTAGTACTACTTTAACACTTCAGCTACTACTATTAACTAATATAGAAACAAGCTTAATCAGTAAGTAATATAGAATTTAGTTCTAAGATAGTTCCTTATTAGCTAATCAATAATTAAAGAATGAGATTGGCATCATTAATAACTAATATGTAACTATGACAAATTATAAAGAATTACTAATGAATTACTAATCAACATTAAAGTGTCTGAGATGTGAGCAATTGTCTTTTTTTTTTACTCTCAACGTGATCATGAAATGCATAATTACTCAAGTGTTACCTATAGTTTTAAGAAAATGAAACTGCGATATGTAATAAAGGTTGGTTTATTTTGATGGTGTTGAAGCGATAATGGTTAAAATGAATGTTTTGCATGTAATATTTCAGACTCGTTGCGCTTTGTGTGTTCATTTGGCCCGCGCCGGGAGTAACGTTAAACGACAGGCGACTGCTGTGCGAGGATACGAGATCTTCTCAGCTTCTTCAGAAGAGAGGGAAAGACGATTTATGGTAAGTTTAAAATTCCACGTCGTTATCAGTTGTTTTTTGATAAAACCATGTTTGTTTTTGTAGATCAAGCCAGAGACCTAAGGAGAGCTTCATTCTTTTGAGTTTATGTCAGTTTATTTTTAGAAAATGAATGTTTCTGTTGTCTTCTGCCTGTTTAACGTTACTTAAAATGTTTATGCAACAACAGTATGACTTCTTGACATTTTTTAAAATAACTGATGTCCGTGTTATTCATTGCAGAACTCAAACCAACTGTGGAGAGGAGCCCTTGGTCTTCCTTTCTTAAAGGAATAGTTCACACAAAAATAAAAATTGTCACCATTTACGCAACCTCATGTCTTTACAAACCCATAAGACTTTTGTCCATCCATGGAACACAAATGAAGATAATTTTAATATTCTCATCTTTTTTATTTATTTATTTTTATCCATTTACAGTCTAGATAATCAGTATTTTTAGGCTTCACAAATGCAAAGTTATTGTAGTAATCCATACCAATATTTATATATGAATAAAATCCTAAATTATATCTGTCCATATCATAAAAAGCAATCATGTCTGTTCAGAAAATTTGAAAATGTTGGACTCCCAGACTTGCAATGGATGGACAAAAAATTGAGAGAATATTAAAAATATCTTCATTTGTGTTTCAAAGATTAGCAAAAGTCTTACGGTTTTGGAACGACATGAGGGAGAGTAAATTATGACAATTTTCTTTTATGTGTGAACTAATACTTTAAAGAGCAGCCCTCCAAGTTCATCAGAATGTGTGAGGTATGTCATGTCTGTTTTAATACTTCAACAAAAAAGTAGTTATTTATATTTTTATTTAAATAATTTTTTGGCATGCTAACTGTTAAGCTTCATAATGACAGAAAAACATCTCACTGGACTCTACACTACATGCTGTGTAGGGAGCCACTGGCCCCTAAATTAAAGGGCTAGTTCACCCAAAAATGAAAATAATGTCATTAATTACTCACCCTCATGTCGTTCTACACCCGTAAGACCTTCGTTCATCTTCAGAACACAAATTAAGATATTTTGATTAAATCCGATGGCTCAGTGAGGCCTGCATTAAAGCAATGGTACTTCCTCTCTCAAGATCCATAAAGGTACTAAAAACATATTTAAATCAGTTCATGTGAGTTCAGTAGTTCTACCTTAATATTATAAAGCGACGAGAATACTTTTTGTGCGCCAAAAAAACAAAATAACGACTTTTCAATAATATAGTGATGGCCGATTTCAAAACACTGCTTCGGAGCCTTACGAATCGAATCAGTGACTCGGATCTCCTATCAAACGGCTAAACTGCTGAAATCACGTGACTTTGGCGCTCCGAGTCACTGATTCAATTCGTAATCGGCCATCACTATATTGTTGAAAAGTCGTTATTTTGTTTTTTTTTGGCACACAAAAAGTATTCTCGTTGCTTTATAATATTAAGGTAGAACTACTGAACTCACATGAACTGATTTAAATTTGTTTTTAGTACCTTTATGGATCTTGAGAGAGGAAATGTCATTGCTTTTGAATGCAGGCCTCACTGAGCCATCGGATTTAATCAAAATATCTTAATTTGTGTTCTGAAGATATCTTACGGGTCTTACGGGTGTAGAACGACATGAGGGTGAGTAATTAATGACATTATTTTCATTTTGGGTGAATTAACCCTTTAAATCATAAAACATAGAATCCAGAAAAATATAATGGAAAACAGAATGGGGCCCTAAATTAAAAGGCAACTTACTCTGTGGAGTTTAACTGTAAATAAATTGTTTGCATTTGTTCTCAAGTTCTAACAAATATGTAGAATTTCCTGCCCCATTAATGGTATTTGATTATCGTGATAAATATCGCTATCGTATGATATGGAAAAAAGTATTGTGACAATATTTTTGGCCATATCGCCCAGCTCAATTTTTGAATCATGAATCATTTGTGTTGGTCAATAATAATTGAATTAAATGCACTCACTGGTGCTGCCATTGTAGCATTCTAGTGTGCTGTGGTAGAAGATACATTAAACAACTACATTAAGTGTTTGAAGTGATTAAACAGACTATTGACCTACCCTTACTGATGTGGATGCACCTGTCTGGAAATTACTCAGTTTTAACCATCAAATGTTTTAGGAATTTGTTTTGTGTTCCTTAGTAATTTTCTTTTTCCTCCTTTTAACCCAATGATGAACAGGTGATGACAGGGATGAATACTGGTCAAAAAGGAGAATGACCTTCCCCAATGAAGATCACTGATGTGACCGTGCTTTTAAAGGAGAAGATTGTTCTGGACTATTTAAGGGATGTTGCGTGCCTTTGCTGTGCTGATGGAGCTTCTTCATGACTGGACATCAGTTATACTAAGGAGGTCATGAAAATTGGCAGTGACGCGTGTTCTGTATGTATTCATGGACTCAACGAACTTTTAGCATATAATCTGACAAATGTTCAATGCTTGTTCATTGTTGTTTAGTGGAGGAATTCACACACTCATTCAAACTCACATTCTTTCACATGTATACTTGCCTCAGAGAACTCTATAACTAACAAATGTTATAATGTCAGCGTTAATGTTGTGGTTTATTTGTGTTCAGTCATGTTTGTAAAAAAAAAAAAAAATTAGTCATGTTAACTTGTGTTAGTAAAACTCATAATATAATATAATATAATATAATATAATATAATGTAATATAATATAATATAATGTAATATAATATAACTCCATATTTTAGGCAACAATAGAGATTTTAGATAATTATTACCAAGTAGTTTTGTAAACAACTTAAGGTTATGGATTTATAGTTATAAGTTTGAAATTGAGTGAACTTTGGAAGTTAACTTGTTACCTTTGTTTGCTTGAATAAATTATTGCAATATTTAATACAATTACTTAAAGTTGAAACCAGTGAATAATTTTATAGTGTAGTGTTTTCGTTGGCGGTGGATAATATGCAAAAAAAAAAAAAAAAAGTCTTATTTGGTCATTTATATTCATCACTGTTCACTGAAATGTGAAAAACAATTTAATTTATCTGTATAACTGTGTGGCTGTTGATTTGCAATTCTTTTCTGATTTTCATCTCACATGCATGTTGTTACTTTTGACCACGTTTGCCCTTGTTCTTGTTTTTAATACATTTTTACCTTTTGTTAGTCATTCTGTGTGTACAAGTGATTTTATAATGTCTAAGATTTCTGGGTTTAATTAAAAACCCATTTGGGTTAGTTTAAATACTGCAATGTAGTCATTTTACACCAAAATTTAGGTTACAAAAAACAACCCAGCGCTGGGTTCGTCCCTTTTTGAATTTGAAATTGTCTATTATCTGATCTTCTGTTTGAGTATTAATACTTAATGTAGCATTCCCGGCTGAACAGATGTGATTTACTCTCAGGAACTGATGTTTATAAAGAATTCAAATTTCCAAAAACAAGAGCTGAATAAAAACAAACAAACAAACAATATTAGACATCTGCCTGCTAATTGTATACAAATATCCATAAACCTATAAACGAATACACATTTGCAATTAACTGGCTTACACCATAAATAATGTGACAATAAATCACATTTTAGTATACAGGCTAATGTAATAACCTATATGATTTCATGAATTGTTTTAATTACAACAATCTCCCTTTAGAGTGCGATGTTAACTACGTTATATGAAACACCTGGGTTAACAATGAATTAATTTTGGTAAAACTATCTCAATTTAGAGAGAAAAACATAAATAAATTATATAAAATTACCAAATAAAGTGCTGATTTAATGTAAACAATCTATTTGGAGTGTAAATCAAGAGAAACACTGACGAGGCAATACTACACTGTGCATAACAACATTAGCAAATAAAAGAGATCAATAAAATAAACACTTCAAAGTCCTTCAAAGTTTACCACACAACATAAAATTAAAACGGTACCTTGTGCCCTTCAGCCAGGAGCTAAGATGTAGAAAGAAACCTTTTTAAACAAACATTTGTACAGTGTGTACCCAAAAGTTCATCCTTTCTCTGGTAACATTAAATCAGAATGACGCTTCGCGTAAAAAGTGCGCCAATGTACACACAGGGTGCCGCTGCACTTCCTTTTCCAGACTTCAAAATAAAGGCATGTGTGGTAAAAAATGTAAACACTAAAGTATGCAGTATGCAGTGAGAATTATAAGTCAACCAAAACAAACAAAAGTTTTTTTTTTTTTTTTTTTTTTTTTGTAACATTTTCAATAATAAAGTCCTTTCTTGTGAAAGCCTTTCTCAGGTATTCTATGGCAACACTGCCCTCTATGGTTGGAGGTAAAGATGACAGCCTACTTCAGAGATTGGGAATTTAATGGTCATTTACACTTAATGACATTTTAATGAAAAGTTCAATTTATACCACTGAAAAAAAGTGGTCAGAAAAATATTCGTGTGGGCCATTTTGCAAAAATGAAGCAACAAAAATAAAGCAACAAACAAATAAATAAACCTCACGAGGGAGGAAACCCAAACTCCTCGCAACTGAGGGGGACAACCAGTCCCCCCATCCCAAATGGAAGTGAACAAAATAGAGTAAAACACCTTTTGAAAGTAACTTAAAACTTCAAGTCAAGTCACCTTTATTTATATAGTGCTTTTTACAATGCACATTGTGTCAAAGCAGCTTTACAGTGATGACAGGTAAATAATTTTGGCTGCACAGCAGCTCTTAAAGAAAATGGTGTTATTGTCCAGCTTAAGTAAATTCATTATTGATTCATTCCATTGTAAAAATCAATAGTTATTAATGTAGTTTGCATAGAATGGTGTCAATGCAGGCAGATCAAAAACATTGTTGAATATCAAGTGTCCCCAACTAAGCAAGCCACAGGTGACAGTGGCAAAGAACCCAAACTCCAACAGGTGACATCCGGTGCCAAACAAAATCTTCCCATCTAGAGTGCCCCCAGTGAATCTCAGCCATTTCCAGCCCTGGTTACAAGTATACCTCTTCTGTATGTGAGATGTGTTTATTAAGAAAATAGTTTATTAAGAAAGAAGCTACAAGTCTGTTGTTTTAAGCATTTATTGAGATCATGCTGGTAGAATAGAGAAAAAAAAAACATGTATTATGAAGAGCTTTGCTAAATAAAGTAGAAAAGCAGGTAATTACCGTTAGATGATGTCTTGCAAGACGAGACACGGGAGACGTCTGAGAACAAAGGAGGCAAAAGGCTTTATATAGACGAGTCCTGAAAACATTCCTGGAGCTCATGACACCTCAAGACTTAAGTTATGAGGGGAAATCCAAAGAAGAAGACTTCAAGAGGTCAGATTGTCTAGAAAAGGCTGAAATGTGAAGATTACTGCAGATGCTGCTTCGTGACCACCTGAAGAGCTTCTCCGACACCAGAACTATTGCTGATATTGCCTTGACCGAAGAACTTTGTTTACTTTATTTAATACTTGTATAGAGTGTTTGTAGAATATCTGTACTGCTAGAAATGAACAGTCACAAGAACAAAAACTGACGCTCGTGAAATAAAATGAAGGTAGGCCTACATATAACAGATCTACGTCATGACTTTACTTTTCTAATCTTTATCCAAATTATATCAAAAACGTAAAGGTGTTTCCACTGAAGCTATATTAAGGTGATGTATCTTGTCCTCTATGAAATCAGAAGAGAAGGAAATGTTAGGGCTGGGCAATCAAATGACAATTATGATGTTATATAGGTACAGAAAGAAGCAGGGTCGTTTCCTTAATTTTGTTCAGGAAAAAAGACTGAAAAATGATTTTACTGAAGTTTACTCATGCATATTTTGATGGACTTTTGTATTGTTATAAATGTTCTGAATATTGTACCTCAGATGTGTGAAATGTTCACCTGTTTGCAAGTGTTTGTCATGTTCTGGTTTCTACGACTTTACCTCAGGAGGAGAAATCTGCCTTTATTTGAAAGAAATAAAGATTTGACATTTATCCTGATGATTATTAATATCCACTGATATAAAATATATGTCGCCCAGCTCTAGTTTAATTCATTTAAAGATTCAGTGACTTTGTTGTGTTCAATGATGTTCATGGTAACACTTTACAATAAGGTTCATGGCCGCCGCTGTGTAATTTTTCTTCCGGTAAAAACTATGGCGGAGTCCAGAAGCAAGTCGTTTTGTGTGCCTCAGTGTAGCAATTCAAAACAAAAACAACCTTACATTCAGGGAAGTTGTCATCTGAAGGTTGGTGTAGTTCCCATTCGTCATTTTCAGTCGAACAATTTTTATGTACCACCTCAAAAGCAGTCTGCATTCAAGAGATCTAGCGCTCGACAAGGAGTAGATGTGCGTGCCCCGAAGACTATGAATGTCAATAGCGTAAATATTTGGGTACTTCAGGAGTCAGAACCTGAAAACATTGTATAATATTCAGTTATCATTATGAACTTGAAAAATATTATGCGAATTTGTATGCTAACGAAGAATAAGACAATAAAATACTTGTTATATTACTTTTCAAATGTATTATATTATATAATACTATTGTGTTTTTTGCAACTGTACACATTATATACACTGTTGGTTTTTTAGAGCTGCTTTGCAGCAGATTTAAAGTGTTTGCATCTCTGAATTCACTGTTTATTCTTGTAACGGTGCTTTGAAAAAAATCAGTATTGTATAAAGTGCTACAAGTCACTTGAGTAGTTTCATGTTTTTTTTTTTTTCTTTTCATTTCTTTATTTAACCTTGTTTGTCATTTTGTAGGTGCACTGGATGAAGCCTTGGAATACATAGCAGAGCTGGAGGCTAGGCTAAAGAGAATTTCACTGGAGACACCAACTACTTTTAGTAGGTTTTGTGTGTCTGATCACACAATCTGCTACTATGCCAGGTTTCCCTCACAAGAAGTTTTTTAGATCTTCTGGGAGTCTGTTCATCCATCTGCCACAAACCTTGTGTACTGGACAAAAGCAGAGGATGGGTAAAGAAGCTTCCCCAACACCAAGTCCTGCACGGAAAATCCAGCTCATGGATGAGCTCTTCATGTACTGCTGCCGTGAAGCTGCTGGCCTTAGGGAGAGAGTAATTGCTGACATCTTTAGTGTAAGCATGGCCACAGTAAGCAGGACAGTCATCACCTGGGCAAATTATCTGTACTTTGTTTTAGGCTCGGTATGGGCTTTTCAGTCTCCCTGTTTGATTGGTCACATGATCTGGACTGGAACACACCAGTTTCACTTCTGCTGAAAATGTGATGATGAAAATATATATGAAAATGTCATGAAAATCATTGAAAAATCCATGATCACAAATCAAGAGTCTTTCTGACAGTAATTGTGTAAGAATGTAAATCTTCCTGTGACTCAAATGGAAAGCATCACGTCCAGACAGCAGAAGTGACTGAATTCAGTCTGTTCAGTTTGATTGACAGGGATCATATATTACACCTAAAACATGATGATCATATCAAACACTGACTCATTCTCTTCATAAACACAAGATTGATGTTGATTTAGATGATCTAGTGTTATTAGTGTTTGTCTGTGATCAGTGTTGTGTGTGATTGTGTTTATGAGCAGCTGCAGTATCTCTCAGCTGTATCAGTGCATCACTGTGATGTCTGACTGACCGAGGTTTTTGTACCACTCTTTATCACTGTGTGAACACATATTTACTGTTGATAGAGTGTGCACTCTGACAGTAATAATCTCCTGTATCTTCAGTCTGGACTCCACTGATGGTCAGAGTGAAATCAGTTCTGGATCCACTGCCACTGAATCTAGATGGAGTGTTTAAAATTCTTTGGTTTGCAGAATGAATCATGAGTTTAGGAGCTTCTCCAGGTTTCTGCTGGTACCAGGCCATACAAGTATATGAACCTGGACAGGCATCTCTCACTGCTGTGTTTGTTTTGCAGTTTATAGTGACTGATTCACCAATCTGAACCGTTTTTACAGAAGGAGTCTGAGTCACAGTCACCTGTCCACTGAAACCTGTTAGAAAAAGCAGGATATTTGTATAAGATTCACTGTTAAAGATATTATTATATTTAGCATGAAATTTTGTTTAAACATTTACCTTGAATACACACACAGAGAGTCCAAATGAAGAAGGTGATTTTGTTCATTGTTGTTCTTTTGTCTTGTGTGATGATGAAGATTGTGTTCTGTTCTGCTCTCAGTCATGAAGTGTTAAACTCACAGCACTATAAACACTCTCAGAGCACTGAAGCATGTGTGACAATGCAAAGTGACTCTTGATATTTAAATTATTTAGATTAAGTAGATCAGTCGCAAACACTTTCTATCATTCATTCTACACTGTTCTGGGCTCATTATTAGTTGATGTAATAAACTGCAGCAGCTCTTTGGTTTAATTGTGTTTCTGAATGACACAATATCAGTGTTCAGGGTGGAAGATTTCTCAGTTCTCTGGTACTGAACAACATCCATGAGCTCCAGCAGCATTAAAACACACTGTGCTCTTCTACTGTGTGGAACTGCAGTGTCAGTAATGGAGCGTCTAACAGTTCAGTTCAACAGCCTTTACTGAGATACTGCAGCTGACTGAATGTGTCGTCATGTTACAGTTCATAACAAACTCAGTTCAACTGTCAGACTGATCAGGGATGGCATCACAGTGTACATTTACTGCTAAATTGTAATATATTTGCATGTACAGGATTATTATTCATTGTCCAGTACATTATTATGGAAATGAATGGAATCATCTGCAGATTTAGTTTAGATGTTTTATTGTTAATCACTCTTAATTCTGCAATAAGCCTCATTTTTCATCAAGATCATAGTCAGTACAAATATTGCATTCATAACTGATATTTATGTTTATTTCTCTTTGTTTTCCACATACATCACATGTCTCATATTTAATCTCAATCATCTCCACTGACACTATTGTCTCTTAAACAGTTGGAAATGATGCTGAAACTATATGGTCATCATTTTTAAATAATTGTTTCAGTTTATTTCACTCTTTGTTTATTTAGGTCATCACAGATTTAATATGTAGTAATATTAGGATATCTTTGATGGATTTTCACAGGCTTAGACTGAACGTTTGAGTCTGGGACAAGAGTGTAAAAAATCTTTTGAAAAATTTGCAAAGCAGTAAAATCTAATGATGAAGGCGTGATAAAAGGTTTCCAAGATGGTTTCTGGATTCTGCTCCATGTTGACATGATTGAATCCCATAATATCTGCAGATCTCTTATTGTACCAAAGGTTTTCTGTTGGATTCAGATCTGTGATCTTGAAGGCCACTGAAGAACATTGAACTGATTGTCAAGATCACAAAACCAGCTTGAGACGACTTCTGCTTTGACACATCATCTCACAAATACATGCAGGTCATTTGCATTTCTATTGAATTTGTGTCTCTTAAAGGATTAGTTCACTTCTGAATGAAAATTTCCTGATAATTTACTCACCCCCATGTTTTTCTTTCTTCAGTCGAAAAGAAATTAAGGTTTTTGAGGAAAACATTCCAGGATTTTTCTCCATATAGTGGACTTCACTGGAGTTCAAATGTCAAATGTCAATTTCAGATCATTTTTCATCGGAGTAAACCAGTTCTGTATTATTGTCTTCTTTGCCGCTGTAAAACCAGCAAACAACATTCTCTTCTTTAATGAACTCATACAGCAGTTAGAATCATCATTGAGAAGATATAAACCTGGATTAGAGACGTAATCAGTTTGTAGTAAAAAGGACAAAACAGAATTCACATGAGTCCATAACAACAACTGGACATTCCCAAAACATGTGGAGAAAAGTACCTCATGACAAAGATGTATGCTAGATACCAATCCATCGCGATGCATAATCCTCTTAAAAGAAAAGCAAGATAAATAAAAGTATTGATGCCTGTTAAAGGGAACAGAAAAAACAAAACAAAAACAAACAAAAAAAAAAAAACAAAGATAAAGGAACGACAAACAACAATGTACATGTACACGAGAATGTAGGTGTGTGCAAACAACAGAAACAAATGTTGACCAGTCCACTTCAACACAAGACATGTCCCCAGGCCCACTGAGCCAGAAACTGCTCTCCATTTGCCCCGAAAAAAATAAATAAATAAAATAATTTGTTATTATTTACGAGTCAGCGGACGAGCGTACAGGACAAGATTCCAAAAAGAAATGAACAAGTCGTCCCCTTGGAATTAGAAGGTTCTATCTGACATTTTTGTCAAAATTGAGTTATTCACATATTCATATTCTGTGACAACTTATTTACATTATGTGATGTTTCTTTTTTTTTGTTTTGGTACTTTTTTTTAGAAAACAAAAAGGTTCTATCTACAAAGTCGCACTCTAACTTGGCTCTATAAGGTTTTATCTGTGTGAGCCAATCAGCACTTTGAATGCACACAGAAGGACCAATCAGGATCAGCGTTCTTTGTCATGTCGCCACAATAGCGGAAGAGAGCGCACGAAAACGCTAAATCGGTGAAGACTAAATAATTTCACACAACGCGATGTTTATTAGAAAGCTCATGATCGACTATTTTATTTATGATCTTGACAATGACAGCAGCCCAAATTCCAGGGAATTACAGTCTTGTTGTGTGTTTTGCTGTATCTTTTGTTAGGGAGTTATTTTCAGTTAGACACCATGCTAACGTTAGCCAGCAGCGCTATTAAAAGGATAGTTCCGGGTTTTGTAGTCTATTTACTTATTTCCAGTCACGTCATTGTCATACGAGGGAAAGTTATGTACATATTAGGTTATGTTTTAACCTTGATCCATCCTGTGTGCTTGAATTGAGCTGTATGTAGATATAAAGCTCTGCGCTATGGCAAACTGGATTAAAGTGTATACTAGATTAAGTGAGATGAAATGTTAAATTTTAGATTGTTGGCAAAAACTGAGTTGTTGCATAGTTGAAGTAATTTAAATATTTTAAATGTGAAATATTTTTAATTAAATATAGTCAGTGAAACATTTTTCAATGTTTATTAAACTTTGTTAAACACCTTTGCTGAAGCATTGTCTGTTTTCTTGCAGTTTTTTAGTCTTAAAATGTCTTAAATTTTACAATATTGCTGCTTTCTGTCTAAACAAAAGGAAACTTATACTTAAATGGTTCCTGCAATAATGTGTTAAATTACCCATATATAAATATTCATTTAAAATATAAAAAAATAAATGTCATAAAAACTATTAAATTAAACTTTCTCATGCATGTCAACACATTGTTACAACACTAATTTTGTTTTAAAGGAAATTATAAGCAAACTGTTTGTGTTTCTTGAAAATTATTGCTTCAATTAATTTTTTACCAGATAGAACCTTATAATTCCAAGCGAAAAGTGTTTTTTTTTTTTTTTTTTTTTTTTAGAATTAAAAGGTTCTATCTGCATTTGACCCGTTCCAAAAATCCCCATTTACAAATTTGAGAGGATTTTGATATTGTACATTTAGAATACATTTACTGTCCCTGTCATTTTCATGTTTGAAAGAAACTTGTTCCCCATATAGTTTTTGCTATATGGAATGCAAAAACTTTGAAGCTCAATATCTCAAAACCGCTCAGAACGCAGACAGAACCTTATAATTCCAAGGGGATAAAGTGTCCATGGCCACCTTGTTATCGTTCTCTTAAAGGGTTAGTTCACCCAAAAATGAAAATTCTGTCATTAATTACTCACCCTCGTGCCGTTTTACACCCGTAAGATCTTCGTTGATCTTCGGAACACAAATTAAGACATTTTTGTTTAAATCCGATGGCTCCGTGAGGCCTACATAGGGAGCAATGACATTTCCTCTCTCAAGATCCATAAAGGTACTAAAAACATATTAAATCAGTTCATGTGAGTACAGTGGTTCAATATTAATATTATAAAGCGAAGAGAATATTTTTGGTGCGCCAAAAAAAAAAAACCGACTTATTTAGTGATGGCCGATTTCAAAACACTGCTTCAGGAAGATTCGGAGCGTAATGAATCAGCGTGTCGAATCATGATTCAGATCGCGTGTCAAACCGCCAAACTGCTGAAATCACGTGACTTTGGCGCTCCGAACTGCGGATTCGACACGCTGATTCATTGTGCTCCGAATCTTCATGAAGCAGTGTTTTGAAATCGGCCATCACTATATAAGTCGTTATTTTGTTTTTTTTGGTGCACCAAAAATATTCATGAACTCACATGAACTGATTTAAATATGGTTTCAGTACCTTTATGGATCTTGAGAGAGGAAATGTCATTGCTGGCTATGGAGGCCTCATGGAGCCATCGGATTTAAACAAAAATATCTCAATTTGCGTTCCGAAGATTAACGAAGGTCTTACGGGTGTGGAACAACATGAGCGCGAGTAATAAATGACGTTATTTTCATTTTTGGGTGAACTAACCCTTTAAGGACAGTGAGGATCATCATAAACTTTATCCCCTTGTTGAGCTGAAGGGATGGAGACGGAAGCCGTTGCCTTCCCGCTGCAGAGTATATCTTCTGTGAAGGAACTGACAAAATCTTCCGCCTTTTGAGGAGAGTCGAACATCATCTGCTCACCTTTGTGCCGTAGTTTAATTGCCGCCGGATAGATGAGGAAGGCCTGGAGACCGAGTGCGTTGATCTTCTTCAAGACTGGATTAAAGCTCTTTCTCTTGGTAGTTGAGGCTGGACTAAAGTCGGGAAAAAATAGTGGCGTGACATTGTCCTGTGTATATTTTACCGGATACGCCTGCCGAGCACCCTTCAGGACCACCGACCTGTCATGCATCTTAGTACACGGAAGATGAGAGTACGCAGCCGATCAGAGTTTTTCCTTCAGTCATACACGTGATGGGCCCGGTCAATCTCGATGTCACGGCCTTTCAGTGAAGAGATCCACTTGGAAAGATGAGCTCTGAGGAAGCCCGCTGCATCAGAGCCCTCCGCCCCCTCAGGCAGAGCCACCAGTCGTACGTTATTTCTCCTGCTCCTGTCTTCAATGTCCGTCATTTTTGGTGAGTTGGTGAGTTTGTGACTGTCCTCCTATCCTCACGTGCAGCAGCCTGAACAGACTCGACCCGGTCACGTGTCTATCACTTCTCTTACTGTCGAAGCCACAACTGAATAGAGAGTACTTTGTTGCTCTTTGAGCATTAGCTTGATACCGTTAGCAATAGCAGTGTCGAGATCCTCTCTGGAGATGGTGAAATCTTTGAATTTTTTCTTTATTGGCGATTGTTCAATCTCTCTTTTTCGATTGTCCTTGACTGCTGGTGTACTCATAGTGGGCTAGAAAAAGAGTGGTTCAGAATTTACTGACAGGATTATACATTATCTGACAAAGTGAGACAAGCGAAGGACTGTGAGTGCATTGCTGCCGAAGGGTCACGTGATCTCCAGGTGCTGTTTATTTCATCCTGCCACATTTAATCAGTTTCACATGATCAAGAGTGCAGTTATACTGAATATCAGCACGGCTGTGATTCTACCATAGACATGAAGAGCAGCACGACTGTGAATGTCATATTACTTTTATATAACACTTCTATAAGCAAGAACTTTCTAACTTACCTTTCAGACTAAATCTGATCAGTTAGTATGCATATTTTTCCACAACCACTGGAGAAAGAAACCGCTTCTTTCAATCCTGGAGTGAGAGAAAACACATTAAAAACAACTGCTATTTCTGCTTCACTCCACATCGCTCTCATACTGTGATCTGAAACACAAACAATAAAACATCCCAGTGCTGCCATAATTCATATGAGTACTAACGGTTATTTCGGTAACACTTTACTATAAGGTTCATTAGTTAAACATTAGTTAATGTATTAACTAACATGAACTGACCATGAGCAATACATCTGTTACTGTATTTACTAATCTTCGTTAACATTAGTTAATGAAAATACAGTTGTTCATAGTTTGTTCATGTTAGTTCACAGTGCATTAATTAATGTTAACAAGATTTTAATAATGTATTAGTAAATGTTGAAATTAACATTAACAAAGATTAATAAATGCTGTATAAGTGCAGTTCATTATTAGTTCATGTTAATTGATGTAGTTAACTAATGTTAACTAATGAACCTTATTGTAAAGTGTTACTGTTATTTCATAAAAAAATAAATGACTACATATAAATGTATATTCACTTTATTAATTAATTTTAAAAGTCTTTAGAAACTTTGCTAAACATTACCATTGTGTTGTTTGTGATCCTCCATCAGCAGCTGCAGTATCTCTCAGCTGTATCAGTGCATCACTGTGACGTCTGACTGACCGAGGTTTTTGTACCACTCTTTATCACTGTGTGAACACATATTTACTGTTGATATAGTGTTCACTCTGACAGTAATAATCTCCTGTATCTTCAGTCTGGACTCCACTGATGGTCAGAGTGAAATCTCGTCCAGTATTTGCTGTTCCACTGCCACTGAATCTAGATGGAGTTCCTGACTGGAGGCTGTTGATCCAATAAATCAGGAGTTTAGGAGCTTCTCCAGGTTTCTGCTGATACCAGGCTAAACGATCATCGTATATTCCTACATCTATATGACACTCTATTGTAGCTGTTTGACCCTGTTGGACAGTTTTAACTTCAGGTTGAGTCAGAGTCACTCCTCTGGATTCTGAAGAAGAGAAAAGAAAAACAATTAGTGTTTAAAACTACTACCATCATATACTTTTACAAGAACACCAAAACCAGAGTCAGTTTTTACCAGCCTTACCCTGAATAAACAGTGTGAGAGTCCAGATGAAGAAGGTGATTGTGTTCATTGTTGTTCTTTTGTCTTGTGTGATGATGAAGATTGTGTTCTGTTCTGCTCTCAGTCATGAAGTGTTAAACTCACAGCACTATAAACACTCTCAGAGCACTGAAGCATGTGTGACAATGCAAAGAAGTGGGCAGGATTTACAACAGACAAACTAATATACACTAGAGTCACACTATGATCATTTACATTCTGACTAATGTTATTTTTAGTTAGTTTAGTAGGTTTTTTTATTTATTTATTTTTTATTTATTTATTTTTTTTATTCTGACCACTGAGACACTGAGGATCAGTGTTGTGGGTAACATTAGTAATCAGATTACTTTTTTCAAGTAGCTAGTAAAGTAACGCATTACTTTTAAATTTACAACAAAATTTATTTAATTTTTTCAAACAAGTTACTCAAGTTACTTGTTTGAGAGAAATAAAGTGCAGAGGTGTTGTGTGTGAATGATGGTTATTGTATAGACTAAATGTGAATATGCATTTACTCATCTCACTTACACAAAATCAGAGTCAGTATTCCTCAAAATGAATAAAAACAGTGAAATGCAATCTTGAAATGTATTTATTTTTAAGTTTTATTGCTGAAGTAAGAGTGTTGAACTTTCTTCTCCTGCATCCTATTCTTCTGCAATCCAGAATGGCAGCACAGCCTAAAGGTTTGTTTGAGCTGCGCCCTCTACTGTACAGCTGGGAATTTGCATTTCCTTCAGTCTGAGGCTTATTCATTTCACTTTTGGTGTGAAATGAAACTTTTTTGTTGTTATTAAAAACAAGCAAACCCAGCCCAGGTGAGAAAAAGTAACACAAAACTAATGTAATGCATTACTTTCCACAATTAGTTACTTTTTTAGGGAGTAACGCAATATTGCAATGCTGAGGATGTGCAGATGAACATCCATCTCTGTGTCCACATTCAGTCATGTGACCAGTTTGACTCCGGCTTTAATAACACAGCTGTGATTGGTTTATTTATCATCAGCACTGAGAAATTTATGAGGAATCATGTGACCAGGTCTCTGCTACATAATGTGAAATTTACATACATACTATTTACTATATCAGAATAATATTGTGACGAGCAGGGCGGGGCGAGAGCCGTGAGAGAACAGCACCAGGCCACTGGAGTGATTGCTAAGGAGCGTCACCTGTGCACTGCACTGCACCGATCTCGTATCTCTCATGGAGGAGCTCCGGAAGCATAAATGGAGGAGCGACGACAGTGAAGGATGAGAGAGGACCAGGCCTGGACTTTATGTTATGTTTTTATTATGTTTTACTTTCATTTTGTATTTGTTTATTTTGTATTAAAGTAATGTTGAACATTTGCCGGTTCCCGCCCTCCTTCTTCCTACAACAATGAACTGTGTTACAAATATCTATGAACTTTAAGGGAGTTAACTAGTTAGCTGAGGTTCGGGAGCGGGGCCACACCTCAACCAATCACCTGACTTCTCAAATCCTACAGTACTGTTTGTCTTGTTCTCTTGAACCCTCCCTTCCCCTCCCTCTCTCTTATCCATTCAACCATCCTTATCATCCCCTCTTCTCTTCCTTTCCAGGTTGTATCGGGGGTCCTAATCACTCAGATCAACCTGACTATCATCCCTTTCTTTCCCCTTCATCCTCTCCCTATTCATCCCTAACTTTCTTCAGTAAATAATTCTCCAACATTCATGGATGTGGTGTGGTCCTTGATCGTGAAATGTCCTTTAAATCGAAAAGGTAAAATATGAGAATCATTATAACTTTGGTCATCTTTACTGACATGTTTTAATTCAATGTTTAAAACAGGATGTTTAAAAAACAATACATCACTATTAAATGTAAATTAGCAGCTTTATTGTAAATAATAATAATAATAATAATAATAATAATTATAGCTCTTCTGGGCAGTGGATCAGTATGACTTTGTCATCATGCTGTGTGCCGGAGATCTCCAGTGCTTCTGGCACTTTGCTCACTATGGTGAGAGCTTCTACTTACACTTCATGGTAAGACATTGTTCTGCATTTAAATATTAGTATGAACTTGAATGGTTTGAATGTTTCAGCTCAGTATGTGTGTGTTCAGGTCCAGCTGGTGACTGTATGGCCCTTGATAGACATCTGTCTGTGATTGTTAATGCTCCGAGCGGATTAATAATCGGCACAGCTGACGATGAAAGTGGTCAGATTGTGTTCAGTGTTGAGGAGACTGGTGAGTCTCACCTTGATACGTGTTTTAGTACATCTGCTGCCCACGTTATGAACAGAAAAATCATCTGTTTCTAGAATTCAGAGGATTTCATGTGGACCATGCAGTGAATCCCAGACAGAGAATAATTCACACAGAAATGAAAAATTAATGTTGTTTATAAAAAATAATGTTGGTAATGTGTGTTTTCTTTTTCATGAAACATTAAAGGAAAAAATTGTACAAAATTAATTAATATCAAAATACCATATTAAAAGTCACACTTTCAAACTCCAAAAATTACAAACAAAAAAAAGTTGAATGAATGAATTAATTAATTAATGAATGAATGATCATGTGTATCTCAGCAGGTTTTTATCAGATGTGCTTCATTAATTTCCACAGTCGCTTTCGGATCATGCAGGTTTTCCTGAACTTTGGTGTGTATTACGAGGGACAAGAGAAAAAAAAGGAAGAAGAGGATATGAAACAGATAAACAGTTCATTGTCCTTTATTGGGGTAAAAAACAACTGCATCTAGCAGAAACAAACACATCCTTACTGTAACGTGGGCGACAAACCCCGCTGTTAACAAACACTAAACCTGCGACTGCTTCATCTCCATTTATAACCTGATCTCCAGTAATTATTTGAGTCAGACACGACTGTTTCTTCAACATCAGACTTTTTAAAATGTGAAATGGGTTTATTTATTTATTGTTCCTTTTAGTAATAACTAGGTCTTATCTGAACTTTCCCAGTGTATCTCCAGAAACAAGAGAAGCAGTGGATTCCAGTAACATGAAGCTCCTGTGAGGACGCTGAACATCTGCTGATGGAGCTGCTCTATTCTGAGAGGAACAGAATCACCTGATGATCAAATATGAGTTTCACTGTCCACACTTTATTCTCTGAAATGAGTCAGAAGAGTTGGACTAATGGAGAGATGAGGTTTGTTCATGTTCATCAGTTTATAATGAAACACTGTCAGTGTCTAAAGCCTCTGGACTGCTGAGATCGTCCTTGACTCGGTTAGAGAGTAAGAGCTCCAAGAGTTCAATCCACAAAACTATTAATGATACGCTGGATTCAGAAAACAGGTCACGTCTGTGAGCAGTTGTGTTTGTATGAATGAATGAGGGTGAGTGTGGTCTGAAACAATGACAAATTATGCAAATTAGACACAAATATGAACAATCCTTCTGTTAAACTGTTACAGATATTAAACATTTCCCATCATAAACATAAATTAATCAACCATCATGTGAACTTCACTGACACTTCCACAAATATCATGTAGTGTGACAAAGTAATCTTAATCTGAAATCACATACTCTCTTCAGTAGGCACTTACTTTGATCAAGTAATTACTTCACGATCGCTAAAAAAGTATGTTCTGTATAGTATGAGTGTGTATGAATGTAATCTGGACATCAGATGGAGCAATGATATTATGTAGCGCCTCTCAAAAATGTCTCCATGGTTGCAAGGCAGCTCCCTGTGCAAGCAGGGGGTCACAGGCACTGTGTAATATCATTGCACCTGCTGCAGCCATGGTACGGCAGCAAAGTTCCTTGATCATTAAGCCAGAATGAGAGTATAGTTCCTAGTCATATCGGCCTAGAAAATTGCCACTTTTAATTTTCCGTCGGTCTTAGTACACGATGTAACTACAGAAGAGTCAAGTTTTAAATAGGAAAAATATTGAAACTCTTTAGTCATTTTTTAACGAGATGCTAACGGTCTAATCAGATTCAATGAACTATGCTAAGCTATGCTAAAAGTGGTACCGCCCGACCCGGAGATCGGCTGAATGGATTCCAAAACGGTAAAACTCAACTGTTTAACTCTAGGGGAGTTGGAAAATGAGCCTATTTTCAAAAAAAAGTGGAGTGTTCCTTCAAAGGAAAGGTGTATAAAATTCAGTTATGTTAAAGACGTGACCCTCTAGTGGTGAAGTATGGGAGTCCAATTAAAGGGATTGACTTTCCAACAGTAAATAATACAGATAATATTGTAGTGTAAAGTTTTGCAGGGACGAGCACCACTCACATTTTCTCCAGATTTTAGTCCAGTTTAGTAAAGAATATAAGATTATATGTTACATGTTTACTTAATACATCATAATAAATAAATAAAGTCTCTGAAAGGTTTGATTCACCATTGTGTTGTTTGTGATCCTCCATCAGCAGCTGCAGTATCTCTCAGCTGTATCAGTGCATCACTGTGACGTCTGACTGACCGAGGTTTTTGTACCACTCTTTATCACTGTGTCAACACAGCACTAGTAGGACAGTGTCTACTCTGACAGTAATAATCTCCTGTATCTTCAGTCTGGACTCCACTGATGGTCAGAGTGAAATCACTGCCAGATCCACTGCCACTGAATCTAGATGGAGTTCCAGTATAACGGCTTGTTGCTTCATATATGAGGAGTTTAGGAGCTTCTCCAGGTTTCTGTAAGTACCAGGACAGACAGGGTGGAGTACAGCCTGTTAAAGGAGTGCTGGCGCTGCATCTCATCACAACAGTTTCTCCTGGTGTGACTGTATGAACTACAGGAGTTTGAGTAACTGTGATCTGTCCACTGGAGCCTGGACAGATCACAGAGAAATGAATAGGATTTAAATTAAAAGTACATCAAGACAATAGAACATGATGTGTCGTATTAGAAATATATGTCATATTCATAAAATATAAAACTTTAGTATTTTTAGTTATAAGCAAGTCAGAGTTGCACTGTATACCTGATATACAGATCAATGTCCAGATGAAGAAGGTGATTTTGTTCATTGTTGTTCTTTTGTCTTGTGTGATGATGAAGATTGTGTTCTGTTCTGCTCTCAGTCATGAAGTGTTAAACTCACAGCACTATAAACACTCTCAGAGCACTGAAGCATGTGTGACAATGCAAAGTGACTCTCTCTATTTAAATCTTCATCCTGAAAACTGTAGATCAGTCACAAAAGACATTTCAAAGACAATTCCCAAAATAAACATTTCATTGCATGGTATTCCAAGGAGAAGCAGGTTTATAATTCATTGTCAATGTGTTTTCTCTCACCCAGCATTCATATGTGAAGTCTATGGACCCCCTAAAGGGAACATGGGACAAACAAATATGAGATGGAAGAAATAACAATACTTTTGCGTTACCCCGATGAATTTTGCGTTCCCTCACAAAACCTTCTGAGCTGTTTGCAGGCGAATGCAAAAGCATTGACTTATTTTTATTTTTTTCTCCCATCATATATTTTTTTTTCCCTTCACCATGTCCCTTTAGGGGCTCCAAAGAATTGACAAGCTTGAAATACAATGTTTCTAAAGTCTGATTTAACTTCTTGTTTCTCATTGATAGTCTGGTTAAAGGATTATAACAAAAAGACAAAAGTTATATCTGTTATATTTTAATAAAATTCAACCGCTGGGATATTAGGTGCCCAAAGTTGATGAAACACTCATAAATAAATGACAAAGAATAAGCATATTGTATCTTCTCTTCCCAAAGTCTTCAGAAGCGAATGACACCTGAAGCCAGACACATTCAATTTACAAATGGCCGAGCTGCTCTTATGTTAAAAACAAGGTGGATAAAGACTACAATGTTTGTCTCATTCATTTAGTGTCCAAACCTGCTCCTGAAGGGCCTGTAGAGTTCAGCTCCACGTCTACACTATCACTAGACTTGTGCTGGAGGGGCGACAGATAAGAAAGTGGGACTCTAATGGAGACAAAGTCCACTTTCTGCTCTGACAATTCCCCCATTCCTGAATTATGAGGGAAGTATGTTAATATCACCTCCATACTTAATGCACTGGATGAAGGTGACAGATAAGAGAGTGGGATGATAATGTCAACTCACCCTGCTGAAAAATCCAGCATAAACCAGCATGAATGCCATGTTGGTCCAGACTGGTTTAGTGCTGGTCTAACTGGTCAAGAAAAACTGTGCTGGTGTAGCTGGTCCACAGCAATCCCACTTCCCATGCTGGCCCTATCCACCTTATTCCTGAGTAGCCTACTGCATTTCAAGGTAACACTTTACATTAAGGTTCCCTTTGTAAAGGGTTTATAAAGGTGTTTGTTAATGAGTAATAAGTCATTTACAAATGCATTATAAATCATTAATAATGCAGTTATAACTGCATGAATAAAAAGGGCGACTTTAATGCAATACCTGCCGAATAGTGAGCCGTTTTTAACTCACATGTTATAAATACTTAATAAATGTATTTATTAACACTTATTTAACTCAAAACCAGATTTCTGGTTTATTTCATGATGCAGCAAAAATTGACTATCATAATTAGACTGAAGGGTGTTGTATTTGTGCTTTTCTTATTAATATCTCATGACTGCCACTTTTCTTACTATGTTGCTTACCAGAAGTTTCTGTATTACCCATGATACTCTCCAAAAAGGTCATGATGCCTATCCACAGCAGTGTATAAAAACTGATTTC
Source organism: Ctenopharyngodon idella (assembly GCF_019924925.1). Classification (NCBI taxonomy): domain Eukaryota; kingdom Metazoa; phylum Chordata; class Actinopteri; order Cypriniformes; family Xenocyprididae; genus Ctenopharyngodon; species Ctenopharyngodon idella. Next base: position 28,918,265 of record NC_067221.1, read on the forward strand.
TTGTTTTTTAAAGATGAAATTCCAACTTTATTTTGAAAATAAAACAAAAGATAATAACCATAACTTGATTAGATATTAATAATGAAAAATTTAATTCCAGTATTAGTTACCTGTGAACCTTAATGTAGGGTGGACACTTGTGAAACATTTATTCATGAGTTATAAACATTAATAACCTGTGAAAGTGAACCTTAATATAAAGTGGAAACCTGTGAACCATTTATTAATGAGTTATAAACGTTAATAACCTGTGAAAGTGAACCTTAATGTAAAGTGGAAACCTGTGAACCATTTATTAATGAGTTATAAACATTAATAACCTGTGAAAGTGAACCTTAATGTAAAGTGAACACACGTGAATCATGTATTTATTAAAGCACACACAGAAGATAATTTTTTTTCCTGGTGATATATTTTATTGTTGAAATATTAATAAGCAATTCATAATTATTCTTGATATCATGATAAAGGATACTGTAACTTTAGTATTTGGCCATTCATACAGTACCTGCGCACGACAGAAGCGGGAGCGCCGGAGCGGTAATTTGTTTAATATAACTACAAACTAACACAGCAATTACACATATAATATACAAACTAACACAGCGATTATAATATAAACACTTGAAAAACATAGTCTGCAATGTCACTTCAGTTAGCTTACCCATCAAATCAGTAACGTAAAACACAAAATTTCACTTCAGAGCATGTCGGAACAATACTGGTAACTGCGCCACTTCTTCTCATGAAAGTGGCAAGGCTTTATTGGATGCTCACTAGCGCCAACTCCTGTCACACGCCAGAACACGCATGCTTAGTGATGTGACCCTGAAAGAGTGATGTGACCTGAAAGACTATATAAAGTATAGCCTAATATATTGTTGTCACGGCTATTACTATAGCTTACTATAGTTTGTTCTCCTACATTTTTTAGTTCAGTTATCTTCATAATAAAAAAAATGCTGCATCTAATTCCTGCTTCCTCACTGCTCTTTCCAACCAAATGTGACAATAATTGTATAATAAGCAATGTATTCTTCTTCTTCTTCTTCTTCTTATAATAATAATAATAATAATAATAAGTAGTTGTAGTAGTAGGCTATATACTTTATTATACTCTTTCAGGTTCTCATCACTATGCGTGTCAATTCTGGCGTGTGACAGGAGTTGGCCAACATGCTTTGAAGTGAAAATTTGTGTTTACTGATTTGATGGGTAAGCTAACTGAGGTGAAATCGCAGACTATGTTTTTCTAGTGTTTATATTATATGTGTAATCGCTGTGTTATAACCGCTCCGGCGCTCCCGCACAGGTACTGCAAGTGCGGATGGCCAAAGCCAAATATCCTCAAGTTATGGTGGCCTTTATCATGATATCAAAAATAATTATTGAATGCATATTAATATGCTAATGTTCTGTAATGGTGCATTTGGTCATTGATTTAATGATTTACACAACTGTTAAATAAAATAATGCATATTTAGGTGCCTTTATTCAGCTTGTATCAAATATGTTTGGCTTATAGGCTTCTCTGAATGCATTAATTTGAGTTTACTTGCATAAGCCACTTTTCATGAGAAGTCATGCTCTGTAATTTTGTGCTGTAAAAGAAAAGTTTAAACTTTTTTGTTTCAAGTTTAAAGTTGTGTTTACTAATACATGCATCAAAAATAAAATATTTCATCAGACAAAAATACTATCTTCTGTGTGTACATTAATAATTAATAAATTCATGATTCACATGTGTTCACTTTACATTAAGATTCACTTTCACAGGTTATTCATTTTTGAAACTTATTAATAAATGGTTCACAGGTCTCCACTTTACATTAAGGCTCACTTTCACAGGTTATTAATGTTTATAACTCATGAATAAATGTTTCACAAGTGTCCACCCTACATTAAGGTTCACAGGTAACTAATACTGGAATTACATTTCTCATTATTATTATCTAATCAAGTTATGGTTATTATCTTTTGTTTTATTTTCAAAATAAAGTTGGAATTTCATCTTTAAAAAACAAGAAATCAGTTTTTATACACTGCTGTGGATAGGCATCATGACCTTTTTGGAGAGTATCATGGGTAATACAGAAACTTCTGGTAAGCAACATAGTAAGAAAAGTGGCAGTCATGAGATATTAATAAGAAAAGCACAAATACAACACCCTTCAGTCTAATTATGATAGTCAATTTTTGCTGCATCATGACATAAACCAGAAATCTGGTTTTGAGTTAAATAAGTGTTAATAAATACATTTATTAAGCATTTATAACATGTGAGTTAAAAACGTCTCACTATTTGGCAGGTATTGCATTAAAGTCGCCCTTTTTATTCATGCAGTTATAACTGCATTATTAATGATTTATAATGCATTTGTAAATGACTTACTACTCATTAACAAACACCTTTATAAACCCTTTACAAAGGGAACCTTAATGTAAAGTGTTACCCATTTCAAATTATGGGTTGCACTTCCGGTTTGGGGAACTTCATTTTAAAAAGACTGAAACGAATCGTTTCAAATCATAAGGTTGCCCTACAAATAAAGCTGATCCGTCACTTTGACTGAATGAGCTGTCAATTTTTCTTTCATGTTTTATATTCAGACATCATGAGAATAACGTAACGCTTGGTATTTTAACGTAACATGTTATAACGAATATCTATGACAAGAGCTCTTTTCAGTCGCTGCTTTCTATCCTCGTGATTATTTTCTTTTGTCCCTTTGCATGCCGCTGTAATAGTATGAAAAAGGACAACATATACTGCACATTTGTGGTCTGTTCTCCCGATATAATGTACGATATATCCCATTAATTCACTGGAATGAACAAAGAATCTTTCATTTTTCTCCTCAAAGCCTCACGTCTCTTTCCAGGTTTGTTTTCACAGGTAAATACAATTTATTATCTGTAAAAATGATGGAAATCACTTTGAAATAGTATCACGCAATGCTGAAGTTCATGGACATTTTTATTAAGGCAACGTATATTACATAATACAGATATATATCACTAAAGTTATATTAAACCCGTCCGTTATTGCTGTGGAAATTATTGCTGTGGAATCTTACTGATATAAATTTATAATTAAACTTTATTTGGAGTATTTATTTCTTGCACAATGCACATTTCTTAAAGGGGTGGTTGATTATGATTTGACTTTTTTAACTTTAGTTAGTGTGTAATGTTGCTGTTTGAGCATAAACAACATCTGCAAAGTTACGATGCTCAAAGTTCAAAGCAAAGGGAGATATTTTCTTTTAAAGAATTCTGTTTAAGGACTACAACAAACGGCTGGTAGGGACTACAACAAGCTTCTTCCTGGATTGGTGACATCACTAACCCTACAATTTACATAAACCCCGCCCCTGAGAACACACAACAAAGGGGGCGAGGCCATGTTATTGTAATACAGTACATAACACAAATGAAATAGCATGTCATAAAAGCAAGGTGATAACATGACAAGGGTAACACTTTAGAAATTGCTCTGAATTCATTGAAGAACAAGACCAGGGATAAATGCTTTCTAGCCAAAAATGTGAAGAAACTGAAGAGAGCAGAGGTTAACTTTTGCCCTGCTAATCCAACCGGAGAAACAGATGAAAGCCTTGAAAAATGATGTGAGCTACTGACTGATTTCGGATCAGTAGTAAAAGAAAAGTTGTCTAAAACGTTCGCCTACACAAGGAGAAATGTGGTACAGAACAGTCCAGTTTTTTGAGGACTGCACTCTTTCAGATTGAAGAGGTAAGGTCATATTTACTCTTCTCTCATTTGCTCTTCATTTGTGCTACAGTTGATGCTCTCCTCATCATGTGTTATAGGGATACTCCACACAAAAAGGAAAATTCTCGCATTTACTCACTCATGTCATCCCATATGTAAATGTCTTTCTTTCTTCAGAGGAACACAAACATTTTTAAAGAAATAACTCCTCTCTGTGAGTCCATATAATGCAAGTGGATGGGACCTCTAGAGTTGATAAAGGTCATTTCTGTTGAAAAGGTAGAAACTACTGCTACAACCACACAAAACAAACACAATGGTAATTCCCAGTTAATGAATCAATGTCTTTTGAAGCTAAATCAACTGGGGATCTATAGATTTCCATCATGTTTTTGTGTGGTTGTAGAAGTGTTTCTACCTTTTCTGATAGATGTGGAGGGGGCGGGTTTTAATTGTGCTCTTGTTTGGTGGAATATAAAAGCGTCAGTATTGACATTATGCAGAAGTGCGTCTGCCAAGCGTCAGTGACGGAGTTACAGGATTTCCGGCGCACCGTGTGAATGTCCGAGAGGTAGGAGTATTCAGCCGTGATGTGGGCTGTTTGTTTGTGCCATGCAGGGTTACATTATTTCATTGTAGTGTGGATTGAGGAGCATTTGTGGGATGCTTTTAGTGATGGCTGTTTCCATGGAAATGCATTCTATCTACCATGGAGTTCCCTGTGTTATGGGAGTCGCCATTTGACAGACATTTCTACTATGGGTTTGGTTGCTTATTAGTGACCTAGCTAGTGACGCTTACTCTTGGAGTGTGTTGTATTTACACAGTTAATGTGTGAGCCAATGCAAGAGACGTTGCAGCGGTCTTTGGTTTCCCTTTAAACTGCTGCTTGGATGTCTGCCGTTCATGTTTGCTTCACCATAGATGACTGCTTGGACATCGAACTGTGTTCTCGTGGCCGTTATATTGTTTCTGGGATCAATCTTTGGAGCTGTGTGAGATCAGCCTGTGTGATTGTGCTGCTGGACCGGACCATCAGATCAGCACTATTAGTTTGACCGCTGTTGTTCATGTGATATCGCACTGTGTTTACTCGTTAATCCTAACCGATGTCTTCCAGCATGCGACACTTGTGGGATCAGCCGGGTCATTAGTCTGGCCTGCTGCCTGGTGCTTTACTCCTAATTTTGAAGTGTCGTATGTATCAACTCAAATCAAAGTCTTGAGGGGGTGTACAACGGGCAGTTATCCGCCAGTGAGTTTTTTTTTTCTCTCTTATTCTTTTGGGATTGATTTGTTTTTGCTTGTTCTAACTGTATTGTGATTTAAATGCTTTGTTAATTTGTGTTCTTTTTTGTATTTAATTATTTTGAATTTGCTTGTGGTTCATTTAGTTTGTAAACCAGGTTGCTCCTGCCGTCGGACGCAGCGCCCCATTGACTGCATAGAACAGGTTCGGTTGTTGTTGTGTTTTTGTTTGCTTTTTGGAGGCACATGTCGAGCTGATTAAAGGCTTTTACAGATATATGTACAAATATTGTGTAAAGTGTGTGTTTGTTTGTGTTTTACTTTGTGTTTAATTTCCCCTTCAGAATTGGAGGGCCAGCGCTGTTGGAGGATCCAATGCCCTGTTCGCCTTGACACGTTCAAGACCTGATTAATCTTTGTGGGTCTAAATGCAGTGAATTTTGGCCTTCACTCTGTAACTGAAGGTATTTTCACATGTAACGTGTCAGTCATGGTCTCATCTGGAAAGAGATTGACGGATCTGAGCGGACGCTCTCAATGTCTTGATGGTGCCTGGGAGTTTCAATGTTTACACATTTAGGGGAAATAAACCTATGAATGGCATACTAAGAGTAGTCAATGAACAATAAACTGGGTTAAGAGAATGTATTTAAATCTTATATATTACATTTACCTTTAAAGTCTTTAGAAACTTTGCTAAACATTGTCATTGTGTTGTTTGTGATCCTCCATCAGCAGCTGCAGTATCTCTCAGCTGTATCAGTGCATCACTGTGACATCTGACTGACCGAGGTTTTTGTACCACTCTTTATCACTGTGTGAACACATATTTACTGTTGATGCTGTGTCTACTCTGACAGTAATAATCTCCTGTATCTTCAGTCTGGACTCCACTGATGGTCAGAGTAAAATCACTGCCATAGTTAGATCCACTGCCACTGAATCTAGATGGAGTTCCTGACTGAAGGCTTCTTATGTAATAAATGAGGAGTTTAGGAGCTTCTCCAGGTTTCTGTTGATACCAAGACACACAGTCACTACAGCCAGAAATTGGCTGGCTGGTTTTACAGCTGATTGTAACAGTTTCTCCTTGTTTGATGGATTTTATTGTTGGATTCTGAGTCACTGTCACTTGTCCCCAGCTCTCTGAAATTAACATATTTTAGTCAATAATGGTTATTGGACTGTAAATGAGATGTGGTTTTTTATTTTTCAAGATATTTATAGAAGATATTTACCCTGAATGCAGAGAGTGAGAGTCCAGATGAAGAAGGTGATTTTGTTCATTGTTGTTCTTTTGTCTTGTGTGATGATGAAGATTGTGTTCTGTTCTGCTCTCAGTCATGAAGTGTTAAACTCACAGCACTATAAACACTCTCAGAGCACTGAAGCATGTGTGACAATGCAAAGAAGTGGGCAGGATTTACGACAGTGTGTGCTGCTAACAAACTAACAAACTCTCTACATATAAGATTTGGTATTTCAGTGGTCTACTTTAGACATTCTACTGACTGTAAGTAACTTTACAACTACATGTCAACTTATTCTACTTACCCGAACCCAAACCTAACAGTCTACTACAGTCTACTAATACACTAATGAGAGTTAGTTGACATGTAGTTGACAAGTCACTTATAGTTAGTAAAATATCAAAAGTGACCCTCGAAATAAAGTGCAACCTAAGATTTTACAGATTATGTCGTTTGTAATAATTGTAAATATTGATTATTGTAAATATTTTTTAATTTTAATTATAAAATGTTTTTTTATGTTTTGCAGACTGATAAGACACTAGTCTTTGACTTTATATGAACTTCTGTCAGTGTGGATGAAGCATTTTCAGCTTTCAGTGCCGCTGTACATACTTTAGCAAAAGAGTAGACAAGCTTTGGGACATACTATCACGTCATACAATTGCGTCTTTGCTCTCTGTCGCATCCTGTCACCATAAACTGGCCTGTCAATCATCTTACATCCTCCACATTTCATTTAGCTAATTTCCTACCGTATCGGAGAGAAATGCAGTAGCACGCTGATCTGCAGTCGCGGGTCTTTCATGTGGAGAACTCTCCTCATATTAATGCATAATGATGCATTTAAAAGTTAATGGCCAATCAGATCTTTATAAAAGTCCACATTGGTATTGCAGATGAAATATAACACGGATAACATTAAATAAATATTTTCTATCAGGTTGAACTGATTATTAGTCACTCAAACCTCTCAGCGTCGGTCGTGCATATCCACCATGTTTTGTAGTTTTTTAACACTTTTTACTCGTGTTTGTAGTTCTGAACTGAATCCTCATCCAAAGCGCAATGGGTTGTGGGCAATATTAGCCTTTGTAGTGTGCACGGATCCACACTTCCAAAATCTACCGGAAATAGTAGACCATCCGTGGACTTTTGGCATACCCTTTCCAACATACTATGCTTTGGGACACACTTATTTTAATCTCACATACTATTTAGGATGGATAGTATGGACATTGGGACGCAGGGAAAGTGAGCAGCATTCAGCTGGTCATGTGATCTCAAAATGGTGGCCAACTTAAGGAAGAAAAATAAAAGATTTTTTTAGGCCCCTAAAATGACTATAGTATCATGAAAGTCGATCATTTTAAACATATTTGTCAAACACAATAATTATTTCTTTGTGAGTACAGTAATGTACTACATCTTTAAAAACATGTTAACAATGAGAAAAAGTTGTACTGTATTTAGAGTAAACAACAACAACAACAACAACAACAACAAAAGATACATAATGGTGTTTTGATGAAGGTTGACATGTTCATCAGGACTCATAATCAGGTCATGTGACACTAGATTAAACAATGTGCTTATGAAATGTTCAGAATTATTGATTAATTTATTTGAAGCTGCAGGTTTTTCTGTGAATCATGATGATTGAGCTTCATATGAAGAACAGAAGATCATTATGAGAAACTCACAACATCATCCATGATAAAAGAGGTCAAAGGTCACCTCAGAGGTCACAGATCATCAGATATATTTCTATAAACAGTGTTATATCAGAAAGCATTTTGTCCAAACTGAATGTTTGAGTGTTAAGAAGATCTGAGTTTCTTCTAATATCAGTGTGTTGAAGTGTTGTTTCTCTCTCTCTGCTGGAGTTTGTGTTCACTCGAGTGGAATAGAGGTTTTTGTACGACCGTTTCATTAGATTGTATCACTGTGGTGCACATTCGGTGGAGGAACTAAACTGGTGCTCGGTAAGTCCTTTTAATTAACAATTTTAAAAAAAAAACAATACAATTTAGATTTCAGAGAGTGTTTTACAGTTGAAAAAAAACATTTTTTTTTTTAATAATAATATTGTGCTGAAACTTTACTTGAAGCATTTATGTATAATGTGTTATAAAGGTATCCATAAATAATGCCTTATATGCCTTTTCATAAATAATTGTAACCAAAATTAAAAGCCATTATATTGACAAATTCAATGTTACATCTGAAATTGGTTGTTTGCAATTTGTTTTACCCCATTATACTCTCTAAAGGTGTAACAGTGACTAGATGATATTATAATGTGTTATAACTGCTTAATGAATTATTCATGAGATCATACATGCAGTATAATGTGTATAATGATGCTTAATTAATGCATTAAAAATACTTGTATAATTCATTGTGTATGAAGGCTTTAAGTCTTACTGATATTGTTTTGTAATTATTAAATCTAAAACAATGATATTGTCATGTTTATTCATTCAGAAGAACAGCATTATTCCTTTCAAAAAAATCTAAATATTTTTCCATAATGTGTCTCACTGTGAGTTTAATCAGTTTATTACTAGATTATTTTTCCTTCATTTATTTCTACACTGTGTTCATATAGTTCATCTTTCATTGTAGATATCATGGGGGAAAAAAGAAATTTGGCATCAGATTGTAAATGTTGATATTTTCTGTAGTTCAGTCAATGAAACTGAATCTCTTTTGCTCATCTTGTACTTGTAATTCAATGTACAAAGTGTAATTTAATACAAACAAAATATATGTATATGATTCAGTTGTTTTAATTCTGTTTGAAATTGAGTTACATTTTGAGCTGAATATCTCAAGTAAAATTTAAGAACTTAATGTTCAGAGTTTAAAACTGCTGGAATTAAAGCAGTCAGTGTGTTACAATGTTTAGTTTAACTTCTGGGGTTTGATTTAAATGTATAGAGTGATTGTGTAGTTTGTATATTGTATATTATATCAGCTCTAGTGATGCTGAATGACATGAAGGATCAGATTGTCATGATTTTTGCTGCTCTTGAAATGCTGTGAGTGAAACAGTGTGTTTTCTTTGTGTTTGTGAATGTGTTGTGTTTGTCTCCTGCAGCTGGTCCCACAGTGAAGCCCTCAGTGTCTCTGCTGCCGCCCTCTTCTCTGCAGATCTCTGGAGACTCAGCCGCACTGCTCTGCCTGCTCAGCTCTTACTCTCCACAGGGGGCGCTGGTGAGCTGGACACTGGACGGGTCAGAGGTCACCGAGGGGGTCGTGACCAGCGCAGAGAGCCAGCGGGACGGCCGCTACAGCCGCAGTAGCGTCCTGACCCTCAGCAAAGCACGCTGGGAAAAGGGAGAGGTGTACGTCTGCAGAGTAACACATGATGGAGCTCCTCATGAGGTCTCGTTCCACAAGAGCTCTGAGTGCTGATGTTTCTCTCCTGAAGATGAGCCGTATCTGAGTGTCCTGTGTCAGGCAGGATTCACATGAGTCTAGTGCTGCAGCTGTAGTGATTTACAACTCAATACTGAAAGAGAGCTGGCGTGTCAAAGCACTGTGTGATCTTTCAATCTGCTGTAACATTCAATAAAGCTTCTCAACAAGTTCACTTTGTGTCTGACAACATCATTCAACTAACAGATGAAGATGCAGGTGCTTTTCACAAGCTTGATGTAAATGTCAAATAAAGCTCTTGGGGTTTGAACATGGTCTCTGGAGACAGAGCTGCTCTATTCTGAGAGGATCACAATCACTCCACCCTGACAATGCAAATGGGCTTTTCAGTCTCACTGTTTGATTGGTCACATGATCTGGACTGGAACACACCAGTTTCACTTCTGCTGAAAATGTGGTGATGAAAATATATATGAAAATGTCATAAAAATCACAACTAAAACTATGTTTGTTGGTTGATGAAGAAGAGCTCTTGATCATGTCATGTTCAGTTCATAGAGCTATAAACACATTCAGAGCAGTGAAGCATGTGCCGCTCATGTAAAACACCCTCTGAATGCAAAAGACAGAAGAGAGATCAGGACGATATACATTCAGAGTCCAATAGTTTTACTGACAGGGTTAAAAGAAAAGCTTTACATCAGCAAAGCACAGTAACAGTAAATATACAGAGTCAGACATACACGTTTACACATCATTCTCTACAGGACACACTGAATGATTCCTGCTGTATCAGTCGTCAATGATCTTGCTGCTCAACATTCAAACACTTGTCTATTGTTTGCTGTAGCAGTGCAGTGTACTTTCAGAAACCCTCCACCTCCCCCAGCTCCACCTGTCCAGATCTGCTATGGGGTGATTCATGTTTGCTCGTACAGCAGCAGCATGTTGTGTGTGTTTTGGCAGTGGAAAGTTCTGTACTCTACAGCAGATATAATCAACAGCAGCAGACCAAACACATTAACATTGTCATATTCATTACCATGACAAACTCTCCAAGAATTGTCATGTCAGAAATCCAGTTCAGTCATGAAACTGAAGATGGCACAGGCTTCGATCGGTCCTTTACATGCAGTCTGTAAGCAATCACATCAATACCAAATGACTCAGGCTGATTGGTCTCTGCTGATCCTGCAGCCAATGAGATCCCTTGCTCAACATTTAATAGTCTGGTTCAGTGTTTGCTGTAGGCTAGTCCTGCAGCGCTATAAGAGTTCATCAGAAATTCAGACACTTAAGATAAGTCAACAATGTTTTACCATTCCAGATACAATATTACAAACAAAATACAAATGTTTTATTAGGGCCTGAGCACCGATGGTGTGAGGACCCTATTGTAATTGCTCAACCAATTATTCTTATTCTCTGAAATAAATCGCATTTTTGAGGGCCTAAACGTGCTCGAAAACTCATGAAACTTTGCACACGCGTCAGAAGTGGTGAACATTTACATCTGATATGGGTTTCAGAATTAGGTGTGACACAATGGCTCGATAGCGCCACCTACAAAAATTTAATTAAGCACCCTTCGTGCTATGTTTCACGTACAGTTATGAAATTTGGTAGACAGATGTAACAGCCCAATACCTACAAAAAAGCCCCAAAATCTGAAAACCCAACAGGAAGTGAGATATTTTGAATTTTCTCTGCAAAATTTTGGCAGTTTTTGCCATTTCCACACGTTGTACTTTAAAGAACTCCTCCTAGAACTTTAATCAGATCAACATCATATTTGGTCAGTCGAATCTAAAGGCCTTTGAGATGTTAAATTGTGCAGATCTTGAGTTTTCGCTGAAGGGCGTCTCCGTGGCGGCCTGACAAAGTCTGATGTTTCGCCATGAAACAGGAAGTTGTTGTAACTCAGGCATACAATGTCTGATCTGCCCCAAACTTCACATGTGTGATAAGAGTCCTGGCCTAAAGACATCTATATGCCAATATTCAGTTAGTCATAGCGCCACCTGCTGGCAACAGGAAATTATATGCTTTACACTGTAATTCACTCCCAGAAACACGTTTCGATATACCACGAAGTACCAAACATACCAGAAACATGTTAAATCATGAAACACTTGGCTAAGTGCTAATGTATGCGATTGACGCCACGAAACAGGAAGTTGTTGTAACTCAGGCATACATTGTCTGATCTGCCCCAAACTTCACATGTGTGATAAGAGTCCTGGCCTAAAGACATCTATATGCCAATATTCAGTTAGTCATAGCGCCACCTGCTGGCAACAGGAAATTATATGCTTTACACTGTAATTCACTCCCAGAAACACGTTTCGATATACCACGAAGTACCAAACATACCAGAAACATGTTAAATCATGAAACACTTGGCTAAGTGCTAATGTATGCGATTGACGCCACGAAACAGGAAGTTGTTGTAACTCAGGCATACAATGTCCGATCTGCTCCAAACTTTACATGTTTGATGATAGTCCAGGCCTGAAGACATCTACATTGCAATATTCAGTTACGGTCAAAGCGCCACCTGTTGGCAGCAGGAAGCGTGGCACTTTGAAATGACTTGGCCATAATTCTCCTGTATTCACTCTCTTACATGCATGTCGCCCACTGTTCACTGTTTTCCTGATGCCAGTGGGTGGCGGTGAGCCCGGGTGCGAGGGCCCTTTCATCGCTGCTTGCAGCTTTAATTGAAGTTGTAATCTATTAAATGCAACTATCAAGTCATCTAACACCATTTCACGAGTTTGTGTGCCCATATAATCTTAGCGTATGTGGTAAACAGATTTGGCTTGCTCTATGCTATAGAGGGGCTCGGAGAGGATATTCTACTCGAGCTCCGATTGCCCCCCTATAACAGGCAAAATTGTACAAAAGGAGGAGAAGGAGAGGAGGAGGGATGCCGAAAGAACTAACAACAGGAAGAGCTAAGATGCTGGTTTTATACCTTGGTATTAACTGGAAGATTAGATGGGTGTACTGATGGGGGTCCGTGATAATATATCCATCATGAAATGTGGATAAACAGAAAAGGCTGCACCCACTTCTGCCCCTTATTTCACTGAACAGACGTGTCGTATATAGATCCGGTGTGAAGTCCAAAAACGTTTTATGTTGCCCGAGGGCGACACCATGCCATAGAGGAATAAAGAAACAATTCTATAATTGAGTTAACTTCAGCAAAACTTGTATGTGATGTTGTATTTTCAGTGGTTTATTCTGGAACAATTACTGGGACACCATAGGAAGATTTATTGTTTCCCCTTTAAGCATTTGCGCTCATGCTGTATGTCGACGAGGAAGCAGAGGTCGTTTTGCTGTTTCACATTTATCCTGTATTTGCTTTACTGTCTCTTTATATCATAATTGCTGTATTTATGATGTTAGAACATTGTTAAGGGTTTCTGTCATAATGTGCATCAGTGATTAGTGAATTTTCCTTTAAAGTGCTGCTTTTAACCATTGAATTTTAGCATCTCATTTGCACGTGTCTTTCTATGCAGGGATGAGAGAGTAGGCCTTCTGATGTGTGTAAACTAATCTTACCTCACAGTTTATGATTATTAATTATTGATGATTATTAATTATTAATAAATCGGTTGACGAGCATAGTTCCTGCATGTGTGCTGGGTCGGGACCATCCTCGTTCATGTCCGTGGCATGTACAGCAGAGACAGCCTGTCCAACAGCATTAAGTTCTTGTTATCAGAGACGACGTGAACCGACAGGCTTTAGATGGGAGTCTCAATCGTTCTGTTGGCACAGATGCAATCACTCGACCTGGATAACATCAGAGTATTATAATTTAGCAGAGGGATTTCTTTTAAGTTATAAAGCATAGCTTTAATTTACCAGTTATGTTTTCAAAAAGAATATTAAAGAATATTACAAAACAGGCAGTAGAAGAGTAATAATGCAAACAAATGTTTTGACATAAAAAGGCTTAAATACAAACACTTTTCTCTCTTTGCTGTGGAAGTTCAGTATAAGTGGAAATGTCAGGCATCTTAGGGGGGCACTGCAGTATTGATCTGGTGAAGGAGGAGACCATCGAGTAAAAAAGGTTGAGAAACACTACACTAGTGTCATCACATCGACACAACGTCAAAGTGACTGACAGATAGAGAACTCAGTTATGTAACAGACACGCCATCTAGTGATGAAGCATGGAAGTGAAATTAAAGTGACTGAATTTCCTGTGGTTAGATTACATTGTAGTGGCAAAGTTTTGCAGTGCCAAGCACCACTAACATTTATATAATATAAAGATGATGTTACATGCTTAGTACATCAAAATAAATAAATACTTTTTCTGAAAGGTTTGATAAACCATTGTGTTGTTTGTGATCCTCCATCAGCAGCTGCAGTATCTCTCAGCTGTATCAGTGCATCACTGTGACGTCTGACTGACCGAGGTTTTTGTACCACTCTTTATCACTATTGGTCTTTTTCTAGATGCTCTTGCTGGCTCTGGGCTCACTGAGAAAGAAGAGACCACAGCAACATCCAGTCCAGATGAGGCAGTAAGGGCAGGAGGAGTGATGGAGGGTCTCATCCATGGCTCTACACCATTCCCAGGATCTGCTGTGGCTCTCCATCCTCAGTGCTCACACCAGTCTGAGGACATTTCACATCCTACAAAAGTGCACAAACATCATACAAAAGCAGTCATTTTAACAGCATAATGTCATCTGAATTCTGTATTAGAAGTAACAAAATGATCTTACTTTATATTTTTGTTCCAGGTTTTCCCTTTTTTTCCCCACAAATGCTGCCGTCACCTTGTCTTGCAGGTCCTGCTCCACAAAAGCTCTGCAGCAAATGTACAGACATCAAGAATCAGAAAAGTGCTGTAATAACTCTGTTTAAATTACAATAATTAAAATAAACTAGACTTTAGATTTAAATAGACTTATTCATTTCTGTAGTATCGTCACTCAAAGCCTTTGATGGCATCATTCCTTCATCAGCCTCTCTCCAGCGGATGAACACACGTGATCATCTGTCCCTGTAACATCCAGACAAGATTCAAGTTTCCTCTGAGATTTATGTGCTCAATACTACATTTACATGTTGAGGTAGTTGATGATCTGTTAACTCACTTTTTATATGTTCCTTAATTTATCAGCAGTACTAATCTGGCGGAAGCAGTAGGATATCCGGGAACTTCTCGCCTACTCTTTTATTACTGAGGTTTTGGACATATTATTCGCTCGCCTACTGCTTTTCCCCTACTAAATAGTAGAGAAGTAGGCGGTTTCAGACGTAGACACAGTTAACCAGTTTACACGTGCCTGCTGAAATATATATTGGATTACATTTTGGAGAACAGACAGAATAAGATCCGTCAATGTGTATTTGATCATTGTTTGTGTTCAGATGTTCAGCGGTTATGAGCGCGAGCACATGCAAAGAGTTTTCTCTCTTTCTTCTTTCAAATGTAGCTGTATATGTTATTATTATACAAAGCAAAGGACATGCAATGATATTTGGGCTACAGATGCGAGAAATAATGCTTGTCTCCTGTGTTTGTTGCAAAGATATCTATTTATGATAATTTAAATATCTATCTAAATAATAGCATGCTATTGTATTGTGTGTGTATATATATATATATATACACACAATACATATATATGTGTATATATATCTTGAATATATATATATATATATATATATATAGAAAGAGAGAGAGAGAGAGAGTTACAAAGTAACTAGTAACTGGCTACTTGAGTAGATTTTTCATTGAATACTTTTTTACTCTTACTCAAGTAACTATTTTATTACTTTCACTTTCACTTTGAGTAAATATTTCTATAAGTACTTGTACTTTTACTTGAGTACAGTTTTTGGATACTCTACCCACCTCTGTAATTAACCTAATTACTCAGGTGGAGAGGATTCAGTTAATCAACGTAACCAATGACAAGAGGTATAAATACAGCAGACTTACCTCTGTGCGTCTGACAGTTTATCAGCATCCCTCCTCCATCCCATCTGTGTAGAGAACTTTTGATTACCCGATGGGACACACTTATAGTGTTGCAAAAAATGCAAGTGTTTACAGAGTTTTTTTTTATTTATTTTTTTTATTATTATTTTCAATACTTTGCATTTTAAAATAAACTTCTAAATGTCTGTTCAGTGGTCGCTATGTAACTGACAGAAGACACAATATTAAAATTGTGATAGACAGCAGTTACAAATGATGTACAAAATACACGTAGCCTACTCATCTTTGCACCAATAAAATGTGCAACACTTTATGTTTTACTACCAAATTATATGTAATATCTAATTAATTTAACTTTGAGAGGATACAAGACCTGATTTTCGTCTCAGCAGGGAGGACATCAGAGAACTCCTGACAGTGCTGGAGATGGACAGGCATCATGGGTAGAGGCCGACTCTGGAAACCCTGGTGATCCTGTTTTGGTTGGCAACTGGGACATCCTACAGCTTAGTTTGCAGGGCCTTTGAATGCCCCTACCAACTGTTCCTATTGTTATATTTATAATGTATGAAAAACTATAAAATCAGCCACTTTTCTTTACATTCACAACACTGGCATACCATCAGAGTATGCACATGAATATGGATCTAGAGCTGACTTGATACACCTGATTTACAATATTGCTACACATTCTTTCTTATAACAACCAAATTATTGATCTCATTTTACCTGCAGGTGGTTGCAGCTTGTGCAATATTGCACAACATATGCATTGGTGTAGGTGACCTCTTGGAAGATGGAGATGTTCCACAGGACAACAATCAGCCTCTCCGAGGAAATAATGATGACAGCCGGAGCGGAGCAGCATGGATCATGACTACTTTTTTCAGGTAAATTTAATTCCAGAAAAATGCTGATGTACTTTTTTTTACAGCAATTGTATTTATGTGTCACTTCATTGATGTGTACAAATCATACAATTGCTACATTGATCAACTGCATAGCATTTGTTAATTCATGGTTGTTGTTTTGTTTTTTTGTCTGTCCTCAGTCCTGAATCCTGATACAGAGACTTTTTTCTTTTTTTTTTTTCAAGTCAAAGTGACCTGTGACTTTTTTGTGTTCTTCAGTTAATATTAAACTTTACTTGCCTTGACTTGTAATAATTGCTTTAAGGAGCTCATTGATTCGGCCTAAAATAATTCATGTTAGCTAACTGCATGATTTTTATTATCTTAAACTGTACATTTCTGAAATGGACATTACTTTCACAGTCACCTCTGATAACAGATCACTCTAAATTGTGTAGACGTGTATTTTCTGTAAAGCTGCTTTGAAACAATATGTATTGTGAAATAAATGTGAATTTACACTGTTTTAATCTGTTTATTTAATATTGAACATAAAGGTTTATGCAATAAAGTATGATGTATAATTTAAAGGCTCAAGGAACAAATGTTTTCATTTGTTATTCAGTAATGTCTATTACAGAATAATATTTCTTCACATTAAAGCATAAAGAAACTAATGGCAACAAATATTGTATCAGTCCTGCTTAAATTAGCTGAATATTTAACAGTTTGAGGTAAAAATAAAATATTCAAACTACATTACATCAGTCTGATTAAATTAAGGTCCCATTAGTTCACATTACTTAATGGATTAACTAACATTACCAATGAACAACACATTTGTTGCACTATTTATGAATCCTAGCTTGTTAACATTAGTTAAAATACAAAACAATAGTTAAAATACAACTGTTCCTTGTTAGGGCATGTTAGCTCAGGTCCATTAAACAATATAAATACAACATTTCATTCTAAAGAAGACAAAAATGGTATTATGTTATGTAATTGCTACACTGTAATATATGGCAACCGTCTGTGGTCTCGTAGTGCTTTATAGCATGTGTAGTTTACCAATTTGTGATTAATTTACAACAAAACATAATTAAAACATTTAACTTACATTTCATAATGAATTCGGGCGTGCTTGATGTCGACTCACTTCCCGCCATGTTTTCTGAAATGCGTGCAGAGAGGATTGTGGGTAATTGAAGGCAGCGAAGGATACGTCTGATCCATCCTTCAGAACAGGCAGAATGAAGGGCGCGAAACAAAGGCTGCCTTCCAGGTCCTTCAGATTGAGATGGCCTTCAGCAGCGCTTGATGACGTCGCAGCCGAGATTTGCAGCCTTTTAATGCTGAGAGTACTAGTCTACAAGCCTCAGAAGGACTGGACTATGAAGGACGCAGTCTTCTGATTGAGAAGCACCCAAAGTTTCTTACGCAGAGCTTTCAAAATGACAGAGGAGAAGATGACTTTTCAGCTTACAAGAACATCGCTGAATTACTGTAAATGATGTAAGTAACAGTGCTCAGTTGAAGGTGGTAGTTCACTATTAGCTAATCAGTAACTACTGTTTTTTCATTCCTCCCAGAGAACTACTGAGAACTACTATATACAGGTTCATAATTAACATGAATGATGCATAATGTATAATTAATTCTAAAGTGAAGGTCATGGTAACACACTAGTAATGACTGAAGTATTACCAAATCCTTTAGAAGGAATTACTAATTATTTGGATCAGTATTCTGAAGTAAAAAACATGATAACTCTCTAGTAACTACTGGAGTCATTGTAAACTTTTGAGGTTAATAGTTAATAGTTAATTTTACTAGTTACTAGAGTGTTAATAATGCATTACTCATTTGTTCCTGTGTAGTTATTCATTAATGAAGGATCAGTTTTCTAAAGTGTTTCCAATCAGGCAAATAAGATCACTGGACATAAACACTCACTCTAGGACTTGTTTGATCATTTTATGAAAAAAAAAAAAAAAAATGTCAATTGTGATTTTTAAAGACCGTACTCACCCCCTTCACTCTGGTTTTGAAATGCTCACATCTGGGCGAAGACTCAAAATTCCTTTGGCCAGAAGTAATGTGTATAAAACATTATTTGTCCCAATGGCAGTGATTATTATAAATCACACTGTTTTCTGAAATAATGCAAGAGAACGGTTGGCATTATAGCGCTTTTTAATTGATTGTTTAGATGAATTTTTATTGTTGTGGGATGTTTGGAAATATGTTAGGAATGATGTGGATAGTGTAATTCTGTTTATTTCTGTGTTTGTGTGTCAGTGTGTGTCGTGTTGTTAAGCACTTCTGTGGATGTATTTATGTATATGTATGACACCAGTGTCAAAGACAGATTTCTGCTCCGTGACAAACAGAATGAACAATAAAGTTAACTTGAGCTCAGATCATTTGGCCTTGTACGAATTTAAATGGACTTTTTCAGACTTTGGCAAATCTGAGCAAAGTTTGAGACGATGTTGAGACATATTTGAGGAGAGCAACCCAGTCTCTGACAGTAAATCATTCAGTGGTGTGAGATTTGAAGATGTGGCTTACATTCACTGTTGAAGAGTTGAGCTTGAGAACATGTTTGGATTGAATTCAGATCATTGAATATAATTTACAGAGAAACTCAAGTGAACATCATGTGGAACAGAGAGATGATGAAAAACACTGAGAGTGAAGATGGAGAAGAGACAAACACAACAGAAGAGATCCACAATCTCTACATACAACAAATGAAAACATCACTACAATCATCCTATAAAAAAATATAAAAATGTAATTAAATTATGACAATCATATTATTAAACTGGTTTTGGCAATCAGTCCTTACTATGAAACACTAATAAAACAATAACAGTCCTTACTGGAATAAAAGCCATGATCACATCAACAAAATAGTCATGTTATGTACAAAAATACTGATGAGCTTCAAACAAATTTATGTTTATTTAGATGATCTAGTGTTATTAGTGTTTGTCTGTGATCAGTGTTGTGTGTGATTGTGTTGAATGAGCAGCTGCAGTATCTCTCAGCTGTATCAGTGCATCACTGTGACGTCTGACTGACCGAGGTTTTTGTACCACTCTTTATCACTGTGTGAACACTGAGCCACTGCTGTGTGCACTCTGACAGTAATAATCTCCTGTATCTTCAGTCTGGACTCCACTGATGGTCAGAGTGAAATCACTGCCAGATCCACTGCCACTGAATCTAGATGGAGTTCCAGTATAACGGCTTGTTGCATAATATATGAGGAGTTTAGGAGCTTCTCCAGGTTTCTGTAAGTACCAGGCTAAACGATTACTACTATACACTGCACTGCTGGTTTTACAGTTTATTCTGACTTCTTGTCCTGGTTGAGCTGCTGTTATTGATGGACTCTGAGTTACAGTGATCTGTCCTCTACACTCTGAGAGAAAACAGACACAAAAATGAAAATAATATTTGACATTTTAATAGAATTAAAAAAAAACAAAAAAAAAAAACAACAACAACTGTATTTCACAAACCATAATCATTAATCATTAGGACTATTTTACTACAAACCTTGAGCGATCAGTGTGAGAGTCCAGATGAAGAAGGTGATTTTGTTCATTGTTGTTCTTTTGTCTTGTGTGATGATGAAGATTGTGTTCTGTTCTGCTCTCAGTCATGAAGTGTTAAACTCACAGCACTATAAACACTCTCAGAGCACTGAAGCATGTGTGACAATGCAAAGAAGTGGGCAGGATTTACAACAGACAAACTAATATACACTAGAGTTACACTATGATCATTTACATTCTCACTAATGTTATTTTTAGTTAGTTCAGTAGTTTTATTTTCATTTTGACTACTGAGACACTGAGGATGTGCAGATGAACGTCCATCTCTGTGTCCATATTCAGTCATGTGACCATCATCACTGCTACACTTCCACTAGATGAACCTCCATCACTAAAGTAAGATCATGAATCATGAGTCTGTTCAGAAAGTATCAGGACTGATTGTGAATCTCTAATCAGAGTTCATGGTGTCACTCCATCTATCATGAAGCCTCATGTGTGTCTGAAATCATCAAATGGAGAAGAAACAGGCTGATAAAGATGGAGACATATTAGAGCTTGTTCACGTTTCATGATCTTGTGTGGAGATTCCAATGTGATCTCATGAGAATACGTGTGTATTTTTACGTACATTTACTTACGTTTTCATACACACAAAAACATACAATATTGACGTATTTATAGCACTAAAACATAAAAATACACAGCATTGTTAAATTTATAAAGATTGTGAATAGATGTTCAGTTTAGTTGGATACCAGCACATATAGGAATCTTAGGTAATGAGGAAGCTGATAAATTAGCGAAAAAAGCACTAAATCTTACTGATAAAATTGAGATTCCTCTTGGAAAAAAATGAAGGTAAAACTATAATAAAAAGTAATATTGACAAACAGTGGCAAAAATATGGGATTTAGATAATAAAGGAAGAGAATATTACAGAATTCAAAAATCAATTAAAGTAAGAACATTTAATAGTACAACCCCTGGAAAAAATTATGGAATCACCACACTTAGAGGATGTTCACCCAGATTTTTTACTTTATAGCAAACAAACAAATCACAGATATGACACAAAAAAGGTTTTGTTCAATAGCTTAACATTCTGGCTTCAGGAAACATACCTCAAACAAATCCACTTACATTTTTTTTTATTAATGGCAGGTCTTTTTCCAGAGCAAGTAGAGGAAAAAAGTATGGAATCACTCAATGTTGAGGAAAAAAATATGGAATCATCAACAAAAAAACAATTGTTGCTCCTCCTCTGGCTTTTGACAGCCTAAATTCTTTGAGGCATGGACTTCATTAATGACAAACAATATTCCCCATCAAGCTGGTTTCAACTTTCTCAAATAGCGTTTGACAGATCAGCTTTGCAGGGTGGAGCCTTGTCATGGACCAGTGTTTATAATTTCCACCATAAATTTTCAATTGCATTGAGATCTGGACTGTTTGCTGGCCATGTCTTTGAGTTGATATGCCTTTCCTGAAGAAAAGCTTTAACACTCTTTGCTCTGTGGCGAGATGCATTAACATCCTGAAAAATTATTTCATCATAACCAAACCTATTTTCTATCGATGGAATGAGAAAAGTGTCCACAATTTCAATGTACACCAGTGCATTTACTGTTGAGGTAATGATTGTCATCTCCCCTGGTCCTTTACCTGACATGCACCCCCATATCATAAATGAGTTGGGGAATTTGATTGTTTTCTTCAAGCAGTCATCTTTATCTGTTTCATCAGAACGGCACCTGACAAAAGTTCCAGCGTAATCTCCTTGGCTAATGCAGATTCGCGATTCTTCACTGAATAACACTTTCATCCAATCATCCAGAATCCATGATTGCTTCTCTTTATCCCACTGTAACCTTGTTTTCTTTTGTTTAAGTGTTAGTACTCGTTTTCATTTGGCTTTTCTATATGTAAGCTCAGTAAGCTCTATACAGTGGGTACGGAAAGTATTCAGACCCCCTTAATTTTTTCACTCTTTGTTATACTGCAGCCATTTGCTAAAATCATTTAAGTTCATTTTTTTTCCTCATTAATGTACACACAGCACCTCATATTGACAGAAAAACACAGAATTGTTGACATTTTTGCAGATTTATTGAAAAAGAAAAACTGAAATATCATATGGTCCTAAGTATTCAGGCCCTTTGCTCAGGATTTAGTAGAAGCGCCCTTTTGATCTAATACAGCCATGAGTCTTTTTGGGAAAGATGCAACAAGTTTTTCACACCTGGATTTGGGGATCCTCTGCCATTCCTCCTTGCAGATCCTCTCCAGTTCTGTCAGGTTGGATGGTAAACGTTGGTGGACAGCCATTTTTAGGTCTCTCCAGAGATGCTCAATTGGGTTTAAGTCAGGGCTCTGGCTGGGCCATTCAAGAACAGTCACGGAGTTGTTGTGAAGCCACTCCTCCTTATTTTAGCTGTGTGCTTAGGGTCATTGTCTTGTTGGAAGGTAAACCTTCGGCCCAGTCTGAGGTCCTGAGCACTCTGGAGAAGGTTTTCGTCCAGGATATCCCTGTACTTGGCCGCATTCATTTTTCCCTCGATTGCAACCAGTCATTCTGTCCCTGCAGCTGAAAAACACCCCCACAGCATGATGCTGCCACCACCATGCTTCACTGTTGGGACTGTATTGGACAGGTGATGAGCAGTGCCTGTTTTCTCCACACATACCGCTTAGAATTAAGGCCAAAAAGTTCTATCTTGGTCTCATCAGACCAGAGAATCTTATTTCTCACCATCTTGGAGTCCTCCATGCGGGCTTTCGTGTGTCTTGCACTGAGGAGAGGCTTCTGTCGGGCCACTCTGCTATAAAGCCCCGACTGGTGGAGGGCTGCAGTGATGGTTGACTTTCTACAACTTTCTCCCATCTCCCGACTGCATCTCTGGAGCTCAGCCACAGTGATCTTTGGGTTCTTCTTTACCTCTCTCACCAAGGCTCTTCTCCCCCTTTAGCTCAGTTTGGCCGGATGGCCAGCTCTAGGAAGGGTTCTGGTCGTCCCAAACGTCTTCCATTTAAGGATTATGGAGGCCACTGTGCTCTTAGGAACCTTAAGTGCATCAGAAATTTTTTTGTAACCTTGGCCAGATCTGTGTCTTGCCACAATTCTGTCTCTGAGCTCTTCAGGCAGTTCCTTTGACCTCATGATTCTCATTTGCTCTGACATGCACTGTGAGCTGTAAGGTCTTATATAGACAGGTGTGTGGCTTTCCTAATCAAGTCCAATCAGTATAATCAAACACAGCTGGACTCAAATGAAGGTGTAGAACCATCTCAAGGATGATCAAGAAATGGACAGCACCTGAGTTAAATATATGAGTGTCACAGCAAAGGGTCTGAATACTTAGGACCATGTGATATTTCAGTTTTTCTTTTTTAATAAATCTGCAAAAATGTCAACAATTCTGTGTTTTTCTGTCAATATGGGGTGCTGTGTGTACATTAATGAGGAAAAAAAATGAATTTAAATGATTTTAGCAAATGGCTGCAATATAACAAAGAGTGAAAAATGTAAGGGGGTCTGAATACTTTCCGTACCCACTGTAATATAAGGTCAAACAGTGTCGTATCAGTCTTCCAAATATAAAAATATTTCACAATTAATCAATATGAACAATTAATCGCTAAATGGTTCAACAACGTTCTGAAATAGCAAATCTTATATGTAGAGAGTTTATTAGTTTGTTAGCAGCACACGCTGTTGTAAATCCTGCCCACTTCTTTGCATTGTCACACATGCTTCAGTGCTCTGAGAGTGTTTATAGTGCTGTGAGTTTAACACTTCATGACTGAGAGCAGAACAGAACACAATCTTCATCATCACACAAGACAAAAGAACAACAATGAACACAATCACCTTCTTCATCTGGACTCTGACTCTCTGCATTCAGGGTAAATATCTTCTATAAATATCTTGAAAAATAATCTTATGTACAGTCCAATAACCATTAATGACTAAAATATGTTAATTTCAGAGAGCTGGGGACAAGTGACAGTGACTCAGAATCCAACAATAAAATCCATCAAACAAGGAGAAACTGTTACAATCAGCTGTAAAACCAGTCAGCTGATTTCTGGCTGTAGTGACTGTGTGTCTTGGTATCAGCAGAAACCTGGAGAAGCTCCTAAACTCCTCATTTATGACATAAGAAGCCTTCAGTCAGGAACTCCATCTAGATTCAGTGGCAGTGGATCTGACTATGGCAGTGATTTCACTCTGACCATCAGTGGAGTCCAGACTGAAGATACAGGAGATTATTACTGTCAGAGTGCACACTATATCAACAGTCAATATGTGTTCACACAGTGATAAAGAGTGGTACAAAAACCTCAGTCAGTCAGACGTCACAGTGATGCACTGATACAGCTGAGAGATACTGCAGCTGCTGATGGAGGATCACAAACAACACAATGGAAATGTTTCAAATGCACTCTTGATCATGTAATATTTCTTAAAGAGGCCATATAATGCTCTTTAACATGTTCCTTTAGTGTATCTGTAGGGATCATCCATAAGCCCAACAACAGAATCCAAATGTGTGGGTGAAGGTATAATGCATGAAGATCTCTTACTTGAGCTTCTGTAAAGTTCACTTTATTTAGTCTGACTCCAGTTTCGAAAGATTATTACATTTAGACTGTGTTTCTAATTAAGAGCTAACCACATATATATAAAAAGTCCCTGTGAACCGGAAGCTGCAGCGGACTTTTATTTCAGTGTCCGCTCTGAAATGTTGTTTTGTCTCCAATGACGTCACTTTGATGGCTTGGGTAGAATATTTCCTTAACCAATCCCCTCTAACCGTCAGTCTGCTATGAGTGACAGATGGAGAGGTGCAGTAGATCCTTTTCTTATTTAGTTTTAATAGCGAAAATCTCTTTAACCTGGCATACATATAACACATTATCAGTTAACAAATATTAAATCAGTAGGAACTGGGAACACTTCCCACAACACCCGATATACTTGGTACACCATAAGATGAATGGCATCTACACTAATATTAGTCTCTCTGTTTATTCTGAGGTTACCGTAGTCAGCCAGATCCGATCATGTCATCTAGACAATTTCTGGAGAAGGCCTCGCCGACATGACAGCCAGAGGCACAGATCCTCACAAAGACCACAAGAACCAGACAAGTCCTCCACACAGACCTCTATGGCCAGCTTTGTCTCCATACTGGCGTGATGATGAATCTGATCCAAAAGAACTGGATGAAATATTTTGAATGCTTCCGATCCATAATCCAATTACTGGCTTGTAATGAAGCCTGAATCATAATCACGCTGCGTTCTTTGGAAATGTCAAGCTCACTGTATTGCATTCACTTATCCTGAGCCTAACAGAAGTGCATTTGTCCATTGCACAGGTGATTATGATGGACTCCTGCTTGGAGACAGGGGCTATATGGAGACAGGCAGTATTTTATGACAACACGTTCTCACTCCCAACTCATCATATATGGACGCTTGGTGAGGACCCCATGGCGTCACATTTTAACGCACTGGGTACCCCCTTGGTGTCGTTTTTCAACAAGCAGGGCAGTCCAATAGACTTCTAAGGAACCCTGAACAGGAGCCTGCGGCGTTGAAATGTGACGTCTTGGGTAGCACACCGCAGCCGTGGATGGGTTGAGACTACAATAAATAAGAATAGATAGGAATAGGCTACAATAAATGATCTATGCCGAGGCTGGTCAAATGGCGGCCCCCATATCATCTTTATCTGGCCAACCAACCGGTTTTTAATGTTAAGAAATCCCTCGCAGTCTGATATCAAAAGTGCCCTGTTACGTTCTTTCAGATGTTTTTCTATTCGTTTGGTTAGGGGAAGTTAAAGAAGTAACATTTGAAAGTGTGTGTATGCATATACAGAAGTGGTAGGAAGGCCGAGAGACAAGAAAACTCTGTGTAAGGTGTTTTATTGCTCAATGGTGCACAGTGATTAAGTGAAAGGGTGTAATCAATATTTACAATATTTACAGTATTTACAAAGTACAAAAAACAAATAACAACAAAACAGAGGTGGGAAGGGGAGCTCGAGAGGTGCCAAATCAAAGAAATAAATAAAACAAAACACAGCTAGCTATTTTAACAAACTAAGCTGACTACCAAAAAGAAAATGTGGAAAGAAAAAGGTCTTCGGCGTAGAAACGCCCTAACTAACCTATTCTAGTCTAACCCAAAAAGACAAAAAAACATACAGAGGGTGGCACTCTCTCCTAACCTAGTGTGTCTAATACAAAAAAACAAAATGTCCTACGTGTGCACAATGTATGTCGCGCGAATTACTTACCTGCCCGCACCTTCCCAGCCTCACACACAACGTGACGACTGGAAAGACTGACAGCAAAATGCAACTGTACACTGTACAAACAAAATCAACAAAGGACTCTTCAAACAGGTAATAAACACACACACACACAATATACAATGAACAATATCGGGACAAAAGAAAAAAAAAACAGCGCAATAAACCACAAGCAAACAACCAAATAGAAAATACGAATTGAGCCAAACAGCTGGAAAAGCGGAGGAGATACAGGGTTTTAACCGGGGCGTTGAAAGATGATTGGCAGCGTGAACCGGGGACGTCATCAGAGTGACAGGCTGATGGACCAATGGGATCTGGAACACACAAGACAAGACTACCACACATACATAACATGACGCACACACAGTGTGCGTAACAGCCCTCTGAGAAAAAGGGGGAGCGTTCACAGACAACAGCATCCAGCGGTGAGTTTAACAACGGTCATCGTGTTGTGCAACAGCATCCAGCGTTGAGTTAAACAACGCTCAACTGCAGGTTAAACAGCATTCAGAGGTGAGTTAAACAACGCTCCACGGTGCGTGCAAGTAAGCGGTTTAAGCGTTTTCTGGTAATGGGGTAAGTGACTAATTAGAGGTGATGCATGCTGGATAATGTATTTTTATAGGAGGCTGGTATTGATAAATAAATATGTATATATGCTACGGTCAGGAACTCCATCTAGATTCAGTGGCAGTGGATCTGACTATGGCAGTGATTTCACTCTGACCATCAGTGGAGTCCAGACTGAAGATACAGGAGATTATTACTGTCAGAGTTTACATGAAATCAACAGTCAATATGTGTTCACACAGTGATAAAGAGTGGTACAAAAACCTCGGTCAGTCAGACGTCACAGTGATGCACTGATACAGCTGAGAGATACTGCAGCTGCTGATGGAGGATCACAAACAACACAATGACAATGTTTAGCAAAGTTTCTAAAGACTTAAAAGGTAAATGTAATATATAAGATTTAAATACATTCTCTTAACCGGGCGCGCCATTGACACGGGGGACAGGGGGGTCAGGACCCCGCACTTTTGAAAAGACAGAAATCGACCCCCGCACTTCTGATAAGGGCTGCTTCAATCAGTCACACTATATCATCTTTTAGCTTAGGATATGTTCTTTCAAATGAGACCATTTTCACGTTTCTGTGAGCTTTCGTTCATAAATAATCAACTGTTTTGTCGTGGATGTGAACAGGAAATGCGCTCTCGATCGGAGAAACACGCGATCTCCAAACAATCGATCAAAGCGTGCTAACGTTTTAGGACAGGTCGATGGTATGTAAATCATGCCCGAATGTTAGCGTTTGTCAATCAAGCCAAACCATCCATTCAGAAACCGAGAAATTTGACACTTTAAGGTAAGGAGGCTGATCTCTCAGGTTGACGCGCGAGCTGGCTTGACTGAAGTTTCCGTGAGGATTTATAGTTTATGGACTGTTTTGATTTCAGTAATTACATCTAGAAAGGTAAAAGCATTGATGGCATCTATAAAAGAGATATCTAAAAGCGAAACGAAAGTGATTATTGCCTCGACCAGCGACGCAGTGGGGAGGACGCACGAGAGGAGACCTGCGCGTTTAATATGTATATATATACTGTAATATTGCATTTACAATGCTTATCAGTGGCGTGCACTTTGATCGCGAAAGTGAAAGTGCCCTTTGCGGTCGCATCGGGGTGCCCCCGCGTTCAGCTTCAGTTACAGAGTGAAGGCCAAACTTCACTGCATTTAGACCCACAAAGATTAATCAGGTCTTGAACGTGTCAAGGCAAACAGGGCATTGGATCCTCCTACAGCGCTGGCCCTCCAATTCTAAAGGGGGAATTAAACGCAAAGTAAAACACAAACAAACACACACTTTACACAAAAAAGAAAACTAATTTACAAATCAATTAAATCACAATACAGTTAGAACAAGCAAAAACAAATCAATCCCAAAAGAATGAAAGAAAAAAAAAAACACTCCCTCAAGGCTTTGATTTGAATCGATACATACGACAGTTCAAAATTAGGAGTAAAGCACCAGGCAGCAGGCCAGACTAATGACCCGGCTGATCTCACAAGTGTCGCATGCTGGAAGAAATCGGTTAGGATTAACGAGTAAACACAGTGCGATATCACATGAACAACTAATAGTGCTGCTCTGATGGTCCGGTCCAGCAGCTCAATCACACAGGCTGATCTCACACAGCTCCAAAGATTGATCCCAGAAACAATATAACGGCCACGAGAACAAAGTTCGATGTCCAAGCAGTCATATATGGCGAAGTAAATGAGAGAAGAGTAAATATGACCTTACCTCTTCAATCTGAAAGAGTGAAGTCCTCAAAAAACTGGACTGTTCTGTACCACATTTCTCCTTGTGTAGGCGAGCCTTTTGGACAACTTTTCTTTTACTACTGATCCGAAATCAATCAGTAGCTCACATCATTTTTCAAGGCTTTCATCTGTTTCTCCAGTTGGATTAGCAGGGCAAAAGTTAACCTCTGCTCTCTTCAGTTTCTTCACATTTTTGGCTAGAAAGCATTTATCCCTGGTCTTGTTCTTCAATGAATTAAGAGCAACTTCTAAAGTGTTACCCTTGTCATGTTATCACCTTGCTTTTATGACATGCTATTTCATTTGTGTTATGTACTGTATTACAATAACATGGCCTCGCCCCCTTTGTTGTGTGTTCTCAGGGGCGGGGTTTATGTAAATTGTAGGGTTAGTGATGTCACCAATCCAGGAAGAAGCTCGTTGTAGTCCCTACCAGCCGTTTGTTGTAGTCCTTAAACAGAATTCTTTAAAAGAAAATATCTCCCTTTGCTTTGAACTTTGACCATTGTAACTTTGCAGATGTTGTTTATGCTCAAACAGCAACATTACACACTAACTAAAATTAAAAAAGTCAAATCATAATCAACCACCCCTTTAAGAAATGTGCATTGTGCAATAAATAAATACTCCAAATAAAGTTTAATTATAAATTTATATCAGTAAGTTCTAAATGATATGTCAATAAATATGTTAATGGATTTGAAGGATACTTAGTTTGAAATAAATGTATTTTAAATAGATTTTGGTATCCACCTTATTCCTACGCCCCATGACGCTTTGTGCGAACTATGGGTGTAACTTCCGTTAAGCTGTAAACAGTCAGTGAAAGGCTCGCTCTATGAAAGAAATAATACGTTTTTTTTTATTTAGTTTTTTTTAACTGGGTACAATGAGATGACATTTTTCTACTCACCCTTCAACCAACGAACATTAAAAGGACATTTAAAAGTGTAAAAGCATCAACAAGGTACTTTCAACAGGCCATGAAAAAGCAAGATTCTTTCCACAGAAATAACGGACTGGTTAAATATAACTATAGTGATATATATCTGTATTGAGTAATATACGTTGCCTTAATAAAAATGTCCATGAACTTCAGCATTGCGTGATACTATTTCAAAGTGATTTCCATCATTTTTACAGATAATAAATTGTATTTAAATGTGAAAACAAACCTGGAAAGAGACGTGAGGCTTTGAGGAGAAAAACGAGAGATTCTTCGTTCATTCCAGTGAATTATTAATGGGATATATCGTACATTATATCGGGAGAACAGACCACAAATGTGCAGTATATGTTGTCCTTTTTCATACTATTACAGCGGCATGCAAAGGGACAAAAGAAAATAATCACGAGGATAGAAAGCAGCGACTGAAAAGAGCTCTTGCCATAGATATTCGTTTTAACATGTTACGTTAAAATACCAAGCGTTACGTTATTCTCATGATGTCTGAATATAAAACATGAAAGAAAAATTGACAGCTCATTCAGTCAAACTGACAGATAAGCTTTATTTGTAGGGCAACCTTATGATTTGAAATGATTCATTTCAGTCTTTTTAAACGGAAGTTCCCCAAACCAGAAGTGCAACCCATAATTTGAAACGCAGTAGGCTAGTCAGGAATAAGGTGGATAGGGCCAGCATGGGAAGTGGGAGTGCTGTGGACCAGCTACACCAGCAGTTTTTCTTGACCAGTTAGACCAGCACTAAACCAGTCTGGACCAACATGGCATTCATGCTGGTTTATGCTGGATTTTTCAGCAGGGTGAGTTGACATTATCGTCCCACTCTCTTATCTGTCACCTTCCTCCAGTGCATTAAGTATTGAGGTAATATTAATATACTTCCCTCATAATTCAGGAATGGGTGAATTGTCAGAGCAGAAACTGGACTTTGTCACCATTAGAGTCCCACTTTCTTATCTGTCACCCCTCCAGCACAAGTCAGTGATAGTGTAGACGTGGAGCTGAACTCTACAGGCCCTTCAGGAGCAGGTTTGGACACTAAACGAATGAGACAAACATTATAGTCTTTATCCACCTTGTTTTTAACATAAGAGCAGCTCGGCCATTTGTAAATTGAATGTGTCTGGCTTCAGGTGTCATTCACTTCTGAAGACTTTGGGAAGAGAAGATACAATATGCTTATTCTTTGTCATTTATTTATGAGTGTTTCATCAACTTTGGGCACCTAATATCTGTTATATTTTATTAAAATATAACAGATATAACTTTTGTCTTTTTGTTATAATCCTTTATACAGACTATCAATGAGAAACAAGAAGTTAAATCAGACTTTATAGACATTGTATTTCAAGCTTGTCAATTCTTTGGAGCCCCTAAAGGGACGTGATGAAGGGAAAAAATATGATGTGAGGAAAAAATAAAAATAAGTCAATGCTTTTGCATTCGCCTGCAAACAGTTTAGAAGGTTTTGTGAGCGAATGCAAAATTCATCGGGGTAGCGCAAAAGCATTGTTATTCCTTCCATCTCATATTTGTTTGTCCCATGTTCCCTTTAGGGGGTCCATAGACTTCACATTGAGTGAAAACACAATGACACTGAATTTCAAACCTGCTTCTCCTTGGAATACCATGCAATGAAATGTTTATTTTGGGAATTGTCTTTGAAATGTCTTTGAGAGTGAGCTGCAGTCTTCAGGATAATGATTTAAATAGAGTCACTTTGCATTGTCACACATGCTTCAGTGCTCTGAGAGTGTTTATAGTGCTGTGAGTTTAACACTTCATGACTGAGAGCAGAACAGAACACAATCTTCATCATCACACAAGACAAAAGAACAACAATGAACACAATCACCTTCTTCATCTGGACATTGATCTGTATATCAGGTATACAGTGAAACTCTGACTTGCTTAAAACTAAAATAAATAAAGTTTGTATATTTTATGAATATGACATCTATTTCTAATATGACACATGATTTTTCTATTGTCTTGATGTACTTTTAATTTGAATATATTCATTTCTCTTCAGGCTCCAGTGGACAGATCACAGTTACTCAAACTCCTGTAGTTCATACAGTCACACCAGGAGAAACTGTTGTGATGAGATGCTCCGCCAGCACTCCTTTAACAGGCTGTAGCACACCCTGTCTGTCCTGGTACTTACAGAAACCTGGAGAAACTCCTAAACTCCTGATTTATGGCATAAACAGCCTCCAGTCAGGAACTCCATCTAGATTCAGTGGCAGTGGATCTGGCAGTGATTTCACTCTGACCATCAGTGGAGTCCAGACTGAAGATACAGGAGATTATTACTGTCAGAGTTACCACTATCCAGTACAGAGTAAAGCTGTGTTCACACAGTGATAAAGAGTGGTACAAAAACCTCGGTCAGTCAGACGTCACAGTGATGCACTGATACAGCTGAGAGATACTGCAGCTGCTCATGGAGGATCACAAACAACACAATCACAATGTTTAGCAAAGTTTCTAAAGACATTTAAAATTAATATAATAAATATAAATGTATATGTAGTCGTTTATTTTATATGAAATATCCGTTAGTGCTGATATGAATTATGGCAGCACTGGGATGTTTTATTGTTTGTGTTTCAGATCACAGTATGAGAGCGATGTGGAGTGAAGCAGAAATAGCAGTTGTTTTTAATGTGTTTTCTCTCACTCCAGGATTGAAAGAAGCGGTTTCTTTCACCAGTGGTTGTGGGAAAAATATGCATACTAACTGATCAGATTTAGTCTGAAAGGTAAGTTAGAAGTTCTTGCTTATAGAAGTGTTATATAAAAGTAATATGACATCACAGTCGTGCTGCTCTTCATGTCTATGGTAGAATCACAGCCGTGCTGATATTCAGTATAACTGCACTCTTGATCATGTGAAACTGATTAAATGTGACAGGATGAAAAAACAGCACAACACCTTCAATATTTTAAACACAACTTCAGCAAGGGCGTGAGACTGTGACAGATTCATACTCACAACAAATTCATACTCACAAAACAAAATGGCATCCACCTTCCTACAAACATCCCACATAAATATAACAGGTTTCAGGTCAAATAACACTCAAAGTAAAGCCACTAAACTCACTTTCACTGTACAATTCAACAAACAACTAGAGTGTCAAACAATTCTTTGGGCTCCGGACGCAGGAGAGATCTGTGTGGAGGAACTATCCTCAGTCTCTCTCCAAGTGAAGCTACTGTGGGTCTCTTTACTCCAGGAGTCTGTTCCAGAAAACAAGGTTAACTTACCGTCACATAAACCCTGAACTCTCGGTTGATTAACCCAAACCATGTTTACTCGAGGTATGCTGGTTCCAAACCCGCAGTCTGGAGTAAGTTCAGTAAAGCCAGAGAAACTGACCAAACAACATTCTCAACCGAGCGCCGAATCCAGGAGTCAAGGAATGGAGAACACAAGGAATAAAGTAAACAGCAAGAGACCCCCCGGCTCTTAATCGTGTTTCCTGGAGGATTTTTCCTAAGAACAGAGCTCAGTTTAACTGTTCAGGACAAACAAGGGACTCATGAACAACCATCACAAAACAAACAAACAAACAGTCGTGGATCATCCTGAAGGGTATTGCACAAAAGCAAGATAAGGGATTAAGCTGGGATTTTCCAGTTATCCTGGCTGAATTTAGCCCTGACTCAGTTGCATGAAAGCAGGCTAAATTAAGCTATATTAAGTTACTATGGAGATTTATTCTTTGCTCCAGATCAGGCTAACAACCAGGCTAAGATTAATCCTAGTGATTTATCTGTTAGTTCTGCTGTCAATCCTACTAGAAATTAAGGATAAAGGATAATGTATGTCACTCTTTCATGTATTTTATTTGGCATTGGTAGCACACACTGTGTGTTTATCTTCACAAATTCTAGTTCCACTTCACTGGATCAATAACTATGTAGTGTACTGGACATTCATGAGAAAGGTGGGAGACCACAATGTGTTTGGAGCTTTGGAGAGAACAAATAATGATGATTAATACATTGTGTTACAGGTTCAGTGTGAATATGAGCCTTTTTTAAATGCTAAAATCAGTACAGACTATAAAATATGTCAGCAGACACTATTCACCTAATTTGTACATTTTTTTTTTTTTTTTTCACCAATCAAGTCACTTACCAGCCTGAAACATGTTCTTGTAGTTAATCTTGACTTGCTGCCAGGTCCTTTTTTTTTTTGGCCTGACATGTTTGTTCTTTAAGAAGGACAGATAGATAAGAGAGATAAAATCAATTAGATAGAAAAGAACCTAAATAAAAATAGATAGGAGTAGATAGATGAGATAGATTAAATAGACAGATAATAAACTACATAGATAAAATAGATGCACATAGTGGATAAGTGTTTGCAATTAATCTTCATGATAAATTTCCTGAGTAACATGCATGTCCACTGCTCACATTTAAGGCAAAGTGTTAATGTGTGGAAAGGACAAGTAACTCGTTGAATTGTAGTTATGATGGTTTCAGTGGAGCACTGGTTATTTGGAGCATGTTATTATCTTATAACTATAATTGTTGTCTTATTTATTTATTTATTTATTTATTTATTTTTTTAGAAAAACAGAAAGGGTACTGGTAATTTTCTGCCAGGACATTGCCTGTTAAATTATAACCCTGTGTAACCCTAAAACACAACATGCAATGCGTAATTTAAACAGGTAAAAAAAAGAAAAAATCAAAAAAATAATTAAAATACATAAAATGTAATTATTCAAAAATGTGTAATTGTTCAATAATTCAATGTGGAATTTAAAAATACAAATATCTGATCATAAAGATGTTGTTTAAATTACTTATAAAATATATTTATTTTTTTTATGAACAAATCTAAATGAACATATTACAAAATCATATTTTTTATGTGTATACTACGCAAAAAACGCAATGACGTCACAACGTCATTTAGCAACTTTTAGCAACAAATCGACCCGCCTTTAGCAACTTCCTCTGAAAATGAGTTGGCAACACTGATTATATGTTTCACCTCTTCATATGTGTCATGATCACCGTCAGTTCCTGTCAGTTCTGCCTGTCCCTTGCTGTTGCTGGACTTTATTGGACTGGCGCGTTTAACATGTTTTGATGAGGTATGTCTCATGATCTTTTTCCGAGGAGGACTGTCTGATCCGCTCAGTTCCGTCATGCCGTTGCACGATCCCAGTTGGACGTTGGAACAATATATAGAGCTGGCTTTGCAACTGAGCGGATCTCCCTTTACTGTGGGTGTCGTGGAGGAATGTGACACCTCGCTGAATCACGTAATGGCTGCCGCTAAAGAGAACACTCACAAGATGGCGGCTACCACAACAACAACACGTCATGCTGATCTTCTAGAGCAACGTCACGTCTACGCCGATCTTCCAGAGTCAAGTCACCTGACTTGCTGTGGCTATACGAACCACCTGACCTGCTGTGGCTATACGAACCACCTGACCTGCCGTGGTTGCCCAAGCCACCTGACCCGCCGTGGCTGCCCGTGGCACCTGACCTGCCGTGGCTGCCCAAGTCACCTGATCCACCGTGGCTGCCTAAGCCACCTGACCTTTTGTGGTTACCCGAGCCACCGGACCTTTTGTGGTTACCCGAGCCACCGGACCCACCGTGGCTTCCAGACACTCCTGACCTGCCATGGCTGCCCGTGGCACCTGACCCGCCGTGGCTGCCCAAGTCACCTGATCTACCGTGGCTGCCTAAGCCACCTGACCTGTCGTGGTTACCTGAGCCACCGGACCCACCGTGGCTTCCCGAAACTCCTGACCTGCTGTGGCTATACAAACCACCTGACCTGCCGTGGTTGCCCAAGCCACCTGACCCGCCGTGGCTGCCCAAGCCACCTGACCTGCCGTGGCTGCCCAAGTCACCTGATCTACCGTGGCTGCCTAAGCCACCTGACCTGGTTACCGTTACCCACCGTGGCTTCCCGACACTCCTGACCTGCCGTGGCCTCCCGAGCCATCTGACCCGCCATGGCTGCCAGACACTCCTGACCTGCCATGGCTGCCCATGGCACCTGACCCACCGTGGCTGCCCGAGTTCCTGGAACCTGCACTGGAGACCCCGTTCCTGTCTGCCTACAGGTCTCCAGTGCACCCACCCCCCCTCCCTAGCTATACCATCTACGTCGCGAGGACGCGCCTTCCGGAAGGGGGGCGTTATGTCATGATCACCGTCAGTTCTTGTCAGTTCCCGGACTACAGTTCCCATAATCCTCACTGCCAGTCACATGCACACTCCACACCAATCACCTGTTGCCACATACACCTGTAGCCTATTATCTGGACTATTTAAGACTCACTCACACACCACCTCATTGCGAAGTCTTGATTCACCCTGTGTTCAACTCTGAGCGGTTTCCTGTGTTTATTGTCTGCCTGTTATCGATCCTGTCTGGTTACCTGTTTATGATTCCCTGCTGCCTGCCTTTGGACTGTTTATTGTTATCTGGACTGTGAACGTTTTCTGCCTGCCCTGATCTACTGCCTGTATCCTGACCACGATTCTGCCTGTCCCTTGCTGTTCCTATTTGCTCCTGTCTGACCCTGCCTGTACGACCACGCTCTTATTTAATAAAGCTTGCAAATGGATCTCTGCCTGAGTCCAGCTTCGTTACAATATGTTTCCATTAGAAGCTGTTGCTCACGGGTTTTATCCATTTTTGCATCATTGATTCTGTGATCGATCCTGTGGTCTGTTTAAGAATGCCGTGAACGTGCACGTATCCCGACTATCTAAACCTGGCTTGACATAGCTGAACGTACTCATCCTGGCTCAGCAAATGTGCAACAGACTAAGCCAGGATTCACTGATTAAACTAGGTCAAGCTGCGCTTTTTCTGTTATCCTGGCTTTCTTAATTCTGCTTTTGTACAATACCCCTCTGGTAACCACACACAGTATTAAGAATCAAGGGTATGCAAACTTTTGAACGGGGTCATTTTTATAAATTCTGCTATTTTTTTTTTCTTGTGGAGTTTATGTAAACATCTGTTATGTGAAATAGTTTATTCGGGACAGTACTAAATAAAAAATAACATGCAATTTTCATGATCCTTATTTTGTTAAAATGATTGACATTTTTGCAGATTCTGCAGGGGGTATGTAAACTTTTGAGCTCAACTGAACAACATTATAAAAATGAAAAGAGCCTCAAGATAAATGCTTCAGATAAATAAAGTTTTGAGCTGCAAATGATTTCTTCACATTCATTTGAAATTGTCCTGTATCATTTTCAGCAAACGGTTGTAATAAAGGCGAGGGACGGATCTATTCGCAGCGGTGTATATTTATTTAACAGAGCTCAATATACTCAGATCACTAGAAACAGAACAACTGCTGTATATTGCAATCATTATGAGCACCAGTTGTAATTGCTGTCGAATCATGAACACGTTTGTTTCTCCTCAACTGAGTATTTGACATTAAAGGATTAGTTCACCCAAAAAATAAAATAATGTCATTAATTATTCACCCTCATGTTGTTCCAAACTAGTAAGACCTTTGTTCATCTTCAGAACACAAATTAAGATATTTTTGATGAAATCCGAGAGGTTTTTTTTATCCCATAGAAAGCAACGTAATTTCCGTCATTCAAGGTCCAGAAAAGTATTAAAGACACCGTTAAAATAATCAACGTGACTACAGTGGTGCAACCTTAATGAAAGCAACAACATAACATTAAGGTTTGTTTTGTTTTGTGTGGAAAAACAAAACAAAAATAACAACTTTATTCAACAATGTCTTCTCGACCCTGTCAGACTCATACACAGTGAACGCAGTGCAGAGCTTCCGTGTCTATGTCCGAACGCCGGCTCAGTATTGGGCAGCATGACGCATGCCTGTGATGCTGACGCAGGAGCCGGCCAATACTGAATCAGCGTTCTGACGTAGAACCTGGAAGAGCTGCGATGTAAATAGTGTTGCAGAATGACAGGGAGTATAATGAGTGTTAGTTTCTCACAATGCACACAGACAGCTCCCTCGAGAGCTGCCTGGGCATGCTCCACTCCCAAGCAAGCAACGCACATCTCGTGTGTATCCCCGCCCGTGATGAAGCGAGGGCAGGGAGGAACACACTTGACAATCTGCTGCTTGCTCGTCGCCACAATAAGTATCTTTTTTATATATATATATATATATATATATATATATATGTGATATATAAGTGTTTGGTGACAACGAAAAATACTCTTGTCTTCGGACGAAGAGATATTTTGTTTGCTGTATATGTAGCGGACAGACAACACCAAATAAGACACACGAAAACACAGAGCGCTGCTGAAGACACAGAAGCTGGCGTTCTTTGTTCTCAGGAGTGCTTTATAGTTTCCTGGTCCGTGACGTCACCCGCTCTGACATCCCGTCACACTATTGGTTCGATTTCACGAGTGCTTCAAGACGTAATCACGCAGAAGTGATCCCGATGCGATTCAACGCAGCGTCGATGTTCCCATGAAAGGGAACTGAGAAATCTTCCACCCTGAACACTGATATTGTGTTATTCAGAAACACAATTAAACCAAAGAGCTGCTGCAGTTTATTACATCAACTAATAATGAGCCCAGAACAGTGTAGAATGAATGATAGAAAGTGTTCAGTGACCTTACAAAATATTAATAATGACCAAATCAATAATATACAGGATTCTGTCAGTAGACTTCAGAAATTTGTGTATAATTGTTTGACATGTTTCACAACATGAGGAAGTTGTTGGAAAATGTGTTTGTGACTGATCTACAGTCTTCAGGATAATGATTTAAATAGAGAGAGTCACTTTGCATTGTCACACATGCTTCAGTGCTCTGAGAGTGTTTATAGTGCTGTGAGTTTAACACTTCATGACTGAGAGCAGAACAGAACACAATCTTCATCATCACACAAGACAAAAGAACAACAATGAACACAATCACCTTCTTCATCTGGACTCTCACTCTCTGCATTCAGGGTAAATATCTTGTATAAATATCTTGTAAAATAAACAACCACATCACATTTACAGTCCAATAACCATTAATGACTAAAATATGTTAATTTCAGAGAGCTGGGGACAAGTGACAGTGACTCAGAATCCAACAATAAAATCCATCAAACAAGGAGAAACTGTTACAATCAGCTGTAAAACCAGTCAGCCAATTTCAGGCTGTAATAACTGTGTGTCTTGGTATCAGCAGAAACCTGGAGAAGCTCCTAAACTCCTCATTTATTACATAAGAAGCCTTCAGTCAGGAACTCCATCTAGATTCAGTGGCAGTGGATCTGACTATGGCAGTGATTTTACTCTGACCATCAGTGGAGTCCAGACTGAAGATGCAGGAGATTATTACTGTCAGAGTTTACACTATCCAAACAGTAACTGGGTGTTCACACAGTGATAAAGAGTGGTACAAAAACCTCGGTCAGTCAGACGTCACAGTGATGCACTGATACAGCTGAGAGATACTGCAGCTGCTGATGGAGGATCACAAACAACACAATGACAATGTTTAGCAAAGTTTCTAAAGACTTTAAAGCTAAATGTAATATATAAGATTTAAATACATTCTCTTAACCCAGTTTATTGTTCATTGACTACTCTTAGTATGCCATTCATAGGTTTATTTCCCCTAAATGTGTAAACATTGAAACTCCCAAGCACCATCAAGACATTGAGAGCGTCCGCTCAGATCCGTCAATCTCTTTCCAGATGAGACCATGACTGACACGTTACATGTGAAAATACCTTCAGTTACAGAGTGAAGGCCAAAATTCACTGCATTTAGACCCACAAAGATTAATCAGGTCTTGAACGTGTCAAGGCAAACAGGGCATTGGATCCTCCAACAGCGCTGGCCCTCCAATTCTGAACGGGGAATTAAACACAAAGTAAAAAACAAACAAACTGTACACAATATTTGTACATATATCTGTAAAAGCCTTTAATCAGCTCGACATGTGCCTCCAAGAAACAAACAAAAACACAACAACAACCGAACCTGTTCTATGCAGTCAATGGGGCGCTGCGTCCGACAGCAGGAGCAACCTGGTTTACAAACTAAATGAACCACAAGCAAATTCAAAATAACTAAATACAAAAAAGAACACAAATTAACAAATCAATGAAATCACAATACAGTTAGAACAAGTAAAAACAAATCAATCCCAAAAGACTGAGAAAAAAAAAAAAAAAAAACTCACTGGTGGATAACTGCGAGCATCGGGGAAGAGCACTTGAAAAAGGGCTCATAACAGATACTCATAAGACAAGACGGCCCAGACAACAGGGACTGAAACACTGTAGTCATCCTCCCCTCTTACACCCAAAGGGCACTGAAGGCCTACGGAGGAGTAAGCGAGTGCTATAGCGTCGACTATCCATCTGGAAAGCCTGGGCTTTGTGACCGGAAGACCTTTAGTGCTGCCACCGAAGCAAACAAAAGCTGTTCCGCCTGACGAAAAGAGGCAGAACGGTCAATGTAAGTCCTCAGGGCCCTGACAGGACAGAGTAGGTTCAACTCCTGATCATCCCGAGAAGGAGGAAGAGCGGAGAGAACGACCATCTGCGCCAAAGGGGGTAGATAAGACTTTCGGGACATATCCATGTCTTGGTTTCAGGACGACTTTGGAGTCGCTAGGCCCGAATTCAAGACACGAGGGGCTCACAGAGAGCCCCTGTAAATCTCCCACACTTAACCGATGCTAAAGCTAGCGGTAGGGCAGTTTTCAGCGACAGGGACCTTAAGTCGGCAGTCTGGATTGGTTCAAAGGGAGGACCTTTAAGGCCTCTAAGAACCACAGAAAGGTCCCAGGTACACTCTAAAAAAAATGCTGGGTTAAAAACAACCCAATTTTGGGTTATTTTGGCAACCCAGCACTGGGTCAAAAAGGGACGAACCCAGCGCTGGGTTGTTTTTTGTAACCTAAATTTTGGTGTAAAATGACTACATTGCAGTATTTAAATTAACCCAAATGGGTTTTTAATTAAACCCAGAAATCTTAGACATTATAAAAATCACTTGTACACACAGAATGACTAACAAAAGGTAAAAATTTATTAAAAAAAAGAACAAGGGCAAACGTGGTCAAAAGTAACAACATGCATGCGAGATGAAAATCAGAAAAGAATTGCAAATCAACAGCCACACAGTTATTGTAATGATGGGCCAACAGCGTGAGGATCCATTTGCAGTTTCTTTATTGTAACAACAAAGCACCAAGCAGACAAGGGCAAGACAGTAGCGTAAACAGGGACAGGCTTAGGTCGAGACAGGCGGCAGAGATTCAGGGTCTTACAACAGGCAGAGTTCAGGGCAGGCGGCAGGCAAACACAATCCAGGAAACAAGCAAGGTTCAGGGCAGGCGGCAGAGGTTCACAGGAGATAAACAGTCCAAACAATAACAGGGTAACAGTCCACAAGAAAACGCTCAGTAGTGATCACCTGGGCAAATCAAGACTTCGCAGTGTATGGATGCGTGTGTGCGTCTTAAATAGTGTGAGTGTGATGCAGTGCAGGTGTGCGCAATCAGTCCCAGGAATGAGGGCCTATGGGTAATGTAGTCCAGAGGGAAGTAGCTCAAAACTCATGTGATGGCTCCCTCCGGCGGCCGGGAGGAGGAGCCGCGGGAGCCGTATTCATGACAGTTATACAGATAAATTAAATTGTTTTTCACATTTCAGTGAACAGTGATGAATATAAATGACCAAATAAGACTTTTTTTTTTTTTTTTGCATATTATCCACCGCCAACGAAAACACTACACTATAAAATTATTCACTGGTTTCAACTTTAAGTAATTGTATTAAATATTGCAATAATTTATTCAAGCAAACAAAGGTAACAAGTTAACTTCCAAAGTTCACTCAATTTCAAACTTGTAACTATAAATCCATAACCTTAAGTTGTTTACAAAACTACTTGGTAATAATTATCTAAAATCTCTATTGTTGCCTAAAATATGGAGTTATATTATATTACATTATATTATATTATATTATATTATATTATGAGTTTTACTAACACAAGTTAACATGACTAAAGGTTTTTTTTTTTTTTTTTTTACAAACATGACTGAACACAAATGTACCACAACATTAACACTGACATTATAACATTTGTTAGTTATAGAGTTCTCTGAGGCAAGTATACATGTGAAAGAATGTGAGTTTGAATGAGTGTGTGAATTCCTCCACTAAACAACAATGAACAAGCATTGAACATTTGTCAGATTATGCGCTAAAAGTTCGTTGAGTCCATGAATACATATAGAACACGCGTCACTGCCAATTTTCATGACCTCCTTAGTATAACTGATGTCCAGTCATGAAGAAGCTCCATCAGCACAGCAAAGGCACGCAACCTCCCTTAAATTGTCGAGAAAAATCTTCTCCTTTAAAAGCACGGTCACATCAGTGATCTTCATTGGGGAAGGTCATTCTCCTTTTTGACCAGTATTCATCCCTGTCATCACCTGTTCATCATTGGGTTAAAAGGAGGAAAAATAAAATTACTAAGGAACACAAAACAAATTCCTAAAACATTTGAAGGTTAAAACTGAATAATTTCCAGACAGGTGCATCCACATCAGTAAGGGTAGGTCAATAGTCTGTTTAATCACTTCAAACACTTAATGTAGTGGTTTAATGTATCTTCTACCACAGCACACTAGAATGCTACAATGGCAGCACCAGTGAATGCATTTAATTCAATTATTATTGACCAACACAAATGATTCATGATTCAAAAATTGAGCTGGGCGATATGGCCAGAAATATTGTCACAATACTTTTATCCATATCATACGATAGCGATATTTATCACGATAATCAAATACCATTAATGGGGAAGGAAATTCTACATATTTGTTAGAACTTGAGAACAAATGCAAACAATTTATTTACAGTTAAACTCCACAGAGTAAGTTGCCTTTTAATTTAGGGCCCCATTCTGTTTTCCATTATATTTTTCTGGATTCTATGTTTTATGATTTAAAGGGTTAGTTCACCCAAAAATGAAAATAATGCCATTTATTACTCACCCTCATGTCGTTCTACACCCGTAAGACCTTCATTCATCTTTGGAACACAAATGAAGATATTTTGATTAAATCCGATGGCTCAGTGAGGCCTGCATTCAAAAGCAATGGTACTTCCTCTCTCAAGATCCATAAAGGTACTAAAAACATATTTAAATCAGTTCATGTGAGTTCAGTAGTTCTACCTTAATATTATAAAGCAACGAGAATACTTTTTGTGTGCCAAAAAAAAAAACCAAAATAACGACTTTTCAACAATATAGTGATGGCTGATTACGAATTGAATCAGTGACTCGGAGCGCCAAAGTCACGTGATTTCAGCAGTTTAGCCGTTTGATAGGAGATCCGAGTCACTGATTCGATTCGTAAGGCTCCGAAGCAGTGTTTTGACTCACTGAGCCATCGGATTTAATCAAAATATCTTAATTTGTGTTCTGAAGATGAACGAAGGCCTTAAGGGTGTAGAACGACATGAGGGTGAGTAATAAATGACATTATTTCAGGGCCAGTGGCTCCCTACACAGCATGTAGTGTGGAGTCCAGTGAGATGTTTTTCTGTCATTATGAAGCTTAACAGTTAACATGCCAAAAAATTATTTAAATAAAAATATAAATACTTTTTTGTTGAAGTATTAAAACAGACATGACATACCTCACACATTCTGATGAACTTGGAGGGCTGCTCTTTAAAGTATTAGTTCACCCATTAAAGAAAATTGTCATAATTGACTCTCCCTCATGTCGTTCCAAAACCGTAAGACTTTTGCTAATCTTTGAAACACAAATAAAGATATTTTTAATATTCTCTCAATTTTTTGTCCATCCATTGCAAGTCTGGGAGTCCAACATTTTCAAATTTTCTGAACAGACATGATTGCTTTTTATGATATGAACAGATATACTTTAGGATTTTATTCATATATAAATATTGGTATGGATTACTACAATAACTTTGCATTTGTGAAGTTTAAAAATACTGATTATCTAGACTGTAAATGGATAAAAATAAATAAATAAAAAAGATGAGAATATTAAAATTATCTTCATTTGTGTTCCATAGATGGACAAAAGTCTTATGGGTTTGGAAAGACATGAAGTTGGGTAAATGGTGACAATTTTTATTTTTGTGTGAACTATTCCTTTAAGAAAGGAAGACCAAGGGCTCCTCTCCACAGTTGGTTTGAGTTCTGCAATGAATAACACGGACATCAGTTATTTTAAAAAATGTCAAGAAGTCACACTGTTGTTGCATAAACATTTTAAGTAACGTTAAACAGGCAGAAGACAACAGAAACATTCATTTTCTAAAAATAAACTGACATAAAGTCAAAAGAATGAAGCTCTCCTTAGGTCTCTGGCTTGATCTACAAAAACAAACATGGTTTTATCAAAAAACAACTGATAACGACGTGGAATTTTAAACTTACCATAAATCGTCTTTCCCTCTCTTCTGAAGAAGCTGAGAAGATCTCGTATCCTCGCACAGCAGTCGCCTGTCGTTTAACGTTACTCCCGGCGCGGGCCAAATGAACACACAAAGCGCAACAAGTCTGAAATATTACATGCAAAACATTCATTTTAACAATTATCGCTTCAACACCATCAAAATAAACCAACCTTTATTACATATCGCAGTTTCATTTCCTTAAGGAAAACTATAGGTAACACTTGAGTAATTATGCATTTCATGATCACGTTGAGTGTAAAAAAAAAAAAAAAAAGACAATTGCTCACATCTCAGACACTTTAATGTTGATTAGTAATTAATTAGTAATTCTTTATAATTTGTCATAGTTACATATTAGCTATTAATGATGCCAATCTCATTCTGTAATTATTGATTAGCTAATAAGGAACTATCTTAGAACTAAATTCGATATTACTTACTGATTAGTTAAGCTTGTTTCTATATTAGTTAATAGTAGTAGCTGAAGTGTTAAAGTAGTACTACTCATTAGTCCTGCATTACTTCCTGCATAGTTACTTATTAATGACGGACCATTATTCTAAAGTGTTACTGCATTCTGCTCTTTTTGGATCGTTTATACATGCTAACTGTGACAATATCCTATATTTCTCATTCATTCTTTTATCATGTGCTGATATAACACTGTTTAAAGAAATATATTTCGTGAGTTGTGAAAACTGCTGCATTCCTCCAAAGCACAAGAGTACATGATTTAAATAGAGAGAGTCACTTTGCATTGTCACACATGCTTCAGTGCTCTGAG
The DNA here is from genome assembly GCF_019924925.1 of Ctenopharyngodon idella. Lineage (NCBI taxonomy): Eukaryota > Metazoa > Chordata > Actinopteri > Cypriniformes > Xenocyprididae > Ctenopharyngodon > Ctenopharyngodon idella. Next base: position 28,963,178 of record NC_067221.1, read on the forward strand.
AGTGTTTATAGTGCTGTGAGTTTAACACTTCATGACTGAGAGCAGAACAGAACACAATCTTCATCATCACACAAGACAAAAGAACAACAATGAACACAATCACCTTCTTCATCTGGACTCTCACACTGATCGCTCAAGGTTTGTAGTAAAATAGTCATAATGATTAATAATTCCTTTAAAATATATTATATATAAATTATTCTCTTGAAATATTAAATGTTTATAATTTTAGATAATATTTTTTTTAGAATTTATAATTGTATTATCATTATTATTTTCTTCTTCGTCTTGTTCTTTCTCTCAGAGTGTAGAGGACAGATCACTGTAACTCAGAGTCCATCAATAACAGCTCAACCAGGACAAGAAGTCAGAATAAACTGTAAAACCAGCAGTGCAGTGTATAGTAGTAATCGTTTAGCCTGGTACTTACAGAAACCTGGAGAAGCTCCTAAACTCCTCATATATGATGCAACAAGCCGTTATACTGGAACTCCATCTAGATTCAGTGGCAGTGGATCTGGCAGTGATTTCACTCTGACCATCAGTGGAGTCCAGACTGAAGATACAGGAGATTATTACTGTCAGAGTGAACACCAGATCAGTGGTAGCTTGGTGTTCACACAGTGATAAAGAGTGGTACAAAAACCTCGGTCAGTCAGACGTCACAGTGATGCACTGATACAGCTGAGAGATACTGCAGCTGCTCATGGAGGATCACAAACAACACAATGACAAAGTTTAGCAAAGTTTCTAGAGACTTTTAAAATTAATATAGTAAATATAAATGTATATGTAGTCATTTATTTTATATGAAATAACCGTTAGTACTCATATGAATTATGGCAGCACTGGGATGTTTTATTGTTTGTGTTTCAGATCACAGTGTGAGAGCGATGTGGAGTGAAGCAGAAATAGCAGTTGTTTTTAATGTGTTTTCTCTCACTCCAGGATTGAAAGAAGCGGTTTCTTTCTCCAGTGGTTGTGGGAAAAATATGCATACTAACTAATTTAGTCTGAAAGGTAAGTTAGAAAGTTCTTGCTTATAGAAGTGTTATATAAAAGTAATATGACATTCACAGTCGTGCTGCTCTTCATGTCTATGGTAGAATCACAGCCGTGCTGATATTCAGTATAACTGCACTCTTGATCATGTGAAACTGTTTAAATGTGACAGGATGAAATAAACAGCACAACACCTTCAATCTTTTAAACAACTTCATCAAGGGCGTGTAACACTAATAAAAATATGTCAGTGTCTATTTGTGTCACAGTGCTGTGTTGTTAACACACATGAACACGAAGGGAAACAGACAGTCTTTAATAAATCCACAGGGATATCATCAACCAGAGAACAGCAATCCAACAAAACTGAACCATAGACAAGACCCGACAGCAATGAACAGAAACAAAGGATCTGAAGTACAGCGGGAAACAAGGATAATTAACCCATTTGTGCCCAAATTTTTTTCTGAATGGTTTCATGCATATAGTCGTCCTATGTGTCCATAATAGTGTCCTATGTGAACATGTTCTGCATTTATTTTCCCCAGGTTTTTTTTTTTTTTTTTTTTTTTCTTTTCTTGAAAATCACATTTGAATGTGCGGCAATAGTTGCTGGTGGGCAAATATGTTGTATGCACCCCCTCAATATAAAATTTAACTAGGAGGAGAACATTTGGCATCTAACTCAAAATAACTGCTTTCAACAGATCAATCTTTATTCATAAACAGATTTATTATGTATGAAAGTCGAAGAACATTCTATGTGAGCCCAAAAAAGCTGCATCTAGCTTATAATCTCTAGAAATATGAAAAAAACAAACAACAAATCCATTTGTCTTAAAGTGGTTGAACTTAGTTCAGAACAAAGTGCAGCCATTAAGTTGCCCCAGCAGGGCAGTGTGCATCAAAAAGTTAAATGAAAATAAAGAAATAAAAATAAATAGAATAAAGAAAAAAATTAGACGGGACATGGGGGTGGACAGTAGAGCTTTAGAAAGATTGCTCTCTCTATTTAACTCAACAATTGTTTAAAAATGACTGTATTGCTTCCTTAAAATGAACCCAAAGTATGTTGGAAATTAACCTTTATTTAAGGGTTAATAAATGAGCATTTATTAATAAGTTAAATGAATAATAATTAAACAAGAGATATTTATTAAATTGCTTATTAATAAATGTTCACCTTGTGATTATTATTGTTGCCTCTAGTAATTATGTCTGATTTTTAATTTCCAACCTATTTTGGATTCATTTTAAGTCAGCCATATAGTAATTTTTTTTTTTTTTTTTTAAATAGTTTAAATAAAACTGCCCAGCACGTTGGGAAAACATTTAACCCAACCGCTGGGTTAAAACAACCCAATTGCCGGGTTTGTCCATTTTCAACCCAACTTGGGTTGTTTTTAACCCATTATTTTTTAGAGTGTATATTTTAGGTGTGATATTATAAAAGCAAAAAGCACTAAACAAGACCAATAACCTTGATTTATTAACCCATTAAACACAGTATACCCCATTTACCCCGTCATATATGTACTTACAAGTCATTTGCCCACCGGCAACTATAGTTGCTGCTTGGACTTTTGACTGAGTATGCCAAAAACTATAGATCTCTTGTAAAATTTGTCTTGTTTGGATGATTCTAGAGACCTTCATGATATATATATATATATATATATATATATATATAATGTCAACAAAAAATATTTATTAGAAACATGAAAATTACATTTCTTTGGGAGGGTTTGCCTTCGCCATGCTTCCTGGAAGTATGGGTAGGAAGTTGACAGCTTCATGTGACAGGAAGGAAGTGAATACTTTTTTTTTGTTCTTGAAATCCTTTATTTGGTTGTTTTCTTGCATGTCATTGAGACATAAAACATGGATAACATCTAGAAAAATACTAACAAAAGGAAAATGACAACTATACACTGCAGCAACTATAGTTGCCGGTGGGCTAAAATGGGTTAACGACACACACCTGAACTGAATGATGAATCAAATTAACAACCGACAACAAACACAACAGGTGGAAAGTGGAAACTGAAACAAAGTCCAAACTAAGTGAGACTGTGACAGTACGCCCCCTCCTGGACAGGTGAGACCTTCTGTGGAGGATGGAGATCCAGGAGAGGGATGGACAAACAGAAAGTCCAGGGTGGTGCAGGTGGAGGAACTGACCAGGGGATGGTCTTGAACAAGAACAGACAGATGCTGACCCACACCACAGCCAGGACTGTAAGTTTCATCTAAATTTAAATGTTGAATATGACTCCACACATACACCACATATATTGTGATTGCATTCTTTACAAAACTAAAGTTTTTATTGATTTTTTTTTATTTATTTATTTTTTACTTGTCTTTTAATCTAACACACAGTAAGAGGGAGTGATTTGTTTTGAGAGTCAGTTGTTCTTTTTGACACCTGTGTGTTGCTGTAACCTGTTTCATCAAACACTAACCTTCAGTGAAGATTCAAGATGGACTTTTCAGTAAAAACCTCATCATAAGATTCATTTAGTTCAGATTGTTAATCATGTTATGAAAGCAACGACATAACTTTAAGGTTTGTTTTGTTTTGTGCGCAAAAACAAAACAAAAATAACGACTTTATTCAACAATCTCTTCTCTACCCTGTCAGATTCATACACAGTGAACGCAGTGCAGAGCTTCCGTGTCTATGTCCTGTATTTGTTATAAAATGAGACTGATCTACAGTCTTCAGGATAATGATTTAAATAGAGAGAGTCACTTTGCATTGTCACACATGCTTCAGTGCTCTGAGAGTGTTTATAGTGCTGTGAGTTTAACACTTCATGACTGAGAGCAGAACAGAACACAATCTTCATCATCACACAAGACAAAAGAACAACAATGAACACAATCACCTTCTTCATCTGGACTCTCACACTGTTTGCTCAAGGTAAGACTGATAAAAATTGACTCTGGTTTTGGTGTTCTTGTAAAAGTATATGATGGTAGTAGATTTAAACAATTATTGTTTTTCTTTTCTCTTCTTCACAAAGAAAAAAAAAAGAAAAAAAAAAAAAAAGAATTAGCCTAGAGATGCAGAATGGGCTAATTGGTAAATAATGTGATGTAATGTATCACTACTGCTTATCTAAAACATGGAAAATTCAGTATTTAAAGCATGCCATAGGGCTGGGCGATATAAAATCTGTATTTAATTTTTTTTTTTTTTTTTATATATTTTATATCCTGCCCAATATTTTCCTACAAACAATGTTCGTATTGAAGGCTATGAAAACAAACATGAATCTTACCATGTAGTCTATGTTATATTATGCGCAAAAAAGGGGTCAAATTACATCCTAACATTGTGACACTACAATCTAAAAACAAAATAATGCTTTTTAAAGCAGAAGTTACATTTACTAAACTAAAACTGAAAATAAAAAAAGCACAGACTAATTTTTAGTCTATTACGATTACCCCACAATAATCACTTTACAGTTACTGCTATCATAAAAATACACTTAGGTGTAGGTTCAAAATTCTACATATGCCACATTTATGTTCGCAAACAAAAACAAATAATCAACAACAAATATTTTAGCTAAATGTATATTTTAGTCAGAATTATTGCACTCTGTCTGTTTGGCGCGCATGCGCACGGCGGCGCTCGTTCACGGAAGTTTGTGCTTCCACTCCTGTCTCCTGGACAGCAAAATGGAAATATTTTCTTGACTTTCTAACATTTACAGATGGAGAAAATGTCTGTGAAATGTAAGTTATGCACTGAGAGAGACGTTTCCACCAATCGCTGCACAAGTTAAGGTTACGTATGATGACGAAAGCATGTTAGTGCTAGCCCTCCCGGAACCCATAGAGAATGCATTGCAGTGCCTGCAGTTCGAAAAAAAAGTTTTTTGAATGGAAGTTTATGGGAGCACTTGGGGCAAATCTCGGCCAGAGTGAAATTGCCCCAAAAGAGGCGGTACTCCACAGAACGTGGTTGACGCTGATTGGACTACAGGTGCTGGTCATATAATTAGAATATCATCAAAAAGTTGATTTCACTAATTCCATTCAAAAAGTGAAACTTGTATATTATATTCATTCATTACACACAGACTGATATATTTTAAATGTTTATTTCTTTTAATTTTGATGATTATAACTGACAACTAAGGAAAATCCCAAATTCAGTATTTCAGAAAATTAGAATATTGTGAAAAGGTTCAATATTGAAGACACCTGGTGCCACACTCTAATCAGCTAATTAACTCAAAACACCTGCAAAGGCCTTTAAATGGTCTCTCAGTCTAGTTCTGTAGGTTACACAATCATGGCGGAGACTGCTGACTTGACAGTTGTCCAAAAGACGACCATTGACACCTTGCACAAGGAGGGCAAGACACAAAAGGTCATTGCAAAAGAGGCTGGCTGTTCACAGAGCTCTGTGTCCAAGCACATTAATAGAGAGGCGAAGGGAAGGAAAAGATGTGGTAGAAAAAAGTGTACATGCAATAGGGATAACCGCACCCTGGAGAGGATTGTGAAACAAAACCCATTCAAAAATGTAGGGGAGATTCACAAACAGTGGACTGCAGCTGGAGTCAGTGCTTCAAGAACCACTACGTACAGACGTATGCAAGACCATGGGTTTCAGCTGTCGCATTCCTTGTGTCAAGCCACTCTTGAACAACAGACAGCGTCAGAATCGTCTCGCCTGGGCTAAAGACAAAAAGGACTGGACTGCTGCTGAGTGGTCCAAAGTTCTCTGATGAAAGTAAATTTTGCATTTCCTTTGGAAATCAGGGTACCAGAGTCTGGAGGAAGAGAGAAGAGGCACACAATCCACGTTGCTTGAGGTCCAGTGTAAAGTTTCCACAGTCAGTGATGGTTTGGGGTGCCATGTCATCTGCTGGTGTTGGTCCACTGTGTTTTCTGAGGTCCAAGGTCAACACAGCCATATACCAGGAAGTTTTAGAGCACTTCATGCTTCCTGCTGCTGACCAACTTTATGGAGATGCAGATTTCATTTTCCAACAGGACTTGGCACCTGCACACAGTGCCAAAGCTACCAGTACCTGGTTTAAGGACCATGGTATCCCTGTTCTTAATTGTCCAGCAAACTCGCCTGACCTTAACCCCATAGAAAGTCTATGGGGTATTGTGAAGAGGAAGATGTGATATGCCAGACCCAACAATGCAGAAGAGCTGAAGGCCACTATCAGAGCAACCTGGGCTCTTATAACTCCTGAGCAGTGCCACAGACTGATCGACTCCATGCCACGCCGCATTGCTGCAGTAATTCAGGCAAAAGGAGCCCCAACTAAGTATTGAGTGCTGTACATGCTCATACTTTTCATGTTCATACTTTTCAGTTGGCCAAGATTTCTAAAAATCCTTTCTTTTTATTGGTCTTAAGTAATATTCTAATTTTCCGAGATACTGAATTTGGGATTTTCCTTAGTTGTCAGTTATAATCATCAAAATTAAAAGAAATAAACATTTGAAATATATCAGTCTGTGTGTAATGAATGAATATAATATACAAGTTTCACTTTTTGAATGAAATTAGTGAAATAAATCTACTTTTTGATGAAATTCTAATTATATGACCAGCACCTTTATAGCCTATATCCAGAGGCAGAACAAAACAGCCTAGCAGTGACAGCTAGCATAACACTGTGGTTGAAAAAAATCCGTCCCTTTCTCACTTTGGTGGTGCGTTGCCCTATTGCCCTAATGAAGAAACCGCCCCTGGTTTGCATATATGTTTAAATGTTCGTGATAACGAAATGTTTGGCACATGTGTGGGGAGTCTCGCGTGAGTTTGAAAGCGAGATTAAAGGAAAACAAATACATTGTGACACGTACAGTTGTGACACCGCCTGTTTCGCTGGTCCATTGAGTCAGATTCACTACAACTGAACTGATCCAGAGTTTGTTTTCCAGTGGGATGAGACCAGGGGCCTGTTTCAATAAGGAGGTTCAACCAACTCTGAGTTAAAACTTGAACTCTGAGTTGACTTACTCTTAGTTTTCTGTTTCAGAACAGCTGAACTGAGTTAGTTCAATCGACTCTGAGAAGGTTGACTCTTGCTGTGTTCGAAATCGCCCCCTATACCCTCATTCACTATTCTCTACATTACTCTACTATTATAGTCCACTTGAAGGAGTGAACGAAACAAGTGAGTGACTGACGCTGAGTGCGCCGGAAGGACTGCCGATTTCGCATAGTTTGTGCTGCTGTTTATTAATCTTTTGAAATGTAGCAAACTGGCAGCCCCAGTAGTAAGGAATATTTATGTTAAACTTTGCCATATAAAGTAGCATGTACAAACCTTAATTAAATGATTTAATGATCAATTAAAAAGGAAATTATACCTGTATGATATTATACTGGACCAGTGCAGTTTGGAAAGTAAATGGATGATTGATTCAGCTGCGGGCGCCATCTCACTGGCGAGACGCAGGAATTCATTCAGCACTCGACTCTCACAGTGCATTATGGGTATTCTCTAGCCGTTGAGCATGCATCGGTTGTACACTCGTTATTGCAGTGCATTGTGGGATTGAATGAGTGCACTCAACATCGTCCGCTATGGTTTCGGACACCAGTACAAATGGCTGTCCCCTCAAATAGTGCCCTATTTAAGGGTATTGGGGGTGATTTCAGACACAGCCTCTGAGTTAAGCGCGTACACCACGACTATGAAAAGCCATCATCAATGGAGCTCCGATATTACGATTCACCATGTGACAAAATGACGTCCGCATACTTCTGAGTCAATGTAAGTTTAATTCTTATCACTGTTATAATATCAAAGGTGAAAACTGGCAGAACGGTAAGTTATTGAACTAATATTCATTTTCATGGTATCAAATATGCAAAAAGGGAAGAAATAAAATAATAATTTAAGTTTTTTTTGCAAATGATGTTCTATTTACCATGTAGGCTAAAAGTAGCAGTTATTTGCAATAAGTGTAAATAGTAATTAGATGCTATTTATTTTTTATACTGGCAGATACATACTATTTGCACCTCAGTACTGTTGTAAATTAACAGGATGCAATAATAACACAGTGTAAATTATTTTATCATTATTAAACACTCGTTAGGCAATTTACTTCCACTTTCAGAACATTTTCTTCATTTTTATTGAAAACAAATGCCTTTCTGATGTGATAAGGGAGAATAGAGAGCTCGGCAGAATGCGGATTCAAACCCAGTCAAAGACGTCGCAAATTAGTTCTCAGCATCCAATGCGCTACTACCTACGCCACTGAAGCCATTAATCACATGCATTGATTTTAACCTTGTATGACATTGGAGGGCGGGGCTACTGTAAATTTGCACTTAGTAATAGACAATCCGAATAATCTTGTTTTCTGTTTGCATTAAGATTATTTTTATTACCACACTGGCAGATATTGATAATTTTAAGTAAAATGCACTTAATTTAGATCCCCCAGGAAACACGACTAAATATCTTATATCATTTCCTTATATAGAAAATCCTTCTTGATTTAAGAATTTTTAGATATTTGTACTTAGAATAAGACAAAAAATACTTTTGCAGCGTGAATGAATGAATGCACTATTTAAACATCACTTGGACTTTAAAAAGGGGGAGGAGACCGAAGGAAACTCTGGGTTTATCGAAGAAAACCTGCTCCCGGCCAGGTTAGGTTCAGAGTAAGTTACCATGGTAACTGACTCTGAGTAAGAGTTACCTCCCTTTTAGAAACGGGCTTGACTTACCCTGCTTTCTTAGGTTTGACATACTTCCCTTTCTGAAACAGAAAACCCAGAGTTTCCCTCATTTCAGGGTTAACATACTCAGAGTTTTCACTTAACCTCCTTTCTGAAACGTAGCGAAAATAGACATAATGCTGTAGCGAATCAGTACAGGTATTTAATTAATTTATGGGTGGAATATATGAATATAATAAATCATAAAGCTTTATGATTAATTATAATACATATACCGACCCGAGAGGGAATTATACATATATTGTGAATTAATTACAACGAATTATAATCAATCACATATATGATTAGTTCTGGTTTGATAATAATTTAGAGAAACTATTAGTTTGTCCAGCAAACCGTTAGCTCCTCATAGCCGATTATAAAAGGAAGGTTTTTCTCTGGCCACGAGAAAGACTTCCTATTCTAGCATCAATGCGTAAAGCAAGGATACTGGATCGAAACGTTAAAGTGACCTGGGTTTGTTGCATGAGCAAAAAAAAACAATCGAGCATGAATATAATGTATTTAATATATGAAACTACGGATACAGAGACTATACTACTAGACATACACAAACAATACACATATATGGAAAGCGAAAGTAAAGTCAAGAAAACAGAGGTGATCAAAGGATTGGCAACTTACTAACAGTTAAAACCTTTGAGAGCCAGCAAGGAAACTCAGCTTACACATCGAGCTTAAAACGCTTTGGAAAGAATGGTTCTATACTTGCATAGGTTCAGGTGCTGTGGTCGTTTCGTGTTTCTGCAGGAGTTTCGGTGCGTGCGGCTGAAGCGATTGGTCCTTTTCCGAGAAGGTGTTCTTCGGCGGGATTTTCAAACAAGGGTTTAACTTAAGAGTAAGATAACCGGAAAAGAAAGAAAAAGAGTCCGTCTCCTAGGCGATGAAGAGTGAAGACTTAGGGCGACGGATGAAGAGGGTTTGACAAAGAAACTTGTTGCCAAAAGATGGTCGTCCCGAAGAGAGGGGGCGCGTGATGGAAGCGCGGTCGCCGAGACGTCCGGGAGAGACGTGGGTTAAATGGCGAGAGACAATCGAGAGACAATGAGAGATGCGTGTCGTTGTGTTTTAAGGACAACAGGCCAGAACGCCTCCTGGGATACATCAGCCAATGATGAGGGTGCGATTTTGGCGGGCAAACTCTTTCTTTGTCTCCATTTATGACCTAATTTGCATGGTTTACGAAGTGTCCGATCTGAGTACATTTTCTTCAAAGTACCATTAAAAATAGAAGAATGCATTTTACAGTCATGTGACATACATTTTCAATTAGAGCATAACGAAAGCTTTACAATGAGACCAAACTTGTCAGATGGCAAAGACATAAAAGGTGAGATACAGTTTATACTTGAGTTTTATCGTTTAGAAGAAAACTAATACAACTACAGTCGTAGCTAAGCTTATATACTAGGGATAAATACATGCACCTTTAAATACAGCGACGGGTACATATTGGCACAGTCATATTTGGAGGATAAATGTACATTCACAATCTCCATGCGTGTTTGTGAGTGTCTGTATGTGTGTGTGTATTGGGGTTGTGGCCAGTGTCTGTGACCATATGTCCTTTAGTCCCACCAGGGTGACTCTTTGAAGTCTCTGGAGCTGGTGAGAATGTGTTCTGTTTTTCTTTACTGGGGTAACAAAGGTGCCAATGGGGCAATTGGTCCCGGACTTGCCGGAGCCGATTCGTGATTTACATGCACAGTTCAGGAGGCTAAAAGCATTCTGAAATGTCCAAAGTTGATTGACTAGCCGGATCTATCCAGACGCTACAATGCTGTATCTCCTCAACGCTTTATCATATTCAGGCCAAACTTGGTACATGTCATCACAAGCATGACCTGAGGCAACATGCAGTGTTTCAGCGCAGCGCCACCTACTGGTCCGGAGATACAAAAAATGGCTATTTTTGCTTAAAACTTCTGAACGGTTTGTCCAAAAATCTTAAATTTGATCTCTATACATTCGGGGCATCATGCTGAGTCGAGTGATATCTAATTTTCCCATGTCGGCCATTTTGAATTTTGTGCTAAAATGCTGTATTTTATGAACGCATTAGCGTATCGTTACGAAACTCGGTATGGGTCTTTTGCCCTGACAGTACACAGTTTCGGCGCAGCGCCACCATGTGATCAAAAGTTATAACAAAATGCTAATAACTTTTGACTATATTAACCTATTGTAATGAAACTCAGTAGACTCCTTGGGTCATGCTGAGAACAGAGATATAAATTTTGCCATAGTCGGCTGAACTTCCTGTCCACTATATTGTTTTTCTTTAAAAACCTACTTTTTCAAACTCCTCCTAGACCGTTGTTCCGATTTTCACAAAAATTAAATCATCTTCAGAACATGCTGACAAAAAGTTATGGATTTCAAGTTGATACATCAATCTGTTTTCGTATACCGGAGCAACGAATTTGAGGCATGATGCAAAACCGACTCTTGAAGCTGTATCTCTGCAATGCTTTGGCATATTGACACCAAACTTTGCATGAGTCACTGTCACCTTACTTTGACTATACCACAACAATTTGTTCACAGCGCCACCTATTGGTTGAAAGTGATGAATCATTAAATCATTATTATTGAAGGTATTTATGATTTTTCTGTCGTTTTGCCTAAATATGTCTTTAATTGCTTAATGTTGCAGTAAGTCTGATGCTCACAGCTGTGCTTGGGATGACTTGTTGTGCCTTCTTTGTGCTTGGCCCCGATAATTGCTGCTTGCAGCTATATTTCTTAATTGCATTTACACTCACAGTTAAGACACTTGCGATTGCATTTTCATTAAATGTCCCACAATGAATGTAACAAAATTCAATGTGGATTTGAAAATGCATTCCAAGACGATCACGTCTCCGCCCCGCCCTGTCAATCATTGCGTCAAGGCGGGGCCAGGTGTTGAAAACATGGCGGAAACAGCTAAAGAGTGAGGCATTTACAGGCAGATGAAGTAGAGCAAGAACAGATAAATGTCAGTGTCCCTGACGATTATGCGTGTCTGTCAGTGATATAACCGGTATGTTATTAGAAGCATAAATAAATTTATGGTTAGGACGACTCGTAGAGAACGTGCCTGACGCTCGTGCACCTTATCGTGAGCGAGTGAGCGGTGCTTTATTACAACAAGTTCCTTTACTCATAGAAATAATTTTAGACAAGCTGTTTGAGATTATTGCTTGCTCTATCATTATGGTTGTATGTTTTTCTCTTTTTATCATTCTGATTATTGTTTATGCATCAATTATATTAATAAAACGATGTGTAGTCCATCTGGATGCTGAGTGTTATTTATAATAATAATAATAATTTTTGTTCCCAAAAATAACTCTTGTGATGTCTTAACACATCTTTCACATCTGCACTTTGCTCTGAAGTGAACAGGTGCTGATGGTGTGATGGTGTGGAGGATATTTCTTGACACAGTTTGGGCCTTTAGTACCAATTGAGCATCATTTAAACACCACAGCCTACCTGAGTGTTGATGATGACCATGTCCATCCCTTTATGACCACATTGTACCATCTTCTGATGGCTACTTCCAGCAGGATAACACACCATGTCACAAAGCTCAAATCATCTCAAATTGGGTTCTTGAACATGACAATGAGTTCACTAAACTCAAATGAGCTCCACAGTCACAGATCTCAGTCCAGTAGAGCGCCTTTGGGATGTGCTGGAACTGGAGATTTGAGGCATGATAATGCAAAAGCTTTTGTACAGTGTTGAAAAACATTAGCAGCTGAGAAGTAAAAAAAATAAATAAATAAAAAGATAAAGAAATAGGCCTATGTAATTCGTTGCTGTGACCCAGAAGAATAACCCTACTCTGTGTAGCTGTCCAAAATGTTTCTAAAATAGAGAAGAGAGAAATTTAAACATTACCAGAATTTTAGGAGCATTAGAGACAGTCTGGGTGGGGTGATTTCTAGTGTGTGAAAGAGGGTTTAAACATCAGAGTTATTTTTGGGTAGAGTTATACAGTTATAGAGTTACAGTAATATAGTTGGTGCTACTGTACCTTAAACACTTTTATTTATTGGTTTAAAGAGTAGAAAAATAGGCATTATTCATTAAATGATTTATATCATTGTAGTATTGGATGAGCGACCACCACAATCCATCCCTTTATATACCTAAAATGGTGCCTTTGGAGGGCACTGAAGTTTTTAATCATTATCAACATATATTTTTAATAAAAATAACTCTATGAATGAGTTCAAAATGACACTTATTTTTGAGCCTCACACTTTTCAGCGCTCCAGAGCTCTAACATTGGATAGTTTGGACAAAAATAATTCAATTTTCTGAACTCTGGAGTTCTTGAGTTCTTATATCGAACAATCAGTGGTACAGACTTTGTTAGTTGTGTCTTGAATGGATGGTTCATGCAGTTTTAAACAGCAGAGTATGAACAAAGCCCATAGTTTTTGTTTTTTTTTTCTTAAATAAAATAAATAAACACAAATACATGTAGCTATAACATGCATGTGTGCATTATTACCTCGGTGATGACATTCACTGTCAATAATTCACCTTGACAGCGATCCCTTACGGCATCACTTTAGCTATGTTCGTTATTCGTTGTAATGTGTCAGGGGAATGTTATTAAAACACTAATCAAAGTAATATTACATCTTCTGTTCTTTTCTTTTAAAAGAACATTAAAAGATGCGCTCGAACTGTTCTCCTGATTCTTTTGAACAAACGCGAAAAATGACAAAAGCTCCCTTGAATCAGAGCTCTGGCATGTGCGTTACAATACTGAGTTCTGATTGGTCAATCGCTGTTATTTATAGTTTGTTAATTATCATACAGAGAATTTTAATATTACATAAGTACATAATACAAAACACTGTTAATCTAAAGGGGATGGTGGCTTTACAGAGGGGATGCTTTTTGTCATTTTTTTCAACAAGGGGATGCCATCCCTCCTCAAATCGAGCCCTGGTTCTATGACTGACGGAAGCACGTGATCTTCAGGAACACTGACATTTCTCTGTTCTTGCTGCCTGTAAATGCCTCGCTCTTCATATCTCTGCTGCCGCCATGTTTCCAACACCTGGCCCCGCCTTGACACAATGATTGACAGGCCGGGGCGGGGACGTGATCGGCTCAGAATGCATTTTCAAATCCACATTGAATTTTGCTACATTAATTGTGGAACATACACACACTGACAGGTGAAGTGAATAACACTGATCATCTCTTCATCACGGCACCTGTTATATTAGGCAGCAAGTGAACATTTTGTCCTCAAAGTTGATGTGTTAGAAGCAAGCATAAGTTTGTAAGTTTGACAAGGGCCAAATTGTGATGGCTAGAAGACCTGGTCAGAGCATCTCCAAAACTGCAGCTCTTGTGGGGTGTTCCCGGTCTGCAGTGGTCAGTATCTATCAAAAGTGGTCCAAGGAAGGAACAGTGGTGAACCGGTGACAGGGTCATGGGCGGCCAGGGCTCATTGATGCACGTGGGGAGCGAAGGCTGGCCCGTGTGGTCCGATCCAACAGACGAGCTTCTGTAGCTCAAATCGCTCAAGAAGTTAATGCTGGTTCTGATAGAAAGGTGTCAGAATACACACGTATGGGGCTGCATAGCTGCAGACCAGTCAGGGTGCCCATGCTGACCCCTGTCAACAATGAGTTTGAGGTGTTGATTTGGCCTCCAAATTCCCCAGATCTCAATCCACTCAAGGTCTGTGCCAGCTCTGCTCCATTTTAGTGCAGTTATGTACAGGAGGAACTGCATTGATGCCACGTTCTGAATACTGTGATGTCTCAATAGAGATGCAACACAAGAACAGGCTGGGAATCCTTTGGGTAAATTTGGTTTTATATTCGCACATTTGGACTTCCGCATAGGCTAAAATAACTTTGTACACTACATTGGACATTCAGTGGACGTTTGCAAGTAAGTATGCCATTAAAATAATACTTGCCCATTTTGATCGATTGTGAAAAATGTTGTAGGGTTACAATCGTTGGTTGTAAATATCATGTCGCTGTTTAGAATTTGCAAACATTAACTTTATTGCACATTATTAGAACGTTCATAAACGCAGAAGTCCGAATGTGCGAATATAAAACCAACTTTACCCAAGTAAAGTTGTTGATGTGACTTGAAAAGTTTAATGATCTTCTCCATTTAGGTGTGACAGCTGACAGACTCGCAACATGATGATCATCATTTACAGTAATCCAGCGATGTTCTTGTAAGCTGAGAAGTCATCTTTTCCTCTGTCATTTTGAAAGCTCTGCGTAAGGAACAATGACTTCCTTCTTCTTCTTCTTTTAGTTTTTTGGCGGATTGCAATCATGACTTATCAGGTGCATAGCTCCACCTACTGTACAGGAGTTTGTAGCAATGGATTATGGTGCGATAAAACTACTTTACATAATATTAATATTAAAAACAATGACTTCCGATGCCGCGCCGATGTAAATAGGCTGCCTGAGGAAAAATGTGGAAGTGACTGTGTCCATTGGGGTGTAAATGCCACCCAGGACCTTTTTAATTGGTTTAAAGAAACACCAGGTATCCAGTGGTCCACACATATATAGGGAAATTACAGATAGTAAGGATTTACTATTTGAATGTAATTTATTTTTTATTATTTTTATAAGAAATTTTCAATTCACCTATAGGTGAAATGGGTGCTTCTTAAACGACATTTCAAAAAAGGTTCAGGAGCAGCACGGTCCCGAATGAAACATCCCCATCTGACTAACAGAGAACCGTATGGGAACGTTCTGTTGACGTCCCAAATGTCCTCTTTGTAACGATCTTATGTGACCATAGAATAACCAATATGGAACGTCCCTCTAAAGTCACATAAAGAAACTTGAACTGCAGCACTTTCATAACCAAAAGAGGATGTTTTACAAACATCTCTAATGTGAAGGTTCAGGATTTCCGTCACATTTAGAAAACTTTTAGGGAACGGTGCGCAAGGTCATGAGAACGTCTCCTCCTATGTGAGATGGATGTAGATCTGCACATCATCAGTGTCTCAGTAGTCAGAGTAAAAATAAAACTACTGAACTAACTAAAAATAACATTAGTGAGAATGTAAATCATCATTCTGTAACTCTAGTGTATATTAGTTTGTCTGTTGTAAATCCTGCCCACTTCTTTGCATTGTCACACATGCTTCAGTGCTCTGAGAGTGTTTATAGTGCTGTGAGTTTAACACTTCATGACTGAGAGCAGAACAGAACACAATCTTCATCATCACACAAGACAAAAGAACAACAATGAACAAAATCACCTTCTTCATCTGGACTCTCACACTGAAATACAATTGTTGTTGTTGTTTTTTTATAATGATTTTTAATTCTTTTAAAATGTCAAATATCATTTTCATTTTTGTTTCTGTTTTGTTTCCGCAGCTCTACAATTATTCTCTTGAAATATTAAATGTTTAAAATTTTAGATAATTTTTATTTTATTATTTTTCTCTTGTTCTTTCTTTCAGAGTGTAGAGGACAGATCACTGTAACTCAGAGTCCATCAATAACAGTTCAACCAGGACAAGAAGTCAGAATAAACTGTAAAACCAGCAGTAGAGTGAATGGTGGTAATGAGTTACACTGGTACTTACAGAAACCTGGAGAAGCTCCTAAACTCCTCATATATTTAGCAACAAGCCGTTATACTGGAACTCCATCTAGATTCATTGGCAGTGGATCTGGCAGTGATTTCACTCTGACCATCAGTGGAGTCCAGACTGAAGATACAGGAGATTATTACTGTCAGAGTGTACACTCTATCAACAGTAGCTGGGTGTTCACACAGTGATAAAGAGTGGTACAAAAACCTCGGTCAGTCAGACGTCACAGTGATGCACTGATACAGCTGAGAGATACTGCAGCTGCTGATGGAGGATCACAAACAACACAATGGTGTATCAAACCTTTCAGAAACATTATTTATTTATTTATTTATTTATTTATTTTGATGTACTAAGCATGTAACACAATCTTTATATTATATAAATGTTAGTGGTGCTTGGCCCTGCAAAACTTTGCCACAACAATGTAATCTAACTGCAGGAAAATCAGTCACTTTAATTGCACTTCCATGCTTCATCACTAGATGGCGTGTCTGTTACATAACTGAGTTCCCTATCTGTCAGTCACTTTGACGTTGTGTTGATGTGATGACACTAGTGTAGTGTTTCTCAACCTTTTTTACTCGATGACCTCCTCCTTCACCAGATCAATACTGCAGTGCCCCCCTAAGATGCCTGACATTTCCTCTTATACTGAACTTCCACAGCAAAGAGAGAAAAGTGTTTGTATTTAAGCCTTTTTATTAACAAAACATTTGTCAAAACGACCTCTGCTTCCCCGTCGACATACAGCATGAGCGCAAACAATAAACAATAAATCTTCCTATGGTGTCCCAGTAATTGTTCCTGATTAAACCACTGAAAATACAACATTACATACAAGTTTTGCTGAAATTAACTCAATTATAGAATTGTTGCTTTATTCCTCTATGGCATGGTGTCGCCCTCAGGCAACATAAAAGGTTTTTGGACTTCACACCGGATCTATATATGACACGTCTGTTCAATGAAATGACCCTTGGGGGTCCCTGATAATATATCCATCATGAAATGTGGATATACAGAAAAGGCTGCACCCACTTCAGCCCCTCATTTCATTGAACAGACGTGTCATATATAGATCCGGTGTGAAGTCCAAAAACATTTTATGTTTCCTGAGGGCGACACCATGCCATAGAGGAATAAAGAAACAATTCTATAATTGAGTTAATTTCAGCAAAACTTGTATGTAATGTTGTATTTTCAGTGGTTTAATCGGGAACAATTACTGGGACACCATAGGAAGATTTATTGTTTCCCCTTTAAGCATTTGCGCTCATGCTGTATGTCGACGGGGAAGCAGAGGTCGTTTTGACATAAAAAGGCTTAAATACAAACACTTTTCTCTCTTTGCTGTGGAAGTTCAGTATAAGAGGAAACGTCAGGCATCTTAGGGGGGCACTGCAGTATTGATCTGGTGAAGGAGGAGGCCATCGAGTAAAAAAGGTTGAGAAACACTACACTAGTGTCATCACATCGACACAACGTCAAAGTGACTGACAGATAGAGAACTCAGTTATGTAACAGACACGCCATCTAGTGATGAAGCATGGAAGTGCAATTAAAGTGACTGAATTTCCTGCAGTTAGATTACATTGTGGAGGCAAGTTTTGCAGGGCCAAACACCACTAACATTTATATAATATAAAGATGATGTTACCTGCTTAGTACATCAAAATAAATAAATAAATAAATAATGTTTCTGAAAGGTTTGATACAACATTGTGTTGTTTGTGATCCTCCATCAGCAGCTGCAGTATCTCTCAGCTGTATCAGTGCATCACTGTGACGTCTGACTGACCGAGGTTTTTGTACCACTCTTTATCACTGTGTGAACACTGAGCCACTGCTGTGTGCACTCTGACAGTAATAATCTCCTGTATCTTCAGTCTGGACTCCACTGATGGTCAGAGTGAAATCACTGTCAGATCCACTGCCACTGAATCTAGATGGAGTTCCAGTTTTACGGCTTGTTGCATAATATATGAGGAGTTTAGGAGCTTCTCCAGGTTTCTGTAAGTGCCAGGCTAAACGATAACTACTATACACTCTACTGCTGGTTTTACAGTTTATTCTGACTTCTTGTCCTGGTTGAACTGTTATTGTTGATGGAGTCTGAGTTACAGTGTACTGTCCTCTACACTCTGAAAGAAAGAACAAGAAGAAAAACATAATAAAAATAAAATTATCAATTCTAAAAATTACCATCTAAAATTATAAACATTTAATTTTTCAAGAGAATAATTGTAGAGCTGTGTTACACAAACCTTGAGCAAACAGTGTGAGAGTCCAGATGAAGAAGGTGATTTTGTTCATTGTTGTTCTTTTGTCTTGTGTGATGATGAAGATTGTGTTCTGTTCTGCTCTCAGTCATGAAGTGTTAAACTCACAGCACTATAAACACTCTCAGAGCACTGAAGCATGTGTGACAATGCAAAGAAGTGGGCAGGATTTACAACAGACAAACTCATATACGCTAGAGTTACAGAATGATCATTTACATTCTCAGTTATGTTACTTTTAGTTAGTTCAGTAGTTTATTTTTACTCTGACTACTGAGACACTGATGATGTGCAGATGAACATTCATCCCACGTAGGAGGGGATGTTCTCGTGATGTTCCCTAAAAGCTCTCTAAAGGTGATGGAAATCATGAAATTTTACAGAGCGTTAGGGGTGTTTGTAAAACATCCTCTTTTGGTTATGAAAGTGCTGCAGTTCAAGTTTCCTTATATGACTTTAGGGGGACGTTCCATATTGGTTATTCTATGGTCACATAAGAATGTTACAAAAAGGACATTTGGGACATTAACAGAACGTTCCCATACGGTTCTCTGTTAGTCAGATGGGGATGTTTCGTTCGGGACCGTGCTGCTCCTGAACCATTTGGAAATGTTGTTTAAGAAGCACCCGTTTCACCTATAGGTGAATTGAAAATTTCTCATAAAAATAATAAAAAATAAGGTAACACTTTAGAATACTGATCCTTCATTAATGAATAACTACACAGGAACAAATGAGTAATGCATTATTAACACTCTAGTAACTAACAAGAAACTCTAATTAGTGAATTAGTAAGTAACAGTGCTCAGTTGAAGGTGGTAGTTCACTATTAGCT
This sequence comes from Ctenopharyngodon idella, assembly GCF_019924925.1. Taxonomy (NCBI): domain Eukaryota; kingdom Metazoa; phylum Chordata; class Actinopteri; order Cypriniformes; family Xenocyprididae; genus Ctenopharyngodon; species Ctenopharyngodon idella. Next base: position 28,982,662 of record NC_067221.1, read on the forward strand.
TATCAGTAACTACTGTTTTTTCATTCCTCCCAGAGAAGTACTAAGAACTACTATGTACAGGTTCATAATTAACATGAATGATGCATAATGTATAATTAATAGTAACTACTGAAGTCATTGTAAACTTTTGAGGTTTTTGTACATTTTTGTACAGTAATTCCTTCTGATGTATTTGGTATAACTTAAGTAATAACTAGTGGGTTTTCATGATCTTCACTTTACAATACTGATCCAGATAATTAGTAGTTCCTTTAGAAGGATGTAGTAACTCTTGAGTTATTACTATCCAATACTTTACAAAAACCTCAAAAGTTTACAATGACTCCAGTAGTTACTAGAGAGTTATCATGTTTCTCACTTCAGAATACTGATCCAAATAATTAGTAATTCCTTCTGAAGGATTTGGTAATACTTCAGTCATTACTAGTGGGATACCATGACCTTCGCTTTAGAATTAATTATATATTATGCATCATTCATGTTAATTATGAACCTGTATATAGTAGTTCTTAGTAGTTCTCTGGGAGGAATGAAAAAACAGTAGTTACTGATTAGCTAATAGTGAACTACCACCTTCAACTGAGCACTGTTACTTACTAATTCATTAATCAGAGTTTCTTGTTAGTTAATAGTAGTTACTAGAGTGTTAATAATGCATTACTCATTTGTTCCTGTGTAGTTATTCATTAATGAAGGATCAGTTTTCTAAAGTGTTTCCAATCAGGCAAATAAGATCACTGGACATAAACGCTCACTCTAGGACTTGTTTGATCGTTTGATCGAGAAAAAAAAAAAAAAAAAAAAACTCAATTGTGATTTTTAAAGACCGTACTCACCCCCTTCACTCTGGTTTTGAAATGCTCGCATCTGAGTGAAAACTCAAAATTCCTTTGGCCAGAAGTAATGCGTATAAAACATTATTTGTCCCAATGGCAGTGATTATTATAAATCACACTATTTTCTGAAATAATGCAAGAGAACGGTTGACATTATAACGCTTTTTAATTGATTGTTTAGATGAATTTTTATTGTTGTGGGATGTTTGGAAATATGTTAGGAATGATGTGGATAGTGTAATTCTGTTTATTTCTGTGTTTGTGTGTCAGTGTGTGTCGTGTTGTTAAGCACTTCTGTGGATGTATTTATGTATATGTATGACACCTGTGTCAAAGACAAATTTCAGACAGAATGAACAATAAAGTTAACTTAAGCTCAGATCATTCTGCCTTGTATGAATTTAAATTGACTTTTTCAGACTTTGGCAAATCTGAGCAAAGTTTGAGACGATGTTGAGACATATTTGAGGAGAGCAACCCAGTCTCTGACAGTAAATCATTCAGTGGTGTGAGATTTGAAGATGTGGCTTACATTCACTGTTGAAGAGTTGAGCTTGAGAACATGTTTGGATTGAATTCAGATCATTGAATATAATTTACAGAGAAACTCAAGTGAACATCATGTGGAACAGAGAGATGATGAAAAACACTGAGAGTGAAGATGGAGAAGAGACAAACACAACAGAAGAGATCCACAATCTCTACATACAACAAATGAAAACATCACTACAATCATTCTATAAAAAAATATAAAAATGTAATTAAATTATGACAATCATATTATTAAACTGGTTTTGGCAATCAGTCCTTACTATGAAACACTAATAAAACAATAACAGTCCTTACTGTAATAAAAGCCATGATCACATCAACAAAATATTCATGTTATATACAAAAATACTGATGAGCTTCAACAAGATTGATGTTGATTTAGATGATCTAGTGTTATTAGTGTTTGTCTGTGATCAGTGTTGTGTGTGATTGTGTTGAATGAGCAGCTGCAGTATCTCTCAGCTGTATCAGTGCATCACTGTGACGTCTGACTGACCGAGGTTTTTGTACCACTCTTTATCACTGTGTGAAAACACCTTTACTGTTGATCCAGTGGTAACTCAGACAGTAATAATCTCCTGTATCTTCAGTCTGGACTCCACTGATGGTCAGAGTGAAATCAGTTCCATAATCGGCTCCATTTCCACTGAATCTAGATGGAGTTTCAGCCACAAGGGTCCTGATGGAGTACACTAAAAGTTTAGGTGCTTCTCCAGGTTTCTGAAGGTACCAGGAGACACACGACTTACAGTCACCGTCTGACGGGCGTCCAATGGAGCTGCTGGTCTTACAGGTCAGAGTGACTGTGTGTCCGTTCTGAACATGTTTCTCTGTGGGAGTCTGAATTACAGTCACCTGTCCTGTAGAATCTGATGAACATTGAAGAGACATTTAGCATTTCTCAACTGAAAAATATTTTTCATTTTAACTGCTCATAATCCATGCATTAAAGTACAAGATCTTACCTTCAAAATGCATTCCTAAGATCAGGAAGAAGATGATGAATGACATTTTAGCTGTGTCTGTTATATTGATAGACAGTGTCAGTCATGAAGTGTTAAACTCACAGCACTATAAACACTTTCAGAGCACTGAAGCATGTGTGACAATGCAAAGAAGTGGGCAGGATTTACAACAGACAAACTAATATACACTAGAGTTACAGAATGATCATTTACATTTTCACTAATGTTATTTTAGTTAGTTCAGTAGTTTTATTTTTATTCTGACTACTGAGACACTGAGGATGTGCAGATGAACGTCCATCTCTGTGTCCATATTCATTCAAGCGACCAGGTTGACCGACAGTTTGACTCTGGCTTTAATAACACAACTGCGATTGGTTTATTCATCATCAGCGCTGAGAAATATATGAGGAAACATGTGACCAAGATTCTGATACATAATGTACATACATACTATATACTATATCAGAATATTATCTATGAACTTTAAGGGAGTTAACTAGTTAGCTGAGGTTCGGGAGCGGGGCTACGCCTCAACCAATCACCTGACTTCTCAAATCCTACAGTACTGTTTGTCTTGTTCTCTTGAACCCTCCCTTCCCCTCACTCTCTCACATCCATTCAACCATCCTTATCATTCCCTCTTCTCTTCCTTTCCAGGTTGTATCGGGGGTCCTAATCACTCGGCCAACATTTAACTGATGATGATTTAAGATGATGTCCCCACCCTGAGACTCTGGGCCGCCAACACCAGACGCCAGATCAACCTGACTATCATCCCTTTCATCTTCCCCTTCATCCTCTCCCTATTCATCCCTAACTTTCTTCAGTAAATAATTCTCCAACATTCATGGTTGTGGTGTGGTCCTTGATCATGAAATGTCCTTTAAATCGAAAAGGTAAAATATGAGAATCATTATAACTGTTTAAAACATTATAACAGACACGCCAGGCTCCACCGTCCACCGATCACAGCGCACTTCATCTCCTGAGTTCTGATCACCGGCACCTGCACCTCATCAGCACCTCATCACCACCAGTATAAAGAGCACTCAATTCAATTCAATTCAATTCACATTTATTTGTATAGCACTTTTCACAATACATATCGTTTCAAAGCAGCTTTACAGAGAATGCATGTCAACATTACAATTTGGAGAATGCAGTTAGCTAATAATGTAATAATTTAGGCAATTAATATACAATCACTGTTAGCAATTTAATTGAAGGTAGAAGCAAAGAGCTCCTGGAAAAATGAATTACATATTAACAATAATTAGGATATATAGAAATTTGCGAATGTGCGTGTTGATCCAGATGTTGCATCTTCTGAAGTCCTCGCAGGAGTTGGCGCCGTCTCTTCCAAAGTGTTGGTCATCTGAGGTCTTCTTAAGAGGCTGGATCCAAACTGAAACTGATGTACTCTCTAGTCACCGGGCGTCCCGAGGTAAAACAGAAAAGCAAATGGAGAATAATTAGCATAGCTGCTGTTCATAACATTAAGCAAAGATAGTCATGTGCAATTGATCTGATATGAGATGCATTATGTGAATGCTTGGCTAAAGAGATGCGTCTTTAATCTAGATTTAAACTGGGTGAGCGAGTCTGAGCCCCAAACATTATCAGGAAGGCTATTCCAGAGTTTAGGAGCCAAATGTGAAAACGCTCTCCCTCCTTTAGAGGACTTAGCTATCCTAGGTACAACCAGAAGTCCAGAGTTTTGTGATCTTAAAGAGCGTGAAGGATTGTAGGGCGATAGAAGATCGGTTAAGTACACAGGAGCTAAACCATTTAAAGCCTTGTAGGTCATTAGCAGTACTTTATAATCGATACGGAACTTAATAGGTAACCAGTGAAGAGATGATAAAATTGGTGTTATATGATCATATTTTCTTTATCTGGTCAGAACTCTAGCAGCTGCATTTTGTACTAATTGTAGCTTGTTTATTGAGGAAGCAGGACAACCAGCTAGTAAAGCATTACAGTAATCTAGTCTAGACATCATGAATGCATGAACTAACTTTTCTGCATCAGAAACAGATAACATGTTCTGTAGCTTAGCAATGTTTCTGAGGTGGAAGAAGACTGTTTTTGTATATGAAATATGATTTTCAAAAGATAAGCTGCTGTCTAATATAAGACCCAGGTCTTTAACTGTCGAGGATGGAGTAACAGAACATCCTTCTAAATGCAGATTGTAGTCTGAGAGATTCTGTGTACAGGTTTTTGGCCCAATAAGTAATACTTCAGTCTTATCTGAATTTAATAGAAGAAAATTACTAGTCATCCAATGTTTTACTTCTTTAACACACTCTGTCGGATAATTTAGAGTTTTCATCTGGTTGTGTTGAAATATATAACTGAGTATCATCGGCATAGCAGTGGAAACTAATTCCATGTCTTCTTATAATATTACCAAGTGGCAGCATGTATATTGAAAATAGCAGAGGGCCTAACACAGATCCTTGCGGCACTCCATAATTTACTATCGTTATCTTAGATTTTTCCCCGTTTAAATAAACAAAATTGTGACAGTCTGATAGATATGACCTAAACCACTGTAATGCCTGTCCCTGAATACCAGTGTAATTTTGTAGTCGATCTAGGAGTATTTTATGATCTATAGTGTCGAACGCAGCACTGAGATCAAGTAACACTAGTATTGAGATACAGCTTTGGTCAGAAGCTAGAAGTAAGTCATTTGTAATTTTAATGAGCGCAGTTTCTGTGCTATGATGAGGCCTGAATCCTGACTGAAATTTTTCATAGATAGCATTTTTTTGCAAGAAGGAGCACAATTGGACCGACACCACTTTTTCTAGTATTTTAGACAAAAATGGAAGATTTGAGATGGGTCTGTAATTTGCCAATACATTTGGATCTAATTGTGCTTTCTTAATGAGAGGCTTAATAATTGCTAACTTGAACGGTCTTGGGACATGACCTAGAGATAAAGACGAGTTAATAATATTGAGAAGAGGCTGTTCTGCTACAGGTAACAATTCTTTCAGTAGTTTAGTGGGTATTGGATCTAATAAACATGTTGTTGGTTTAGACGCTGTGATAAGTTTATTTAGCTCTTCCTGTCCTATAGTCGTAAAGCACTGCAACTGTTCTTGAGGGACGATAATTGAGGCTGAATCATAAAACTCTGTCAAAGGTTGTACATTTACAATTGTATTTCTGATGCTTTCGATTTTTCAGTAAAGAAATTCATAAAGTCATCGCTACTAAACTGTAATGAAATGTTTTGTTCTGGTGATGTCTGTTTATTTGTTAATCTAGCCACTGTACTAAATAAGAACCTTGGATTGTTATGGTTATTTTCTATGAGTTTGCGGAGATGCTCGGCCCTGGCTGCTTTTAGAGTCTTTCTATAACGGGACGAGCTGTCTTTCCACGCAATTTTGAAGACCTCTAAACGAGTTTGTCTCCATTTGTGTTCTAGATTACGAGTTTCTCTTTTGATAGCGTGAGTAATACTGTTGTACCATGGTACAGTATTTTTCTCTTTAACCTTTTTTAATCTCATCGGTGCAACAGTATCTAATGTTCTATTAAGACGGTGAGTGGGTCCAGTGACGTTTTGTTTGACCCCAAACGAGTTTAGTAAATCTGTAAACGCAGCCCCTAACGCATCATTTGTATTGTCTACATGAATGTTAAAATCTCCAACAATCAGCGCTTTATCAACGTTGTACCTGTCTCCAGCGTCTCCTGTTCTCCTCGTGTGATCTCCAGTCCGTGTGTGAGTGTTCTCATCGTTCAACGTCCATCTTCTCCAACGCCTTTCAAGATCTCCACGTCTGTAACCACAAAAGGACAGTATCACTTATCTTCACTCCAGTTTATCACCTTTACGTTGCTACATACTCACCTGCACTGCTGTTTAACTCTGCTGGTATCAATAAACATCCCTATCTGTGATCTCCTGTCTCCGACCCTTTGTGTTGTAACAATAACTTTGGTCATCTTTACTGACATGTTTTAATTCAATGTTTAAAACAGGATGTTTAAAAAAACAATACATCACTATTAAATGTAAATTAGCAGCTTTATTGTTAATAATAATAATAATAATAATAATAATAATAATAATCATAGCTCTTCTGGGCAGTGGATCAGTATGACTTTGTCATCATGCTGTGTGCCGGAGATCTCCAGTGCTTCTGGCACTTTGCTCACTATGGTGAGAGCTTCTACTTACACTTCATGGAAAGACATTGTTCTGCATTTAAATATTAGTATGAACTTGAATGGTTTGAATGTTTCAGCTCAGTATGTGTGTGTTCAGGTCCAGCTGGTGACTGTGTGGCCCTTGATAGACATCTGTCTGTGATTGTTAATGCTCCGAGCGGATTAATAATCGGCACAGCTGACGATGAAAGTGCTCAGATTGTCTTCAGTGTTGAGGAGACTGTTGAGTCTCACCTTGATACATGTAAAGTAAAAATTATACTAAATTGAATGAATGAATGAATGATCATGTGTATCTCAGCAGGTTTTTATCAGATGTGCTTCAGTAATTTCCACAGTCGCTTTGGGATAATGCAGGTTTTCCTAAACTTTGGTGTGTATTACGAGGAAGAGAAGAAAAAGACAAGAGAAGAAAAAGGAAGAAAAGAAGAAAAAGAAAGAAGAGGATATGAAACCGATAAACATTTCATTGTCCTTTATTGTGGTAAAACACAACTGCATCTAGCAGAAACAAACACATCCTTACTGTAATGTGGGCGACAAACCCCGCTGTTAACAAACACTAAACCTGCGACTGCTTCATCTCCATTTATAACCTGATCTCCAGTAATTATTTGAGTCAGACACAACTGTTTCTTCAACATCAGACTTTTTAAAATGTGAAATGGGTTTATTTATTTATTGTTCCTTTTAGTAATTACAAGGTCTTATTTGAACTTTCCCAGTGTATCTCCAGAAACAAGAGAAGCAGTGGATTCCAGTAACATGAAGCTCCTGTGAGGACGCTGAACATCTGCTGATGGAGCTGCTCTATTCTGAGAGGAACAGAATCACCTGATGATCAAATATGAGTTTCACTGTCCACACTTTATTCTCTGAAATGAGTCAGAAGAGTTGGACTAATGGAGGGATGAGGTTTGTTCATGTTCATCAGTTTATAATGAAACACTGTCAGTGTCTGAAGCCTCTGGACTGCTGAGATCGTCCTTGACTCGGTTAGAGAGTAAGAGCTCCAAGAGTTCAATCCACAAAATGAAGTGTTAAACTCACAGCGATATAAACACTCTCAGAGCACTGAAACATGTGTGACAATGCAAAGAAGTGGGCAGGATTAACAACAGACAAACTAATATACACTAGAGTTACACTATGATCATTTACATTCTCACTAATGTTATTTTTAGTTAGTTCAGTAGTTTTATTTTTATTCTGACTACTGAGACACTGAGGATGTGCAGATGAACGTCCATCTCTGTGTCCATATTCAGTCATGTGACCATCATCACATCATACACTTCCACTAGATGAACCTCCATCACTAAAGTAAGATCATGAATCATGAGTCTGTTCAGAAAGTATCAGGACTGATTGTGAATCTCTAATCAGAGTTCATGGTGTCACTCCATCTATCATGAAGCCTCATGTGTGTCTGAAATCATCAAATGGAGAAGAAACAGGCTGATAAAGATGGAGACATATTAGAGCTTGTTCACGTTTCATGATCTTGTGTGGAGATTCCAATGTGATCTCATGAGAATACGTGTGTATTTTTACGTACATTTACTTACGTTTTCATACACACAAAAACATACAATATTGATGTATTTATAGCACTAAAACGTAAAAATACACAGCATTGTTAAATTTAGAAAGATTGTGAGTAGATGTTCAGTTTAGTTGGATACCAGCACATACAGGAATCTTAGGTAATGAGGAAGCTGATAAATTAGCGAAAAAAGCACTAAATCTTACTGATAAAATTGAGATTCCTCTTGGAAAAAAATGAAGGTAAAACTATAATAAAAAGTAATATTGACAAACAGTGGCAAAAATATGGGATTTAGATAATAAAGGAAGAGAATATTACAGAATTCAAAAATCAATTAAAGTTAGAACATTTAATAGTACAACCCCTGGAAAAAATGATGGGATCCCCACACTTAGATGATGTTCACCCAGATTTTTTACTTTATAGCAAACAAACAAACATACCTCAAACAAATCCACTTATTTTTTTTTTTTTTTTTTTTTTTTTTTTTTTATTAATGGCATGTCTTTTTCCAGAGCAAGTAGAGGAAAAAAGTATGGAATCACTCAATGTTGAGGAAAAAAATATGGAATCATCAACAAAAAAAACAATTGTTGCTCCTCCAAATTCTTTGAGGCATGGACTTCATTAATGACAAACAATATTCCCCATCAAGCTGGTTTCAACTTTCTCAAATAGCGTTTGACAGATCAGCTTTGCAGGGTGGAGCCTTGTCATGGACCAGTGTTTATAATTTCCACCATACATTTTCAATTGAATTGAGATCTGGACTGTTTGCTGGCCATGTCTTTGAGTTGATATGCCTTTCCTGAAGAAAAACTTTAACACTCTTTGCTCTGTGGTGAGATGCATTATCATCCTGAAAAATTATTTCATCATCACCAAACCTATTTTCTATCGATGGAATGAGAAAAGTGTCCACAATTTCAATGTACACCAGTGCATTTACTGTTGAGGTAATGATTGTCATCTCCCCTGGTCCTTTACCTGACATGCACCCCCATATCATAAATGAGTTGGGGAATTTGATTGTTTTCTTCAAGCAGTCATCTTTATATGTTTCATCAGAATGGCACCTGACAAAAGTTCCAGTGTAATCTCCTTGGCTAATCAATCAATCAATCAACATTTATTTATACAGCCCTTAACAACACTCAAGGTGAACCAAAGTGCTTTCCAATAAAAACAAAACAAAAACAAAAAGTAAAAGCCAACAACAAGAAAATACATAAAATACACTAAAATGCCACAACAACTGCTAGATATTAAAAGCCAGTCTAAATAAATAAGTTTTAAGCTCAGCTTTAAAAAGGCCCAGGTCAGTGATAGTGCGCATATCAGTGTTTGTACTGTGACCTTGGGACTTCCAGCAAAAGTTGATTTGTTGACCTAAGAGCCCTGGTTGTCTGACGCAGAGCCAGCATCTCAGTTATATAAGGTGGGGCAAGGCCATTGAGAGCTTTAAAAACAAACAATAGAATCTTAAATTCAACCCTAAAAGAAACTGGAAGCCAGTGGAGCGAGTAAAGAATTGGGGTTATGTGCTCACATTTGCGTGTGTTGGTTAAAAGACGGGCTGCAGCATTCTGCACCAGCTGACGGCGCCTGAGGGACGACTGTGAGACACCAGCATAAAGCGCATTACAATAGTCTAATCTTGAGCTGATAAAAGCATGAATAGCCTTCTCAAGGTCAGAGCGATTCAAAAGTGGTTTGACCTTGGCCAAAAGACGTAGTTGAAAAAAAACTAGCTTTAACCACACTGTCAATTTGTTTATCAAATTTCAGGCTACTATCAAAAGTCACACCGAGATTTCTGATAGTTGGTCTAAGCTTTGAAGTCAGCGCATCAAAATCAGAAGTTACAGACTCTCCAAATAAAATATATTCAGTCTTTTCTTCATTTAAATTAAGGAAATTTTGCTCTAACCATAGTTTAATGTCATAAATGCAATCAATTAGTGACCCTACTGCTTCAGCGTTTTTTGGACTCATAGGCAAATAAATTTGCAAATCATCAGCATAGCAGTGATAAGCTATATTATGCCTGGCTATGATAGACCCGAGAGGCAGCATATAAAGTGAAAATAAAACAGGCCCGAGAACAGAGCCTTGTGGCACCCCGCAAGAGAGAGAAGTGGTGGAGGAGGACGAGTCCCCAATCACTACAGAATAGGTTCTATTGGTCAAATATGACGAGAACCACTGAATTGCAGTACCCTGAATGTCAACATAGTGATTAAGGCGAGACAGAAGGACTTCATGGTCCACTGTATCAAAGGCCGCCGTGAGATCAAGTAGCACTAGAATAACAGGGCTCTTGGCATCAACAAACCGAGCAATATCGTTGTGCACCTTTAACAGTGCAGACTCAGTGCTATGTCGCGACCTGAATCCAGATTGAAATTTCTCAAAAATGGAGTTATTTTCTACAAAAGAATGTAATTGTATAAAAACAACCTTTTCTAACACTTTTGAAAGAAAGGGCTGGTGGGAAACTGGTCTAAAATTAGACAAGACTGAGGGATCCAGAGAACAGGTATGTGGGTTCACAACAGAATTAATTGTGTTAAACATCACCCTGGGACAATGCCCACTATTGGTGATAATATTTGACAAATATTTAGACTTTGCCTCCTTCACAGCCCTCTGATAATCAGAAAGACAGCTCCTTAATATTTCCAAAGACACATGTAATTTGTCCTTCTTCCATCTCCGCTCTGCCTGGCTACAGCGCTGCCTAAGGGCTCAGGTGGCATCATTTATCCAGGGATCTGCTCTTAGGAGATCTGTGCTTGTAAGGGGCAATAGAGTCCAAGATTTCAGAACAAGTGGAATAAAAAGATGAAAGAAGGCCATCAGGGCATGCAGGAGAGACAGATTCACTGAGGACATAAAGATTAGAGTCCATAAAAGCAGCAGTAAACTCTTCAGCTGTTGAGGAGGTGAGAATGCGACGATAACATGATGAGACAAGAGACCTGCTGGCTGTTAATGGCGGGACTGGAAATTCAACAATAATGGGGAAGTGGTCTGAGATGGCAGTCTCAGATATTTCAGTAAAGGAGATAGAAAGCCCATGAGAAATAATAAGGTCCAAAGTGTGTCCAATAAGATGTGTGGGTCGATCCACTAATTGAAATAAATCAAAAGATGACAAAAGTCGTTTAAAATCAGTGGCCAGCTGATCAAACGGACAGCAAACATGGATGTTAAAATCACCACAAATCAAAAGTTGGTCATATTTAGGGACAACATCAGCTAAAAACTAAGTAAACTCTTGGATAAAATTCTTGTTGTATTTAGGCAGACGTAAACAACAGCACACAACACAGGGCGTGCAAACTCAATTAAAAATAACTGTAGTTCAAAACAAGAATAATTATTTATAGATAAAAGTCGGCATTTAAAATTGTCTTTAAAGACAGTAGCCACGCCTCCTCCGCGCCCAGACGCTCGCGGGGAGCTGAAAAAACAGCACAGAGGTGGGAGGAGCTCTGTGAAGATGCTGTTGTCACCTGGTTTAGCCCAGGTTTCTGTCAACAAAAGAAAATCCAAGGAGTGAGAAATAAAAAAAAATCCTTTAAAATAAAAGTTTTGTTTGTAATCGATCTGGCGTTGATCAAAGTAACGCGTGATGTGATGAGACCAGACTACTGGGAGACGCGTGCAAACGGGCGATGATTCTCCTTTACGGAATGCCGTTTGTAGATCCTTACGGGCCGTCAGCAGGCTATGTGTTTTCGGCGTCGGGAACAACGGGTCGAAGCCACCGGTAACAGTTTTCCGAGGAACGCTTCACAACGTAGCTGTCATACTCTCGAGAGAGCTCTGTGAGGCAATGAGGATCAGATGCCGAGGACAGGGTCAGGTAGGCTCTTCTTAATCTGACAAGTCTACCGCCTCTTCTGCCGCACTTTCTGTAGCGATTAATGGCAGGTAACAGGCAGGGCACGCGCCACAGGTGCGGAGGTACAGATGACAGGAATGGCGGTGGCATCTTAGACTGTCTGCAAGAGCCACAAATTGTAGGTTTAACCACATAATTCCTTATATTCAGAAGAGTCTGGCGATCATATACTAACAATGGTGACACATTCTGTGCAAAGTGTGACAAAATTAACATTAACAATAAAACACAAAGCAGAGGTAGACTGCCGGCCAAACACAGTGGCGCCATCTTGACTAAAGCCCTCTGAAAAACAGATCCGCGATTCTTCACTGAATAACACTTTCATCCAATCATCCAGAATCCATGATTGCTTCTCTTTATCCCACTGTAACCTTGTTTTCTTTTGTTTAAGTGTTAGTACTCGTTTTCATTTGGCTTTTCTATATGTAAGCTCAGTAAGCTCTATATGTAAGTTCAAGCTGGTTTTTTACTGTCCTGTCCCAAAAATTGGCTCCTGATTCTGTCTGTTTTTCTTTTGTTTTGTTGTGTGTTTTCTATTGTAAAGGCATATTGCTTTGAGATTTCTATCTTGACGCTCTGACGTCTTCCTTGGTCTGCCCGTATGTCTTGCTTTATAACCTTCCCATTTAGTTTATACTTGCACCAAATTTTAGACACAGCTGACTGGGAGCAACCAACTTCTTTGGCCATACTCCGTATTGAAATTCCTTGCTGAAGGAGTTTTATAATCCTTTCCATTGTTTCACCTGAGAACTCTCTTCTTGGGGCCATATTTCATTTCAATTAGCCAAGTCAAACAACCCATTAAGGTGCAAGCACTCCCTTTTAACTACTGACTAATTAGCATTTTTAGACTTGTCCCAGTATTTGTTTACAATGGAAATTAACAGATGATTCCATATTTTTTTTCCTCAATATTGAGTGATTCCATACTTTTTTTTCCTCCACTTGCTCTGGAAAAAGACATGCCATTAATAATAGTAACACAAGTGGATTTGTTTGAGGTATGTTTCCTGAAGCCAGAATGTTAAGCTATTGAACAAAACCTTTTTTGTGTCATATCTGTGATTTGTTTGTTTGCTATAAAGTAAAAAATCTGAGTGAACATCCTCTAAGTGTGGTGATTCCATAATTTTTGCCAGGGGTTGTAGAAACAGAAGAGAGGAAATAATCTACACAAGACTACGGTTAGGACAAACAAGAATTAATAATATGTTATTTCTTATGAGTAAAATAAACAGATAAATGTGAGGTATGTGATTGTAAAGAAAATGTAGAACATGTTTTTATAAAATGTAGAAAATTTCAGGAAGAGAGAGGAAAATTTAAAGAATGTATTATTAAAATAGGGAGGGAATGGGATATAAAAGGTATTTTAGATATAGGAAATTCTCAAAGCGAAGTTGTTGAGGCATTTATGAAGTTTATGCAGGAAACTGGTATAGGTAGAAGAATTTAAAAGACCAATGAAGCCATGATTTTACACACTCCAATATAGAACGTAATATAGTAAACTCAATATTTGAACAGATTTTGACTGAAGATTGAAGTCTGAAGCTGCAGGTTTTTTGTGAATCATGATGATTGAGTTTCATATGAAGAACAGAAGATCATTATGAGAAACTCACAACATCATCCATGATAAAAGAGGTCAAAGGTCACAGATCTGTTTCTTTAAACAGTGTTATATCAGCACACAACGAGAGAACGAATGAGAAATATAGGATATAAAGCCAAAATGAATCATGTCTGTTGTAAATGAGATCAATAAATGCTTGTTTGTGTGAAAAAGTGATTGTTGTTCCTTTGAGAAGCATTTTGTCCAAACTGAATGTTTGAGTGTTGAGAAGATCTGAGTTTCTTCTAATATCAGTGTGTTGAAGTGTTGTTTCTCTCTCTCTGCTGGAGTTTGTGTTCACTCGAGTGGAATAGAGGTTTTTGTACGACCGTTTCATTAGATTGTATCACTGTGGTACACATTCGGTGGAGGAACTAAACTGGTGGTCTGTAAGTCTGTTTTTTAATTCCTATTTAAGAAAAAAAGGTAACACTTTATTTTAAGGTGAAGAAGTTACACGTTACTACATGTACTTATTATAGTAATAACAGTAAATTATGCATAAATACAAGTAACTAACCCTGAACCAAACCCTAACTGTAACTCTATAGTAAGTACATGCAGTTAATTAATATTACTCAGTACTTATTTGAGTAGTACAATGTAGCTGTCAGCATACAATAAAGTGTAATAAAGAACAATTTAGAGTTAAAATGATTTAAAGTTGAAACAAGAAAAACATTAATGGCGATTATTATTAGATATTGTGGTAACACTTTACTTGAAGCCTTAAAGCTATTCATAATGTATGTTATAATGCCTTATATGTATCTTTTCATAAATAACTGTGCATTAAAATGTGCATTATAAATGCAAAAATGCAATATAATATTTGCAAATTCGTTATTACATCTGAAAATGGTTGTTTGTCATGAGGTTTAATGCATTGTGTAACAATGAATAGATAAGTATTATAATGTGTTATAATTGTGGTTATAATTATTCATGAGATCATACACACATTATAATGTATAAAAGAAAGATTAATTAATGCATTAAAATACTTTTAAAATACATTGTGTATGAAGGCTTTAAGTAAAGTGTTACTGATATTGTTTTATAATTATTTAATCTAAAACAATGATATTGTCATGTTTATACGTTCAGAAGAACAGCATTATTCCTGTCAAAAAAATTAAATAAAATAAATAAATAAATCTAAATGCATTTCCATAATGAGTCTCACTGGGTTTAATCACTTTATTACAGGTTTAATTTCCCTTTATTTATTTCTATACTGGGTTCATATGTAGTTCATTTTTATTGTAGATATCATACATGGCGAAAAAAATAGATCTGACATCAGAATGTAAATGTTGCTACTTTCTGTATTTCAGTCAATGATACTGAATCTCTTTTGTTCATGTTGTGCTTATAATTCAGTGCTTTATAATTCAAGAACAATTTACAAATTGTATTGTTTTCTAGTTCTTATCAATGATATAATCATCATTTGGCCTGAGCTTTAGTCAAACTTTGAAATTGAGTTACATTTTGAGTTGTAAGTAAATCTCATGTAAGCAAAAATGTACTTTATATTGGGATGCAAAAACTGCTGGAATTAAAGCAGTCAGTGTCTCAGTATATTGAGTTTCATTTCTGAGATTTGATTTAAACTCTAGTGATGTTGAATGACATGAAGGATCAGATTGTCGTGATTTTTGCTGCTGTTGAAATGCTGTGAGTGAAACAGTGTGTTTTCTTTGTGTTTGTGAATGTGTTGTGTTTGTCTCCTGCAGCTGGTCCCACAGTGAAGCCCTCAGTGTCTCTGCTGCCGCCCTCTTCTCTGCAGATCTCTGGAGACTCAGCCGCACTGCTCTGCCTGCTCAGCTCTTACTCTCCACAGGGGGCGCTGGTGAGCTGGACACTGGACGGGTCAGAGGTCACCGAGGGGGTCGTGACCAGCGCAGAGAGCCAGCGGGACGGCCGCTACAGCCGCAGTAGCGTCCTGACCCTCAGCAAAGCACGCTGGGAAAAGGGAGAGGTGTACGTCTGCAGAGTAACACATGATGGAGCTCCTCATGAGGTCTCGTTCCACAAGAGCTCTGAGTGCTGATGTTTCTCTCCTGAAGATGAGCCGTATCTGAGTGTCCTGTGTCAGGCAGGATTCACATGAGTCTAGTGCTGCAGCTGTAGTGATTTACAACTCAATACTGAAAGAGAGCTGGCGTGTCAAAGCACTGTGTGATCTTTCAATCTGCTGTAACATTCAATAAAGCTTCTCAACAAGTTCACTTTGTGTCTGACAACATCATTCAACTAACAGATGAAGATGCAGGTGCTTTTCACAAACTTGATGTAAATGTCACATAAAGCTCTTGGGGTTTGAACATGGTCTCTGGAGACAGAGCTGCTCTATTCTGAGAGGATCACAATCACTCCACCCTGACAATGCAAATGGGCTTTTCAGTCTCACTGTTTGATTGGTCACATGATCTGGACTGGAACACACCAGTTTCACTTCTGCTGAAAATGTGGTGATGAAAATATATATGAAAATGTCATGAAAATCACAACTAAAACTAGTCATGTTTGTTGGTTGATGAAGAAGAGCTCTTGATCATGTCATGTTCAGTTCATAGAGCTATAAACACATTCAGAGCAGTGAAGCATGTGCCGCTCATGTAAAACACCCTCTGAATGCAAAAGACAGAAGAGAGATCAGGACGATATACATTCAGAGTCCAACAGTTTGACTGACAGGGTTAAAAGAAAGGCTTTACATTGCCAAAGCACAGTAACAGTAAATATACAGAGTCAGACATACACATTTACACATCATTCTCTACAGGACACAACTGAATGATTCCTGCTGTATCAGTAGTCAATGATCTTGCTGCTCAACATTCAAACACTTGTCTATTGTTTGCTGTAGCAGTGCAGTGTACTTTCAGAAACCCTCCACCTCCCCCAGCTCCACCTGTCCAGATCTGCTATGGGGTGATTCATGTTTGCTCGTACAGCAGCAGCATGTTGTGTGTGTTTTGGCAGTGGAAAGTTCTGTACTCTACAGCAGATATAATCAACAGCAGCAGACCAAACACATTAACATTGTCATATTCATTATCATGACAAACTCTCCAAGAATTGTCATGTCAGAAATCTAGTTCAGTCATGAAACTGAAGATGGCACAGGCTTCGATCGGTCCTTTACATGCAGTCTGTAAGCAATCACATCAATACCAAATGACTCAGGCTGATTGGTCTCTGCTGATCCTGCAGCCAATGAGATCCCTTGCTCAACATTTAATAGTCTGGTTCAGTGTTTGCTGTAGGCTAGTCCTGCAGTGCTATAAGAGTTCTGACAAACAGATAAGTCAACAATGTTTTACCATTCCAGATACAAAACAAAATGCAAATGTTTTATTGAAGTTGTAATCTATTATGCAACTATCAAATCATCTAATACCATTAAATATGAAGTGTCTTCATAATATGTGTTATTTTATTAAATTATAGGGCTTGTTTTGTTTGTTTTTATTTAACCCTTGGGGGTCCCTGATAATATATCCATCATGAAATGTGGATATAGAGAAAAGGCTGCACCCACTTCAGCCCCTCATTTCATTGAACAGACGTGTCATATATAGATCCGCTGTGAAGTCCAAAAACTTTTTATGTTTCCTGAGGGCGACACCATGCCATAGAGGAATAAAGAAACAATTCTATAATTGAGTTAATTTCAGCAAAACTTGTATGTAATGTTCTATTTTCAGTGGTTTAATCGGGAACAATTACTGGGACACCATAAGAAGATTTATTGTTTCCCCTTTAAGCATTTGCGCTCATGCTGTATGTCGACGGGGAAGCAGAGGTCATTTTGACAAATGTTTTGTTAATAAAAAGGCTTAAATACAAACACTTTTCTCTCTTTGCTGTGGAAGTTCAGTATAAGAGGAAATGTTAGGCATCTTAGGGGGGCACTGCAGTATTGATCTGGTGAAGGAGGAGGCCATCGAGTAAAAAAGGTTGAGAAACACTACACTAGTGTCATCACATCGACACAACGTCAAAATGACTGACAGATAGAGAACTCAGTTATGTAACAGACACGCCATCTAGTGATGAAGCATGGAAGTGCAATTAAAGTGACTGATTTTCCTGCAGTTCGATTACATTGTTGTGGCAAGTTTCGCAGTGCCAAGCACCACTAACATTTATATAATATAAAGATTGTGTTACATGATTAGTACATCAAAATAAATAAACTTTCTGAAAGGTTTGATAAAACGTTGTGTTGTTTGTGATCCTCCATCAGCAGCTGCAGTATCTCTCAGCTGTATCAGTGCATCACTGTGACGTCTGACTGACCGAGGTTTTTGTACCACTCTTTATCACTGTGTGAACACATAACCACTAGGACAGTGTTCACTCTGACAATAATAATCTCCTGTATCTTCAGTCTGGACTCCACTGATGGTCAGAGTGAAATCACTGTCAGATCCACTGCCACTGAATCTAGATGGAGTTCCAGTATAACGGCTTGTTGCTTCATATATGAGGAGTTTAGGAGCTTCTCCAGGTTTCTGTAAGTACCAGTGTAGGTAACTACTACCACACACTGCACTGCTGGTTTTACAATTTATTCTGACTTCTTGTCCTGGTTGAGCTGTTAGTATCGATGGAGTCTGAGTTACAGTGTACTGTCCTCTACACTCTGAGAGGAAAGAAAAAAAAAAAAAAAAAAAAAACATATATTACACATTTTAAGACAATTAATAATGATTGTAAAAATTGTATTTCACAAACCTTGAGCGATCAATGTGAGAGTCCAGATGAAGAAGGTGATTTTGTTCATTGTTGTTCTTTTGTCTTGTGTGATGATGAAGATTGTGTTCTGTTCTGCTCTCAGTCATGAAGTGTTAAACTCACAGCACTATAAACACTCTCAGAGCACTGAAGCATGTGTGACAATGCAAAGAAGTGGGCAGGATTTACAACAGTGTGTGCTGATAACAAACTAATAAACTCTACATATAAGATTTTACTTTCAGAATGTTGTTGAAACATTTAATGATTAATTGTTCATATTGATTAATTGTAAAATATTTTTGTTTATGTTTTGCAGACTGATAAGACACTAGTCTTTGACTTTATATGAACATCTGTCAGTGTGGATGAAGCATTTTCAGCTTTCAGTGCCGCTGTAGAAATAATCTATTCACTCTCATGCATGATTCATTTATGTAAGGTGAATGTTTCTGATAATATGTGACCAAGATAAAGTGAGCAGCATTCATCTGGTCATGTAATCTCAACATGGTGGCCACCATAAGGAGGGACAAAAGAAGATTTTTCTAGGCCACTGAAATGACTGGAGAATCATGAGTGCAGATCATTTTATACGTATTCGTCAAACACAATAATTATTTCGGTAACACTTTCTATGCTTACCATGCTTATAATGAATTATAGCTCCATTTATACTTATTTATAAGCAAGTATTACTATTTTATATACATATTTATAAAGACTTAAGACCTATACCACATAAGAACAGTTGTAGTTACAGTTACATTTATATTATTTTTATAATTACTTATAAGTCATGCATTTTCTATGGAAGCCCGTTTCCGCCACTAAATAAAAAAAATAAAAAGACTAATTGCGACTTTTTATCTCAGAATTCTGACTTTTTTTTCTCGCAATTAACTGACGGACAGTTTCTCTGTCTGTAACAATTCCGGACATCCAACATTTCTGGTACATCCGACGATAGCCATGCTGCCGTTCTGATGTCTGAAGCTGTTGGTGTAGAAAATGTGCCACTTCAGCTTCGTCTGTTTTATTGCGCCTCCGCCACAGCTGATTCTTATTATTATTACTATTATATTGTTATTGTGTCAAATTCATTAGTGTATCCATTCTGTTAAAAACAACTTTTATTCACCAAATACTTCCACTGTATTTGCAGAATTGCATGATTCTACCCTTGAATGCCCCCTTTTATGGAGCCACCAGACTTGAGTTGCAAAGTTACAAAGTTGATGAAACATGATAGGTATTGGTGTTTTAGTATTAAGCCCACTAGATGGCAGTAAAAGCTGTTCCCATTCAGTCGGTCACGTTCGACGTACGTCGGACAGACCGACGAATAGGAATCTCGCTAGAGAGGCCAATCTACTTCGAGTGTAACTACAACGAGCCAATGCACATTGGCATGCAATCATATGCATCAGCTGCTCGCCTCGCAGCGCGGGTATATAACGAGCAGCAGGTGCGTTGCATCTTCAGCTTTTCGCTTCGGAGCCGAACGGTGTTGTTCCTGTTCTCTGCAAGCAAGTGTCTGCTAGAAAACGAGTCAAGCTTTATGGTTGAACTTCTCTTTTTTTTTTTTTCGAGTGCGGGCGAACAGCACAGCAGCGGGGTCGAAGTCCTCTCTTTATTTTCTGTTTTTTGTTTCGTTTGCCGTTATAGAGCAAATAGCTGTTTTGACAGCGTCAGAAGGCTGTTCTCACGGCCGGTACGGTGCGCTTCGAGCGCTGAAAGCCGTTTTTACGGCTGGTAAGAGTGAGCGCCTTCAAAGAGAGAAAGAGCACACGACAGGCTGCACACAATCCCTGTCTGTGTTGCGGCGGCCGTTCCCCTGCGTGCTTCAGCACTCTAAAAGAGTAAAGTCCCTAAAAGAGCTTACACAAATAGAGCTTGCGTCTTTTTAAAGATGACATTCTATTTGTGTGTTTCTGGATGCGGTCGTTTCCTGTCCTCACTGACGGCCACGATCACTGTTTCACATGTCTGGGCGCGTGCTGAAACGATGTTCGTGGGTGGTTCATGTTTTCGTATGAGAACATGATCACGTCGACACGCCGGTCGTGACTCTTCTTTCTCCGGGAAGCTTGAGTCCCCTCTGTTGTTGGCCAGCTGCCGCTTGTGTGTAAAAGCACAGCCGCGGGTCTGCCCGACACTCTGGGAGACCGCGGAGATCAGCGAGAGCAAACCTCTCGCTCCTCTGCGTGTCGTGTGCCGTCGAGCTGTCGGGCTGCAGCGCGGGTTGTCACGGCAACCCAGCGCTCGCTCGGCGCTCTAGATGCGCGGTCTCCTTGCCTAATCTCCGTTGTAGCGCCCTCTCTGGTGCACCAGAAGAGGTCTACTTTGGTGAAATGGCTTGGGTGTCTTGAGGTTGAGGGGTTCCTTCGGGGAACCAACCCCCTAGGGCCCCTCCCTCTAGCGCATTACATGCTGTGCAGCTTCTGGATTGGATTGCTGGTCCTCTTCATAGGGGAACCTAGCATTCCATTTAGGGCTCCAGCTGAGGGTCAGATGTCGATTGCAGCATCGGAGAGAGGGCTGTTATGCTCTGGAAATGAGGGTGACGCTGCCCACTGTAATGGTGTGTGCTTATGCTGACTCAGATTCAGAGTTTATAGCCATGCTTTCCCGGGTGTTCCGGATGTGCATGAGAAACTTGGCAGTATGGAGCTATATTGGTGCCATAAATATGGAATGCCAAAAGTGCCAAAATCTGCATAAGTTTTTACTCTCTCACTACCCTTATGGGTGGGGTGGCTGTTCACAGACCACACCCACCCTGCATGTGAGGCCAAGGCACTCTTTATGCATGAGGGTAGTTCTGAGCCGGGGTTGAGCTGCGCTTGTTGACTAACCGTGATCAAAGTCACGGCGCAGGCCTTCGGCCAGACGATGTCCACCTCAGTGGTCCAGAAGCGCCCCCCTGGCTTACCTTGCTGAGGTGCAAGAGGTCGTCAAGCTAAACGCTTTCTCGACACTCCCATCTCACAAGGTGGCCTTTTCGGTGACACTGTCGGGGACTGAGCCCAGCAGTTCTCCTCAGTTAGTGGCAGACCGGGGAGCCTCCCCCGACAAACCATTGAGTTCCTCGTGGGCCCTCAGTCTGCTCGTCGCCAAGGGTGTCGTCCCCTGCAGAATAAAAAAAAAAAAAAACTCCGGCCCAGTCTGCTCTACTGTGTCCGCTGCAGGAAGATGACACCTCCCGTCTCTGCTACTGTTTAAGTGGTTAGTGAAAAATCACCCCTGAGACGGGTGACCCAGAGACGGGTGGGGCTGCTCTCCCCCCCCCCCGGAGGAGGGCCGGGTGGTAAATCCTGTTGATTGGGTTTGTTTCTGTTCTCCCGCTGGTCCAACAGCCAGCGGTACCCAAATTTTCAAAAAGAGAGCAGTTCCTCCATCTCTGGGTCTGAAGAGGGCTCGGAGAGCAGTGGGAGGAGAAAAGCCTCACCACTCTCATCCCCCTCTTCCTTCGCCAGAGGGCAGCAGCGTGCAGTCGAGAAGGCAGCAAAGCCTCTCCTGCGCCCCCTGCCCAACCGTGGAACCAGGTAGGTGTTGCACAGCACACTCTGACCCCGCTTCGGGCCGCCTCGCAGAGAGAGCCTCCCGAGCTGCGTCCCTGTGTTCCACCTCGCTGCCTCACTGCGGGTACGCCTGCGGTCCCTTTGATCCCGCCTGTACGGTCTCTGTGAGCCTGGTTAGCGCTCCCCAGTCCGTCTCGCTGGCTCATTCGGACCATCGGGCTCGGCTATGCGATTCAGTTCGCCCGGCGTCCCCCCAAGTTCAGGGGTGTCCACCTCACTGCAGTGAAGGCTGTCGATGCCCGTGTCTTGCGTGCGGAGATCGCGGTCCTACTGGTGAAGGACGCGATAGAGCCGGTCCCTCCAGCCGATATGAGGTCAGGGTTCTACAGTCCCTACTTCATTGTACCCAAGAAAAGCGGTGGGTTACGACCGATCCTGGATCTGCGAGTTTTGAATCGGAGCCTTCACAAGCTACCGTTCAAAATGCTCACGCAGAAATGCATTTTCGAGTGCATCCGTCCCCAGGATTGGTTTGCAGCGATCGACCTGAAGGACGTGTACTTTCATGTTCGATTCTTCCGCGACACAGGCCATTCCTGCGTTTTTGCGTTCGAAGGTCAAGCATATCAGTACAGAGTCTTACCCTTCGGGCTGGCCCTGTCTCCCCGCGTCTTCACGAAGGTCGTGGAGGGAGCCCTTGTTCCCATGAGAGAACAGGGTGTTCGCATCCTTAACTATCTCGACGACTGGCTCATTCTGGCACAGTCCCGGGATCAGTGGTGCGAACACAGGGATTTGGTGCTCAGACACCTCAGCCAGTTGGGTCTTCAGGTCAACTGGGAAAAGAGCAAACTCGCCCCGGTGCAGAGGATCTCTTTTCTCGGTATGGAGTTGGACTCGGTTGAACAGATAGCACGCCTCACAGAGGAACGTGCTCAGTCGGTGTTGAACTGCCTGAATACGTTCAACGGCAGGACAGCGGTTCCACTGAAATTTTTTCAGAGGCTCCTGGGGCATATGGCAGCCGCAGCGGCAGTAACCCCGCTCGGTCTGCTTCATATGAGACCGCTTCAACACTGGCTCCACGGCCGGATCCCGAGATGGGCGTGGCAACGCGGCACGTTCCGGGTGGCAATCACTCAGGAGTGCCGCCAAACCTTCAGCCCGTGGTCGGACCCCTTGTTTCTTCGGGCTGGAGTACCCCTAGAGCAGGTGTCCCGGCATGCTGTGGTATTCACGGATGCCTCTGCCACAGGCTGGGGTGCCACGTACAACGGGCATGCAGTGTCAGGGGTTGGACGGGCCCCCATCTGCATTGGCACATCAACTGCCTCGAGTTGCTAGCGGTACGCCTTGCCCTGAGCCGCCTCAAAGGGCCGCTACGGGGCAAGCATGTACTGGTCCGGACGGACAACACTGCGACCGTTGCGTACATCAACCGTCAAGGTGGTCTACGCTCCCGTCGCATGTCGCAACTCGCCCGCCATCTCCTCCTCTGGAGTCAGAAGCATCTGAGGTCGCTTCGTGCCATTCATATTCCCGGTGTGCTCAACCGTGTGGCCCACGAGCTGCGCGGCCAGGAGAGTGGCGACTCCACCCCCAGGTGGTCCAGCTGATTTGGAGAGAGTTCGGAGAGGCTCAGGTAGACCTGTTTGCCTCACCAGAAACCTCCCATTGCCGGTTGTTTTACTCCCTGTCCGGGGAACACTCGGAACAGACGCACTGGCGCTCAGCTGGCCCCGGGGCCTTCGCAAATATGCGTTTCCCCCAGTGAGCCTACTTGCACAGACCCTGTGCAAAGTCAGGGAGGACGAGGAGCAGGTTCTGCTAGTTGCACCCTATTGGCCCAACCGGACCTGGTTCCCAGAACTCTCACTCCTCGCGACAGCCCCTCCCTGGCCCATTCCTCTGAGGAAGGACCTTCTTTCTCAGACGGGGCACTCTCTGGCACCCGCGTCCAGACCTCTGGAAACTCCATGTCTGGTCCCTGGACGGGACGCGGAGGTTCTAGGTGACTTACCCCCCGAGGTACTTAACACCATCGCTTCGGCACGTGCTCCATCTACGAGACGGGCTTACGCCTTGAAGTGGAACCTGTTCGTCGAGTGGTGTTCTTCTCGTCGAGAGGACCCCCGAAGATGCTCGATCGGTGTCGTGCTTTCCTTCTTGCAGCAGGGGTTGGAGCGTAGGCTGTCCCCCTCCACCCTCAAAGTCCATACTGCTGCTATCTCCGCATATCATGACCACATAGATGGCAAATCTGTTGGTCAGCACGACCTGGTCGTCAGGTTCCTTAGGGGGGCGAGGCGGTTAAATCCTCCTCGTCCTCCCTCCATACCCTCTTGGGACCTTGCTCTGGTGCTGAGAGCACTTCAGATTGCTCCCTTTGAGCCCTTGCAATCAGCAGACTTAAAGATTCTGTCTATGAAGACTTTGCTGCTGGTTGCATTGGCCTCCATCAAGAGGGTAGGGGACCTGCAGTCTTTTTCGGTCGACGAATCGTGCCTGGAGTTCGGGCCGGGTGACGGCCATGTGGTACTGAGACCCCGGCCTGGCTTGTGCCCAAGGTTCCTACCACTCCCTTCAGGGACCAGGTAGTGAGCCTGCAAGCGCTGCCCTCGGAGGAGGCAGACCCAGCCCTGGCTTTGCTCTGTCCAGTTCGCGCTTTGCGACTGTACATAGACAGAACTCAAAGCTTCAGGACCTCAGACCAGCTCTTGTCTGTTACGGAGGCCAGCAGAAGGGAAAGGCTGTCTCCAAGCAGAGGATGGCCCACTGGATAGTGGATGCCATCGCCCTGGCTTACCAAGCTCAGGGCGTGCCCTGCCCGCTCAGGTTGCATGCGCACTCCACGAGAGGCGTCGCATCTTCCTGGGCGCTGGCTCGTGGCGCCTCGCTACAGACATCTGTAGAGCTGCGGGCTGGGCGACACCTAACACGTTCGCTAGATTCTATAGCCTTCGTGTCGAGCCGGTCTCCTCCCGTGTTCTCACCTCAGGTCAGAGGCACGGAGAGGCCCCGGCTTAGTGTCGGCTTGCTGCGCTTACATGCGCTTTTTTCTCCAGAGAGTCCCTACAAGGCAGACCCTGTTGAGTCCTCCGATCTCCCTTCGGCAGCCGACGTGGCGGAACGTCTGGCGCTAGGCCTATACTCCGTTGTATCCTTGAGAACCGGGTTTAGGCTGGGTACCATATGTGTGACCCTACTGGGATCCCATATGTCTAGTTCCACGGTTGCTCCTAAACGAAGCCCGTGTCTTTCCCTCTGGGAGAACCCACCTCTCATCGAGTTGGAGTCACCCCAGTTCTTCCATATGTAGTACAGCCTACGGGTTAGTCCATATGTACTTCTCCACTTAACTCCTTCGGGAAGGATGTGGCTTCCGCAGCGTTCCTTTCCCAGCGGAAGGGTACGCTTTCCCAGCGTTATCCAATAGTCTCACTGAATGGGTTTTGGGGAACAGCAGTGATTGACACTCTCTGTGTTAGCCCTGTCCCACCGTCCGTAGGCAAGGGGGTTCAGGTGGCTTACAACAGAGCGCTGGAAGAGGGCAGCCCCTGTGGCGCTTTGGTAGGGATTCCTATTCGTCGGTCTGTCCGACGTACGTCGAACGTGACCGACTGAATGGGAACGTCTCGGTTACAAAGGTAACCCTCGTTCCCTGAAGGAGGGAACGGAGACGTACGTCCCGTCGCCACAGTCGCTGTACCCCGCTGATGCTGCCGCCTATCCGGTTCGGCTCCTCAGCGAAAACCTGAAGATGCAACGCACCTGCTGCTCGTTATATACCCGCGCTGCGAGGCGAGCAGCTGATGCATATGATTGCATGCCAATGTGCATTGGCTCGTTGTAGTTACACTCGAAGTAGATTGGCCTCTCTAGCGAGATTCCTATTCGTCGGTCTGTCCGACGTACGTCTCCGTTCCCTCCTTCAGGGAACGAGGGTTACCTTTGTAACCGAGACGTTTTTTCTCCTTGAAACGCTGTACTCATGTACAAGGTTACCGTGGAAACATGCTATATGCATATTCCTGCATAATGCATATGTCCGGAGACTAATCTTTATGTGTCTCCTCCAGTAAAATCAAAATTTCTTTATTGGTAAATCCGCGCTAAAAATAATCCTTTATAATGTCTTCCATTTTATATAGAATGATAACGAAGCAGCAATCCTGATGGTCAGTCGCAATGAAAGGAAACACAAGCAAAGTAAGAACTGTGAGAAATAAAGTCAGAATTGTGACTTTATATCACGCAATTGCGACTTTATATCTCAGAATTGTGACTTTATAACTCGCAATTGTGAGATAAAAAGTCAGAATTCTGAGATAAAAAGTCGCAATTACTCTTTATTTTTTTATTTAGTGGCGGAAACGGGCTTCCATAATTTTCCTTTTCAATGCATGTTCATAATTCATTATGCACTGATTTATAAGTATTAATTAGTCCGTCGTATGGTTCCATGAATGTATTTATAAAGATGCAGCTTGGATTGCTATAATGTTATATTATAGTTACAATGACTTCTTATTCAGATTTATTTCTGTCAAATTAGTGAATATATTGTTATTAATAGCCGTGTTGTGTTCTTATAAATACTTACTGTGAGTAATATTAGTTACTAATCTCTATAAATATATCATTGTTGGCTTTAAGTAAAGTGAAAACATAAATCAAATGTTAAGAAATCACGAATATGTGCTCATTTTACATTTTAAGTTGCTTACTTGTAAATGTAACTAATAAACAACAATTCCTGTAATAAAAAATAAATAAAAAAAATCATTAATACAAACAGTTGAAAAAAAAAAAGTATCTTTTTTAATGTTACATACTAGCAAAACACTGCAATAATATTTTTAAAGTATAATTCCAAACTGCTATAAGCAATACAAATGGCTGAGGAGATATAGAGTTTAACAAATCAAAATTACCATTCATCACCTCTAATGCAAACTTTAGCCATTAAAGACATAATAACTAGTTGATACAGCAAACAAGTGTCTCTGGAACTATTTTATATGTGATAATTTATAAATCAGTGTATAATGGCTTATGCACTGTCAGAAAAAAGGGTACGGTTGGGGTACAATTGTGAGCACTTTGGGTACAAATGCTTTGGTTGTACTCTCAATGGGTCATATTTAGAGTAGCATCTGACTGCACAACCGGAGGCTGCATTTTCAGGACCGCAGTCCTAGGACCCTAGATGTTTAGTGACAACGCCACCTACCAAATTACAGGACCAGTGACCGCATGTTTTTCTGGATGATGGATGATATTCAGAGTGTGAGTATCAAATGTGAATCAATTTTTATTTGTTTAACATTAAAAACAATTGTGATGCATTTAAGTGTGAAGTGAAGCGATCGTGAGTTGCTAAATAGTCTTGAATGCACTTTATAGCCATCATACATTAGCTTCTAATGCTGTAAAACAAATTTGTTAGCATATTCGTTTAACAAAACTGTAGCACGACTGGCAAGCTTGTGTTGACTTAGTGACTATGGTATGATTATTAATCCTAGCCAGTACAATAACCTGTAGCACGCTCGTTGTAAAAGCTTGTTAGTTACTCAATGTTTTTCCATTTTAAGTAAGTTAAAATAATCTTAATATTTTAACTGTCATGTGCGTGCTCACTGTCAGCCTGCCCAGGTCAAAAAATACTATAGTAAATACTATAGTTGTTACAACACAGAAGGGTCGGAGACAGGAGATCACAGACAAGGATGTTTATTGATACCAGCAGAGGTTAACAGCAGTGCAGGTGAGTATGTGACAACGTGAAGATGACAAACTGAAGTGAAGATAGATGATACTGTCCTTTTGTGGTTGCAGACGTGGAGATCTTGAATGGCGTTGGAATGGATGAACGTAGAACACGGAGAACACTCACACACGGACTGAAGATCACACGAGGAGAACAGGAGACGCTGGAGACTGGTAAGTAGTTTAGTAGGAGTCCTTGAGGTAAGCATACAGGTAAGTTTACATGCAAATGAGACCGGACAATGTGGCTGTGTGTGTGAGTGCTCTTTATACTGGTGTTGATGAGGTGGCGATGAGGTGCAGGTGCCGGTGATCAGTACTCGGGAGAAGTGGTGCGCTGTGATTGGTGAATGGTGGAGCCTGGCGTGTCTGTGACAGTACCCCCCCCTCCACGGCCCGCTCCTGAGGGCCGAGGACCCCGACGTCGTGGTGGCCGTCCTCTTCCACGTGGGGCAGGTCTGTCAGGATGGTTGGAGTGGAAGGCGTGAAGCAGGTTGGGGTCGAGTATGTCGTTTCTGGGGACCCAAGAGCGTTCCTCGGGGCCGTAGCCTTCCCAGTCCACAAGATACTCCAAACGACCACCACGGCGTCGGGAGTCCAGGATCTCGTGAACCTCGTATGCAGCTCCATCGTCCAGGATAAGTGGAAGGGGGGGGTTCAGC
Organism: Ctenopharyngodon idella; assembly: GCF_019924925.1. Lineage (NCBI taxonomy): Eukaryota > Metazoa > Chordata > Actinopteri > Cypriniformes > Xenocyprididae > Ctenopharyngodon > Ctenopharyngodon idella. Next base: position 29,010,999 of record NC_067221.1, read on the forward strand.
AGCTGTTACGCCAGGCCCTGTGGAGAGAGGAACAGAAGGGTGGTGAGGTTTAAGGAGAGAAACATGGAATGTGGGATGAATCCGATATTGTGGAGGTAATTGGAGTTGATACGTGACGGGGTTGATCTGCTTGATGATGGTGAACGGGCCAATGAATCTGGGACTCAGCTTCTTGCAGGGCAGATGCAGTCTGATGTCCCGTGTCGACAGCCAGACCTTCTGTCCCGGTTGGTAGGAGGTACGGAGGAAGCGGCCGATCTCCTGGATCTTCCTCTCCGTCTGCCCGTTCGACTGAGGGTGGTAGCCAGATGAGAGACTGACGGTCACACCTAGGAGCGAGAAGAAGGCCTTCCATACCCGTGATATGAACTGGGGTCCTCTGTCTGAGACGATGTCCTCGGGAATTCCGTAGTATCTGAACACGTGATTGAACATAAGTTCAGCGGTTTCCATGGCAGTGGGTAAGCCCCTCAGGGGAATCAGACGACATGACTTGGAAAATCGATCTACGATGACGAGAATGCAGGTGAATTCATCGGATGCTGGCAGGTCGGTGATAAAATCGACTCCTAGGTGTGACCGGGGTCGATTAGGAACGGGCAGAGGATGGAGCTTGCCGGATGGAAGATGGCGAGGGCTCTTGGAGATGGCGCACTCCCTACAACCCTGCACGTACCTTCTGACGTCAGCTGCCATGTTAGGCCACCAGAAGCGCTCCTTTAGCAGCGAGAGGGTTTCATTGACCCCCGGGTGGCCAGTGCCAAGTGAAGTGTGGGCAGAGTGAATGAGTGGGGTGCGTTGTGCCCTGGTGGTGTAACGCAAGCCTGGTGGACAACCCGACGGAGTGTTGGTGGAGGCATTGGAGGAGGGCAAAGTTTCCTCTGACCAGGTGATAGGACTGACGAGGATGGTTTTACGGAGAATGGTTTCTGGTTCTTCTGGTCTTTCCTCAGGAGCATGGAGACGAGATAGGGCATCCACCTTGACATTTTTGGAGCCGGGACGATAGGAGATGGAGAAGTCAAAACGGGTGAAGAATAAAGACCAGCGTGCTTGCCGAGGGTTCAGTCTTTTTGCAGCTCTTAGGTACTCCAAGTTCTTGTGGTCAGTGAGAACTATAAAGGGGTGTTTAGCTCCCTCCAACCAATGCCTCCACTCCTCAAGGGCCAACTTCACGGCCAGAAGCTCGCGGTTTCCGATGTCGTAGTTGGTCTTGCGAGAGAAGAAGGCGCATGGGTGAAGTCTACTTGGGGTCCCCTGCTGCTGAGATAGCACCGCTCCCACTCCCGTGGTGGAGGCGTCCACCTCTACTACAAAGGGCAGGTCTGGATTGGGGTGGACGAGGAGGGGAGCGGTGGTGAAGGCTTCTTTAAGGGTTTCGAAGGCGTTGGTGGCAGCCGATGTCCAGGACAGAGACTTGGGCTTATTACGGAGCAGGTTTGTGAGTGGATGGGCGATGGAACTGTAGTTTTTGATGAAACGGCGATAGAAATGAGCAAAACCAAGGAAGCGTTGGAGTTCTTTAATAGTGGAAGGAGTGGGCCAGGTCTTGATGGCTTCCACCTTCCCCTCATCCATCCGGATGCCACTGGTCGATGATGTATCCCAGAAAGTGCACTGAGGGCTGATGGAAGGAACACTTTTCAGCTTTCAAGAAAAGGTGGAATTTTCTCAGGCGTTGGAGGACCTCCGCAACGTGGTGGCGATGTTCGGCCAAGCTCCGGGAGTAGATTAAGATGTCGTCGATGTAGACTAGAACGAACTTATGGAGGAACTCCCGGAGCACCTCGTGGATGAAGTCCTGGAATACGGAGGGGGCGTTGACCAGGCCATACGGCATAACAAGGTATTCATAGTGGCCGGTAGGTGTCACGAAGGCGGTCTTCCACTCGTCCCCCTCACGTATCCGGATGAGGTTATACGCGCTGCGGAGGTCCAGCTTGGTGAACACAGTGGCACCACGGAGATGTTCCAGGGCCGCTGGGACGAGAGGAAGGGGATAGCGGAACTTGACGGTTATCTTGTTGAGTGCACGGTAGTCAATACATGGCCGCAAGCCTCCGTCCTTTTTTGCCACGAAGAAACTCGAAGCAGCAGGGGAAGTAGACTGGAAGATGTAACCTTGAGCTAGGGCCTCCTTGATGTATTCTTCCATGGCTTTCTCCTCCGGGATTGACAGGGGGTAGATCCTTCCCCTGGGCACTGACTCACCCGGAAGCAAATCGATGGCGCAGTCCCATGGCCGGTGTGGAGGCAGCTTGGAGGCTCTTTGCGGGCAGAAGACGTCACTGAAGGGGGCGCAACATGTTGGGATGTCGATGGAACGTTTCTCCACAGGACTCTCGATGGACGTGGCACAGATGGAGATTTCTTCAGAACGAGGAGACGAAGGAACTGGAACTTGGAGAGACATCTGGAGAAACAGGTTTCGCCCCACTTCAGGATCTCGCCGTTGCTCCAGGAAATGACGGGGTTATGCTGGTCCAACCAGGGACGCCCTAGGATCACGTCAGAGGTGGATTCCTCCAGAACCAGCAGATGTATGTTTTCTTGGTGCAACACTCTGGTTCGAAGCTGTATAGGGCCAACACAGCAACTCACGTGTCTTCTGCTGAGGAGTCTGCCCGTTACGGAATGAATTTGGTAGGTGGTCGGAGATGGCGTGGTCTTAAGCTTGAGTTGTCGGCAGAGGGCGCCGGAGATGAAGTTGCCGGCTGACCCTGAATCGAGGAGTGCCACCACTGGAAAGAAAACATCAGCGGCAGTAAGGTTTACTACAGTGGTGAGTGGCTTCATCTTATTCATGGAGGGAATGATAGCACTCACCATAGGACGTGGAGGACGAATTGGGCATGCAGAGATTAGATGCCCAGGGGAACCACAGTACAGACATAGATTCAGGGTCAGCCGCCGTTGTCGCTCAGCAGAAGAGAGGCGTGAATTTTCCACTTGCATGGACTCACTGGCTGGTTCTGGAGGGCTGACGGGTTCTGGCCGACGGAGGAGGGTGTTAAACAGTGACTGGCCCTGGTGTTCTTCAATACACGACTGCATACGGGAGGCAAAACGGATGGAAAGCTGGATGAAGCGCTCGAGGCCGATGGAATCCTCGTATGCAGCAAGATGCAACCGCACCCGAGGATCCAATCCTTGTCGGTAGGTGGTAATAAGGGCTTGTTCATTCCAACCACTGGAGGCAGCTAGCGTTCTAAATTGTAAAGCATATTCGTTGACAGACATAGCACCTTGTTTGAGATTGTATAATTTCTCACCGATTGACCTTCGAAGTGATGGTACTTTATGTAACATTATATAAGTTGACATTTGTGCTGGCTACTGTATACAGGCCACCAGGACACCATACAGACTTTATCAAAAAATTTGCTGATTTTCTATCGGAGTTAGTACTAGCTGCAGATAAAGTCCTTGTTGTTGGTGATTTTAATATCCATGTAGATAATGAAAAAGACGCATTAGGATTGGCATTTACAGACATTCTAAACTCTATTGGAGGTAGACAACACGTGTCAGGACCCACTCATTGTCGTAATCATACTTTAGATCTAATATTGTCACATGGAATCGATATTGATGCCGTTGAAATTCTGCAGCAGAGCGACGACATCTCAGATCATTATCTAGTCTCGTGTATACTACATTTAGTCAAGGCTGCTAAACTGCCTCCCTGCCATAAATATGGTAGAACCATCACTTCTACCACTACAGATCGCTTTATAGATAATCTTCCTGATCAGTTTCATCGTCTTAGCATACCAGACAGCTTAGAAGACCTCGATGTTGCAACAGAAACTATTGCCTCTGTCTTTTCCAGCACATTAGACTCAGTTGCTCCTTTGCATTTAAAAAAGATTAAGAAAATTAATCCAATGCCGTGGTACAATGAGCACACTCAGGCCCTAAAGGTAGCAGCCAAAAAAATGGAAGAAAACAAAACTAGAAGTTTTTCGCATTTTGTGGAGAGAGAGAATGATTGAGTACAGGAAGGCCTTAAAAACTGCTAGATCTGCCTATTTTTCAAAACTTTTAGAAGAAAATAAGCACAACCCTAGGTATTTATTTGATACAGTGGCTAAATTAACAAGAAATAAAGCTTCAACTTCTGATGTTTCCAAAGAGCACAGCAGTAATGACTTTATGAACTTCTTTACTTGCAAGATTGACAATATTAGAGAGAAAATTATAACCATGCAACCATCTACTACAGTATTGCGTCAGACAGTGCGTTGTAGTGTCCCTGAGGAAAAATTCAATTCATTTACTGCTTTAGAAGAGGAAGAATTGTCTAAATTTGTTAAATCATCAAAATCAACAACATGTATGTTAGACCCTATACCGACTAAGCTATTGAAAGAGATGCTTCCCGAGGTCATAGATCCTCTTCTTAATATCGTTAATTCATCTTTATCACTAGGATACGTACCGAAAACTTTTAAGCTGGCTATTATTAAACCTCTTATTAAAAAAACACAACTTGATCCTAGAGAATTAGTCAATTACAGGCCGATCTCAAATCTCACTTTTCTGTCAAAAATACTAGAAAAGGCAGTATCATCACAACTATGTTCCTTTTTAGAAAAAAATAGTATCTGTGAAGATTTCCAGTCAGGATTTAGACCGTACCATAGTACTGAGACTGCTCTCATTAGAGTTACTAATGATTTACTCTTATCATCAGATCGTGGTTGTATCTCTCTATTAGTGTTACTGGGTCTTAGTGCTGCATTTGACACTATTGATCACAATATTCTTTTAAATAGACTCGAAAATTATGTTGGCATTAGTGGAATTGCACTGTCATGGTTTAAATCATTCTTATCTGACCGTTAACAGTTTGTAGTAGTAAACAAAGAGATGTCATATCGATCACAAGTTCAATATGGAGTACCGCAAGGCTCAGTACTAGGACCGTTGCTGTTCACTCTGTACATGCTACCCTTGGGAGATATCATTAGGAAGCATGGCGTAGTTTTCACTGTTACGCTGATGATACTCAGCTCTATATTTCTTCGTGCCCTGACGAAACTTACCAATTCACAAAATTAACGGAATGCATAGCTGATATAAAAAATTGGATGACCAGTAATTTCCTACTACTAAATTCAGAAAAAACAGAGATTCTAATTTTTGGACCAAAAACTTTTTCACGTAATAACCTAGAATACTGTCTAACACTTGATGGCTGCTCTGTTAAGTCTTTGTCATCAGTTAGGAACCTGGGTGTGCTCTTTGATACCAATCTTTCATTTGAAGGCCATGTTTATAGCATTTGTAAAACCGCATTCTTCCATCTTAAAAATATATCTAAACTACGACATATGCTCTCAATGACAAATGCAGAACAGTTAGTTCATGCGTTCATGACCTCAAGGCTAGATTACTGTAACGCTCTACTGGGTGGTTGTTCTGCTCGCCTGTTAAACAAACTACAGCTCGTACAAAATGCAGCAGCCAGAGATCTTACTAGAACTAGGAAGTATGACCATATTAGCCCAGTTCTGTCAACACTGCATTGGCTTCCTGTTAAACATCGTATAGATTTTAAAATCTTGCTAATTACTTACAAAGCACTAAATGGTTTAGCTCCCCAGTACCTGAGCGAGCTCTTAATGCATTATAGTCCTTCACGTCTATTGCGATCTCAGAATTCAGGCCAGCTGATAATACCTAGAATATCAAAATCAACTGCAGGCGGTAGATCCTTCTCCTATTTGGCACCTAAACTTTGGAACAATCTTCCTAGCATTGTTCGGGAAGCAGACACACTCTGTCAGTTTAAATCTAGACTAAAAACGCATCTCTTTAACCTGGCATACACATAACACATTATCAATTTATTTTTTCAAATCCGTTAAAGGATTACTGGGCTGCATAAATTAGGTCAGCCGGAACCGGGAACACTTCCTATAACACCAGATGTACTCATTACATCAGAAGAAGAATGGCATCTACGCTAATATTAGTCTTTCTGTTTATCCCGAAGTTTACCGTAGTCAACCGGATCCAGGCTGTATCCAGGTGAGATTGAGGACCTACGCCTTGACACGACCACAACGCACCCCTGAAGTGTCAGTAGAGATTGAGTCAACTAGATCATCCATTGTGAAGGCCTCATTGACGCGACAGCCAGTGGCACAGTGAACTGAAATAAATACTTTGAATGTTGCGATCCTATCGGGCTTATGATAGCTACCTGAATCGTAACAAAGCACTGTTTGCCAGAGGAGAACTGGCCCCCTGACTAAGCCTGGTTTCTCCCAAGGTTTTTTCTCCATTTTAACACCTATTTGCCACCTGATGTCACCTGTTGGAGTTTGGGTTCCTTGCCGCTGTCGCCTTTGGCTTGCTTAGTTGGGGACACTTGACATTTGACATTTGATATTCAACAGTGCTTTGCATCTGCCTACATTGACAGCATTTTCTTTAAGAGCTGCTGTGCAGCCAAAATTATATACCATTTATCACTGTAAAGCTGCTTTGACACAATCTGCATTGTAAAAAGCGCTATATAAATAAAGGTGACTTGACTTGACTTTAAGGCAAGTCATTTCACTCGGCGGCCATCTTTGAAACGCCTCTCGCGCAGCTGTTTCAGTCGTGCAGTACAGCTCCTATCTCTTTCAATGAGGAAACATCAAATTCTCCAAAGCTGTTCACCAAGCTTATGATTAAATTGCATTTTTTAAATCGCCAATGAAATCTGAGATCAACTGTCTCATCAATTTTGCTTCTAAACGCTCAAATCATGAAAAAAAAAAAAAAAAAAAAAATGTATTTTTCAGGCCGGACCAGCCAATGCACATGTGCTGTTATAAGTCTCAGAACACTGACTGTTTCTATAGCAACCGGAGCTTCTAAAGGCAGCTGCAGTGACCCAATGACTTTATCAATCAGCGATTGGCTCTTTTATTTAGAAGGCGGGACTTATTCCACCATATTTCTCTCATAGAGTGGTGCAGGTATGACATCAGAACCCAGAAGACTAAGATTTTACAATGAGGTTTTATTATGTGTTTGTTTTTTTCTCAAAATTATGAGTAAAATAAGGTCTGTGGTAAACATAACTTGACTATAGTGTCAAAGATAAATTTCTGCTCCGTGACAAACAGAATGAACAATAAAGTTAACTTAAGCTCAGATCATTTTGACTTGTACGAATTTAAATGGACTATTTCAGACTTTGGCAAATCTGAGCAAAGTTTGAGACGATGTTGAGACATATTTGAGGAGAGCAACCCAGTCTCTGACAGTAAATCATTCAGTGGTGTGAGATTTGAAGATGTGGCTTACATTCACTGTTGAAGAGTTGAGCTTGAGAACATGTTTGGATTGAATTCAGATCATTGAATATAATTTACAGAGAAACTCAAGTGAACATCATGTGGAACAGAGAGATGATGAAAAACACTGAGAGTGAAGATGGAGAAGAGACAAACACAACAGAAGAGATCCACAATCTCTACATACAACAAATGAAAACATCACTACAATCATTCTATAAAAAAATATAAAAATGTAATTAAATTATGACAATCATATTATTAAACTGGTTTTGGCAATCAGTCCTTACTATGAAACACTAATAAAACAATAACAGTCCTTACTGGAATAAAAGCCATGATCACATCAATAAAATATTCATGTTATATACAAAAATACTGATGAGCTTCAAGCAAATTTATGTTCATTTAGATGATCTAGTGTTATTAGTGTTTGTCTGTGATCAGTGTTGTGTGTGATTGTGTTGTATGAGCAGCTGCAGTATCTCTCAGCTGTATCAGTGCATCACTGTGACGTCTGACTGACCGAGGTTTTTGTACCACTCTTTATCACTGTGTGAACACATCTTTACTGTTGATCCAGTGGTAACTCTGACAGTAATAATCTCCTGTATCTTCAGTCTGGACTCCACTGATGGTCAGAGTGAAATCACTGTCAGATCCACTGCCATTGAATCTAGATGGAGTTCCAGTATAATGGATTGATGCATCATATATGAGGAGTTTAGGAGCTTCTCCAGGTTTCTGTAAGTACCAGGCTAACTCATTACCATTATACACTCTACTGTTGGTTTTACAGTTTATTCTGACTTCTTGTCCTGGTTGAGCTGTTATTATTGATGGACTCTGAATTACAGTGATCTGTCCTCTACACTCTGAGGGAAAACACAAAAAATGAAAATGATATTTGACATTTTAAAATAATTAAAAATCATTGTTAAAAACAAAACAAAACTGTATTTCACAAACCTTGAGCGATCAGTGTGAGAGTCCAGATGAAGAAGGTGATTTTGTTCATTGTTGTTCTTTTGTCTTGTGTGATGATGAAGATTGTGTTCTGTTCTGCTCTCAGTCATGAAGTGTTAAACTCACAGCACTATAAACACTCTCAGAGCACTGAAGCATGTGTGACAATGCAAGGAAGTGGGCAGGACTTATAACAGACCAACTAATTTACACTAGAGTTACAGAATGATGATTTACATTCTCACTAATGTTATTTTTAGTTATTTTGCTAGTTTATTTTTATTCTGACTACTGAGACACTGAGGATGTGCAGATGAACGTCCATCTCTGTGTCCATATTCAGTCATGTGACCATCATCACTGCTACACTTCCACTAGATGAACCTCCATCACTAAAGTAAGATCATGAATCATGAGTCTGTTCAGAAAGTATCAGGACTGATTGTGAATCTCTAATCTCTAACAGAAACATCATTATGAGAAACTCCACAACATCATCAATGATAAAAGAGGTCAAAGGTCACCTCAGAGGTCACAGATCATCAAATTTATTTCTTTAAACAGTGTAATATCAGCACACGACAAGAGAAAGAATGAGAAATATAGGATATAAAGTCAAAACAAATCATGTCTATTGTAAACAAGATCAATTAACTCTTTAAATCAGTGGTCGATCTTTATCATTGTCCCAGTAGCTCCCGAAAATAACATAAATATTAGTACAAAAATACATTATATTTCTCCAGTCTTTGTACTGTATGTTTGTATTTATTTTTCTGTTATTTTCGGGAGCTACTGGGACAGCGATAAATGTAAATAGCCCAGATCATGCCTGAGTCTGTAAACGGCTGTTAATAAAAGAAAATATAAATATTGAATTGGGGCTGAGGGGTTATATGAATGTATCTCTGAACTTACTGTCTTCAGAAAAGTTTCGAAGGCAATAGCATTATATTTTCCTCTTACCTCCGAATAAAGTAGTAGGTCTATTTATAAGCGCAGTGCTGCTTTGTTTACAGCGGTAACCAAGGAAAGGCTGTATCAATGCTCTTCCATAAGCGCCACCTGGTGTCAGATGCTGCGTCTCATTCAGTCTTGAAATTTAATCTAATTCAAATCAAAAACAACTGCTCATGTAACGTGTGTAGCATCTTTGCTTGGATCATGAGTGGTTAGCCTACCTATAATTTGAAATGGCTAGATATTTTTGTTTATAATAATAATAATAATAATAATAAAATATATGCAACCAGTATCAGAATCGGCCAGTTTGCTTGTAAAAATAAATAAATAAATAAATCAGAATCTGAATTGGCCATGAAAAAATCCTAAATACAATCTGGGCTGTCTTTTTCTATCAATTCTTCAATAGGTAGATCTTGTCTTTCATAAAGGTCAAGGTCAGGGATCTTGGGCTTAAAAAGGTTGGTGACCAGGGGTGGTTTCTTCATTAGGGCATTAGGGCGACGCATCACCAGTGAGAAAGGGACGGATTTTTTTCAACCACAGTGTTACGCTAGCTGTCACTGCTAGGCTGTTCTGTTCTGCCTCTGGATATAGGCTATAGTCCAATCAGCGTCAATCACGTTCTGTGGAGTACCGCCTCTTTTTGGGCGATATCACTCTGGCCGAGATTTGCCTCCAGTGCTCCCATAAACTTCCATTCAAAAATTTTTTTTTTTTTTTCGAACTGCAGGCACTGCAATGCATCCTCTATGGGTTCCGGGAGGGCTAGCACTAACATGCTTTCGTCATCATACGTAACCTTAACTTGTGCAGCGATTGGTGGAAACGTCTCTCTCAGTGCATAACTTACATTTCACAGACATTTTCTCCATCTGTAATAGAATAGAAAGTCAAGAAAATATTTCCATTTTGCTGTCCAGGAGACAGGAGTGGAAGCACAAACTTCCGTGAACGAGCGCTGCCGTGCGCATGCGCGCCAAACAGACGGAGCGCAATAATTCTGACTAAAATATACATTTAGCTAAAATATTTGTTGTTGATTATTTGTTTTTGTTTGCGAACATAAATGTGGCATATGTAGAATTTCGAACCTACACCTAAGTGTATTTTTATGATAGCAGTAACTGTAAAGTGATTATTGTAGGGTAATCATAATAGATTAATAATTAGTCTGTGCTTTTTTTATTTTCAGTTTTAGTTTAGTGAATGTAACTTCTGCTTTAAAAAGCATTATTTTGTTTTTAGATTGTAGTGTCACAATGTTAGGATGTAATTTGACCCCTTTTTTGCGCATAATATAACATAGACTACATGGTTACATTCATGTTTGTTTTCATAGCCTTCAATACGAACATTGTTTGTAGGAAAATATTGGGCAGGATATGAAATAAAAAAAATTAATTATTTTTTTTTTTAATTAAATACAAATTTTATATCGCCCAGCCCTATGGCATGCTTTAAATACTGAATTTTCCATGTTTTAGATAAGCAGTAGTGATACATTACATCACATTATTTAACAATTAGCCCATTCTGCATCTCTAGGCTAATTCTTTTTTTTTTTCTTTTCTTTTTTTCTTTGTGCCCCCCCAAAAAAATTTAGCACCAGCCGCCACTGTTGGTGACCACTGCTTTAAATGATCATGAAAATAATTAAACTGTTTTTCAAGCAATAGCAAACATTTTGTGTGAAAGAGTTTGTTTTTTTCTTTTTGAGAATCATTTAGTCCAAACTGAATGTTTGAGTGTTGAGAAGATCTGAGTTTCTTCTAATATCAGTGTGTTGAAGTGTTGTTTCTCTCTCTCTGCTGGAGTTTGTGTTCACTCGAGTGGAATAGAGGTTTTTGTACGACCGTTTCATTAGATTGTATCACTGTGGTGGACTTTCGGTGGAGGAACTAAACTGGTGCTCGGTAAGTCCTTTAAATTACATATTTAAAAATATATACAATTTAGATTTCAGAAAGTGTTTTACAGCTGAAACAAGAACAACATTTTTAAAGAATAATAATTATTAGATTTCGGTGAGACTTTACTTGAAGCCTTAAAGGTATTCATAATGTACATTATAATGCCTTATATCTTTTCATAAATAATTGTACCCAAAGTTGCATTATAATATTTGCAAATTTCTTGCAAATCTCTACATCTGAAATTGGTTGTTTGTCATGTTTTTTAATACATTATACATTCTAAAGGTGTAACAATTAATAGAACCGTACAAAAAAAAAAAAAAAAAAAAAAATGTTGAGCTAACTTAATAATAATAATAATAATAATAATAATAATAATAATAAAGCAACCTATCCGGATTTAACTTTTTACTTTTACTTTTTACTAACTAATTTGCTCCAGTTAAAATCAACATGAAAACTTTTGTTCATCTTAATGAGTAGCAGGTAGTTTTTTGAACTGAAGACGTCTTGTCAAGACAACTAAAGAATATTTAGCATTTATCAATGCGAGCAGCTAATACTGGTTTTTTCATCTCCATGTTTTATTTTCAAAGCTAGCTAAGTTGAAAAAAAAAAAAAAAGAGGTAATTATTATTAAAAAAGGATTATTGCTTTACATTTGCTGGCTTGATTTATGCTGCTGCTGTTGTTTTTGTTGTCAGTTATTCTGCTGTCATATGGTTCAGAGTTCATATTTTTACTGGATTATAATTGTTGATCATCACCATGTTTGAGATTTGTGTGTTGAGGTATATGTTCTTCTCACTGCAACTTTTGCAACTTGTTTGCCTGGGTGAAATTGGGTAAAATGTGTGCCTCTAGTTTTAAGAGGCAAATGATGTTCATGTCGTGTAGCTTTGACAATAAAACATGGAGATGAAAAAACAAGCAGTGCATTGCTAAATATTCTTTGACAAGAAGTTAAAAATACTACCTGTTACTCATTACATATTAGATATAATCAGAAACAAAAGTTTTTACATTGATTTTAACTGGAGCAAATTAGCTGAATGCAATAGGTTGCCTTATTTTTTTACAGTGAAACTGTGGTTACAATTATTCATGAGATCATACATGATTATAATGTGTATAACAATGCTTAATTAATACATTAAAATACTTTTAAAATGCATTGTGTATGAAGGCTTTAAGTAAAGTGTTACTGATATTGTTTTATAATTATTCAATCTAAAACAATGATATTGTCATGTATATTCATTCAGAAGAACAGCATTATTCCTTTAAAAAAAATCTACACATATTTACATAATGTATCTCACTATGAGTTTAATCTGTTTTTCTTTGTGTTTGTGAATGTGTTGTGTTTGTCTCCTGCAGCTGGTCCCACAGTGAAGCCCTCAGTGTCTCTGCTGCCGCCCTCTTCTCTGCAGATCTCTGGAGACTCAGCCGCACTGCTCTGCCTGCTCAGCTCTTACTCTCCACAGGGGGCGCTGGTGAGCTGGACACTGGACGGGTCAGAGGTCACCGAGGGGGTCGTGACCAGCGCAGAGAGCCAGCGGGACGGCCGCTACAGCCGCAGTAGCGTCCTGACCCTCAGCAAAGCACGCTGGGAAAAGGGAGAGGTGTACGTCTGCAGAGTAACACATGATGGAGCTCCTCATGAGGTCTCGTTCCACAAGAGCTCTGAGTGCTGATGTTTCTCTCCTGAAGATGAGCCGTATCTGAGTGTCCTGTGTCAGGCAGGATTCACATGAGTCTAGTGCTGCAGCTGTAGTGATTTACAACTCAATACTGAAAGAGAGCTGGCGTGTCAAAGCACTGTGTGATCTTTCAATCTGCTGTAACATTCAATAAAGCTTCTCAACAAGTTCACTTTGTGTCTGACAACATCATTCAACTAACAGATGAAGATGCAGGTGCTTTTCACAAGCTTGATGTAAATGTCAAATAAAGCTCTTGGGGTTTGAACATGGTCTCTGGAGACAGAGCTGCTCTATTCTGAGAGGATCAGAATCACTCCACCCTGACAATGCAAATGGGCTTTTCAGTCTCACTGTTTGATTGGTCACATGATCTGGACTGGAACACACCAGTTTCACTTCTGCTGAAAATGTGGTGATGAAAATATATATGAAAATGTCATGAAAATCAAATGGAAAGCATCACGTCCAGACAGCAGAAGTGACTGAATTCAGTCTGTTCAGTTTGATTGACAGGGATCATATATTACACCTAAAACATGATGATCATATTAAACACTGACTCATTCTCTTCATAAACACAAGATTGATGTTGATAATGATCTAGTGTTATTAGTGTTTGTCTGTGATCAGTGTTGTGTGTGATTGTGTTTATGAGCAGCTGCAGCTGAAAGTCATGTTTGCTGGTTGATGAAGAAGAGCTCTTGATCATGTCATGTTCAGTTCATAGAGCTATAAACACATTCAGAGCAGTGAAGCATGTGCCGCTCATGTAAAACACCCTCTGAATGCAAAAGACAGAAGAGAGATCAGGACGATATACATTCAGAGTCCAATAGTTTTACTGACAGGGTTAAAAGAAAGGCTTTACATTGCCAAATCACAGTAACAGTAAATATACAGAGTCAGACATACACATTTACACATCATTCTCTACAGGACACAACTGAATGATTCCTGCTGTATCAGTAGTCAATGATCTTGCTGCTCAACATTCAAACACTTGTCTATTGTTTGCTGTAGCAGTACAGTGTACTTTCAGAAACCCTCCACCTCCCCCAGCTCCACCTGTCCAGATCTGCTATGGGGTGATTCATGTTTGCTCGTACAGCAGCAGCATGTTGTGTGTGTTTTGGCAGTGGAAAGTTCTGTACTCTACAGCAGATATAATCAACAGCAGCAGACCAAACACATTAACATTGTCATATTCATTACCATGACAAACTCTCCAAGAATTGTCATGTCAGAAATCTAGTTCAGTCATGAAACTGAAGATGGCACAGGCTTCGATCGGTCCTTTACATGCAGTCTGTAAGCAATCACATCAATACCAAATGACTCAGGCTGATTGGTCTCTGCTGATCCTGCAGCCAATGAGATCCCTTGCTCAACATTTAATAGTCTGGTTCAGTGTTTGCTGTAGGCTAGTCCTGCAGCGCTATAAGAGTTCCTCAGAAATTCAGACAATTAAGATAAGTCAACAATGTTTTACCATTCCAGATACAATGTTACAAACAAAATGCAAATGTTTTATTAGGGCCCGAGCACCGATGGTGTGAGGACCCTATTGTAATTGCTCAACCAATTATTCTTATTCTCCGAAATAAATCGCATTTTTGAGGGCCTAAACGTGCTCGAAAACTCATGAAACTTTGCACACACGTCAGAAGAGGTGAAAATTTACATCTGATATGAGTTTCAGAATTAGGTGTGGCACAATGGCTCGATAGCGCCACCTACAAAATTTCAATTAAGCACCCTTCGTGCTATGTTTCACGTACAGTTATGAAATTTGGTAGACAGATGTAACAGCCCAATACCTACAAAAAAGCCCCAAAATCTGAAAACCCAACAGGAAGTGAGATATTTTGAATTTTCTCTGCTAAATTTTGGCAGTTTTTGATGTTTTCTGATATATCAATGAATATAAAGCCAAACATACACATGTTCAAAATGTTTGCTATAGTGATGAGAGAAATTACGTTTTTGAAAACTTTATTATTATTATTATTAATTATTGATGATTATTAATTATTAATAAATCGGTTGACGAGCATAGTTCCTGCATGTGTGCTGGGTCGGGACTGTCCTCGTTCATGTCTGTGGCATGTACAGCAGAGACAGCCTGTCCAACAGCATTAAGTTCTTGTTATCAGGGACGACGTGAACCGACAGGCTTTAGATGGGAGTCTCAATCGTTCTGTTGGCACAGATGCAATCACTCGACCTGGATAACATCAGAGTATTATAATTTAGCAGAGGGATTTCTTTTAAGTTATAAAGCATAGCTGTAATTTACCAATTATGTTTTCAAAAAGAATATTAAAGAATATTACAAAACATGCAGTAGAAAAGCAATAATGCAAACAAATGTTAATAAAAAGGCTTAAATACAAACACTTTTCTCTCTTTGCTGTGGAAGTTCAGTATAAGAGGAAATGTCAGGCATCTTAGGGGGGCACTGCAGTATTGATCTGGTGAAGGAGGAGGCCATCGAGTAAAAAAGGTTGAGAAACACTACACTAGTGTCATCACATCGACACAACGTCAAAGTGACTGACAGATAGGGAACTCAGTTATGTAACAGACACGCCATCTAGTGATGAAGCATGGAAGTGCAATTAAAGTGACGGACTTTCCTGCAGTTTGATTACATTGTAATGGCAAGTTTTGCAGGGCCAGGCACCACTAACATTTATATAATATAAAGATTATGTTACATGATTAGTACATCAAAATAAATAAATAAATAATGTTTCTGAAAGGTTTGATACAATATTGTGTTGTTTGTGATCCTCCATCAGCAGCTGCAGTATCTCTCAGCTGTATCAGTGCATCACTGTGACGTCTGACTGACCGAGGTTTTTGTACCACTCTTTATCACTGTGTGAACACATATTGACTGTTTGGATAGTGTGCACTCTGACAGTAATAATCTCCTGTATCTTCAGTCTGGACTCCACTGATGGTCAGAGTGAAATCACTGTCAGATCCACTGCCACTGAATCTAGATGGAGTTCCAGTATAACGGCTTGTTGCTGCATATATGAGGAGTTTAGGAGCTTCTCCAGGTTTCTGTAAGTACCAGTGTAACTCATCACCACCATACGCTCTACTGCTGGTTTTACAGTTTATTCTGACTTCTTGTCCTGGTTGAGCTGTTGTTATTGATGGACTCTGCGTTACAGTGTACTGTCCTCTACACTCTGAGAGAAAGAACAAGAAGAAGAAGAAGAAAATAATAATAATATTACAATTATAAATTCTAAAAAAATATTATATAAAATTATAAGCATTTAATATTTTAAGAGAATAATTGGAGCTGCATTACACAAACCTTGAGCGATCAGTGTGAGAGTCCAGATGAAGAAGGTGATTTTGTTCATTGTTGTTCTTTTGTCTTGTGTGATGATGAAGATTGTGTTCTGTTCTGCTCTCAGTCATGAAGTGTTAAACTCACAGCACTATAAACACTCTCAGAGCACTGAAGCATGTGTGACAATGCAAAGAAGTGGGCAGGATTTACAACAGACAAACTAATATACACTAGAGTTACAGAATGATCATTTACATTCTGACTAATGTTAGTTTTAGTTAGTTTAGTAGGTTTTTTTTTAATTTTTTTATTATTATTTTTTTTTTTTTATTCTGACCACTGAGACACTGAGGATCAGTGTTGGGGGTAACATTAGTAATCAGATAGCTAGTAAAGTAACGCATTACTTTTAAATTGACAACAAAATTTATTTTATTTTTTCAAATAAGTTACTCAAGTTACTTGTTTTCCCATGTATTGACTGACAGCTCTCCTGTCCTCATGCTGAGAGAAATAAAGTGCAGAGGTGTTGTGTGTGAATGATGGTTATTGTACAGACTAAATGTGAATATGCATTTATTCATCTCACTTACACAAAATCAGAGTCAGTATTCCTCAAAATGAATAAAAACAGTGAAATGCAATCTTGAAATGTATTTATTTTTAAGTTTTATTGCTGAAGTAAGAGTGTTGAACTTTCTTCTCCTGTATCCTATTCTTCTGCAATCCAGAATGGCAGCACAGCCTAAAGGTTTGTTTGAGCTGCGCCCTCTACTGTACAGCTGGGAATTTGCATTTCCTTCAGTCTGAGGCTTATTAATTTCACTTTTGGTGTGAAATGAAACTTTTTTGTTGTTATTAAAAACAAGCAAGCCCAGCCCAGGTGAGAAAAAGTAACACAAAAGTAATGTAATGCATTACTTTCCACAATTAGTTACTTTTTTAGGGAGTAACGCAATATTGCAATGCTGAGGATGTGCAGATGAACGTCCATCTCTGTGTCCACATTCAGTCATGTGACCGGTTTGACTGACAGTTTGACTCCGGCTTTAATAACACAGCTGTGATTGGTTTATTTATCATCAGCACTGAGAAATTTATGAGGAATCATGTGACCAGGTCTCTGCTACATAATGTGAAATTTACATACATACTATTTACTATATCAGAATAATATTGTGACGAGCAGGGCGGGGCGAGAGCCGTGAGAGAACAGCACCAGGCCGCTGGAGTGATTGGAGTGAACGTCACCTGCGCACTGCACCGATCACGTATCTCTCACGGAGGAGCGACGACAGTGAAGGATGAGAGAGGAGGAGGCCTGGACTTTATGTTATGCTTTATTTATGTTTGTGTGGGCGGCAGTCGCCCACGAGGGACTGCCACCATTTTACTTTCGTTTTGTATTTGTTTATTTTATATTTAAGTAATGTTGAACATTTGCCGGTTCCCGCCCTCCTTCTTCCCACAACAATGAACTGTGTTACAAATATCTATGAACTTTAAGGGAGTTAACTAGTTAGCTGAGGTTCGGGAGCGGCGCCGCGCCTCAACCAATCACCTGACTTCTCAAATCCTACAGTACTGTTTGTCTTGTTCTCTTGAACCCTCCCTTCCCCTCCCTCTCTCTCATCCATTCAACCATCCTTATCATCCCCTCTTCTCTTCCTTTCTAGGTTGTATCAGGGGTCCTAATCACTCAGATCAACCTGATTACCATCCCTTTCCCTTCCCCTTCATCCTCTCCCTATTCATCCCTAACTTTCTTCAGAAAATAATTCTCCAACATTCATGGTTGTGGTGTGGTCATATTAAAATCACACTTTCAAACTCCAAAAATTACAAACAAAAAAAATTTGAATGAATGAATGAATGAATGATCATGTGTATCTCAGCAGGTTTTTATCAGATGTGCTTCAGTAATTTCCACAGTTGCTTTGGGATCATGCAAGTTTTCCTGAACTTTGGTGTGTATTACGAGGGACAAGAGAAAAAAAAGGAAAAAGTGGATATGAAACAGATAAACAGTTCATTGTCCTTTATTGGGGTAAAACACAACTGCATCTAGCAGAAACAAACACATCCTTACTGTAATGTGGGCGACAAACCCCGCTGTTAACAAACACTAAACCTGCGACTGCTTCATCTACATTTATAACCTGATCTCCAGTAATTATTTGAGTCAGACACGACTGTTTCTTCAACATCAGACTTTTTAAAATGTGAAATGGGTTTATTTATTTATTGTTCCTTTTAGTAATAACAAGGTGTTATTTGAACTTTCCCAGTGTATCTCCAGAAACAAGAGAAGCAGTGGATTCCAGTAACATGAAGCTCCTGTGAGGACGCTGAACATCTGCTGATGGAGCTGCTCTATTCTGAGAGGAACAGAATCACCTGATGATCAAATATGAGTTTCACTGTCCACACTTTATTCTCTGAAATGAGTCAGAAGAGTTGGACTAATGGAGAGATGAGGTTTGTTCATGTTCATCAGTTTATAATGAAACACTGTCAGTGTCTGAAGCCTCTGGACTGCTGAGATCATCCTTGACTCGGTTAGAGAGTAAGAGCTCCAAGAGTTCAATCCACAAAACTATTAATGATACGCTGGATTCAGAAAACAGGTCACGTCTGTGAGCAGTTGTGTTTGTATGAATGAATGAGGGTGAGTGTGGTCTGAAACAATGACAAATTATGCAAATTTGACATAAATATGAACAATCTTTCTGTTAAACTGTTACAGATATTAAACATTTCCCATCATAAACATAAATGAATAATAAACAATCAACCATCATGTGAACTTCACTGACACTTCCACAAATATCATGTAGTGTGATAAAGTAATTGTAGCAAGGTTCAGGATTGAGGAAGGAAGAGGACAGGGTCGGCTTGACTAGTGACTGCTTTATTTGAACCAATTCACCATATACAAAAACCAAAGGGGTGCAGACAGGCACAAAGCGGTCATAAATCATTCACAATTCTCTCTCAAAAAGACATATCCAGCGGGGTAGCAGTCAGTAGTCCTTCTCTCTCTCCTCCACTCCTGTTTCTCCTGGTGTTATATACTCTCTCCACACCAATTACTGAAACAAGAGACAGGTGTTCGTCATTTGCATTTAACCCACTCACTCACCGTTCGTCTCCTGACTCTCTCTCCCGCTGCTGACTCCGCTGAACCATGCCCCCCTCGCCACATACCCCCACCGCCCGACTCAAGCCGGGGAGCCATCCCCCCCCCCACTGCAGGGGGGCATGGTCCGAACAGAGGGTGAATTTCCGTCCCAGGAGATAATAGCGGAGGGTGAGGATGGCCCACCTGATGGCAAGACACTCCTTTTCTATGGTGCTGTACTTAGTCTCTCTCTTCGAGAGCTTCCGACTAATGTACAGCACCGGCCGTTCCTCCCCCTCTATCTCCTGGGACAGGACGGCACCCAGCCCCCTGTCCGACGCGTCTGTCTGCAACAGAAAAGGGAAAGAAAAATCAGGAGAGTGTAACAACGGCCCGCCACATAAAGCAGCCTTCACTTGGGTAAAGGCCTGCTGGCACGGCTCCGTCCACTGGACCGTATCTGGTGCCTCCTTTTTAGTGAGATCAGTCAAAGGGCTGGTGAGGTCCGAATAATTAGGTACAAACCTTCTATAATATCCCGCCAGCCCTAGGAACTGTCTCACCTCCTTTTTGGTCTTGGGACGCGGACAGGTCGCAACTGCTGCCGTCTTATCTATTTGGGGACGCACCTGCCCATGTCCCAAGTGGAAGCCCAGATATCTTACTTCCACCCGCCCAATTGCACACTTCTTCGGGTTGGCCGTGAGCCCAGCCTCTCTCAGCGACCTCAAGACAGCCCTCAAATGCTGTATATGCCGCTGCCAGTCATGACTAAATATAATTATGTAATCTAAATAGGCAGCAGCATATGCAGCATGGGGCCGTAAAATCCTGTCCATGAGACGCTGAAAGGTAGCCAGAGCCCCCGAACAGCCCGAACGGAAGGGTAACAAATTGGTGTAATCCAAACGGCGTAGTGAAAGCTGTCTTTTCTTTAGATAATGGAGACAAGGGGATCTGCCAATATCCCTTTGTTAAGTCCAATGTCGAATAAAACCGAGCCGTACCGAGCCTATCAAGCAGTTCGTCACCCGTGGCATTGGGATACGCGTCGAATTTCGACACAGCATTCACCTTGCGATAATCCACACAGAACCGAACCGAGCCGTCCGTTTTTGGAACTAAAACTATCGGGCTCGCCCAGTTACTGTTGATTCTTCTATTACGCCCATGTCAAGCATTGCCCCTAATTCTGCCTGAACCACTTTTTTCTTATGTTCAGGCAAACGGTACGGCCAGCTGCGAACTACCACGCCCGGCTCTGTCTCGATATGGTGCTGAATCAAATTAGTACGGCCCGGTAGGGGTGAGAACATGTCCGCAAACTCTGCTTGTAATTTCGTTAGGTCAGTGAGCTGGGAGGGCGAGAGATGATCTCCGCCGGGGGCCAGTGCGAGAGATTGGTGTTTGGTATTCGCCTCTGGCCCGAGATCATCCTCTCCACCAATTACCATCGCCAACATCACTGCCTCTGCCTCATTCCATTTTTTAAGGAGATTGAGGTGATAAATCTGACGTGCCCCTCTCCTATCAGACTGTATAACCTCATATCGAGATCTCCAATCTGCCGTGTGACCTCAAATGGTCCTTGCCACTTTGCTAATAATTTAGAGCTTGACGTTGGAAGCAATACAAGCACTTTCTCTCCCCGGTGCGAATTTACGTAAGTTAGTTCCCCTGTTGTACAGCCGGCTCTGTCTGTCCTGGGCTTGTAACAAATTCTCCGTTGATAGCCGCCCCAAAGTGTGGAGTTTTGTTCTCAAGTCCATTACATACTGAATTTCGTGTTTTACTCTGAGATGGTCCATCCTCCCAAGTTTCTGGCGTCCGTAAAGAAGCTCGAAGGGGGAAAACCCCGTGGAGGCTTGCGGGACTTCTCGCACAGCGAACAACAGGGGTTCTAACCATTTATCCCAATTTTTGGCGTCTTCGTGCACGAATTTACGAATCATGGTTTAAGCGTGTGATTAAAAACGTTCGACCAGCCCGTCAGTTTGTGGGTGAAAGACGCTGGTACGGACCGTTTTAATGCCCAATAATTCGTAAAGTTTGCATAAAGTACGTGACATAAACACTGTGCCTTGATCGGTGAGGATTTCTTTTGGAATATCCTGAAGCCACTGCTTCAGGATATCGAGTTGCATAATCCACAATGACTAATGCAAAGCGATGTCCCCCTGGCTGATCGCTCTAATGGCCCGATGAGGTCCATACCAATTCTCTCGAAGGGGACCTGCATTAATGGGAGGGGGCGCAAAGGCGCTTTTGGGGTGGCTGGTGGATTTACCAACTGACATTCACGACAAGACGCGCACCACCTGCGCACATTCTCGTGAATGCCCAGCCAAAAGGAATCGGGTCATGATGCGATTTAGTGTCGTTGCCTTGCCCTAAGTGTCCAGCCATTGGATTAGAATGAGCTGCTTGGAAAAGCATTTCCCTGCGGCTCCTTGGAACTAACAACTGGGTTGTATCTTCTTTTGTCTGGGTGTCTTGGGTCACCCGATACAACCGATTTTTTATAACTGCAAAAAATGGATAGGTAAGCGCCCGTCCAGGCTGGAGAGGCTGACCGTCGATGGTTTGGACCTGCTCAAATGCACGTTTTAGTGTTTCATCCTGAGACTGCTCCAGGGGAAAGTCATTGCGATCCGAGAGAATTATTCTCTCAATTTCACTCTGTTTCCCCTGAAGCAGCAATCAGTGGTCCCCGTTCAGTCTCTCCCGCCTGTACTTGCGCATCCCCAAACCATCGCCTTTTTCCCCCAAGAGGCATCCGTGCATAAATAACCCCAATAATTCAGAAAATGCTGGCCAATTTGTCCCCAAAATTAACGGATGCCGGAGGTGCGGATTAACTGCCACCTCAACGCTATGCTTTTTGGCCCCTGAATTGGATAATGACCGCACTACCGGATATACCACCACATCCCCGTGTACACACCGCACCTTAACCACGCGGCTTGTATCCAATGCCCCCGGATGAAATCAGGCTTTGATGGATCGAGGTTTGGTTACAGCCTGAATCCACCAAGCCTGATATGTACCCCCCTTGATACTCACAGGTATTTGATACCAGCCAGCTTGACCGGGGCAGCCTGCGGGCGTCCGGGACCCGGACCATTGTCCCAACCTCCATCACTGGGCACTGTCCACGAAATGCTCC